>NW_024062970.1:0-1228932 GCF_006381635.1 Hibiscus syriacus
CCCTTAAATGATAATGATGCATGGATAGTTGTGTGTAGGGGCGTGGCTGGGTGGCGCGAACTACGCGCGCGGGGCCCCCAAAAAAGGGCCCAAAAAGTATATATATATGGCGTTTTTTCCAATAAACGCCACTATAGATGGACCTATTCGACGTTTTTTTTTTTTCAAAAACGCCACTATTATTGTGCAGCCCCAAAAAATGCCCTAAAAGTATATATATAGTGGCGTTTTTCCATAACACCACTATAGATGGACCCTATTGCGACGTTTTTTTTTTTCAAAAAAATGCCACTATTGTTGCCCTCGAAATCGAATATATCTAAAAAATATGGCCCCTTTATAAGAATTTGTACAGGGCCCCCGAAAACCTACCCACGACCCTGGTTGTGTGGATGCTCGATTTTAACGATCAACATCGTATCAATACTTGTGGGGTATTAAAGCTTGCGAAATTTTTGAATTTTTATATGTTTTATTTTAGTAATCTGTAGTTATAAGGCAATATCTCTTTAAAAAATCATTGATATTGAACGCTCACATCTCGGATATTTATGATGTTTTAACAATATTCTTTACTACCGATGTCGTTTGGTTGTACAACTTTCATGTCCAAATACACTTAATTATGATATTAAACCGATTTCTTAAGAGATTCGAGAACATTTTAAATGTAAATATTAATATAGAGTAGTTTATAAATAATTTTAAAAATAAGTATATTCTCATAAATATTTACATTCAATTTTAATAAATTAAATTCAATGAATAATCTAAAGTTCCAAATTTCTTGCCTAACAACAAAGCACGTTCTTGAAGAATGATTTGAATTAATTTATTTATTGTTTTTGAAGTGTGAAATCAAAAGGCGAAGCCCATGAACTTTCCGTTGTTTCAGTTAATTTTATTGTTCTAGAATCCGTTAATTTTATTAAGAATAAAATATCTAAATTAGAACGAATGTTTATAAACACAATCGTAGACTAAACATATAGTAAAATATTTTGCTAAACACGAGAAGACTAGTCACTTTTAAGATTACAAAGACTATATAAGGAAAAGTTAAAAACCTAATCAATAAACGCGGATAAAGGTAGTTATGAACAGATCTGACCGTATCGATAAACAAATCACAAAAGAGATGAAGATATTGAAAGGTCACCAACAAATCGTAATCATAATTGAGCGACGTCAAAATAGTATCCACGAATGCAAATCACGTATTCAAATCCAATCGATGGTCAAAAGTAGGCAAGATTAACATGATAACAAATAAAGTCTCGTCTCGATCAATCGTAATAATGCCAAATCAACCCAAAAAAAGATAAACAAAATAACGGTCAAACGACGGAAAACGTGACATAAAGATAGAGAAAATATCATAAAGACATAAGAAGACGTTCCATAAAGGTATAATTATTAAAACAAACAAATAAATACACTATAATAAATCAAAGAAAAATATGAATATCGACGGTCGACGATCAACATTAAGACTGATGTCATCGCTAGTCACAAATCGAAGAATAAAAAGGCTAACGACGACTGAAAAAGACGACTAGAAAGAAAAATAGGACGAATCCTAAAAATATAAAGTATATTTAAATAATATTTAATTAACAAACTAAACTATATTTGAAACTGTCATTTTGTATTTGATTAGATAAATCACGATTAAATGATAATTTAAAAATTAAAATAGGTTAAAAGTTACTAAACTATAAGATTAATTGGCACAAGTTGCTTCAGTTGAACTTAGATTTTGAGAGTACCCCAACATTAATACTCAATAAATTTTATTATTTTTGTGATATTACCTTATTCCATAAAATAATCTCTATTTAAGCGATTCAACGAATAAACAACATGCCAAATGTACGACCTGGATTAGTCCAGATTAATCAGAACGAATCTTGAAACTGGAAGGACAACTCGAAAAAACATATAACAACACAAACATTAACATATGGTTCACATACACAAAAAAGACCAAAATTTCTAAAGTGGACAAAATGTACTTAAAACGCTAAATTAAATATTAAAACTGTAAATAAAATAATAACTATTGATAAATAAATAATGTCGAAAAATACATTCTATTAAAATATTTATATATTTTTAATTTTTATATTTAGGTAATCAAAATTGACTATGCCTAGAGATATTTTGTATTTAATAAAAATTTTCAAAGAATAATTGAACTTTCTGGAAAGAATTCAATCCCATATCTAGTACTTAATTAAAAATTTTAAATTATTGCAATTTAAACATTACTATTTAAGTCAACGATGTATGTATTCCTAGTTTCTAGTTTTATTCTCCAAGTAAGTAGGTTTCCTTCACCACGTGGAAGACCTGCAAGAACAAATTGTGTTGAAAATTAGTAAATAAAGGGACCGATTTGTAGGAAAAAGTATTGCTAAATTAATTCTATAAAAAGCCCATCAAATTTGACCATTTTATCTAAGGGTAAATTACACAAATGGTCCCCTGACTATAAGATATTGCTTTTAAGTCATCCGACTATTAAAAGTTATAAAAGGTCCTCTGACTAAGTGTGTTTTCTTTGTTGAGTAGCTTGACTATTAAAAAATACAAATGGTCACCTGACTATTTATTATGTTCCAAACTCGTTATTTTTCGTAAAAAAATTACGATATTCTAAGCTCGACGTTAACTTGTTGACTGTGATATGATAAAATATGATCTCATAATCTCAAATGACTATCATATCTTAGTCATCATGTTAATTTCCAGCTTTGACAATCATCAGTTTTTAATGGAAAAGGAATAATTTGAAACATTATGAATAGTCGGTTGCCATTTTGTAACTTTGAATATTCGAGGGACTCAACAAAGCAACACTCTATAGTCATAGGACCATTTTGTAATTTTTAATAGTTGAAGGACTTAATAAAGTAATACCATGTAGTCGAGAGACCATTTATGTACTTTATCCTCTATCTAATACGTTGGTGTAAAATTATTGTAGAGTAGCTTTTTATACATGGTAAAAATAACATGACGACTTCTTTTTAGTCAGTCTAGAATGGTATTTGTTCAAAATATTCTTTAGTCAATTAATAACGAACGCACGCACACATACTCTAAAAACATAACTATTTGAATTCGAGATTTCTACGAACAACGACACTCTCTTCCATCCTTTAAGAAAAGCTCAATAGATTTGATAACTTCTGAATTGATTAAAGAAACTTTAGTTCTATAAATTAGAAAATATTCCAAATTCGCATTGGTATGCTTCGTCCATTGGACTCAAATAACTGACTAATTTAGAACCTTCACAATCTCAAGGTACTTTGACCATTCTTCAAAAACAATATATTATAATAAATATTTTCCATTTAATTATGTTAGACACTTTATTATTAAATAACATCTTATTTTATTATATTATTAAATAAATTCAATCCCATGAAAAGAAAATTCGCCTACAAAAGCCACCCTCTAGAAGTCTAAATATATAAATTATTATTTAATTCACTTAGAATTAGGATTATTATAGGTCAGGTAGAGATTTTCGGTCATTCGACCTTGGAACATAACATATCTTATACTTCGTCCGAGACAATTTGAATTTAGAGAAATTTCACCGGACCTAAACTCGACTTAACTTTTAAGATAAAAATATGCATCCGCACCTGCATTCAATTCGACTCGACACATACATATATATATATATTCTCATTTTATTAAGTACAATAGGGATTTAGTTGAAAAATTATATAGATGAAGAGTATTATAGCAATTATCTATAAATATAGAGGTCAATTATACTATTATTCTTAGGTCTGACCTTTTTTATCCTAATCTAAATCCAGTCTGACCTTACCTTCTAAAGAACCTGAATTGACATGAACTCGATTTTTTTAAACTAACCCTATAAGTTTTGGTTGGAACATCGCGGGGCCAAGGGAGTTATATTTTTAATTATTATTAATATAGAAAAAATATATTTAAAAATAAATAAAGAAAAATTTATCAGATCCTCAATTAAGAAAATTGTATTTATGAAAAATAAAAAATATTTTAACCCCGCTATAATAATTCCAAGTTTGCCCATGCTTGTAAGATTGGTTCGGGACAGAAATCATCTGGTTAATGTCAAATACACACCCCTATTAATAACAGACTATAAGTGAAATTGACCATCATTATATATTTTTTAATAATCGATACGATTGTATTAGATCCATTAATTGATTAGTTTAGATTAAATATCATCAATTCTCAATATAGCAAACAACTTTTACAATTCAGTTTATTTTATCCACAACGTCAAGATTCAATTCAGGTACATAATTGAAAATTTCAATTAGGGTTTCAAATAGCGACCGAATAGCGGTATCGCGGCCGTTATATTACAGTCGTGGCGGTGTCTAAAACCGCTATTCACGGAAAATAACGGTGTTAAGCGGGATCACATCAATAGCGGCGGATCGCGACCGCAATTTAATAGATTGCGGTCAATCGTAGCAATAGCGAACCACTATTCCACTATTAATACGTTGTTTTAATTGAAAAATGGGTTTTTTATTAAAAAATTCAGCTCTTTCAAAAAAAAATTCACGATCGCGATATCTGTAGTGACTGCAATAGCATCCGTTATATCTGCAACAGTGATAAACACAACGCGACCAAAAATATGACCGCAAATTCTATTTAAAACCCTGATTCCAACATCAACCAAACATTTTTCTCTCTCTAGATAAATATTAAACCATAAACCCTAGGATTATTTTTTAAAAGCTGGCTTATTTGTATTCCTCTAGAAGCCGTCTAAATATATATATATTGTGTGTATATATATGTGTATGTATTTCTAACTTGTTCTTCCATTAGAACTTCTTTTTTCATGAAAACAACCCTTGTTTTCGTGATAGTATACTTTGTTGTTCATCTTTCTTGATTTTGTTAGTACTTCTCTCAATAGGCGCTGGGAAGTTGAATCATAAGCCTGGGAAAAACATGCAACGAATCAAAGATTCCTGGAAAGATTTTGGTGATGAATACAATGAAGAAACACTTTCTCTTTGCGATCTCGTGATGGAAAGTGATCGTTCAAATGAGTTCTGGGACGACGATGATGATTGTTCCCCAAAGCAAGATGAGAATGGCGATTCGTTTGAGTTTTCCAGTGAAGATCTTCCTGCTTCGGCTTCAATTTCCCCGGGAAACAACATCATTTTCTGTGGGAAAATCATTTCTTCCAGAGAAAGTCAACCCAATGCTGGCAACAAATCCCAGATACCAAAGTTCAGAACCGAGAGAGAAAATCACGAGAAAAGGAAGAATTTCAGCTGCGGAAACGGCTGTTTGTTTCCCTGGAAAACTTCATCGTCGTCGCCTTCATTATTCAACAAGTCGAGAACATTTCCTTCATCAAAATCAACGAAAGAATCAGAGAGACAGAGTTTCAACAAGTCGTTTTCAATGCCGGCTTCGGTTTCCAAGAACAAATACGGGAAATTCAGTGATGAGAAGTTTGATTTTCCGGTCAAGAAAGTGTCGACTCCAGTTAAATCAAGGTGGTATTTTTTTGCATTTGGAGTTGGAAGGTTCCCGATGGAGATTGAGCTTAAGGATATGAAGATGAGACAGAGCAGGAAATATACGACGATGAAGTTCCGATCACCAAGCGGTGACGGTGACGGCGATGGTGATGGCGGCCGATCGGAAAATGTTAAGAGTGATAAGGAAAGGAGATCGGGCAAGGGTTTTCGTATATTGTTGAAGGTTTTAGGGTGGAAACAACTATTTATTTATTAGCGGCTTCAATATGATTTTTTGCACTTAAATCTTAGTTTTAGTATCACTGTTGTTATAATATTTTTGAAGATAGAGGGTTTAAAAGTGTATTAATCTTTAATTTAAAGCTTAGCCCTTAATTTTTGTCTAAATTTCATTTTGACCCTTATTATTTTTAAAGTATTTTAGTTTCTATTGTTCTAATTTTTGGTCAAAGTAATTCATGATGGATGGAACTATTAGTTGATAACGGTCGATGCATATCGTTAAGATGATATTTTCACGTGTTTTGTTGTTTATACATCACATATAATATTACTAAAGTAATGATGTAGTATGTGTCATGTCATTCAAAATAATGTTGTACATGTTACAAAACTCAAAGCACTCAATCAACATGTATTATATCATCCAAAGTAATGACGTAATATATGTCACATCATCTAAAATGTTATGTATATAATGTGACATGTCGCCCAAAATGATAAATTGATATATATCACATCATTTAAAGTAATGACATATGATATGTATCACGTCATCATAACATGCGTTGATTGTTAGTCAAGTAACAGTTTTTATTCAACAGAGACTATTTTAACAAAAAAATTAAAACATTGAAATTAAAATACTCTAAAAAAATAATAAGTCAAAGAGACCATTTAAACAAATAATAAAGACTAATTTTATCATTATACCTTAAAAAATATGAAGGATATTGCTACCTCTAATTTTGTATATAACAAAAAAAATGTTGATTTAATGATTTTCATGTATTTTTTATTTTAATAAAAATGATTATTCAAATACGATGATCGGGTGTGGGTTGAGTTATTTTAGGTTTGAACAACATTCAATTTTGGCTCGATTGGGTTAATATCAGATCTGGTTTAGATTTAGTTTTAGTCTATGATATGTCGAATCGAGTTGGATATCGATTCAGATCAGTATTAAATTGATCCATTTTTCAGATTAAATCAATATCAAATTGATCGATTTTTAGCTTAAACCAACCTTTAAATCTTCTAGTCAATACATATTGAATCGGACATGAGGGAATCGTTACATTGTAAAAAGGTAATATCTAGAATGTATTTGAATATAAATTATGATAAATCTAAACAAGCCCATGCATAATGAGAGTCAAACATTAGAATGTATTCAAACCTAGACCAAAAGAACAAAAAGTAAATAATACCACACATTATTATAAGTAACTTTGCAATTAGTTCATTGTATTGTTTCCTTTTTTTTAACAAATTTGGATTTTACCGACAGAGTTGGTTCAAGTGATAAGCAGTTTAATATCGCTTAAGTAAGATCTCAGGTTTGAGTCCTTGTGTATGCAAAAAAAAATCTCCGCTGGGAGCAGGGACGGACATAGGATTTTTTATTAGGGGGCGAACTTAAACTTATAAAATTTTAGAGGGGGAAAACAAATTTTTAGTAGAAAATACACAAAAAAATTTAAAATATATGATAATTTTAGATTTTCAGGGGGCGACCGCCCGCTCTCCTTGGTCCATCCCTAGCTCGGAAACTCACCCACCAAAAATTCGTAACTACAAATAGTAATACAAAAACTAAATTACTTCATTGAAGATACTCTAACTACAAATACAAATACAAATACGAATGAGATAATTTAATTTAATTCTTTATCCCTCTTAATATCTATAATTATCATGACTAATTGTCCATCACGTCCAAAGAGGCTCCCAAGCTGAAGCAAGATTATTGTCATCCAGAAAACAAGTGGTATCAATTTGCTGAGAATTGATGTTGTTGGGTTCTTTGGATCGAGTCATTTCCAATATAATCGCTAGCAAATTGGCTTGTTGGCATTGCATCGTGACGGTCTCGGCTTGCGCCTTGGCGAGCTGCGCTTGGAGTTCACTCACTTGCTTTTGGAGCTGGCATACGGCCCCGGCGCAACCGTACACGGGGTCTCGGATCCGAGTGCTCGCCTCATACACCATGCTGCTTACGGCGTCGGCTCTGTGCGACTCCGGAAGTTCCTGAAATGGTAGAGAGAGAGAATCACTTTTAGTTTGTAAATTAATTGAGCATGTTTAAAAATTTGATTATCTATCAAGATTTGATATATTCCGGCTTGTTCGAATTAAGTTTTGGATAAGATTTTGTAAATTTAGATTGGTTTGGTTAAAGTTATTATTTGGTAGTGATATTTTTATGGTTAAATTATACATTTAGTACTTAAATCACCAATTTTGATATGTTTTAGTTCCTAAACTTTCAATTTTTATTCAAAATTATACCTAACATTTATTTTTTGTTTCATTTTACCATCTCGTCATTAAAAACTTAACTCATTTAGTCCTTAAACTATTAATTTTGTTCTGTTTTAGTACGTAAACTTTCAATTGTTTTCAAAACTTAACATCAAATTTTGAACGGATACTAAAATGAAACAAAAAAATAAATTTTAGGTGTAGTTTAAAAAAATTAAAAGTTAAAAGTGTAGATACTAAAACGGATCAAAAATGATAATTTAAGTATTAAACACAAATTTACCTTAATTGTATTTCTTTTACATTTTTAACAATTATATGGATTATCGGGTCGATCTGGATCAAAGTTCGAGGTCAAGTTGGTCAAATATTAAATAATAATTTAACTATTCAAATAGGTTGGATTTAATCCAAATTTGAGCTACTATCCAATTTAATCCAAATTAAATCATGAACATGAAAACTAGAATTTTGAGAAAACTTCTGCCCTTGTTAAATTAATTGTTAAATTAAGTAATTATTTGGAATGTTTAATTAATTATAAATAATTCCATTAGTACATTTTCGTCTTAATATATTCTCAGTAACGTATGAAATAATTTATATTTATTAATATAATTATGATTTTGAAAGAAAACTCGTAAAAATAAATGAAAATGTTGATCTTAGTTTTGTTAAAAACAGGTTAAAAATGACAGTTTTGAAGAAGAAAATTAAAAGAGAAGAGGAAATTTTGTACCTGCAAAGATTTGATGATATTGCTAGCTCCGAAAACTCGATGAGCAATGGTGAATTTGTAAGGCTCGGTCGGAGGAAAATAAGGAGCTAAACGCACCTCTCGACGCAGCGGCGTCGAAGGATTTTGCAGGCGGCGCAAGGGCTGAGGACAACCGTGGGCAGCGGAGCGGGAGAAGCGGGCCGCGGAGGAGATTGAGAGTTGGGAGAAGGAAAACGCGGCGAAGAAGAAGATGAGAATTGTGCGCATTTTTCATTGTTCTCCATTGTTGAAATAAGCAAAGGGAGTTGAGAATATACGGAGGAAATTGCTTTTAGTTGAAAGCAGGGGAAGGAAGTTATATAAATACAGCAGGGAAAAAGGAAGATATATAAATACCGACGTCGTTTTGACCTTTAGCTAAGTAATATGATAGTTTTGTGATTTAATTATTAATTTTCTTGTTTCTCCAATCTCGATAAATGATCACATGCAACAACCTTAATATACAGTTAAAAAAATAATAATAAAATCGGTAAAAAATTACCATAAACATTATTATTTCTACCGGTTTTGTTAATTTTTCTATCGATTTTGTTATTGTTGGACACTTTACCGGAAACGTTAAAAATATTGATGTTTGGTAATTTTTTACCGGTTTTGTTATTTAAATAATAACAAAACCTCATTTGTTTTAAGTCTAATTTTTTAATCAAAATCTCAATCACATGCTTTTCAATCATCATAGAATACTTATCTAGTTCATTTCCTCTTTTGACATATATTTTCTCTCTTTCTGATTTAGTCCCCTAATTTTACATTTTTTTCATTTTTTTCTCAACCCTTCTTCATTTTAAGTCTATTTTTAATCAAATTTAGATCACATGCACCTATAGCACTATAAAATATCTACGTAACTTCGATTCTAATTTAATTCCGCTATCGATTATATAATACCATAATAATAATGCATTGAAAATTTCATCTTTATAGTTTAATGAAAAAATTATCAAATTTGAGTTATTTTCTTTATTAGTTTAATCATTTTAAGTATAAAGGGGAATGTTTTTTTCTTCTTTAAATCTCTTTCTTGTGCTACATAATTCTATTATTTTATTTTATTTTATTTTATTTCATGAGGTGATCATAAATTATCATTACCATGCAAAGGCAAAAAAGTTTCTTCTACATAAAGGCAAAATCATGACTCTCTTTAGCTGGAAAACCCCATAAATTGTGTGTTCATATTGAATAACATTAATAATTTAAAACTATTTTAATTAGATAAATGAATTCAAAAGCCTTCATATGTTTCGTTTATTTTTAGGGTAAATTACAAATTTCATCACTCAACTTTCTTTTCATTATTTTGGTTGTTAAAGTTTAAAAATTTCATTTTACTCATTGAACTTTCGATTTACTCCTATTTTGTTCACACTACCGTCGTTATGAATAGACATTTGAATTTTAAAAATCATGAAATAACCTCAAAACTTTTATCACTTTTGTGAAGAAACCCTAATTTTGGGTTCTTTTAATTTCTCAACGATGTAACATCTGCTTTCAAATCTCAACGGTAGGGAGGTGAAGAAGGATGAAGTGAGCTATATATTTTGAGTTCAAGCTGATTGAATGGTGGAAATTGTAGATCGAAGTGGTTTAATGTTTCATAAGTTTTAAGTTTTGGGTTGAGTTTCATGAGTTTCAATGTGAATTTGGAAAAATCTAAATTGATTGAGTGGTCAAAGATAATGAAACGAGTTCATCAATGTCTTGAGTGGTCGGAGAAGATGCTACAGAATGAAGATTTCAACACCAACATGATACAAGGACGAAATTGCATAACTTCCCCCATGAGAGAAGAAGATAAAATAAAATAAAAGGAAATAAAAGGCAAAATGATATGGATGACAAGTGGATGTCGTGTCAGCAATAAATAGTCCATGTCAGCACACGTAGGTGCCATGTCACTTGTTGTTAATGCTCGAGTGACCAAATAGGTGTGGTAAGAAAGCTGAGTGATGGAATTTGTAATTTACTCTTATTTTTAATTCATTATGATAGAATGTGTTGTTCTTTAATTTTTTTAATTTGACAACTATTTTTTAGAAAAGTGGTACACTTATTTTATTTTTCTTAAAAAATATTTAAATAAAAAACAATTTTCATTATCAATTATTCTTTAATTTACACTTTAATGCTTCCACTTAATATTCTTTCTTGGGTCTAAAGTCAACTAAAAATATTATTAAAAGTACTTACCTTTAAACTATACTTTGTAGGTGGGGCAGATCATGGCCTACAATTTGTTTTCAACAAAGGGGACCAAAGTGAATTGTGTTTGCAGCAATTTCGAACTTTGAGAAAAACAACATAAATTCTATTTTTATTTAAAAAAACTTTAATTAAATATATACTATTACTAATAATAAAAACATGTTCAAAAGACAAGCATTGGCCTGTTGTTAGGGATGCAAATTACAGTGAAATGGGTTAGAATTTAGCTTTCTAATCCCTTTTAGGATTAGGTTATTTAATCTGACATTAGGTCGTCTAAATAAAGTTAAATGTTCGAATCTTGTTATTATAAATAAAGAAGGTTAAGTTGAGAGGATCACCCTCATAATATGTATCTACCATAATTAATTCGATTTAATCGACTAATGAATCAAATATCATTGATTTTACAAAAGAATATTATTTTTATTTTAAATATAATTAGGTAAAGTACACATTAAATGCTTAAACTATCAAATTTGTTTCGTTTTAGTAACTAAGCTTTCATTTGTTTCAAAACCATATCTAATGTTTACTTTTTTTTTCATTTTAGTACCCCGCCGTTAAAAACTTAACGGGTGAGTTGTACATGGCACCTTTTTTATGGGTAATTTATATCCTTCATCACTCAACTATCTTCTCACTCTTGTATTGGTCACTAAAGTTTAGATTCTTTTAATTTAATTATTTAACTTTCATATTACTCCAAATTTAATCACTCTAACTTCCAAAAAAATTATTTTAGTTATATATTAATAAAATAATAATAAAAATGTCGTGACACAAAAAATATTAATAAAACAAAGTAGAGTGATTAAAATAGGAGTAACTTGAAAGTTTAGTTAAATTGAAATTTTTTAAAATTTAATGACTAAAATAGGAGTGAGAAGATAGTTGAGTGATGAATGATGTAATTTATCCATGAAAATTACCGATAAATTTTTAACGACAATGTACTAAAATGAAGCAAAAAGTAAACATTAGGTATAGTTTTTAAACAAATGAAAGTTTAGGTACCATGACAAAACAAAATGGATAGTTTAGGTACTAAAAGTATAGTTTACCCTTGAATAAAAGAGTGGATTTTTTTTATTACGCTCCAATTCGACCCGATCTTTGAAGAAATTTTCCCTTTAGTTATCCATCATTAGCTCACAACTAAATTAATCATAAAAAATGATCATAATGCACATATTTGAAATGATAAAAATATAGAATTTTATGTTGGAAAGATAAATTTGATTCTCATGTAAAATGAGTGGCTTAATTTTATTTTGTATTTTTATTTTATTAATTATTTTTTATTTTTATTAGTAAGTTTAACACACAAAAAAACTATTACATTATTAAAAACATGTTTAGGTTAAAAACCCTAATTAAGTACGATTGATACGTAAATATCAACGTGTCAAAGCACGACTAATTTGATTCAGTATCTTTTTTAAAGATTGACAACATGCGCAAACCCTACAGACACAACCGTTTAAACTCGAGTCGTAAAGGAAAAAAACACATTATTTTCACCACTGAGATCATTTAATAGTCTCATATATATATAAATATTTTTCAAGTAAAATTTATTTTTTTATCGAGCTAAATTAAACTCGATTTTTTTATTAAAATTTGAAATCTGAATAAAATACGGGGATGTCTAAGGTATGACAACCTTAATATACGGCTAAGAAAAGATGTTTTCGAAAATGTTTATATTTTTTAACATTTTCGGTAAAACGCTACCTAAAACATTATTTTTTTTCTACCGGAAATGTTAATATTGGGCGCTACCTAAAATGTTTAACATTTCCGATAAGTGCTACCTAAACATTATTTTTTCTACCGGAAACGTTAATATTGGGCGCTACCTAAAATGTTATTTTTGCTACTGGAATGAGGTAGCGAAATTAACATTTCCGGTAAAAAAAATAATGTTTTAGGTAGCGCTTAATCGGAAATATTAAAAAAATATTAACATTTCCGATAATATATTTTTTTAGTTGTATATTAAGGCTGTCGTAATTTTTTTTTTTTGAAATTTTATGAAGTTGATAATTTGATTGATTTATTTGGCCTACTTGCAATCATTTAGTCCCCACAAGAATAAAATAATTTCTCAAGGCTAAAAGCTTTTTATTCCATAAGGATATATAAGCCCCACAATTTTAGAAAAATTATGGCCCTGTCCAACTTCCATCAATGATGAGTTTAGAAGCTTGAAAAAAATGGAGAAGAACACATTTAGTACATAAATTATCATTTTTGGTCATTTTTAATATTTAAGCTTTCAAAATTTTCAAAAGCATATATGACGTTTAGTCTTCATTTCATTTTAATGCCCCATCGTTAAAAAACTTAATTCTATTAGTACCTAAACTGTTATTTTTAGTACCTAAACTTTTAATCTTTTCAAAACTTAACGTTAATTTTTGA
This sequence comes from Hibiscus syriacus, assembly GCF_006381635.1. Taxonomy (NCBI): domain Eukaryota; kingdom Viridiplantae; phylum Streptophyta; class Magnoliopsida; order Malvales; family Malvaceae; genus Hibiscus; species Hibiscus syriacus. Next base: position 13,438 of record NW_024062970.1, read on the forward strand.
ACGGGATACTAAAATGAAACAAAAACTAAAGTTTTTAACGATGGGTACTAAAATGAAACAAAAATTAAACTTCATATATGGTTTTGAAAAAAATTGAAGATTTAGGTACTGAAACGGATCAAACTCAATAGTTTAGGTACTAAACACGTAATTTACCCTTTATTCTTTAATTTTACTTAATATAGCATAATATCGGAGCTAGGGATGTACATTTGAATAAAACCGACGTCCGCAATCCTTAATTAGATTTGTATGAAACATAATATAGTATATGTTCAAAAGACGCTCACAATTTATCAATAAAGGCTCACACATTCCTACAAACGTGGTGCCCAAACTCAGACGTCGAGTAATATTAGCAATCCCTTAATCAATGAGATCGTCTGATTCGTACCTCGATCGATTAATATATTTATATTTGCATTTCAATCGATCAAAAAATTTAATATCAATGATTAAACAAAAAAATCACATCGAATCTATAATTACCGGTTGAAGTTAAGAGAATAATAATGATAATAATATCATTTCATTAAAATCAGGAATCTTTTTAGTAAAAATAAACTGGAAAACAGAAATGATGAACCCTAATCCAACTTTAGTGAAAAGCACAGGGGGCCTTACTTCAATTAATGAATAATAAAGGTTTGATGTACGAATTTAATAATTTTGGGCTAAAAGATTTAAAAGCCAATATTAGCTGCAAATTGCTTCAAATGCACCTTAAGAATCAAATCATGTGTTGGCTAGATTTTTTGGTTTTTAGATTCATCTTGTCTCCTACTGATCTAAACTGGTGAAATTGCCCTTAACGTCCTTCTATTATAGAGACAGGTTCAAATTAGTCTATTTATACGTAAACCGGATAGAATAAGCATTTGTTGTTTTAGAAAAGTAATATTTAAATTATTTTTCTATTCGAGTACAATTCCAAATAAAAAAACTTCATTTGTAGTGTTATAAAATTGGATAAGATAATAACAATAAATTATAAATAAAAGAAAATGAGCATTACAAACACACATATAGGGGTGTAAATGAACTAAGTTCAAACAAATAAAGTCATGTTCGCGTTCATTTAAATGTTTAATACCGTGTTTGTATTCGTTTATTTATCTTTTAAGGTGTTCAAGTTCGGTTTGTGTTCATTTAAATGTTTAATATCGTGTTCACGTTCGTTTATATATCTTTTAAGGTGTTTGTTTCGTTCGTTTAGTGTTTGCTAACATGTAAACTATAAAAGAAATTATACACACCAAATGAGTGCCATTCATATTTTATATATCAAACACAAGTCATAGTGACCTTCACCACTTAGGGTAACATAAACCATAATAAATCAAATCCATTCCTTCCCTCTTTAACAGATAAACAGTAAAGACCGGAAACACGAACAATTTCCGCACTCCGAAAAAGCTTATTTTCAGTTCATCGTCCTGGAAACCACACATCGGGATCCATTCTACGTACTCCGAACTAAGACGGATAATATCTAGTAAAATAGCATGTTAGACGTATCGCGTACCTTGCCTATATGAGAAAACCCATGAAACAACAGTTTTTGCAGGAAGGCCGATTTCCGGCTAACCGGCAATGTATCATCAAAATTCCGTTTCAAATCGGACTCGAAAGAGGATCATTCAATCATATGGCTGTTTCTGAGAGCTCAAGCCACTGTTGTTCTCAATCCTTTGTCTAATGTTTAGGCAAATAGAGGTGCAAATCTGATACCCAGACATCCGAATTTTTAACATTTTACCATGAATCTCACTTTTTTCTTCCATAATAAGATCCACTTCCAGAATGGCTATGGTGGCGATGACGGGATCCTCCGATCCTGCTGCTGGATCCTTCCCATGAGTTCCCACGGCCATAAGCTCGAGTATTTCCACTTGGCCAATTCAATGTCTGTGTTCCGAGTCCGTTATTCTCTTCCTCAACCCTGTCATTGTACTCCAAGACCAGCCTCTTAATGTCTTGTTTCTCTTCAAACTCGGCTGCTTCTTTCTGTTTCGTGCTTTGGACAAGCGTACAGTCTCGAGGAATATACATTTGCTTTGTTTGTTGTTTGTTCCCTCGCTTCACGAGAACTTTCACCTGAACCTCCCGGCTCCCTCCAGACTCTTCATCCAATGCTTCATCACCGCTTTCCCCTCCAACAAGCCTTCCGTGATGATCTTTGCTAGAACCCTCGAATACGTTCATCGGAATCATCATGTTTAATGTAGGTCGGCCCCTCAACTCCAACTTGCGTTGCTCCATGCTCTCCTGTAATTAAAATCGAATCGAAATGAACAGCAAGCCAACTATTTCTTACATAATTTGAACTCACTGACCACATTAGACAAAGATTTAACAATATTAGTAGACCTTAGTCTCGGCAAAGGGATAAAATTCACAAAGCAAGCTAGAATATCAAGCTTGGATGGAATGGATTTTGTGAAAGGGCCGAATAGGGGCAAAGGTGTCTGTATCAGGGTGAAATACGTGGGGATGATTTCCTGGAAACGCATTGAATGCAGTTCTGTTTAACAATAAGAAACTGGATAATTTCTCTTATAAACACATAACAGCGATAATTAAAAATGAGAGCTTACCTGCACTACAGCCCGGAGCTCCTGATCAAAATTGGCAACTTCTAGAGGATTGAGCTCGGCTACCTTCTGCCTGAAATGAACTTCATCGTCCTCATCAGAAGCAGGTCCACCATCCTCCTCATCCTCCTCATCAGAATCACACCCACCATCATGATTCTCTTCATCCAAATCATCTTCATTATGTCCCTCTGGTTCAATGGTTTCACTCCCTGATTCACTGATACTGTCACCGTCACCGATTTCCTCATGCATTCCACCATTTTCTTCAGAACCATTCAAAATGCTTGGTTGATCAGCTGAGATGGAATGGGAAGTAGTCCTGCTAGAAGGCTTTTCAGTATCGGAGTGCTTCTCGTTACTTGTCTTGTCAGTTGAAGCACTATGTTCACGTTCCTCAAGTTCTACTAAAGCTGCATTAACTTCTTCCATAGATGAATACCGGTTCATGTTGGGATGTAATTCGGCAAATAAGTCCTGCATTTACCGCATTTATACATCACAGGACACCTTTTAGAACAAAACATACAAAAAGAGGCTGAACGAAAAAATATTTATGCATAAAAGAAGTACCATTAACTTGCCCACAAATTTTAAGTTCTATTGTAACCAACCACGTGGAGATCATACTGACAATTAAGCATTACATCTATGTTTTTCTGACTAGGAAGTGAGTGTCGGATATGGATGTGTCCAACATGGATATGCTCACCTTTTTCCAATCTTTTCCAATATAGTTGAGGAATCACACCCCATTGGACATGGGTACTTTGGGGAAAATGAAGAGACGAGAAACATAGTATTCTACGCCAATGCTAAGATAGGTTTTCTAACATTGCATGGATAAAAGTCGATAGTGAAACATGTCAGCACTTGCAGTATTAAAGGGGACTAATAATGCAAGTTCATCCTCTATATTAAGCCCATTAAAAAAGGTAGCCAAGCATGGAAAACAGTTTCAACAGGCTTTGATCACACCAAAAAGAGAGAAAGCATTCTTTTTCCTATGATTAGCAAAGGACAAATTCTAGAACTTGAAATAAACATTCCAATTTTGCTTACCTGCAAATCGAATTCAATATCCAGTGGTAACGCACCCTTGCTAAGAATATACCTCTGGAAGTGTACCAAGAACCGATCAAGTTTTCTCTTGGAAGAACCTCGGTCAAAGTAGTGCCCACATGTCTGAAGAAGAGTAATAACCATCCTGATCCGAAAACAATCCTCAGGTGGATCGAGGATATCTTGCTAACAATAGAGACAATCAAATCAGACCAAGTAAAATTGAATCAAACGACATTCAGTACAAAATCTTACACATAATAACAACAAAATCGTTTAAAACTCTTATAAACAGTCTTATCTCCGAACAATTAATGAAGTAATCATTTGAAATCCTTATTTTCTCTATATAACTTCAATTCTAGGAATTAGAAATTTTCTATTAGGATTGTTCTGTATATTACTCTTCAAAGGTGATAAAATAATTTCAGCAAGTTCTGCGAGACAATGTACCCTACAGTTAAACATGTTACTTAATAGTTTAAAAACCTAGTAGTCCCCATGAGTTGAGTTTATTATTATTGGGCTCATCATTCACAGCATTTCTAAACTTCATTTATCCTATATTTTTAACTAACCAGAAATCTCATTTAATTTTTTTTTCTTTTCTCAAATCAAACCCTCTTTTAACAGATCAAGACTCATTTGAATCAAACCTAAACAATTCAGAAAACCCTACCCTTCTGTAGCATGACCCTAAAATTCCTAAATCCCAACCCATCATAATCCCCAGAGAAGCAGCAATGCATCAGCAGATATGTTCTACAAAATTAATTCCTCTCTTTGAATGCATTGCCAAAGAAGCTCAAGGAACAAAACACACATGAATGTTTTAGAGACCAAATTAGAGAGAGAGAGCTTAAGTGCCTAGAAAGCACCACTGCCGAGCCTAGCAAGCATACCATATCCCTATATAATTGATAATCATATCAATAAGTCAGATATCTTGATACCTCAGCTGTATCATGGCCAAAAACAAGAATCAAATAGAGTGTTTCAAAGATGACAGAAGAATCAACATGCTCATAGTTGTATAGCTCCCCAAGAAAACGCATATGAGCAATGCGCCTCTGCTGCATCCCATAATCATTTAACTCCAGGCCAATTCTAATCTCCTCCAGAACCTGAAAGTACAGAATATAACAACCATGAGTAAACCACGGGAAAAATTCATGGGTGTGTGTGCTTCTACTCTTATCTGCAAGGAAGATTGTGCTTGAATTTGCCATAACCATCAACAGGAAAGATGAGACAGGAACAAGATACACAAATTTCTCAGAAGCTAGGCAAAAAACCTAATAAAAATATAAGTTCTAATGATAGAAGCTCATGGCTTTATAGCAATATATTTCCATCTTAGTTAAAAAAGAATCTCACACTGGAGTCATCAACACTCAGGTTGAACAAAAAAGTCTAATTTCAAAAAGGCCTAGTCAAATCCTAAAGTATCAAAACTTTCTCAAAGGGCAGCATTCTCCAAGCATATCTAACAAACCAACAAGGTACCTTGCAAAGCAATACCCAACTAAAACCATGGGGAAAAAACAAAATTAACGGTCCAGGTCATGAGACATCTATTTTCCCGCATCCTACCTTCCTAACACAACAAAATAATAGAATCTCTAGAGCAGGCATAACACAAGAAAACCTCCTCAAGACCATCATATCATGTTAGCAAGAATTTCTCCACGGACTCAGCTGAAAACCAAGGCAAATAGATTACCAAAAAAAAAAAGGAACTCTACAGGTTAAAACTATACATTAAAATTGAAACATAGGCCTAATTGGCAGATTTTTTTGTATTATCACCACAGTGTTCAATTGTTCACAAAAGGTATACACTAAAAGGAATTTTAACAAGTTATGAAGAATGTATTCTACAGATAACATAGATATAGGAGAATCAAAATTCAACTCAAGAAGAACTAGCACTAAATTCAGGAAGTAAACCTCATCGACAACAGCAACAGAAAATTCATCATGATAGCGACTCAAACCAGCAGTGAGAGAAGCAATCAAGTGAATCTGACTATATTTCCCCTTGTGAACCTTCATGAAGCACTTTAAGAGGTATGATTCGCATTCACTCCACGGTAATTTACGAAGTTGCCTCAGAACATGCTCAATGGAAGACTTGTCAAGATCTGTAAATAATAACTTCCTAATATACTGCAAAAGTATTTGACAAAACTCAGTAAGGAGGTTTAACATCAAAACAAGTAGAGTATATTATCAGGAAAAGCAAATTATACCTGGTGCAATGGAGGACGAACTTTAGAGACCCGTGCAGATCTTTCAGGCGGTTTGCATAGATAGTAAGCATTTTCTACAAGTGTGCGGTGTCGAGGATCCAAATTCTTTACATTTTTCAAGCGCATCAATATCTCCAACATGTTAGCCATTCTGATGGTAGTGTCAGGAGAACGATACAGAAAACGACCACAAGTCTCAAGAAGATTGCAAGCGACATCAATGTTATGATGAGTGAAATCATCTAAACATGTCTGGTACAAAGGAAAATAGAATAAGAGAGCATCCAGAACAGGTTTGGATTTATAGCGTCCAACTTATAAGACAACGAAATGAGAGCAACAAGCTGATTGCTCCTAATTTTTATAATTCTGGTCGTTTCAAAAAGTTCATAAACTCCCATAAGAAAGGAAGTATCATCATAGTAATAAGCGCGGGGATATAAACCAACATTTATCAGTTAGCTGTTTTGCACATACCTTCAGACAACTGAAGACAAGACCAGGCGGTGAAATTTTGAACTTACAGAGTTCTGCAATAAACCTAATGTTCCTGATTTTTGTTTCAATGTTCATTTGATCCTGCAGTTAATTTCAATTTTGAAATATAAGTTATAATTATATATACCCGGTAAAATGAAATAAATGTAGAGATGAAGACAGTTGCAAAGAGAACAGGGGGGTCCACAGGGAAGCAAACCTTTTTATTAATTAAGAAGTTGAACTCTTCCTCCAACATCTGCAAGAGCATAGCAGGAACATCCTTCATACAAGTTGACAATGTTGCAACCATGCGTGAGTAGTATGGAAGCAACTCCAAAGAAGTCCGTGGAACATTAAACAATGCTCTCACAAGTCTTTTCCGATTTGATTTTGAATTCAAATAACAGAATTCCACCTGAAAATTTCAATGAACAATGCAATGATCCTTTAAAGTTGAATAATACCCCGTCGAAAAGCGGCACTCAACAGTAGGACTGAAAAAAGATATTACCGTCAATTGATCAATAAGGTCACGACTCACACAACCTGGGAGTCTTTGCAGTAGAGCATCCAAATTTGTCCCTTCGCTACCTTTGACCTTTTCCTTTTCATTTTCACCTTTTTTATCAGTGTCTTTTTCTCTCTCTTTCCCTTTCTCCTTGTCTGGATCTTTGGTCTTTTCCTTATCTTTTTCATCTTTATCCTTCCCTTTCTCTATACTTTTACCTTCTTGCAGAGTACCAGAGTCTGCAGAAGCCTCCGCAGCATCTTGTGTGACTGGAGTACTTTGATCTGCTTCAGAAGAGGATTCCTAAAAGGTACACCAAATCACCAATAACCATCAAATAGAGAGGACTATTTATGAGTCATAGATCAGATCTTTCAGAAAGGAAATTTAAACAGTCATTAAGTCCATCACTGACTCATCCTGCCCCACCTAGCCACCAAAATGATAAAAAGGAAATGAATTTCGGGCATAGGATGGGTGCACAGCAGTTAAAAAATTAAGAAATGGTTCAGTCCACCTTTGAGGTTTGCTACGTTAAAATGCTTTTCTTCTATAATATCTTTTTTAGTTTCATTTTTAATTTTTATCTCTTTTGTTAAACAATCAGATTCAAAGTTTGGATCATGGTTGGTAATGATTGGTGGAGCAAAGATGAGCATCGAACATGAAATGTTAGAGCAGAAGCTGCTGATGCTTGAACTCAATCAAAACTTAATGCTAAAACAAAAGGAACAGTGTATTATTGGCAGCATAGAAGCACAGACAAGCCTACAGGAATTGTTAGCTTCAAATTGATCCTAATTGAACTAATGATAATGTTCAAAATTTTGATCTACTTACAGTTGGTTGCTCTTGTGCCTTTGATGTTTGCTCACTTTCCTTGGACTCAGATTCTCCCAATAATACTGCTGGGACAAATGCTCTGTGAAGAACATGTACACAATGCTCTTAAAAGCATGAAAATACATCTTTTATTTCCAAAAAAAAAAAATCAATGAAAGGCCCAATAGAGAAAGTCTCTCCTTAACTAACTAAATAAAGACCACAACATACCTAAGATCAGGTAAGCATTCATAGAAAGCTCTAGTGTCGTCATCATCCCATATAGCTTCAAGGTTCGAAGACTCTTTTCCAGATGCTGGAGATGAAGCATCATCTCCAGTGGTAACCCTAGTTGTGTGACTGTCCTCCGGCATTACCGGAGGCTGCATATCAAGTGCTTCTGCTAAACTGCAATAAGCAATAAAAAATCAGTTATGGATGGTTTCTTTTGCAAGTAAAAAGAACTCATATATTTACTCGTGATGCAAAAGGAATGCTTGATACAAAAATTCAATAGTGGAAAACTAAAAATTTTGAAGAGGGGTTGAATAGCACCAACCTGACAGTTTTACAGTGATTTATCATCTTAGCCACCAATTTTTTTCTTTTCTGGGATAAGTTAGCCGCTAACTTTGGTGGGACATAAGCGACCCTAATTAAACTGGGGTCTAGAGTTCCAACATCATAAAGTTGCTATTAAGTGAAAAAAATTGTATCTACACTGGTCTTGACAAATAGAAAAACACTTCATCACAATTCCATTGCACTTCAATCTTTATTCAAAGAAATCACTAAATCTAAAAGTTCACAAAAGAGGCACAATGAATCAAGCCCAAAACCAGCATTTTTGCCACAATTCTTGATACAATTGCTCATCTGAATGTCATAAGAGATCTAAACCCTAGACTCATAATAGAAGAGCCATCTTAGGTACACACAATGCAAATCATCTGAGGAAGCATTTAATATCCAAACCTTAATTTATATGTAGTGCGCGTAAGAACTAGTAGCAGCTAATAATTTAAGTTTTGAAGTGCAGAAAAGTACAATTGGCTCCAATTATGTCAAATGGTAGTTATTTAGAAAAGGCTCATAAACTTGTTAATCACAACATCATTAATCATTCAGGCATTACATGAATATGTACACTAATTAGAATAAAACAAAAGATACCATATTCACCATGGAAAGCTTAATATCAATCAATCGACCCATTAGTCCAGTTCCCATTAAATAAAAAGTCCATGAAATTGACATCATAAAGCAACTTACGATGAGACATTGCGGTACAAATGATCATAAGATTTTCGTAGCTTTTCATATGAAGTTGCATTTTCTTCACTGAGCTCTCCTTTAGCATTTAAAATCTTATTATTCTCATGCTCCATTTGGCGAAGAGACTATAAAAGAAAAACCCCATTAATTAGGGAAGAGGGAAAGAAAGCAAAAGATAATGAAAGAATCAAGCCGTCAAACTTATCAAGTATAAACAAAAGTTCTTGCCAAGGATAAGTTCAAATAAGAACCTCATGACTTATTTTCCCCTAAAGTTAATATTTTCAATTGCAAAAGCTTACTGTATGCTCAGACTGAAGAAGTTCAGTGACAGCATCATAATATACATTGAATGCCTTCCTAAAAGTTTTCTTTTGATCTGCTGTGATACCGAGGCCCTTAAAGAACTGTAGCAAAGTGTCAACATATAAAACATGTCAAACCATAAACTTTCATCATCAAAACCAAAGCTACAAATAACCTAAAATTCAAAATGAAAATCATGATATCTTTACAGAAATAAAACAAATGCAAATTTCAGGCCAACTAAAGAACAAAAAAGAGAGACAAACCTCATCTTGAATTCCTTGACCAGAAATAGGAAGTCCTAGAAACACTCGCCCTTGTCGAGCAAAACTAGCAAGAAGAATTAAATTTGTCTGCGTAGCATCACGGTCCTTCAAGTGCTCTGTGCTAGTAAGATCCTTAATGATACTGATAAAAATACCATTTTCCTCTATAACTCCAACAAAGTACAGTTCCAGAAGAAGTTTCAAAGTGCTACGCTTCTTCATTGCTTTCAAGTTCCTGTCTGCATCCAAATCATCCCCAGATTTTCCAGGAAAGAAGACTTTCAGGAGCCCTTGTATCAGACTTGGTGAGAAATCTTTGTACCTTTGATGAAGCAGAGAGCAGATCTTGGACAGATAGACAATAGTAAATTACCAACAAACTTAAAAAGGATAAATGGTTTGGTGTACAATAAAAAGCTAGCTAGGAAAAATATAGACTATTAATGTTGCAAATAAGTATATTCTTATATTACAGAGAACAAATGTGAATAATCCATCAACACATTTACAAACTTTGAGCAGGCAAAATCATAAGTCATAGAATATGAAGAGAACTCAACATTAAAGAACCAGCAAACCTAAATGATACATGCAGTTACAGATGTCACAGAAATGCATGTCATTCATGATACCAAGAAATCTATACCTATATCCATCAACATATTTGCAAACATTGAACAAGTTACACTACCAAAAAAGAAGAGAAATCTATATAAAAAGGAACTGGGAAGGTTATAGACAATTGCGATAGAAATCCTGTTATACTTAACATAAACCAGGGGAGGTTATTATATACTTATATAGTATATGTGTGTATATATATACACAATAAACTAGGGCATATTATCAGACAGACACAGAACTTGACAAGGTGAAATACAAATAAATTGACCACTAAAATAATAAGAGGAACCAGGCTATAGATCTTTGAACTGTACAGAATAAAAAATATTCATAGCTTATATTGTCGAATCTTCATTAAAACTCAAGTCTGCTAGCAAAACCTCAACAGGTGCACACGAGAAAATTGAAAGAGATAAAAAATTACTCGAGAAACTAATACAACCCATTTGGACGCAAAAGACTAATGTTCCTCTTTCTTATTTAAAATCAAAATGACCTACATGATTGCAGCTTAATCACCTTGCTCAAACTGTTATGACATCCAAGTCTTTGGGTTTGGCTAGTGAAACCATGCATAATTTTCAGCTGAAGAGAATATAAGAAACTTTCACATTCAAAAACTAAACCAAATATGCTAATATTAACTTTGCATGTGTGGATAGAAAATAACATAGATCTTTTCTAAGACTATGTACTCGCAGCAAATTAACCGATTAAATAATACATATAACCATAAAATCTATATGCATTTATTAAAACATATAACCATACAATTTTTGGATCAAACTTATTCATGAAAGCTACCTGAACTGCGGCTTGTATATCCGAACTCTTAAGCTTGGCATCACAAATAGCAGAGACAGCTTCACTAACAAATTTACTTAAATTGACACTTCGTAGCTCCTCCATCAATCCTTCCTTCTGCTCTTCATTTATCTGCTTTAATTTTTTAATCACAGCTGTATTGCGCTTAATGCTAGAATCCAAAGTCCTGAGGAATACAGAGTCTAGAACCACGGGAAAAAATATTAACATCTACCTGACAGTTTTTACGTATCAATATCAGAGAAACTGAATTCATGTTAAAAAATAGATAAAATGCAAATGCTTCCATGGCAATATAATGAGGGCTGCTGTACAGAACCAGTCCAAAATATAATCACAACTTATTAAGATGAATTAGAAAGAAAATCTACAAATATATATGTATCATGTATGCATGCATATCTAGTACGGGCTAACATCACTATACGATATACAAATCAATTCAACAAACTTAACCACTTCCATAACGAGCAATGGGCATATAAAAACCCTAAAATGTAGTAAAATTTACTAACCAGGCCTTTCAAGATTCAAATTGGTTTGACGGAGAGCCATTTTGCACTCAATAGATTTCTTAATTTCCTCAAGGCGAGCAACGGCTTCCTGAAATTGGAAGGAAAATATATAAGTCTACTGTATCAAAGTAACTTCTTATCAAGAAAAACACTCTGAGAACAAGAACAAATGATCAGACAGTAAACCTTATTCATCCATTCACATGAAATTAATTAGGCCATTAATCTTACCTCATCACCTTGTTTTCCATGCTGTTCAACTCCAGCCCGAGATTCATCTTCGTGATGATCCATCTCATCTATTATTAATCAAAATAAGTTCCTATATAACTGAAATATCAATAATCAATAAACTCATAATAAAATTATGAATTTAGGAGCTATACAGAACCTTCTATAAGGCTTGTAACAACAGTTAAAGAAACAATACTTAAATAAGAGAATTGAAAAAGAAAAAAAGAGGCCAGTAGCAACAAAAAGGATCTTTTTAGGTTGTCCAGAATCATGCATTTCAAGATTTTTTTTTTTGATAAGAATGACAGGCCTCCTTAAAAACCTCCTTCTTGATCAAAGAAGGAGGAAAAGAGTGCCTTAGAAACTTTATTACTCCTCCGAAATTACATAAGATTTAACGTAGACACCATACTGAAAAAACACAACAGACTAAGCTACTCAACATAACCGAAAACCTAAACTCAAACGATAAAACGCACTGGAAACGACTAAACATCAACCAATTCCCATCTTTGCTAAACTATCAGCCTCCCCATTACACACCCTTGGAATCAGTCTAATAGAGTGCACCCTGTCCGTGATAAAAGATGAAATCTCTTTAACTAATGGGAGGATAAAAACTGGGGCCATAGCTGGTGTATGGACCCATTCCACAGCCGACTTACAGTCACTTTCCACAATCAACCTTCCAACCTTAACCCAACAAGAAGACATATAGATTTCAATGCCTCTCTTAATAGCCTTTAACTCAGCAACCGGCGGGGGACCCTGACCTACATTTTCTGAAAAAGTCAGAAGGGAGTTGCTATTCCAATCTCTCAAAATACCTCCTATACCTCCATTTGAGCCATCAAGTCTAACAGCTCCATCGACATTCATCTTCAAAAATCCATAGGGGGTGGAATCCAGCGAGAAACCTGAAAATTGTAAATGTTGAGAGCTTTAATACCATCTGCAAGAGATGGATCACCAATCAGCACATCCTCCTGAATAGGACACTTAGGATACTTGGCTAGAAACCATTTAGATAACCTGAATCTAGCAATAAAAAACAGAGACATCCTATCCAAGGGGGAACCATCGAACACCATTGCATTCCTAGCTTTCCATATCGACCAAAATACTACTCCCGGGATAAATTTCCAAATCAACGATTTCCCCCTCAGCTCACCCCAAGAACATAGCAAAGAAGGTGGATCCTTTGGAAGGACTAAGGCTATTTCCCAATAGCTTGCTATCTTGTTCCAAAGTTCCCAAACAACATCACATGAAATAAATAAATGCTGAACTGATTCCACCTGTTTTTTACAAAACGGACATAAAATTTCATCCCCTAGCTGCAAACCTCTTTTCACCAACTCCTCTCTCACTGCCACTTTCTGATGAGCTAGCTGCCACAGGAAGACTTCAACACGAGGAGGAGATAAACCCTGCCACACCCCTTTTACCCATAAATCGGACTCCCCAGACACCTTGCCGAGTTCCTTTCTACAAGATTTCACTGAAAACAGTCCATCCCCACTTGCAGACCAAGAAAGAAAGTCTTCAACTGAATCAGTCAGTTTAAAGTCCTTCAGTTTTGTCATTAAATCCAGCCACTGATCCAACTCCCAGTCACACAAATTCCTTCTGGTATCGATGTTCCACACCCAACCGTTCGAATCTGAACTTCCAAACTCAGCGACCATACCCCATTTATTTGTTGACAACGCATACATTCTAGGGAAAAGATATTTTAAAGGAGACTCATCAGCCCATGAATCCGTCCAAAATGCAATAGACTTTCCATTTCCCAGTTTCAACTTGGAGTTAGATCTGATACGTTCACCCTCCGAGTCGTTCTTCAAGAAATTGTTGGCAATCCCTCTCCAAATCCAAGAAGATTTGGGCGAAAAAACCTTACAAATAGACATGGAATTACTACTTACCTTGTGCCTGCAACATAACACACTTTTCCACAAAGTATTTTTTTCATTGGCGAACTTCCACACCCATTTTCCCAAAAGAGCCCGATTAGATATGTTCACATCAAGAACACCAAGGCCACCACAATTTAGAGGCGTGCAGACTGATTTCCAATTAACCCAGTGTATCTTCCTTTTGTCCTCATTATCCCCCCATAGGAAACTGGCCATTAAAGAATTAAGCTTCTTACCAATTTTACAAGGCATTCTAAAAAGAGATAAGAAGAATATTGGTAGGGATGTTAACACCGACTTTAATAAAACTGTCCTGCCCGCCAATGAGAGACAATTAGCTTTCCAGCCGGCTAGTTTGGAACTAAAATTCTTGAAAACAATCTCATCCAGCATTTAAATCCTACGCTATGTTGCACAAAACATTGTAGCCAACCCCATAACACGGTAATTTCTATTGGAACAATTTATTTTCAATTACTACTTTATAAATCCATGATTATCCAAGTTTTCAATTTTCTTGAAATCCGTGTCCGAAGGTAATGTCCGAAATCCAAATTGTAAGTGGAATTGGAATGTGGATAAGATCCTCCAAGGACACTTCAAATACATGGAAATATTTTTTTTTGGGGGGGGGGGGGGGATGAGCATATAAGCGTCCAAAACTAAAACGCCGTAGTCCAAGTAACATTTTTAATCATAAGTCCAAGTAACATAGTAATAAACTATAATACCCAAAATTCCAGCACAGAAGCTGTGAAGAAAGACTCAAGATACAGAAGCACAAGTCCTATTTCGCCAACTATATCTCTACAAATAATAGCATGTTTACATCAGAAAAAATATTGGAAGCGCAAACCACTTCATAACCATTAAAAATACATGCATAAAATAATCAAGACCACGTAATTCTAAAACCCCATTCCCCCTATTTACCACTTTCCTCGATCTCAAACTAAAAAATGTAAACAAAAGTCTCGTCCTTCCACTCCTCGTCACTTCTTTCCAAACAATAAAAAATAGTCAACCAATTGAAAGGGGGGGGATCACATAATTACTCCTACAATCAATCTTCTTCTCACTCACGACTTCACTAAACCAATTAAAATATTTAACAGTAACGATCGTAATAAATCGTTAAAAGAACTCAAAATCATGGAATCTTACTTCACTGAAATCATTATATTTAAATTAAAAAACATAATAAAAAAATGGATCTTATTTTCCAAAAAAAAAAGGTTAAAAACTTTCCGTGGATCTTAGAGAGATGGGAAGAGAGAGTTAGGGTTTTACCTGAAACTTTGGGGAAGAAGCTAAGAATGATTCGAAGTAAAGGAGAGAGAGACGAATTAAAGGAAGGGAGATGAGGTGTGAGGCATTTGAAGAAATCTTCTGAAACGAACCCGATTGTTTTTCTCAACAAGAACAAAGAAATATAATATTAAATAAATACATAAACTGAAGCTTTTTCTCCGAAGGCATTCGAAATCGGGTATCGGGTCGCACTTGAATCCGATTTGGAATTTTCTGGTACCCGACTTTGTTTTTTATGGGTAAACTACATATTTAGTACTTAAATTTTCAGTTTTTTAAAATCATGCCAAACGTTTAATTTTCATTTCATTTTAGTATCTATAAAGAACTTTACGTGTTTAGTACATAAACTATCAGTTTTGATCTATTTTAGTGCAATATATTATCTGTTCGAAGATAACTCTCAACCACTTAATATTGAACACTCATACCCTCGAACCCAACACCTTGAAAAATAACATCAATTCCTTTACCACCTACCCGACTTTAGCTTTTTCTCGACGGGCACATTTTGATTCGAGAGCTCTATTAAAATATATATTTAAATAAAAATATAATTAGACCGAATTGATTATTAGCTGATCGAGTTAAGTGACATGAAACATTAATTTTTAAAAAAAAATTAATATTAGAATTAATATATTATAGAAAACGAATTAAATTGAAAAATTATTTTAAATTTTATTTCACGACCCGTTAAGAGCATAAAATTCTATTAAAAGTATATTCAAATAAATCAACGGGGTTGGTTCAAGTAGTAACCAATTTGATATCACTTAAGTAAAGTCTCAAGTCATTGTGTATGCAGAAAATCCCCATTGGAAGACTCACCCACCAAAGTCAGATACCCAAGTCGATCAAGATTAATCACGACGAAGCCGTATAACATTTCTATTAAACTAACTAGCGAGATTAAAATAGAATGAACCGATAAAGTAAAGAATCAAACCTACTTTTTTTTAATCAGTGACTGATTTAAAAATCGATCAAATTAAAAATATAAAATATCATCCGTGTAGTTAACCCTTTAATTATTACGCAAAATGAGACCGAATCAAAACGTTACGGTTTAATAACACATCAAAAACTTGTACAAATATAAAAGAACAAAAGGGATGAACTTCATTTTCCCAGAGAAGAAGGGAACTTTTGTATGATATCTGCTCAATTGGTTTTGTTTATGCATCAAACAATTCACAATCTCTTCTCTGTTCCCATCTAAGGTTCTTAATCATTTGATAATAAATGTTTATATCATTAAAATATGTGATGTTTGAACCCGAAACGTTCATATCCCAATCAACTAATTAACGTCCAGTTCAGACAATTGTCAATTTTTAAGAAAACATATGTATAATCTGGTAAATATTTTATAATTTTTAATAATCGAATGTCTTAACAAAGTAGTGTTTATAATTAATAGATTATTCAGTAACTTTTAATAATCAAGAGACTCAACAAAATAATAACTTATAAAATAACATCTCACAATCGATAGAACATTTATATACTTTATCTAATTCTATAAAGTTTATTATAAGGTTATCATAATCAAGAAAAAAAAATTAGATGACCCTATTCCAATATGTAATGGGGTGAGGGGAGTAAGGTAGTAAGCTGCCCCAATACCAAATTGAGAGCAACTTCCGTGGAAGACCTCCGGCAGTCAGAATTATGAATTGCCCACCGTGGGACTCAATTCCACAACCACAAGATTAAGAGCATTACGCTCTACCAACTGAGTTGGACAGGCAATTCGTTATTATAATCAAGAGA
The DNA here is from genome assembly GCF_006381635.1 of Hibiscus syriacus. Taxonomy (NCBI): domain Eukaryota; kingdom Viridiplantae; phylum Streptophyta; class Magnoliopsida; order Malvales; family Malvaceae; genus Hibiscus; species Hibiscus syriacus. The sequence goes on from NW_024062970.1 coordinate 30,207, forward strand.
CTCAACTAAATAAACATTATAATTGATAAAACTTTATAATAAATTTTATAAATGTTCTATCAAAAAACTTTATAAAATAACACCTTATAATAAACTTTATAGAATAACATCTTATAATCGATAAAATATTTATATACTTTATCTAATTTTAAATTATATATCATTCATATATTGAAAGAATAATTTGTCATACATTTATTGAATGGATAATTGATCTAAAACAAATGAAATTAACATTATACATGTATTTTAATAAATAAAATACCAAAGAATATAGAAAATAATTTAAATACTTATTCTTGATCTAATATAAAATATTTACTTTTATCATAATAGTTCGGTTATAGAATAATCTTTGTCAAGATAATATAAAAAAAATCATTTATAATTTAATACAAAATTAAATATTCAAATTATATCAGTTTTTTTATTTAAATAGTTAAATTTTTTTAACATTACACTTTTAATTACTTTAATTATAACAAACATTAAATTCTACCTTGAATAACACGGAACGCTTAGATAATTTAAAAAAAATTAAAATATTAAAATTATATAAAAACAACACATGTTATTTAACGATAAAATTTAAAATAACAACCCAGGCTCCTAAAAATATAACATTGAAATTGTTAAACATCTAAATTTACCGAAAAATAGTTTTAACATCAGGTCTATAACTTAGATACCTAATTTTAGTCACTTATTTTTATTTTATATTAAGCCTTTAATAAATCTTAAAAGTGCTTAATTTCTTATAACGCAAAACTAATCCATCAAAATATACATCAAGATCTCAAAAGTTCTAGCAAACACAGATTGTAACCAGGTCCTACCATTCAAACCACCGCAGCTTAATTCGACTCGCTGCGTCTCGGAGAAGCATGATTATCGTCGTCTTCATCATCGTAAACTGGGCTTCGGTCCTCCCTAGGGGGCGGGCTGGGGCTGCAGCTTTGGCCGTTTTCCTTTTTGGATCCCCTATAAGGCCTGTCCTCAGCATCAGCTTCACGATCTGGAGTTCTGCTACTTCCCCTGGGACTCGCACTGTAATCCGAACCATTAGCATGTCTGTGATCCTTTGGGGATGGGCTCCGCCTCTCTTGTGGGCTTCTTTCATCGAGCGGTGGACTCTGCTTCCTCCCTTGGGCTGGGGAGGGGCTTCTTCCACCGCACACCGGATTCTGCTTCCTCCCTCGGGTTGGGGATGGAGACCGCCTGTGGCGATTGGGACTCCTTGATCTTCTATCATCACGCTCGAAACTCCTTTCTCGCTTCACAGGTGATCTTGACCTACTGTGGAAGGTCGAGAGATTCAACACAAAAAAGAATGAGCCCGACCAGCTTACAAGACCAAAACAATTTGCGTATCTCAACCAGAATCTTGTTGACGCAGGTAGAGCTCAATACAAACCTGTCACTACGGCCACGGCTGTAACTGCGGCTTCTGCTTCGACCACGTCGGGGACTAGGTGAGCGAGAGTAACTACGAGGTCTACGGCTGCAACAATAAAACAAATAAAATTGACTCCCAAGTACACAAAATATAAGTTTTTCAAATGGTAGGAAAAAACTCCAATTTGCAGCAAACTGGTCAGACCAACAAAAAGAGAGGGAAGGGAAATGACCTCAGCTCCTTTGGACTATTTTGACAGTCTCTTTCTATGTGGCCTCGTTCGCCACAGCGATAACACTTATTCTTCCAATCCCCGACTTTGCAATCACGAGCCCAATGACCATCAATTCCACAATTGAAGCAGCGGCCAGAGCCAGGAGTAGGACCTCTTCCAGCATAATCTCGAGCTCCACCAGGGCCGCGGGGCACCTATATTGCGATTCAAATCAGATACACTAATGAGTAGGGGTGTGCAAATTCGGATATCAGATCCGATCCGATCAAAAAATTCGGACATCCGAAAATTTCGGAAACCTAAAATAGCGATCCATATCCAATCCAAAAAAATTGGATATCCGAATATCCCGATCCGAATATAAAATTTAATTTGACATAAAAAAATTAAATTTTGTGATTTAATGTAATTTATTTGATACCTCTACTATATTATATATATATTTAATTACTACCCACAATAAATAATTAAATATTCTAATTTTTATTGGGTTAGAGCTTCAATGGGATAATGGTAAAATTCTTCAAAAAAAAATTCCAAAATAATCCACCTTAAGCATTATTTCCCAGAGTAGGGTAATTGCTACAATACATTTAGAAGACTCCAGGATTGCATGGAGTCTTTAGTTGCAGACTCCATGACTGCTATGCGTATTTAATCTTGGCAAAACTAAAGACGCATGGTAATCTATGCGTCTTCCACCAAAAAAATTGAAGTCGCACGGTGTTCTTAGCGTCCTTTTGATACTATAGCAATGACCCTACATCAGGAAATAATACGGTGAGTCTTATACGAGGAAATTTTTTTCCCACTGCTCTACATGAGCAAGGCAACCGAGCTTTAATGAGTTGAGGGTTACTTATTAATTGGGCTAAAGGAATTTAAAATCTAAAAGCCCAATTTATTTCAGATAATCCGAAAATGGAATTTACCCAATCCGTATCCAACCCAATTATCCGAATTTTCCCCCGGATATCCTATCCGAATTATCCAAAAATCAAAAAACAGATCGGATCAACGAATCGGATCAATCAGATAGGATCTTTTTGCACACCCCTACTAATGAGTCAAGTCTAGGACAACAATCTTCTTATAGTTTCTAATAAAGAGACCGAGTGGCAACAATGATATTCTAATGCCTGGTTACATAAAAGGCTTTTAATCTCTTTCTTCCCAGCAGCAGCAGCTACTTACACTTAATTTAAACATCAAACTCATGATCATAAAGCATATCCATGAGAATATCAGTTTATTACCAAGCCACAAGCATCTTATATTTTGCTGCTTTAATTATTTATATCTATAGGTCTACATTGTCTGATTTCAGAAATCCACATCAGCATTTAGACATATTACTAGCACCCTAAGCAGCAACAGAACTGAACATGCAAACTTGAATGTGTCACACAATCCAAAAATCAGACGGCATTAGGCAAATGACTACTTAAAAAACATTAACCAAATAATATTAAATTTCTCATTCGGTTTCATATAGCATCCACTGCCTTCTAGAAAACTTATGGTAGTGAAGTTATCATAAAACTTACTCCCTTGGCAAACTCCACAATGATACGGCTTCCATCTAGGTCTCGACCATTCAATGAATGTCTTGCATCATCAGCATCTCTAGGTTCACGGAATTCCTGTTATCAAGGAGGCAGACAAAAACACACACAAGACGAACAAAGAAAAGATCCACAGAAAAAGATCATATTTTCAATATATGGTGAAGAAATTATAGATAACAAAGAAGAGTTTTTTCAGTTTAAATTGGAAGAGATTTGAAATACATACGACGAATGCATAGTCTCGCTTCATATCCACATCACGTACTCTGCGCAAACGGGTGCCACAAACAGTAAGGCCATCATGACACAATTATCAAGGGTTGATAGTTCGCCCCTCACAGATGAACGAAAAACACCGACATTTGAGATTGTTGCCATTTCGATAAAAACACGCAATAACACTATAGAAAGACTCGCCAAATCCACCAAGGTCACCCTCTCACCATAGACCTCCAGGTTATGACCTTCAACAAGATCATTTGAGTTAAACCAGACTGACTCATGGAGGGTTGCAACATTCTCACTCATATTCGAATAGGACCAGGGGTCATGCTCTACATTAAGGGCTTCGTAAATGAGACTATTTTCTCGTACATCATTGTCACTACACCCAGAATCAATCCTAATGGCCTTCAATGCAAAAGAATAGAACCATGAAAACTCAAACTAAGGGGGGGGGAAACTTGAACAAAGTATGTCAAATGAACACAGCTTTTAAACCAGTCTAATAAGTAGGATAAACTCACGAACTCTTCAACATAGCAAAAAGATTCCATTACCTCCCATATCGGCTAAACATGTCCTCTAGATCACGTGATCTTGTCCTCGACGACAAGTGACCAACATATAGGCGAGTGCCACCACGGCGATCATCATACCTAGGCATTTTTTCCTTTCCCTGCATTAAAAGTTGCCATTAGAATCCTGGGGGGGGGGGGGAAGGCACACAAATTTACATGATAAAACACTCCAATCATCATTAATGACATCAACAATCTACTTTAAGCTCAAGTCACCTTAAAGCTCAAGCTTTTGCTTCCATCATAGAACAGATAATAGAAATAGATTTTCAATTTAACGGACAACTAAAATGTAATAAAAACTCTAACAGGAACCTTCTATATATTAATAAAACCATGCATATCCAATTGCACACAGAATTCAACTGTGGAAAGCTAACAATCAAACAATATCGAAACAAACCCATAGTTTATTGTTATCTTTTATTATGGATACCATAAATACACAAGCAAAATTAAATAAATATAAGGTTCAAAAGGAACAAATCTGAGGAAGGGATTTAATTTTTCAGCTCTCAATTCTAACAGGCTAATCGGCCAAAGCATCAATTCCGTACATATTTAAACTACAATTACAAGTCATAAGAAAAATATATGAAAAAGTCGGAATTTAAATTTTAAAAAGTACAAGCTCGACGATTTATCATATCTATAAAAAAAACCAAGAAGTCAGAGACGTAAGAGCATGAGAATTCAAAATTAAATGGCAATTAAAAAAGAAATAATTAAAGTATAAATTTAAAAAAGAAGTAGAAGATGGAGCTTACGATTAAATTTCAGGAGATAGAGGGGAAGGAGAAGATGAAAAACCCTAGATTTTTCGAAGAGAACGAGAAAGCTTAACTAAACGCTGCGTTTCTTAAGCCCCAAGGATAAGGATCATTCGACGCTGAAAAATCAGAGGATACGTAATTACAAAAGGACCCCTGCCTGGAATGACAATTATAGGCTTGAGGAAGAAAGGGCCTAATTTTAAAATTAATCTTCCATGGTCATACCAGCCCCTATTCTTTTCCAGAAATAGTTTAACCAAACATTTTAATTTTTTATCAAAATAACTTTTATTTGATAAAAAATTATTAATTAACGTATGTTGTTGATATATATATTACTAATATTATATTTTACATATATTTAATTAATAATATGATATATATTATGTCATCATTTTAAGTGACGTGACACATGATATATCATCAATAATAATAACATGACATTTAACATGTTAGTAATAAAATATATATAAAAACATCGCATCAACAATATACATCGATTGATACTTCACTAACAATACTTTTCATTTAATGAGATATTTTATGACGTTTTGGTTTTGATTTATATGACGTTTTGGTTTTGGTTTATATGACGTTTTAATATTTGTTTTATTGTTCTTCCGGTTTTAAAACTTCATCTTTATTAATTTGAATTAATTCACATTATAAACTTAATTTTAATAGATAAATCTCTCAATGAAAACTTTCTACTTAGCACGATATAGCCGAAGAGATATTATATTTTCAAACACATAAATTACATATGGTAAGAAAATGTAAAGTTAATTTGAAAACTTTCTACTTAGCACGATATAGCCAAAAAACTGATTTTTTGGTAAGAAAATGGTTAGACTGATAAAACACATAAATTAAAACGGTACTAATAGTCGGAAAGCTAATTAGAATATTTGAAGTGTATGGACCAATTTTGTTCATGTAGAACTTGGTTTAGACAAAACTATTGATATTACGATACTCAAATTCGACCTGAATCCGAACATTCGACAGACAGAACTCGAAGTAATTCACAACAATGATCGGAGAAAAAAGGGCTCCGATGAAGTAGTTCTTAATACAAACAATTCATATGATTAGAGAAAATCCAAGTTCTTGTTAAACTCGGCAGCCTTTTTAAGAGAATCATCAAAAATCATTCTCACAGAAATTAACCGCAAGGTCCCAGTAATGGCCGACTCCAGCAGCGGCAAACACCTTTCTCGCAGCTGCTTCGGTGATGCACTCGTGGACCGAGAACCTGCTGAAACTTGATTTCGCGACGCTGCCTTGCCAAACTAACACGCACTTGTTAGGCGGTTTCTCTTCGTCTTCATCATCATCTCCCTCTTCATTCTCGTTTACAGCTTCAGCCCAATTGATTCGTCGAAGAATAAGCTTCCCATACCTCTTAATGGATTTGCTTCCACCTTCCACAACTACAACACTAATGCCCTCTGAGATCACGGCACAACCAGTCAAACGGTTTTCTTGGGCATTAACATCAACTTTGAAGCGGGTCTTGGGATGTGAGAGGTCATTGATCCTGTAAACCGAAACGATTGTCTCCACCGTACTTGGGTCGTCAAAAAGCTTTCTCTCTTCTTTTCACGGCGCTCAGCAGGGTAAGCTTGCGAGCAATGTTTCTATCGACATGAGCCTGTTCCCGCTCAGCAGCAGCACTTCGGATTTCCATTTCAAGCTTAGTTGGATCTTGGGTAGCTTCAGAGCCTAAAACTTTCATTAAATTGCTCAACTTAACTTTCGGCTTCGGAGGTTCTACCAGGCCTTGTCTGATCATCTCCTGTTTATCCTTTTCCCGGGCAAGACGTCGCTGAGTCCGAAGTTTCTTCTGCTCCTTCTTGGTTAGCTTCAGGGGCTGTGGCGGGGAGGAGCTGGCTCAGCAGGAGGCTCAATTGGACGAGGATGCTCAACATAAATCGTAATCTTCTCCTTCTTCAGTTTATCTTCACTTAGCACACCATCAGCAATGTCATCGTAAGAGCCCAAAACCAGAATAAGCAAATCCCTGAAATATACCAAAAACAATAAGAAAAAGGTAATGTAAAAGAATGAAATAACCTAACAGTTGTAATTTATGTTGATCCAACTATTAATATTCAAACTTAGATATGCAAACATGGTCCAAGCCTCCAAGGACCCACAAATAAAAAGGAAAAACCTTTTAAAAAGAACAAAAATACCCGTACCCAACACCTGTACCCGAATCCTAGTAACATAGATAGCAATGATTCCTTTAGATTTTTTAATATGGAAATTACATATGATGCCAAAAGTAAATGTAAAGTTTTTTGGCTTTATACACATGGTGAAGAGGCACACAACTCTCAGCTTGAATATTGACAACATAATCAAGAAGGCAAGAGTTCTGAACATCTGTTTACAGCTTAAGCAGAAAGTACAACAAAAATAACCATTACAAAGAATTGTATTTGAGCAATAAATATATCTTCCTCAATCCTCACACATAATAACCAACTGAAGGATTTTTCGGGTTTAATTTGATGACATGCTAAATCAAACAAGGTCTCCTAAGTGATAGAATTGATTAAAGGATTATCAACTTACCACCACTCTATTTCAGGAATCGGGTCTTTTAGTTTCTCCTTCGTTATAATTCTTTCCGACACCTCAATTAAATTGGGATTTATATCAGCCTTTGCCTTTGCCAATTGTGCTTGCTTTGCCTTTAGCTCTTTTGCTTTCGCTTCTCCAAATTGATTCTGTAATAAACAGACCATAAAACTGATGGAAGAATCAAGAAATAAAAACAAATAATACCTTCAATTTGATGATCTCTGCATCTTTTGACCATTTCCTTCCTCTACAAACTGAAAAGTCATCCTTTTTGGTCTAATAATCTTATTCTTATCAATTCCCATCCGAGGATCAAAATGTGGATTTGCTTCCGGATCCACCTCCAGCTCAGGTTTAAGGATCTGGAATGCATCTTTCTTTTGCTTGTTAATGTTGACCTGAAAAATCAGATGGTTCAAGTTAAATAACAGCCTTGAAAGTAACACAAATAGCACTGAAATAAGAAAATAACAATGATTGCACCAAGAGTACGAATTTCACAAACCTTGAGGGTGCTAAGATTACTTGGTTTTGTCACATTTATGATATTACCGTGTTCATCAATTTCCCTACCAAGTGCATCAACACGTAGAACAGGTGCCTTGGTAGGTTTCTGAGGAACTGGAGCATCTACTTGCACCTGTCCAGGAAACATGTTTATTAGAGGAGCAAACTGAGGATCTTGGCGGAATCCCATCTTAGCAGCCAGCTCTTGAGCACGCTTAACAGCTTCTAAATTGGGTACTGATGCAAGGCCCGGAACAGCAGCCATGCCAGTAGTAGATGGCATTGAAGAAGCAACAGGTGCAGAGGCAGGAGGGGCTGATGAGACTTGTCCCTGAACTTTTCCAGTAGTACCTACTGAACTCGAGCTAGGGCCTTTGTTCAACTACACATAACAATACCAATGCAACATGAATATTTTTAATTTAGAACAACTAGGGAATTTTTCCTTTTTGAAAAGAGAGATGAACTTACTGCAGGTATCTTCTTCATTTTCTCAGCCAATTCTTTCTGCATTTGTAAAGCCTTTTTTGCTTTGGCTAAGGCATCAAGAGAGAAATTGGCACCATTTTTCCCATTACATGAAGAGACATCTGTACTAGATCCAGTAACCTCATGAGATCCGGTAACACTATATGCTTTATTTTCAGCAGTAGAAATTGAAGATACCTTGGTAGGAGGAGGGTGACCAGTCTTCGATAATGATGCCTGAGCAGCACCCTTCAAGCATGGAAAAAAGTAAATTACATCAGCATACAAACTTAGGATTTCAGCAATATGATATAACTTTAGATCAATTTTAAACTAGCATAATTTCAACATAAATCCATTGAAATCAGATGCCATTCTACAGTTCAAATAATATCGTGCATTATTATACATTTCATATCTCATACTATCATGTGATGTTAGCTAATATCTAAGTTATGCTTAAGTTAGTGTGTATATAATAAAATTTATAAAAAATGGTGAAACATTAATAATAGGACAACAAAAGACAGGTAAGTTCCTTGAAAGTTCATCAAAGCTAGGTTATTCAAACTCAGATGTGAATGACAGACATTAGTGTGTGTCATGAGCATATTAAATTTTTCCAATATTTCCATGTATCCAAAGGGTCAGTACTCAGTATGCATCAAAATTCAAACATGGTGCAACACAAATACTTAAAGAAAAATGAAGAGTTGGATCAACATTGAATAATGTCATATATATTATGAACTTCTATTTACTACAAGCCTCAAATTATCCGCAAATGTAAGAAGGCAACAACTATGACTCCTCCACCCATAAATCGATGAAACTGGCAGTCCAGGAAAGAACTAGGAAAAATAAATTCCGATAAACAAGGTCAAAAACTTATGTAATAAATAAGTACCAAGGACCATCTAAACCGAATGTATACCATAATGCAACAGTCGACTCACAGTGGGAGTAGCAATTTCAAAGAAATGCATATTATCAAGGAGATTTGATGTTCAAATCAGTGCATTTAAATAGTATCCACAACATGACTTTACAGTCGCTAATTTTTGGTTTTAGATCTCTCTTTCACTAGTGAAATTCACGGGCAACATTTATTACAATGGACTAAAACAGCATTTATTAGCACATCTCATTGGTAATATCCATTTAAATCCCAGAAAACAACATTAAAAAAAACTTCCTACCCTGAAACATTATGAAAATACTCATTCCAAGTAAATAAAAATCAAGAGAAACTTAAATATATTCAGATTAGATTACTAACAATAAAGCAATAAGGTTAGTTTTCAACCAAAGTTGTTATATTTGCTACTTAATTAAAATATTTTCTTCTCTATTTCATAAGAAAAATGATATAGAAAACAAAATCATATTAAATTCTAAGTTATAACAAGCTTAGTCTTAAAGGCTTTAAATTTGTCACTAGTTTTTGAATTAAACTTCATTTTTCATTTCAGTTTCCCAACAGCCAAGCAAACAATAGAAGGCAAACATCGCAAAGATAAAACTAACAAAAAAATGAATTCAAAGACTCACATTGTGTACCTGATCACCACCACTGGCGCCATTGGATAACTCAATTTCATCGTCTTCTTTAGCCTTATCCCCAAACCTCCTTCTCTCTCTCTTTTCCCTTCTGTATTCTTCTCCAAGTTTTCTCCTCTTCTCCCCTCTCTCTTCACTCTCTTCTCTCTCCTTCCTCTTTTTCTTCGCTTCGACTTCTTCATAGGAACCCTCACGGTGCTTCCTATCTCTCGAACCCTCCCTATTGAAGGATCTCTCGCGCTCGTCACGGCGCGATGCGGAAGATCTATGGTCCGAACGGCGGTAGGATTCGCGGTCGTCTTGGTGACGATCGGAGTCACGGTGGTGCCTGCCGTCGCGATCTCGGGACCGTTTGGATGCGTGTTTATCTTTCTCCATTGTTTTTTAGGGTTAGGGATTTCGGTTTGGGTTTTAGGCTATATTCATCTCGCTCTCGGTTCAGGATTTTTTTTGGGGAATAAATATAATTATAAATTGATATCTTATCCTTGGAACGACGCCGTTTCAATAGCTGTTCTGTCTACATAAAATCCAGTTGATTCTGCAACATCATGGGTTGGGCCGAATTGGACTACAGTTTATACGTTTAATTATGGGTAACTTACGCATTTAGTATCTAAACTATCAGTTTTAATCCGTTTTAGTATCTAAAATTTCATTTTTTTCAAAAACATATGTAAAGTTTGGTTTTTGTTTCATTTTAGTATTCGATGTTTAAAACTTTAGTCTTTGTTTCATTTCGTTACCCACATTTAAAATTTAACGTTAAGTTTTTAAAAAAATGAAAGTTCAAATACTAAAACGAATCAAAACTGATAGTTTAGGTATTAAACACATTAAATTTTAACGATGAGTACTAAAACAAAATAAAAATTAAACCTTAGTTATGGTTTTGAAAAAATTGAAAGTTTAGGTACTTAAACAAATCAAAACTAATAATTTAAGTACTAAACATGTAGTTTTCCCTTTAGTTATTGATATAGAGTCGTTTAATTTATGAATTAATTTTTTTAGAGTTTTTCAAATGGATCCTTAAGTCTATTATTAGTTCCTAAATCATCACAAAGATATTGCATTTCTGAACTTTTTTTATTTCTCATTTCCCCCTAAAACTTTAATATCATTCTTTCCCATCCTTTTTCTCCCTTTTCAATTTATTTTTCTTTTTGGTTTTTTTTTAAATTAACAAACTCAAGTTAAAACTTTTACTTAATCTCTACCGTCTGATCAGCCTAGTATCAAGACATTATTTTTCTCAATTCGGATTTAGATGAAAATACTTCAACGTCGATGAGTCAAAAGAAATCTAAATATACGAGTTTCAGACGAAAGTTTAACCATTAGTTAAAGGCTTAATACCAAAATAAGTGCTCAAACTATATCATTTTTCTCGAATAGGTACTTAAATTATTTTTTGATTCATCCATGTGTTAAACGTTTTCTATGTTACCAATTTTAGGTGCCTTTTCTACATTATCATTTTAGATGCCCGAGCATTAACTGCCGTTAAAAAACTCCGTTAGATTACATGTGTCATATTATAGTATTTTTGAGAATTTTTTTTTAAATATTCTGTCAAATTCCAACCCCCAGTCCGCCGCATTCCCCTCTCATTCGCCGGTGCTCTCCCCATCATTCCCTTCGCCTGTGCTCTTCCCATCATCCCATGTTCAATTAATTATATTTTGGGTTGAATTTAATAATAAATTTGAGATTATTATTAGGAATTTGGGTATTTGGTTTAACGATTTATGTTTAGGAATTTAAAATTTTAGGGAGATTTGGTGTTTGATTGGTTGCAAAAGCGTGAGGGTTTTGTTTGTGGATGGATGGTTGGTCGATCATATGTTATTGGGTGTTCGTCCGATTGTCTGTGTTAATGGTGGCAGGCGGTGGCAAAGAGAATAAAATTAAGGTTTTAAAAATTTTGAATTTTTCAAGATTTGATAAAAAATAGTTTTTTTTCAATTTTTTATTTTAAATAAAAATTTTAAAATTACCAGAACCTGACACATGTTAATTAACGAGTTTTTTTAACTACGGTTAACGTCCAGACACCTAAAACGCTAATGGAGAATACAAAAACGTTAGACACCGAGATGAGTTAAAAAAAGTTTAGACACCTATTAAAAAAAAATAAGTGTAGGCACTTATTTTGGTATTAATTCTTAGTAAAATTATGCGCAAGTAAAATAACTCCGATTCGTTGATAGTCGTGGATTAGTCCAACTAGTATTTATCATTTGCAAAACAAGCATTTATTGTACTAATAATACAGTTTAGTCCCAGCAAAAAGTTAATCATTCATACATTTCATAGCCAGGGCTTTGATAGATATTGACACTATTGAAGAGTTAAAAGCATACGCCTGGTTCGAATCCGATGAACTGGGTGATTCGTGATAATGCCAGGCCGGACGAACATCCGCAGTGCAGCGTTTGCGAGTGTTCCGAGAAATCTCGAGTCATATTCGAGCTCTGATATTCTGCACGTGAAGTGATGCATCGTTGATGAAAGACCGCCTTTCGGAAGCTCGAACATCGGTTTATGCATCATTTCTAACGTTCATCTTTTCGTTTGGCGGCGGAAGCTATAGATTCGAGCGTATTAGAGGGCATAAATCCTATCGACTTCAACTTCCGAATTAGTGAAGTCGGAATGAAGCAAAGAGTTGGATCCGCTTCTCCTTGAATTCTTTCCCCGCTTCCGTGTAGTCCTCTTCGATTTCACCACAAAATAAGTCATGGTGCCAAGAACCCCGGCCATTATCAGACCCCCCAACGACAGTAACCAAAATTGCAGCCCACTCATGTTTCCGGCCGACCACTATATACGAGGAGGCCATAAAGGCAACTGAAGTACAGACAGAAGCCAACCACATCAACTTGTTAATCACTTCCACCACCTGTTTCTCAGCTTTGGTTTCACCTCGGACCAATGTAATTTGAACGACGACAACGGCCAAAGAGGTGAAGAGAGCAATGGCATTGAAGATGAAGAAGATTTTGAAAGAACTCGAGCTTACCACCACCGCAACTCCGCTATTTTCATCTCCTCCAGGCACAGTAAATATTTTTCTTTCTCTTGTTTTGAAGGACGGAAAACTGGGTTTTTGAAGGGAAAGGGAATTGATTGTCTGTTTTGCCTTTTCCTAAGAGCTTATTCTCCATTTAATCTTGGCTTCTTTAATGAATTAGTTTTAAGATTCTGTTTCCAATTTTCCATTATATTATTTCTTTTGAGTTGCTTAGCTAATTGTTTGAATTTAACCAATCAATGATTAAAACAAAGAAAGAATTATCCTTGTAATTCACCATGTCAAAACTTCTTACTTTATTGCAAACCTTTGATGACTAGTTGGATCCTTGTTCCTAAGTTTTTTTTTTTTTGATAGAAGTTGTTCCTAAGTTATTAAAAGCCTTTTCTTTAACTTGTTTGGAAGAAAGAAAAAAAGGGGTCTTTGAGCGAAAAGGAGTGGTGGCCTGTTTCATTCATCCCCCATATGGGCATATTCATTGTTTAAACCTAGCTTCTTCGGCAAATCAATTTTAAGATTCTGTTCTAAACTTCTAATTCGTATCAGTCAACTTGCTAAGCTAATTGAACAAGTTGATAGAAAAATAACCAATCAATAATAAAATTAAAAACTTGTAACCCATTAGGTAAAAATTTACCGAGTTGCAAACCTTCGATGCCTTGTTGTATCTTTGTTCATTATTGATTAAAAGCCTTTTATCTATCTTGTTTGGAAAATTGAGGGAAAAGTGTTTTGAAGGGAAAAGGAGTGATAGTCAGTTCATTCCAATTTCCCGTAGCTATAGGCTTTGTGAGCTTATTCGCTGCTTAAACATGGCTTCTTTAGTAAATTAGTTTTAAGATTCTGTTTGAATTTGATTCTTGTGGCTTGCTAAGTTATTTTGAATTGTTTGATTCATGTGCTCTTATACAAGAATAATGAATCTAGTTTTGGGTGATTACTTTCATTGTAGAAAGGATTGAGCTTTCGGGGTTTGTGCTTGAAGATATAAATATTAAGAAAATCTAGCATATATGGGTTTAAATTACTTTTATCCAGTTTATTTTATTTTATTCATACATTGCTAGCTCTAATGAAGCAGTTTGGTTTTTTTAGTCAACCATATATTCCCTAGTCACCCAGCTTATATCATGAAATTATCTGCTGGCTGCATCATTTTAGTTAGTGTGTGTGTGTGTGTGCGCGTGTGTGTGTGTGTATATATATATATATCTGTTGTGACCATTTTAACATGATCTGTACTGATTGCTACTTTTGCAGATTGTTTGGCAACTTGTTAAACTAGGTACTGACTAGACAAAAGCTATTCCTGGTTATCGGTTCTCATTTTTCATCCTGTTTGGTTTTGTGTACCCACCATATTTTTTTATGGCGGTCCACACAAGCATTCAGCTTTTAACGTATTCTCAGGAGCTTGTGGAAGGACAGCCACTGTATGTCTCTTCAAATTGTCTTCCTGTTAAGGCTTCAAAATATGAACCTGCTGGACTTGCTTTTCATAATGTTGCTCTTAAACTCCTTGGTTGTGAAGAGGAGGATACTGAGGAAGTTGATGACCAGAAAGTTGGTAATGATAAGGAGAATGTATATGCCATCATCTGATTCATATAGCAGCAAAGGGAAAAAGAAATCTGGTGCTGATGGCAAGCAGCAAGATCATTATGCGTTGCTTGGGTTGAGCCATTTGAGATATCTTGCCACTGAGGATCAGATAAGGAAAAGTTATCGTGAAGCTGCCTTGAGATATCATCCTGACAAACTCGCAAATCTTCTTCTTGCAGAGGAGACCGAGGCTGCAAAACAGGCGAAGAAGGATGAAATAGATAATCACTTCAAGTCCGTCCAAGAAGCATATGAGATTTTGATCGATCCTGTAAAGAGAAGAATCTATGACTCCACTGATGAGTTTGATGATGAAATTCCTACTGAATGTGCCCCACAAGACTTCTTCAAGGTGTTTGGTCCAGCGTTCATGAGGAATGGCCGATGGTCAGTGGCCCAACCTATCCCAACTTTGGGAGATGACAGTACTCCACTAAAAGATGTCGACAATTTCTATAATTTTTGGTATTATTTTAAAAGCTGGAGGGAATTCCCTCATGCAGATGAGTATGACCTTGAACAAGCTGAGTCTCGTGACCATAAAAGGTGGATGGAGAGGCAGAATGCAAAACTGTCTGAGAAGGCTAGGAAGGAGGAATATACTCGGATACGTGCACTTGTTGACAATGCCTATAAGAGAGACCCGAGAATACTTAGGAGAAAGGAAGAAGTGAAAGCTGAGAAACAGAGGAAAAAAGAAGCTAAGGTTCGTGCAAAGCAGTTGCAGGAGGAAGAAGCTGCTAGGGCTGCTGAAGAGGAGAGACGCCGGAAAGAGGAGGAGGAGAAACGAGCGGCTGAAGCTTCTTTACAGCATAAGAAAATAAAGGAGAAAGAGAAGAAGCTTCTCCGCAAAGAAAGAACTCGCCTTCGAACACTTTCTGCACCTGCTTTATCACAACATTTGCTTGATCTTTCCGAGGATGATGTAGAAAGCCTATGTATGACCCTTGGCATTGAGCAGCTTAGAAGTTTATGTGATAAAATGGATAACAAAGAAGCACTAGAGCGGGCTAAAATAATTAAAGATGCTCGTGGATACAATAGGGAAGCGAATGAGAAAAAAATAGATGAAGCGAATGAGAAAAAAATAGATGAAACGAACAAGTCACAGCCGAATGGTTCTGTGGAGTCCAATGGAAATATCCTATCAAGCAGCTTTGAGAAGAAGGAGAAACCTTGGACCAAAGAAGAGATTGAGCTTTTGAGGAAAGGAACCCAGAAATATCCAAAAGGTACATCTCGGAGGTGGGAGGTTATTTCTGAGTTCATTGGTACAGGTAGATCTGTGGAAGAAATTCTGAAAGCCACCAAAACAGTCCTCCTCCAGAAGCCTGATGCTACCAAAGCATTCGATTCTTTTCTAGAAAAGAGGAAACCAGCAGTGTCTATTGCCTCTCCACTTTCTACTAGGGAGGAAGTTCAAGGGGTTTCTACACCTTCAAAGACTGAAAACACGGCTGTCAAGACAAGCAGCCCCGGGGACTCTGGTAAAACTGCAAGTAGTCCTGTTGATGTGGCTTCCAGCAATGGTGTTTCATCAAGTTCAGAACAAGATGTATGGTCAGCTGTACAAGAAAGAGCACTGGTTCAGGCTCTGAAGACATTCCCAAAGGAAACCCCTCAGCGTTGGGAACGGGTGGCCACCGCTGTTCCAGGGAAGACTGTAAATCAATGCAAGAAAAAATTTGCATTATTGAGGGAAAACTTCAGAAGCAATAAAAGCACTGCTTAGTCACATGATTAACTCTGGCAGTGCCACGAAACAATAAAATCTTCACTCGGAACTTGTCTTAGCATCTCGGAACTTGCTCGAGCTACAACATATTTGTAGTGAAACCCACCTTTTTCCCTAGTTCCTATATTCCGGATTCTGTTATGCTATTGAGGTCCCGTAGCTTTATGTTTTCAGCAGGAAATAGCTTATTTATTGATATAATATCCTACATTGCCATGGTTTTCTGTGTAGCAGTATTTTGCATGGATTCCAATAACAATAGCTACTTTTGTTTTAAAGCTGTATGGTTTCGATCATTGTTTGATCAAATCATTAAATTTATCTTATACTACCGGATTATAATTCGTATATGCTGCCTTTTACATGTCGTGAGCATCATTATATTCACTGTATATATAGGCATGTATTTGGGTATGCAATTATATTTACAGGAGAATCAGAAAGATTCATCACTATCTGATGGCCAGACTTGGTCCGGTTTGATGAAGGACTAGGATTGGAGATGGCCACGGGTGAAGGGCTGGTATTACAAAATTAGGTTGTGGGGGGACATTTATTAAAATTGTGGCCAGTTGATATAAATTATGGAATATGAGAATCTAAAATATTTATCGAGAAATATGAATCAAATTATCTCAGTGGTTAAAAGAATTATTGAAGTTCTTATGAATTGCGGGTTTGAGCACACCAGTGATTGCGAGAATGATTGAACATTTATTATCAGATGGTTAAAAATACTTA
Organism: Hibiscus syriacus; assembly: GCF_006381635.1. Taxonomy (NCBI): domain Eukaryota; kingdom Viridiplantae; phylum Streptophyta; class Magnoliopsida; order Malvales; family Malvaceae; genus Hibiscus; species Hibiscus syriacus. Next base: position 47,221 of record NW_024062970.1, read on the forward strand.
AATTTTATAATCATCTTTAGTTTAATAAAAAAATATTTATCGAGAAACTAGGATAACTGCAAGTTGTGTTAGAAATACTAATCAAAACAGCAGCTGCTAGTCTGCTAGTACAGAAAGGTACCAAATGATTGTCTGAATGAGAAGAGAGGAACTGAAGCAATAGTGTTCATCCAAAAGTGTCATATTACACAAATCATCATCAGCTAAGACACACTGTTCATCAAACAGCAAAATCATGGGACTAGAATTTTCCATGCTGAAATTGCACAATTATTCTAAAATTTCAACACCACCTTGAATGCATTTGTATACCTAAGAGTTCCGTATCGGCATACGCATTCACAGTTCAACAGGAAAAGAAACATCAAACACAACAAACCGGACATTCATGGCTCATACCATATTAGTCTCGCCCCAAATGAACTTTGTTGGATCAGGCCCGCTTGACTACACACATCAAACAAATCATTCGATGAATGAAACAAAGAGCAGAAGCTTCCAAGTTCATACAATTGAGATAGCGGGTCTCAAGGAAGTTCGGACATTTGACAGACAGCAGGCATACTATTCCATGCACAAGAATCACGGCCCCATGCTTGACTTGAGATAGATGTTCCAGCTGCCATATTCTTGTCCTCACTACTCAAATCATCACCAAGAAGGGTTGCTATGGAATTGGTCATGACCGTTTGGTCCTTATCGTAACCACAACCCTGCTCAAGCCAACTAGAAGCAAGTAATGTATCATGGCAACAACTATCCAACCGAATAGGAGACTTGTTTTTTATCTCGGGGGTCAAAATATGATCAGCTGGTTCTGATTTCACATGCGACTCTGAAAAAAAAAATCCAAAATCAACTTACTAAACACTAGGAAAACAATAGAGAGAAGTTGAGCATCAAAATTTCTCGACAATACACTTGGAATATTAGTAAAAAGTAGGGATGATAACGGATAGCTAAAAGTAGCCAAAATCCAATCCAGTTTTTGCGGATTCCATAGTTTTGATTAAAAAAATATTGAATATGTGAATCCACTTTACTTGATAGGAATATCATTCGATATCAAAGTATGATTTCCATTTACATTTTTGTAAAAATATGTAATCATGTGTAGCAAGTCCAGATTAGAGAGGTACTAACCAGTAAAGGTTTCAGCGGGTGGCTGTCCATCCAACGAACTACCGCTTGCACTGATACACTCACTTAAAAGAGAAGTTGCTGAAATACCCATTGGAGAAAGAGGTTCGCCACAGTTTTCCCATTCTGTCTGACAAATGTTGAAAGTGAAACTTTCAACAATATCACCGGGAGTTGTAGAGTTTGAACTCTTGTCAGATGCATGGGTTTTTGCCCTGCTTAGAGTTTTTGACTGATGAAGTAAATCATTTAGCAGGCCACTATTACGAGGTGAAAGGTTATCTGACTCTGCTCCGCTGGTTGGTGGTGGTGACTGGATAAAAGCATCAACAGACTCAAGTAATGGTGGCGGGCTAGAAAATGTGCCCCAGTTACCTAATTCCGTTTCTGGATATTGGAGTGAAGGGAGCTCCAACTTCACAGCCTCGAAAGCAGGCTCTGAAGCAGAGAAATTGCCATTTGAAGGGCATGGCTACCCGGGAATACACCAAATTGAAAGGAGTTCTTTGTTGCAGGATCTGGTTCAAGCGGAAAAGGCAGCCCAAAGGATCGAGCAGCCTTGTCCGAGATATCATCCTGAAAATGCTCAAACAATGGGAATTCATATTTAACGGCAGCAGTGTAACCAGAGTAAAAGGTTGTAGCTTCTCAAAGACGCTTCTGGCGATGGATTGTTGGTGGCATGAAACTACAATATTGAGAACCTAGACCTTTCATCAACATGCTGCTTGTAGACATATCAGGAAGTTCAGGAACATAAGGCAGGACATTTTGACTTGCCTTTAAACAGTCAAATATGACCTCAGGTATCTCATAGCTGTTGTTCTGCAAGATATCATGAGGTCCTTTATCCCCTCCATTAAATGCACCGGTACTGTGACTCTCCTGCAACTCTTGCAAGCACACTTCAGGAGGGTAGAGAGGTAACCCAGAACGCTGACGTCTCTTAATCCGGGTATTCCAATAATTTTTTATCTCATTATCTGTACGACCCGGTAACTGAAAATAAAAACAGCGCAAAGAAAAAGTTTCAGACACCTAAAAGACAGATCACAGATGAATACAAATTTGGTAAGTGAAACTTTTTCAGGCTTTGCGCAAGTGTTTAGCATTTCCAAGGTGGAATAGTGGCCACAGAACTCTGGAAAACATAAATTGCTATGGTTCAACTTCTAAGACAAAATAATCATAATTCTAATGATGAGGTTTATTCATTTTAAGGCACGACTAAAACAAACTAGTAATCAATCAATTGTTCAAAGTCTTTGTCTTGTAAATGTAGTAATCTAACACTTTTTTTATGTTCAATAAATTAATGTATTTAATCAATCATTAAAACAAACTAGTACATTTACAGTAATTGAACACTTACATGTGCAGCCATCCGAGCCCATTTATTTCCCATCTTTGCATGGAGTTCAATGATCAGCTGCTCCTCTTCTTGAGTAAATGCCCCTTTCTTCAGGTTTGGCCTCAAGTGATTTGCCCAACGTAAGCGGCAACTTTTTCCACAACGAAATAGTCCAGAGTGCTTCTGAACAGCATTCCAGTTGCCTTCCCCATGCTTTTTCACATACTCAATCAAAATTGCATCTTCAGCAGTCGTCCATGGTCCTTTCTTCAGAACAACTCCGCCACCTGAGCCTCCTCCTCCACAGTTGCCATCATCAATCAACGACGATTCGGTCTGATCCTTATAGAAAATTCCATCTTCCCTCTCATTTTTTGTGCGACTCATCTCTTAGGAATCACAGACAAACCCCCTTTCAACAAGTGAGAACCATCCAAAACCTGAAACAAGATAAAAGATGGAAGGCACGCAAAATTAAAATATCGAAAACTGAAGGAAACACAGCACCATTTCCACTCGCTTTTTCATTATTACACCCAAAACTCCCATATATGCATTTATATCTTTCTTTTGTTTCCCCAATAAACGCGCTTTATGCATCACAACAAGCTACAAGTGGATCAACCAGCACACTCCTTTATTCAAATATTAAAAGAAGAAATGATGAAAGCATATATGAACAATTTAAATCTATGAAAAGAAACAAAAGTCGTTGGGATGTATCCACATCTCTCAACTTATAATGGATTCGTAAACGACAGAAAAATTCATCCACTCTACAGATAACATATTCAGAAAAGACAGAAAAAGTCATGGAGTACAGCAAGGTTGGGAACAGTTGACGTAGAACGAAATTATCCACAGGATTATAGGTAGACTTAGGATAAAAATTCAAAAAGTTGCAATAGTTTATATTAAAGTGACATTTGTGGAGGAGTTGTTTGAGATATCTCGGGCATCATGGAGATTCGTTGACGTTAGATAGAATAGTGATTATCTTGCAGGCGCTTCAACAGATGATTCACAAGAGAAAATTCGCCTAAAAAATCAGAGAAAAAAATTCTTTAAGATTTAATAAAATATTATAAAATCAAAACCATCTAAAATCAATCCACAAGTCAGACTGATATAGCCAAAAATCGTCTTTATTCAAATTTTGCCAAAAATAGTAAAATCTCGAAAATCACTCTAAATTGAAATTCGAAATAAATAAGCAATCTCCAAAAAAATCTGACCTAAATCGGATTTAAATTGACTTCTTAATTGACAATCGAAATATTACCATAAATAGTAAAAAATCTAAATCTAACGATTCGGAGCAGAATTTGAGGTTGAAAAAAAGGTCACATGGAGCATAACTCATGTGGAGAGCGTGCGCGTCGAAAAGAGCTTTCCGGATTGAGGACTTATGCGCGATTCTGACACATGTAGCCAAAGTTATTGCTAAAAGACTGAAATATACTCAAAACGACCCCAATGAAGAACATGCCACAATCGATTCCCGCCTTTGCGTTGATCTTTCAATTCATGGTATCTCAACGCCATCAAGGTGCAATCTGACAGCTCAACATCATCTGTCTCGGATCACCTGCATCATCCGTCTCTGGAATTGCCTGGATACCCCGGGCACCAGGTCCACCCTTACACAGGATATAAAATGCAGCAAACATTGATGTATGTAAACGTGTATCAAAATTCAATTCTATTCCAGAAAAGGAAAATTCGTTTCAAACTAAACGGTCTAAACCCTATAACCTAATTTAGAAAGAAAATAGCCTATAATTAAAAAAAATTACAAATTAAAAACACCCATTTCCAGAAATGATGCATAAATAATTTATTGCACTATGATTCTGTCATAAATTTATTCCAATATTACATCATTAATAAACTACAAGCTGAAATAATTGCACCGTCAGCTATTTATTTACATTAGATTAACCAAAATCAACCAGTTTCAATTAAAAAAATCTGAAAAAAAGGAACTACACGAAAAAGAACCCAATTACCTGCCTCACGAAGACGCAAAATTCTGGGAAGATTTTTCCAAAAACAGAAGTTCTTTGAATGAGCTCAATTATGGTTCCTGATTGAACTGATAGCTGAGATCATAGCGAGAATTGAAAAATCTGGAAAGCAACCCAAAAAGTTAATTAGGGGCTATTTGTTTGGTTCTGAATAAAATCATTCAGCGTTGAATGTTGAACCGTTTAATATTCAGTGTTTTTGTTTCGTACCTCTTAATGATTCAGTATTGACTGACTCAGCATCAAATTACATTCTGAATGATTCAACATTAAAGTACATTCTGAATGATTCAGACAAGGGCGGACTTTCATGAAACCCGGGATATCCCGGGCAACCCTTCATCCAGGGGTGGACCTCCATGGTGCCCGGGGTATCCCAAGCAACCCCTTCACAAGTGTCATCCTTAATCCAAGTGTCACCCCTCAAAAGTGCCCTGTAGCTCTTGTAACCTCTGACGAAGGCTCCTGGGTCCGTCTCTGGATTCAGAGTTATTATCAAATAGCATGTCACATTCAGAGCTAATTCATACAGAACCTCTGAATCATTCAATATTTAAATCATTCAACGCTTAATCATTCTGATATAAACAAACGTCCCCTAAGATTACAATAAATTGCTTGATCTACAATCATTAATAAACGGACATTAAAATTCTAACCGCAATTTTGAGATAGAAGAAAAAGGATCCGAGAATAGAAAGAACAAAACATCGACTTCAGCAAACAAACGATTGCAAGAAAAACAAATGGGGAATCTTTCTAATAAGTTCTCATCTTCTTCTCTAGAATTTTGCGGATTTGGGTTAGGGAGAGAGAAAACAGAATGATAATTCTTCTAAAAACAATTAACAATAAAGAATAGTGAAGGAAATGAGGAGAAAGGGAAAGCTAACAGATCATAAGATAGAAATAGATGAGCAAATGAAGGAAATAAATCAAATATTTTTGTATTGAGCTTAATTAATAATTTGGCTAAATTATAGTCATAATGCTCTTAGAAAAATTAGTGAAATTTGGTTGATTCATTTTCATTCAAGAATTTAATGTACTCTGTGTGATAAAATTTATGAGATTCCCGAGAAGTTTAGGGGCTGGATTGAGGCTTGTCTGACCACTTCCAGATTTTTTATTGTTATTAATTGCACTTTGGTTGGTTTTTTCAAAGGGGGTAGGGGATAAGGAAAGGGGAACCCTTGTCTCCTTACCTTTTTGTCTTGGCCATGAACGTTCTTTGTAAGCTTCTGGATTTAGATGATGCAAGGAACCTGTTTCAATTTCATCCCAAATATAAGAAAATTAGCTTAACTCATCTGAGTTTTGCTGATGATCTCCTTATCTCCTGTAAGGGTTCATTGGATTCGATTATGGGGTTAAGTGCATTTTGGAGAAGTTTTGTGTGGTCTAATTTGAAGCTTAATGCTGCTAAGAGTGAACTCTTTGCTTCTGGGGTCAATGTTAATTCTCTTGCTGCAATTCAGAGTCTCTCAAGGTTCAAGTTATATCATCTGTCTGTTCGTTACCTTGGGGTACATTTGGTAACTAGGAACTCTCTGAAAAGGATTGTTACCCTCTTATTGAACAAGTTAATGCCAAGCTGGGGCATTGAAGTAATCGCAATCTTAGTTATGCTGGTCGTTTACAACTAATTTGAGTTGTGTTTTTTGATGTTGTGAACTTTTGGTGTAGGCAGCTCATTCTAGCTCAGTCCATCATTAAGCACATTGAGCAGCTTTGTGCTAGGTACCTTTGGAAGGGTTCAGACTCTCCTGCAACAGGTGTTAAGGTTAGTTGGGAGAGGATTTGCTCCTCCAAATCTGAAGGGGAGACTTAGTTTGGAGGATCTTAAAACCTGGAACAAGGCATGTCTTTTCTCTTGTGAAGGACATTTTCGCTGGCTAAGGTTCTCTAAGTCACTTGGTTTCACGCTTATATGTTGAAAGGAGTTCGGTTCTGGCAGATTGTTCCCAAGCCCCATTTTAGTTGGTGCACAAAGAGGATGCTGAAAACTAGGGAAGAGTCTTTCATGGTGCTTGGAGTGATTGCTGATTGTAGTGTGGTTACCACCTCCTAGATCTGGTCTGAGGTCCGTATTAAGAATGTTGTTGTGTCTTGGCATAGACTAGTGTGGTGTCCTCTCCAAGTCCCGAAGCATGCTTCTATTGCGCAACTTACAATCCTGGGGAGGCTCTATACAAAGAATCACCTTTTTCGTTGGGATGTTGTTGTTGATTCACATTGTGTTTTCTAAGGTCATACTGAAACTCGAGACCATTTGTTCTTTGCTTGTTCTTTTCGGGTGAGGTTTGGAAAGGGGTGTTGCGGCTGTGCAATGTTTCTCGACATGTTATGGGACCAGTAGTTGGCTTGGGCGGTTTCCTGCCTGAAGGGTAAGTCATTGACTGCTGGTATCTTTAGGGTGGCTTGGAGTGCTCATATTTACTTGGTATGGTCTGAGCATAACTGCAGGATTTTCAATGGGTGAGTCCACCCGGTTGAGGTCATTGTTGATTCAATTAAGGAGGTTGTTTCTATTCAATTCAGTAGGAAGAATATAGATGGACTTGATAATTTAAACTCTCTGCTGTGTGAGGCTAGGGGTATTCTTCCTGAGGCTCTGTGAGCTTTGTGTTGTTTCTTATGATCTGTAGCAGCTTAGGTTTGCTCTCTTTGGGTAATAAATTCAAAATTATTCAAAAAAAAAAAATTACGAGATTTGGATCTATATTCAATAGCATGCACAGACTTAAGATTTTATGTTATGAGAGTAGAGTTTTTTTTAATAGAAGTCGTTAATATTATTAAAAATTAAAAATATTTAAAATTATAATAAAAGTTTATAACTATCATCATAAACTCAATATATAATTTAGAAATTTTCATATAACATTGAAACTAACCACTTTATATCATAAAATGACTATACATGGAAAGGTTAAAAATTCAACCGAAAGACTCGAATAAAAATAGATTCAAGCAAATCTGATTACATCGACAAACGAACCACAAAATAGAATTAAGCTATTGAAAGACTACCGAGAACCGTAAATCAGAGTTGAGCGTCATGAGTAGTTACCCACGAACGCAAAATCACGCATCCAAATTTAATCTGAATGTCTATAACAAGGAAGATCAACAAAATTTCAAATAAGCACAATCATGATCGGTCATGACATCGTCAAATCGAACAATGAGAAAACATAAATAAAAGAACAGTTAAACGATTGGAAAAAAATGAAAAACGTATCACAAAAGTTTCATAAAAGAAAAATTATTCTTATTTAAAAACTAAAAAGAAATAGAAAAGAGAATAATCAGTCGAAAACCAACATCAAAATCGATCTCGTTATAAATTTATATTATAAATTTAGAATATGTGAAATTATATTAATGGAGAATAGAAAAAAGATACTTAAATTATAGGGTAAAATACCCAATTTCTCACTAAATTTTTCTTTTTTTACTATTTCGCTCATTTTACTTTTAATTTTTTTTCAATTTACACACCGAATATTCACACTCCTTGTATTCTTGGTACTCGAACTTGGAATCTCAAAGAATATCAACAATTCATTTACCATCGATATCATTAGATTCATGCAAATATAATCTTTTAAATACATACAAGAGAACATCTATATATGTATACATTAATGTTGTTATCCCACCTAACTCGTACAGATACACGTCTTTAATTTTGCAAAAATTAATCTTTTTAGCTAATAAAGTTGAGGGTAAATAATGCTTTTAGTATCTAAATATTAGTTTTGATCCTTTTTAGCACCTAAACTTTTAATTTGTTAAAAATCAGACCTAAAGTTTAGTTTTTGTTTTATTTTAGTACCCATTTAATGTTAAGTTTTGAAAAAATTGAAAGTTTAGGTACTAAAATGGACCAAAACTGATAGTTTAGGTACTAAAACCGTTAAGTTTTTAACGACGGATACTAAAATGAAATGAAAACTAGATGTTAGGTATAATTTTGAAACAATCGAAAGTTTAAATACTAAAACAGATTAAAATTGATAGTTTAGGTATTAAAAATGTAATTTATTCTAATGATGGAAAGGATCAAAATAAAATGGTATTGATAATTTGAGGACTAATATATAATATTTTAAGATTTACGGATCAATTTAGAATAAGATCATAATTTGATTTGAAGTTCAATGACTAATTTAAAATAGAAAAATAGTTTAGGGGATCTATTTTGGAATTAACTCTCATATTAATTAAACTTTCTTTTGGCTTCCTTTGCACAAACGGAAATATCTGCGAGCTCTGCATTTTCATTTAGCAATCGGTTCTTCCTCGACGTAAGTTATCGATTTCTTCTCTCCATTTTGAAGAATATCCTTTAATCCGTGCTGTTTATGAATTATTTTTTTCATGATATTTCGGTGGCTTTTAGCAATTAGCGTTTGAATTTAATGCAATATCATAGGGAGCCATGGGAAAACTGCTGGAATTAGGTAATGCTGTTTCTTTTCACGGTGATTTCTGTGGTGATTTAGAAGAGATTAATGGGTGAAATTTTGGATAATTTTGCTTGCTTAGGGTTAGAATTCCTCTGTCTCTGACTGATTGATTTGAGAGTTATTAGATGCATGCTAGCAAGTTTCATTACGGGAAATTAGGATTTCTCTTTAATTTCTATATATATATATTGTTTCATTCCTAATTCCACATCCTATGAGCTTTGTTGTTTTTGATGTTTCCCCCCCTTCTATTTTGAATTTTGGTGTTTTGATCTCCTAGTAATTAGGTTTGGCGATATCCATTAAGTGGTTATCACCATCTTCGTCTCTTTCTCCTTTCATGTGGAATTAATAGCTTCGAGTTAAAACGCTTTGACTTTCAGAGTACATAGTGTTCGTTTTTAATAACTTGAAAGATCTAGGAAAGACGAAAAAATATGGTTATTTGAAGTAAAGTTTGTGTAGGTATTCCAAGGAAGATTTCATCTACACCAAAATTGCTTTGGGGACTATTATAATTATTACAATTATGTTAGTCAAGCACATGCTTATCTAAACAGGAATAACAAAGGTTTGATTTTCCAATGGAACAATTATTTGTATAGGGTTTGAATAAGGTAGGTAAATTGTAATTTGGGGTGCTAAAGAGAGAGAAAAATTGTTTCCTGGATTTGTTTTCCTCGATAAATTTGTCTTTCCCTCAAAAGTTTCATGTAACAGCTGAAGAGAAATATGGGAGAAGGAGAAATCTTAGAACAAACAAGATCTTTGGCAGCTCCTTTTGTCTTCTTCATTGTCTTCGTATTTCAATTTGCCACCAAACGTCTCCAAGATTTAAAGAGGGTACCAAATTCTGCTTGATGTCATATATGGTTGTTTAACTTGAATGTTCTAAATTATCCTGTTATTTTTTCACAATGTTGATTAGATTTGTGTTTTCATGGTTAGGGAGCATCGAAAACTGACAAGGAAATGCAGCTTCGTGGGGAGATTAAGCAGCTTCTGAAAGAGGCTGCCTCCTATTCACAGTAAGTAATTTAAATAGCGGTTAATTCCATTTAATCAACTTAGCAATCACATTTACAGGATAAAGAACATCTATTTTGCTTCATAGGCCATCTACCTTTGCACAAGCAGCCAAGCTTAGGAGGATGGCTGCTGCCAAGGAGAAGGAACTTGCAAATTGTGAGGCCACTTTTGTTTTTAGCCTTATGTTAATCACTTAATACTTTTTCCATTACATAATTATATGAATTTAATTTTCTCAACAATCAAATATATTTGATTCAAGTTACTCTGACTCGGGTGTAGTATCAGACAAGTATGCATCCAACATGGGTATGGTCAATTTTTTTTTTAAGTTTTTCCTTGTATTTGGATAGCCATTGGAGTTGGTGTCCCATATCTATTTGTTGGATACAAAAGTTGAACATGGATACTTTTAGGAAAATGGAGAGTCCGAGCAAACATATTTTTAATAGTGTCTAATTTGATGTAACACCTGGCTTGTAAACAATGTTAAGGGGAATCTGCTATATAAATACTGTTATGTTTAACAAGCGAGGAGAGTAAGGATTAATTTAATCCTGCGAGATGAATGGGATCAATTTAATTTTTGGTATGGAGTATACTAATTTTAAGTAGAGGAAAATTGTTGGCTTCAATTGAACTTTTATTAGATATTCTTTCTTGTTTTCATCTATATTTCTTTTCTATTTCAAGAAAGAAAGCTTCATCTACAAACAGTCACTATAATCTAGTTGTTTCCTTTTAACCCTTGAGTTGTTTAATCATATCACCTGTACTTACAGAAGCAACATTTGATTTTCAGATCAGGCACATCTTACCCAGGAGGTGAAACAGTCGTATGATTTGTATTTGAAAGTTTTGTTCATCGCAAAGGTCTATCTCTATGTAACGAAGCTATCTAGAAGTTTGTATATTTTTGTTGGTTTGATTGGTACCCTAAGAGATTTATGGTCTGCTCGTGCAGGTCTTTGTTCATATTGTGTTAGTCTTTTGGTTTTGGAGCTCTCCTGTTGCTTCTGTATCTCAGCATCTTGTGCAACCCTTTGGTAATGCACGATAATGATTTTTGTGAAATATTGTCTTAGGCCGTTAGCTTCTTTGACTGTTAATTACAATTTGCTTAAACATGCTTGCGTCGGTATACATGTTTCATAATGACAACTCCGAAAAATAGTTAAAAGCTTGTCCCTTGGATGTCGAATGAATAAAAATAAATTGGAGCAGAAAGCGTTTGCATGAAAGCAAATGGTGGGGAAATATTAATGAAACAAAATAGTGAAAAATGGGTTGTTTTCCTATTGAATTACAAACAACTTATTTTGCAGGGAGATTGTTGTCCTGGAAGATTTGGGGTTCTTCAAGCAACTATGTCCAGGTAAGAATTCTTTTCAATATTTAGCAACTCTAACCTATTCCATAATTTCAATTTCTTCCTTCTATGATAGCAATAGGATTCAAATTCCGTCTCTGGTTTTCTGTTTGCCTATTCCAATTGTTTATAACAAGGCATATCTAAAAACTAGAAATCCATATTGAGGTGTGTGGTGCTATGAGCTCAAGTACTTTGCCTGGGTAGGACTTGCCCGTTTCTTGCCCGAATTGAAACTATGTTGTTATAGGGATGTGACCCTCCAAGAACCACCAAATATATATGAAAAATGTTCGATAAACTGAACATACACATGCCTATATCTAACAATTATCTAAGTTCAAGTTACACAGGAAGTTGATTGGTTTTGTTGTTAATCTCCTAAATTACAGGTTGGGATCATACCCTGGTTGGTATTGTGTTCTAGGGTTTGCAAGTTTGCTTGTCGAATTGCTTGAGTAGCACAAAGGATTTGATTAGCACTTAACAGCATGCTTTCGATCGATGCTTTCCATGTTCATATTCATGGACATCTGCTTAATTTTGAGAAATTCATGTGTTTTATTTATCGATAAATAAAACTAAGCAATTTTGTTTTGTTTGTCTTTGTTCATCTCCTTTCTTCTACCATTTGCTTAATATTGTTTGCTTAATTTCTATCTTATAATATCAATTACATATAATTTTGATGTCTTTTCTTGAACCCCAAGTATGATACATTTGTTATATTTCTAAGCATGAAACTGGTACTTTTCTGCAATTATTCTTTATTATTGTTTATATTTAATTAAAGGTGATCTTTTCTTTGATCCATCTTCCATCGCTTCAACGCTCACCGAAAATATAGAACAAACCGGCCCATGATCGGAAAACCTTAATTCCTTCCTTTCATACGAAAGCTGACTCATGCAGCTTTCGCTTCCGCGCCATAGTATTCTATCACACCTGAAAACTCAAAACCATTAGAATCTGCTATGAGAAAATCCAATCGAAATGCTTGATCAAATCGGAACGTATATTTTCATTAAACTGACCGGCCCAATCAGTTTGATCGATTACCTAGTTAATCTAATAAATTGTGAATACATACCAGGCTGGAGTTCTCCTTTTGCTTTTGGTTTCAATTGTTTCTCCGGCATAAATGTCCGAGTTAAGAGAGTATTTGTAAGTTGGTGCAAAGTATATTTTTCCTTCTTTCCATCCGTTGAATACTCGACCCGCCTCCATTTCGTTCTTCAGCTGTGTATCCAAATGCAAAAATATTTCTCGTATTAGCATACACATCAATGACTTATATCTGCCCGAGTATCGATGTCTATGTTACTGTATTCTGATGACAATGCCGGGTACATGTACACTAACACCGGAGTCCAAGTAACCGGTAGGCGGTAACATAAGAAGTGACTCTACTAATCCTGGATTCAATTAGAAACAGATGATAAAACCTGTTTTACTTGGACTCGGATTGAGCATTGGATACGAATATGTATCTAGTTATTTAGAGGAAAGTACCCCTATAGTCTGTCTGAATGCATCTGATACGATACTTCAGAGAAAATAAAGAATCCATATATTGACATTTTCCACCATTTTCGGGTTTTATTTCTATGGTATAAGGGATTACCTGATCATTGTCATACAGTGCATCCCAGGCTTCCTCTTTTAGTAGCTTTCGGGTATCAGAGTAGCTTAAAGCTATCCTGTAGTTCAAATCCCCTAGCCATATGACCCGACTGCGGAATTTTATCGACGAAAAAAATGTTAAAAGGCCAAATTTTCTGAAAACCTAGTCTTTTAATAAGAGAACGTATATGTTGAAAACTGCAACCAGATTGGGATTTGACAAAATTAAAAAACATTGGTTCATAGCTTCGTAGATGCTTACTCGTGATCCACAATTTTTTCTGGCACCCTACTGTTCATCGTTTTGCAGATCCTCGGGAACTGCGTGTTCCGGAGTATCTCTGTGACATCTGAATTTCTCCGGCGTTCATCACCTTCTTTCTCTCCAGACGCCAAATGACTGCACAAGAAACAAAAGCTTGTCTTGTGGAAAAGCATACTCACCGAAATACAACCCTGCATTCGAAAATGTTCATTTGACATATGTATATATCCGATGCAAGTAAACAATGCACCTCTAGCTGTTTCGGTTCTCGACTTACTTTGTTTCCAAGGCATCCGAGGATTCCGCAACCTACACAGGAAATCCGCATGTGGCTTACATATTGTACAAGCTCTTTCCTCATCCAAACCGTGAGAAAAATTCCAACCATTTGCTTGCTTGCTACAAGGCTATACTTCATGGAGTTTGCACCAGGTGTAGGCATTAAGTTGCTAGAGCCGTCTTCATCATCTTCAGACGAAATATCATTTTCATTCGTTTGAGATTGTGGACACCGGAAACAGAATTCTTTGCTGTTCTTCCTTTCCAAGTCCGTAGGGCAGTTGCAACTCTTCAGCCTTCGCTTACTCTCAGTCCTCAAAGCCTTGCTGGCCTTTCTAAGCGAAGTTTTCGGAAAAACCAGAGAACCCCCTGGAGAAGAGATGGATTTCGATCCTCTCAAAGGTACATAGTTCACCTTGTTAAATGACTGGTTTATTAAGGCGAGCCATTTCACTGCGGGCTCGTTATCCTCGCTAACTAGCACATTTCCAGCATTCAACGGAACACTTTCCTGAAAACTAACAACCCGAAAGAACTATTCAGAAGAAAAGAATCTCATTTCCATGATAAAAGCATATCCAACAAAAAAAAATCTTGCAAGAAAAGCCTTCAAAATCGATCTTTTTCTTGTCAACTCAACCGGCTTATACGACCTTCAGCACAAAGCTGTGTTGCTCCGACCTTCAGCACAAAGCTGTGTTGCTCCGACTCTTATACATGTACCCAACACTCGTGCCTAGACCCAAAAATGACTATAGTACATATGTCTCTGGCACTCACCCGAATTCAAGCAATATAATCACAAATTTAAGAACTAGCACCCATTAGATTACGAGAAAGAAAGTTAACTTTCCTGCAGATCTCTCCGTTTTTTCTTTTGCAATCATGTTCACCAAGAAGAAAATTTTAGTTCGAGAACCCAAAACTGAACAACAATCCGGGAATCGCAAGGCAAAATACAAGAGAGATTGAGAAAATTTACCCCAACACATAAATGTCTGATTCTTTACGAAGAAGAATATCATCGAGGTTGAGTTTGCTGTCCGGAGATTTGCCTCCTACATTCCATGTTGCGACGAAGACACTGACCCTAAACCAAACAAAACATAGAAAAAAGTCTGGTTAAACAACTAAGCAAGCCTGTCATCCCCAAGAGCTGGAGCCTGGAGATAAAGGAAATAAAAAAGAAAAGAAGAGTCTCATCTAATGACTACCGGAAGGACTGATTCTCATTAGCAGCTTTTGTGCTCTCGCCCCTCGAAAGCAATCCTTCTGTAAAAACAAACAAAAACCAACAAACAATTCGGGTAAGATTCAAAGATTAGACACAAGTTTTCCAGAATTCTTTACGATTTATAATATAAAAAGAACAAGAACTTTCTTTTTCGACGAAACATTGTCTCCCTGAAATCAAACACTCGATTTCCCATCGGATTCGAACCAAGAACAAGACTATATAAGAGGCAAAGAACGAGGAAAAAAGAAGACATCAAGAAAAGTGGTGGTGAAAGCTAAGCTACCATTCTTACTCTTTGGATTAAAGTTTCAGACAAGAATATATTCTCAACAAATTGCCATTTTTTGTTTGTTCCCTGTGGAAATTGTCTGAGTTTATCTATACATATGACGACACCACTGATACGAATGCATGCTTTTGTCATCACAGCAACTTGGATTAACCTCATCCTCTAATCCCGAAAAATAGAAAGATGGAAAAGGAATTTCTGTTTGCACCAACTTGCATAACTCGTTCGTTCGTGCAGCAACTCTTAATAGGTAACATCCAGTAAAAATGAGCCTCGACTCCCGACATCCAAAACCCTCTCTAAGTCTCGAATCCGAATCTCTTTTGTACCAATAAATAAAATAGATAAATAAATCGACGCTAATTGTTTTTCCATGGGAAAAAAGAAAGTATCTTTGACAAAATAACAATGTACAAACATGGAATGGAATTTATCCTATGAAGAACAACATTTTTGGACCAAAAAATTATATAATGGTATTTACACATGAGATATGATAAGGACACTTTCTTTTCTTTTTCCTTTTATTTTGGTTCCAAATGCAAAGCTATCTTCTAAGAGAAGAAAATTAAGATAATTGGTAAATTCTATGTATTTGATACTATAAGCACTCACCCGAGGGACCAAATCAAACTTCAATCTCTTTATTTCATTGATTTCTTCCCTTCACACTCAATACTTTACCAATCAAAGAGTGAAAAATAAAATAAAATATATATTAACAAAATAAATTGGAAACATTTAACAAATAAAATAAGTAAAAGAGGGGAATTTTACTGAAGCTTGCTGGTTTGTTCTGTCTTGATTCATCAGTCATGCCACAAAATCCAACCCCAATCATCAGGAAAAAGAAAGAAACTTACCTGCAATAAATCAATACAAAAATAAGAAAGAACATAAAATTATGATTAAAAACATTAATTTAACAGGAAAATTATTGGCAATTTTGTGTGTGTGTGTGTGTTTGGGGGGGGGGTGTTCATTGATCAAATGAGAAAAACCCATACTTTCTTTTTAGAAACCAATCACAGAATGAAAGTTTAAAACTTTGGACTTCAAATTTATAAGAGGAAGGAAGAGGTCAGCCGATGCAAATATGAACACAAACACACACGGGGAGACATTGCTATATATTTATAATCATATGTAAATAATTGTTTTTCCCCTCATATTTTAAATGCTTATAGATGAAAATGAAAACTTAGTTAAAAGAAGGGGTTGAAGGAGACTAAGAGGGTCAAAGTCTCAGAGAAAAGATATGTAAGGGGGGGAAAAACTAGGAAAATGTAAGAAAGTTGGATGAATGTTTTTGTTTGGTTGAATTGAAAGCTGAAACC
Source organism: Hibiscus syriacus (assembly GCF_006381635.1). Lineage (NCBI taxonomy): Eukaryota > Viridiplantae > Streptophyta > Magnoliopsida > Malvales > Malvaceae > Hibiscus > Hibiscus syriacus. The sequence continues at coordinate 63,642 of NW_024062970.1, forward strand.
CAATGGCCAATTGAAAAACAAAAAGATGTCTGGCTTTATATTCATCGTTCAAACATACACAAACAAGATTAGGAATCCAAATTTGTTTTGTTTATTTGAAAGTTAATAAAATATAAACATAAGGGGTTCTCTTTTTGTAGTTTGTTTGATTAGATTTTCTCGAGAAAATTAATTGAAAAGAAATACCAAGGAAAGAAACTTTATTGTTCGGAGATAAGATTAAGAACCCAAATTTGTTTGTTTATTTGAATGTTAATAAATATAAACACAAGGGTTCTCTTCTTGTAGTTCGTTTGGTCGGATTTTCTCGAGAAAATAAAATGAATATAATACCCAGTAAAGAAGCTTTATTGTTCAGAGATGAGATTAAGAACCCAAATTTGTTTTGTTTCGTTGAATATCAATAGAATATAAACATTGGGTTTTTCGTAGTTTGGTTCGTCGGATTTTGAGAGACGATTTTCTCGAGAAAATTAAATTAAAAAATAGAAGGAAAAAATCCCAAAAATCTGCACGGTCAAGGTGGGGGATCGGAATCTTAAATATCTCTTACATAAAACTCTTCTAATTATTTATTTTATTTGGGGTAAAGAATTTAAAATATGCTTTCGTTTGATTGTTATTGTTTTTGCTTTGATTTGATTCTTTCTTGGAAAATAATGAAATCTGGCTTTATGCCTTCAGATTTGGTGTTTCTAAATAGCAAGTTCTGTAAAAAAAACATATGGAGTATTAGGTTGAATCTACACTCCGGTACAAAATCCGATTCAAAATAATCAATTTATAAATTAAATATATGTGATTAAACTAAAAAAATCAATTTTTATCATTAAAAATTGAATAATCAATCAATTTTTCTAATAATTGAAAAATTATTTTCAAAATAAAATCATTGAATCAATCAATTTATTTAAAAATGGATATATTATTTCAATTTAATAAGTTAATATAAAACAAACATTCTAATAAACATTCATTTTGATTATAAAAAGATATATAAATCAACCGATTAATCAAATTAATAAAAAACAGATAATTTAATAAACATTGGTTTTGATTATAAAATGATAGTTAATCGGAAATAATGAGCTATAATAATTGGATCGATCCATTTAATTAATCGAAGTAAAAATGATCATACTGACCAGCCCGAACTATATGGAATCACTAATCAGATAATCATACATTTCTTTTTTTCATAATATGAGGTAAGTATAAGGCAATATCCCTTCAAAGATAACTCTCAACCTTTCAACATTGAACGCTCGCACCCCTAGCATCTATGGTGCTCGAACCCGGATCCTCAGAATAACAATAATTTTTTACCACGGAATCCAACCAATAATACAATTACATATACAATTATACAAATATAGTACAACAGTATTTTTAAAAAAAACTCTCGAAACTTTGAAGAAACCTTTGTATCCAGTCCAACCAGCAAATAAATAGTCGGAGTTCGAATTCTAATATTGTAAATGCAGATAATCACTTCTATAATGGGTCTATGAAACGTACGATCCGACTAATGAGTCGGATTCCGGTGGTTATAAAAAAACAGCTATAACATTCAGCAACCCATTCATCCATAACTCATAAAAGCTTTGCATTATCCTTGCAAACTACTTGTATTCAGCTCGAACTCGGTGATTGTTGAGTTGATTTCAAACTCTAGCAGCTCGAGATATCGGGCAAGCTTAATTCAAGTATTCTAATAAATCGAGCTTTAGTTCAATGTCGTTTTGTTACTAGTAAATAAGGCTAATTAAGAGATCTTAAATAGTTTGATTTTCATCTTGAAAATCGACCTTGAACTTTAAAAGTGAATCAATCTAGCTTGAACTAGATTTTCATCTAGAATTTCGAATCGAGTTCAAGCTTCTTACATCTCCCTAGTAACATTTTCCAAACAAAAGTGTTAAAAGAGATGGAAAGAGCAAAACTAAACATGATACAAGACAAGAAATAGCACAAATATGATATAAATAATCGATGAGTCGAAATTTTTATAAATACACCACCCTTTAAACACGAGTGCGACATAGACTCTGGAATTTCGGACTATCACCTAGGAACGAAATTCTATTTTACTTTTCCTACCGAGAAACTAAAGTTCATCTAATTCTGGTTCATACAAATCAAATCATTACAACCTAACTGGAAAGTGGAAGCATAAAAATAGATTCATACCCATTTGCTACCCAGAAGAAATTTTAACAGGATAAGGAATTTGTATCTAGTTAGTAGAATGACCTAAGTACTATTTCATTCAATGAAGATTGAAAATCAAAATTACCGAGAAGCGTGCAGATCACGAGTATGATATGGATCACGACTCCGTTTTCTCCACTGAAACATAATCTGGCTCGTGGCCGTGTACCCTCAGACGGTAAATGCAGGTATGTGAAGTTGTTCCATGGTTTGAAGAGAAGTCCAGCCTCACTGTGTCAACAATACCGATACCTGCTGTATCCAATACATCAAAGGTCTGAGCATTACTCTTTTCGAGGTCATACGTGAACTCTGCCAAGAGAAACCTCTTATTGGAATCAACAGAGGAATCAGGGTCACGTCCTTGCAGCCAGCCAGAGACTCGGCAGTCCTTGGGTGCACTTGATCTGTCGTATGCCACACTCTGTACACGGTACATGAACAACAGAATAAGCAATTATGACAAAGTCAATTGAGAATAAAAATCAGAAAGAGCACTCTTAAATCAGCCCTTGATTTATTTTTGCTGGCCATAGATCAAATGGAAGTTATTCGAAATTTGCAAGGCAAGATCCATTCATAAATGATAATAAATCCTAGATGCTAGATGTTGTAGTATTAAGAAAACAAAAGCCAAAGAAATAATTGATGGCATAAGTTGCTTCCTCTGGTGCGCCAGCAGAATGAAGGCACTGTAAAGAGCATATGAGTTGGACCAATCAGAACGAAGAATTGGTGTATCATAGATGAAAAGAGAAAGGATATTCATATAGTCATTACCGTATGTTTACCCCCATAATTATTTTCATGCAACCGATCTCAAATAAAACTAAAAGTTCTCCATAAGTATTCTACATAATAAAGCCCAAGTACCAACTTACTCAAACTCGTGTGAAGTGTTGAATAAGGATGTGCCCAACATGGGCATGTTCAAGTTTTTGTAAGTTCTTCCACATATTTAAAGGGCTTTTCAAAGGTAATAACTACACACTCATGTTTGAATGTGTCGGATATTGGTGTTGGACATGGGTACTTCATGTAAAATTAAAAATTAGAGCAACATTTCTACTGCTGCTTTAACCGTGAACAATTGTAGGTTCAAGTCACCTGATGGAATTTTTCAGTGCACCAACTTGATTGCTTTCCAAAGAGTTTTTGGGTACAAAACTATTGTTCTCTCCATTTTGCTTCAATCATAGTAGAAATTTCTCATTGCCTCTAGGCGTCAAAATAAAACACATAACACCTAGTATTCTTCTGCTCTTATTTTTCACATATTATCTCTAGATACATAGTTGGTTGTTTTTTCTGTAAAATGTAATGGTTATATTTGCTTGTTTTGCTTGGTGTTTCCATATATACAAATATCTCATGGACTCTTTATCCAATGCAAATCAAGCAATAACTGAAAATTATATCTCCACTCACCTCTTCCAAAAGTATGCCTCCGCTAAAAGCAATTACAGATAGAAAAAAAACTCCTCATCGGAGCACAATTTCAAACAAGCCTCGGCACTTGTATTTCTACTCCATTTCTCCTTGCATGAAACCGGCATTGAAAGAATGGAAACGCTACTAAAATGTCATTATTCACATAGAATTGTCAAATATAAGACATGACTATTTACCTATTTAGTTTTGGAGGTAGGTTCCAGGGAAGGACAGTATCATAACAGAATAGAGCCAATCCTTATTAAAATGAGATCCTAATGCAATCCTTGCATATGTTTTCCCCTTTAATATCTAAAAGATCCAACTTATAAGAATTATTGCCTTCACCATATTGAAATAGATCTCCTAATCATAAGAAGTCTAGCAAAGTAATTAGATGTTAGAGGAAATAGGTTTCCTGAAAGAATGAGAGGCAGACTGGTTTTGCAAGATCAAGGGTTGAATCAAAGCTTAGATAGTTCATAGTGAAAATTATTTTGGCAAAATAGGATGGGTACGAGAGATCAAGTTGGAATATTCACATCTTACAGATCTTACGTTGGACCTCCAGAATCAGTATAAAAAAAATCTGAATTACTGTTAGATTTATCATCATAAAACAAAAATAAAGACAAATACATAAGTGAACCACGAACAACTTTATACAAACTGTAATAAAAATATTACCTTGGCAACATGCTCTAGGGTAATAGCCTCTGGGACAATAGCCGCGCGCAGCTTAATCTGAACAAACCCATTGCTTCCTTTCAATGGAAAGCACTGCCCAGGCTCTCCAAAACTTGGCTTCAACATCTTGTCTGCATCACTGTGAACCCCATTTGGACTTTTCAAAAACCAGTTGATTCCCTTCCCGGCAAGAAATGGCTCTGAATGCTGAACAACCTTTCCCCCACCTGAAGACAATGCATAATCAACCCGGCCGAGCCCATCCGAAGCATGCTTCTCAATCTCTTTCTTAACAATCTCTCTCGCATATGCTCCTAGATCACTTAAACTCACTGCATAATCAGACTCACCAGCACCCTTATCTTTTTGCATTTGTTCATACATCTTTCCAAACTCTTCCTTTGTCAACAAATCCGCACTCTTCAATTCACTCAAGGATTTATCTAATTCCTCACTCTTTTCCTCCAATTTTTTCAATGACTTCTCCAATACCGCAGTTTGACCCTGAATTCTCTCATCCAAATCCCTCCTTAAACCACCAATTTCGTTTTCAATTTTCTTATCAACAACATCTACCTGAACTTGAATCATATTAGCCGTGGTTTTCAAGAAACTCTCAACCTCAGCAACCTTACCCTCAAATTCAGTTAATCCCATTTGCGTCCCATCGATATTATCCTCCCCCGATTTCAAAGCCAGTCTCCTAATAATCTGAGCTAAGCCAACCAAAACAAGCAAAAGCGCTAAATTCTTAACAAAAATACTAACCACGGTCATCCATCGAGATTTATCGATCTTATTAACCGCTCCTTTCCGCGATCGCCGCAGCGTGCCGTTCGAATTTTGACCCACGACGACCTTTCTCGCTTGCAACAAGTCTTTTGACGGCTCGGCACGACCCGAATGGTGGCTCAGATCTCTGCTGAGACCGACATTGGCAGCGGTTTTGTCTTCCACAAGGTTGATTCCATCAGCGTTCGGATCAACGACCAATGCTTCGACGTTCGATCTCTTCTCGGCGAGAAGAGAACGCCGGCGAGGCGTCGCCGCCGGGCTGGCGGTGATCGAGACGGTAGATGCGGACATTATTGTTTTTGGAGTCAGTTCAAATCGCAAGAATCGCTATCTTAAATCCTGAAAATAGAATAAATAAGAAATTAATTATGCATTACGCCGAGTCACTGACGCGTTGATTTGGTTTCTTTGGCGAAAAAGAAGGGGGAAATCAACCGTCGCCAAAGCTATTTTCTAGCGGTTATTTTAGGTAAAACGACCTCTTAGATCCTTACAATTTTCAAATTGTGTAAATTTATCCTCTTATAAATGTTAAGCAATTTAGTCCCTGTTAATTTTAAAAATGAGTAATTAAGACAATTAATCAATGGTTTAACATTTTCCATAAATTTTAATTTATTTTGGTCGACATGATAGTAAATCTCCTTAAGATTTATAATTTGGTATCGATTCTAAAAAAAATTTAACACATAATTTAACCAAATTCAAATTTCTTTAGATTTTAAGGATCAATTTATCAATTTCAAAGAATAAAATTAAATCTTGAACAAATAGTTCGTTATTTTGAACTAGCCCTCAAACTTTAAAGATGTTCTCATTGTATTCTTAAAATACTAGTAATATATCACTTAGGTTCTTTCATTAGTTTAACCTAGGGATGGGCATGGGTAGAGTTGGGTCGGATTTTTGGTCTACCCGACCTGACCCGAGAACAATGACTCATTCGCCCGAAATACGACTCGACCCGAATAATATATACCCTCCACCCCGACCCGACCCGACTTTTTTGAGATAAAATCCGAACCTGACCCAACCCGACCTAAAATAATAAAAAATATTATTTTTATTCAATAAAAATAGTGATTTAATTGAAAGGGGTATTATTATAATTATTCTTAAATATATAAGGTAAAATTATATTTTTTTCGGGTTGGGTCGGGTATTTTTCACCCTAAACCCGAATTCGACCCAACCCGAATATGCCTTAAAAAACTCGACCCGACCTAAACCCGAATTTTAAAAAAAAAGTTGACCCGATCGGGTTTGGGTCGCATGCCCATCCCATGTTTAACCATTAACACTTTTAGCGTATAAATAAATAACATAAATTAAGATTAAAAGTAAATCGGTTAACAATTAAATAGTGCATAGTCACTTAGAGGTGAACGTTCGATTGAGTCGAGTAAAAAAATTCAAGTTATTGGAGTTGACGAGTCTTATTTTATAAATCGGAGTTGACTTGAATTTTTTTTAGTCGAGTCGTGTGTCAAATTTTTAAGTTTGTATTTAAATTTAATTATAAACATTTACAATATGATGACATTATTTGATTCCAATTTAAATGGTATTTTATAACTGTCGGAACCGTCTTTCGAGTGGGCCTAGAATTGGGCTTCGACTTGGATTAAACGAATTGGAGTCGCCACCGACCACTTTAAAATGAATTTAGGTGGGTCGGACACCATCTTACTTGATCTGCGCTGTACTAAAGATGTGTCAGATTCGGGAGTCGGTTACAGTCAAGGAAGGGTTAGCACTCTTGAACTACACTTATGGTACTACGTAGTTTCCAGTTGTCTTTAATTAAGAAAATTGAAAGTTTAAATTAGAAGGTAAAATAAAGATCCAAATTACTTACCTTTAACGAATTTACGAAAATACCCTTAAATGAGAAAATGTTAGATAAAAAGGCTAAACCAGAAAACAGAAAAGGGTTAAATTACATTGATTTAAAGAATGTATATGATGAGAAATTAATTGAAGTAAAGATAAAGTGCGCATATTCAAATTCCGAAAAATAATAATATTAAGGAGGAATAAAAATAAAATAATGCAAGAAAAACAAGTTTATTAACTAAAAAACTGCTAAATACAAGATTGAACAATAAAAGCAACACAAATAATGAAACAAATAAAACTCAAAAAATGGCTAAGAAATAAAATAAAACAATAAAAGAAAATAAGGTAAAATAAATAAAATAAAAAACAAAACAAAATAATAAAATATATAAAAATAACAAAACAAAATGAAGAGAAGAAAGAAAAAGAAAATATATACATACTGTAGTGTTTATAAATTAGATAAGTTATAACAAAATATCTATATCTATATATATATATAACGTGATGAAAAACAAAAGGAAAGAAAATAAGGAACAAAAATAAAATGAGAGGGCCCTATGCCATCAATTCATGGGGAAAATATGATGAAAGAGAGAAGGTAGGAAAAGAAATGGGGGCCTAGGAAGGAAAAGTTTAGAAAAAAAACAAATTAGTTAGGTAATATGTATATATATAATATAGTATTAATAATAAAAATAATAAATAAATAAATAAAAATGTTTGGTAAAACAAAAAATAATAATAGTAATAACGAAAAAAGGATGGATAATATATATATTAGAATATTTATAAACAAATATATACATAAAACTACCATTTATATAAATAATAAAATATAAAAAAGAGAATATATATATATAAGTGTAAAAAATATTTAATAAAGAATAAAAAAAAAATAATGCAAATAATAAAGGGAATATATATAAATAAATAAATAAATAAATAATAATAATTAGAACATGAATACAAGGGACTAAATTGAGAAGGAAACAAATCAAGTGACCAAATTACAAGAATTTCATTAGTTTAACCTAGGGATGGGCATGGGTAGAGTTGGGTCGGATTTTTGGTTTACCCGACCTGACCCGAGAACAATGACTCATTCGCCCGAAATACTACCCGACCCGCATAATATATACCCTCCACCCGACCCGACCCGACTTTTTGAGATAAAATCCGAACCTGACCCAACCCGACCTAAAATAATAAAAAAAATATTATTTTTATTCAATAAAAATGGTGATTTAATTGAAAAAATAATATATAGAGGGGTATTATTGTAATTATTCTTAAATATATAAGGTAAAAATATATTTTTTTCGGGTTGGGTAGGATATTTTCACCCTAAACCCGAATTCAACCCGACCCGAATACGACTTAAAAAACTCGACCCAACCTAAACCCGAATTTAAAAAAAAAGCTGATCCGATCGGGTTTGGGTCGCATGCCCATCCCAAGTTTAACCATTAACACTTTTAGCGTATAAATAAATAACATAAATTAAGATTAGAAGTAAATCGATTAACAATTAAATAGTGCATAGTCACTTAGAGGTGAACGTTCGATTGAGTCGAGTAAAAAAATTCAAGTTATTGGAGTTGACGAGTTTTATTTTATAAATCGGAGTTGACTTGATTTTTTTTAGTCGAGTCGAGTTAAATTTTTAAGTTTGTATTTAAATTTAATTATAAACATTTACAATATGATGGCATTATTTAATTCCAATTTAAATGGTATTTTATAACTGTCGGAACCGTCTTTTGAGTGGGCCCATAATTGGGCTTCAACTTGGATTAAATGAATTGGAGTCGCCACCGACCACTTTAAAACGAATTTAGGTGGGTCAGACACTATCTTACCTGATCTGCCTGGGGTTAAAGTTTCAAAAACCCTAACCGAGTCGAGTGTTCAGGCTGTGGGGTCTTGGGCTGCTGCCTGGGCGTGTAACAATTTTGGGCCACGTGTTCAGGCCTGCAAATGTAAAAAAACGAAATTAATAATATTATTATATATATATATATATATATGATGAAAATCATGTGTCTACAATAATCATATACAATACATATATATATATTTTTTAATATTTTCTTCATATGTGATTCACATAACCATACAAAATCGAGGGACTCGATTTAAACTTCGACTCAAACTTGAAAATCAATCTACTAATTACTAAAGATTTCAAGTTATTCAAATTGTGTTTTACAACTCGATTTGAACTTCAAATTATTTCGAGTCCAATCAAATTTATGAAATTACAACTCGAAGTCAATTCGAGCCGAGTTTTATCAAGTCGAGTCGAAAAAATCAATTTTTTGAGTCGAATCGAATTAATGCAGATAATGTACTGAGGAACTCAGTTAATAATAATATTCTTGTTGTCTGAAAAATCGTTAATTATATGAGAAATAAGATAGAGAAAAGGGAAATTTTGTGCAGATAATGTACTGGGGAACTCGGTTAATGCATCCCAAATATTATTTTCTCAAATGGGATTGGAAAAATGTTTGAATCAGTTTGTATTTTTGTAAAGATAATGCGATGACATTAGGATGTCAATTTAATTTGAATTCGATCCAATAGGTAGGGGTTTTTTTTTAAAAAAAAATTGGTGCTTGAACTTTTCTTATCTTAGAAAACAATTTCAAAATTCCAAATCCTAAGCTTAATTTGCCGCCGCCTTTTTCGGCCATGATCACCGCCACTGACATAATGCCTACTGTCCTCCTACTATACGTTGTCATGTTTTCCGTTATTGACCGTCAAAATCGCTTGTGTTCATGATTTTCATTCTAGGGTTCACATGATATAAAATATTGATTCGTTATCGATCGATCGTCGATTGGTCACGATTTCATGGGGGTTTTGGTTGTCAGGGAGAGGGAATGTCAGGTGGAGCTTCGTCGATGGCAAAAGGTGACAACTGGCATGGGTTTAGGGGTTAAAGTGAAGGTTTTCATAGTTTTGGGTTTATTTCAAAATTTGTGTTTTCTTTTTTTTAATTATATAATTTTATCTTTTAATTTTAAATATATTTTTTAAAATTACCAGTTATGGCACGTGTCACATAAAGGGAAAATTAACACCGTTGAAAGCCCGAGCACCTAAATAGGTAACATTTGTGACGTTAGGTAACATTTGTGACGTTAGGCACCGAGATGAGTCAAAAAAATAGTTTAAACACCTATTTGGGAAAAGAGATATAGTTTGGGTACTTATTTTGGTATCAAACCTAAGTAAAATCAAAATTTAAACTCTTAAAAATGAATCCAAAATAATTAGATTTTACTTATAATGCGACGAATTAATTAAAAGTAAAGTTATAATACTTGGATAGATGAATAATAAAAAATAAATATTTTTAAACAATTTGTCTGAAAGTAATTACAAAATAAAATAAAATATATAATTAAAACTCATAAAATCATTGAAAGATATAGTTAAAACACATAAATTTGTCACACTAATTGTCTTGTGTGTATCAATGTAAAATATAATATTTTAAGCTAAAAAAACGAATAACATTGAGAAATGTTAGCATGTCTCATCATAAAATATTGACATGTTTATTTTGCTTTATTATTACAAATAATAAAAGCCGATAAAGAGAAAAGAAAAAGTGTACTAGCTAAAATTAAATTGGATTCATCTCCAATTAACTACTTTAGTATGTTTAACTATTAAATTTATTTTAATTTATTAAAATTAGAACCAAATTGATAGCATATACAAGTAACAATGATTAAATGTGTAATTATTTTAAATATTTTAACCGCTACATCAACTTTTTCATTAAATATTAATGACAAGTGGTTTTAAATAGTACTTGATGACATGATTGATAAAATTTAAAAAATGATGGTCAAAATAAAAAAGGGATAATAGTTAGGTGGTCACTGGTATAATTTACCTTTTATGTTAAATAATTTACATTTAATTTTTCAACTAATTTATAATTATACTTTGAGTATTTTAAAATTTTAACGTTTTATAATTTTATTTATTAATGCTTATCATTAGTGGTGTTTAATCGCTACACGTCGAGCATAGAAGACTTATCTGGTTTCGTTTTGGTAAAAAGGTTTAATGTCCAAATAAGTGTCCAAATTATATATTTTGTGCCAAATAAGTGCATACATTTTTTTGATCTATATGGCTGCCTAACGTTACAAATGTTAGTACTTTAGGTGCCCGCGCCGTCAATGTTGTTAGTTTTTCATGTTAAGTGACATGTGTCACAACCTGATAATTTTGAAATTTATTTTTTAAAATATTAAAAATATTATTATATTTATAAGAAAAACCTAACTTTTATTGTATTATAAAACAACCCCAAAATCTCAAATCCTAATATTAATCTGCCGTCGTTGTCCTCTCTGGCGACAACAACCACCGTCAACGTAGTCCTTGCCATCATCTAGTTATATGTCACTGTAGTTGTTGCTGATTCAAAATCAGAATCGCGTGGGATCACGATTTTAATACCAGGGTTCACGGGATTTAAAATATCGATTTGTCGTTGATCGATCACGATTTCAAAGGGATTTTGGTCGTCGGGGGAGGTGAGGTCGAGTGGAGTTTTTTCGATTGTAAAAAGCAGCGGTAGACGTGGGTTTAGGAGTTAGACGTGGGTTTAAGAGTTAAAAGGAAAGTTTTCAAAGTTTATGAGTTATTTCGAAATTTATGTGTTTTCTTTTTTTAAAAGTATATATAATTTTTTTTTTAATTTTATAAATTTTTAAAAAATTATCAGGTTATGACATATGTCGCTTAAAGAAAAAATTAATGTCATTGATGACATTAACATATAAAGTACTAACGTCTATAATGTTAAATACTTAGATGAATCAAAAAAATGTAGATACTTATTTGATAAAAAAATATATAGTTTAAACAGTTATTTAGGGGTTAGAAAAAAATGTGAAATTAAAAAGGTAAACTTGCCCAAAGAACCCGCAAACGACCAACAAAGCACAACGCGCCCGAGCATCTAAGAACTCGCCACGTGTCTTTTATTCGACGTGTCCACTTCTTATAGGATATTTTGTATACTTTCCACGTCAAACAAACTCCCTCGTCAGCTCACTGTATAAATATAACCAATTAACCCATCTGCACCAAGCCCGTTGAGTCCCGACTCACTGTCACTGCGTCAAGAACCTTCGACTTCTCTCACCCCCCCAACTCTCAAAACTCAAAAAGCAATTTATTTCGAGGAAGAGTATGTTATTCCGATTAGGGGTATGCTTATCCCTGCTATCGTTATTCTTAATTAAGTCCGAATCGGCTGTTTCAAGTATAGATCTAGGGTCAGAATGGCTAAAAGTCGCCGTCGTGAATCTAAGACCCGGTCAAAGTCCGATCACCATAGCCATCAACGAGATGTCCAAGCGGAAATCTCCGGCCTTAGTCGCATTCCAATCGGAAGCTCGCTTGCTCGGTGAAGAAGCCGCCGGAATCGTCGCTCGTTACCCTGACAAAGTGTTCTCTAATCTTCGTGACATGATCGGGAAGCCTTATCAAGACGTCAAGCGTTTCGCCGATGCAATGTACCTTCCGTTCGATGTGATAGAAGATTCTAGGGGCGCCGCCAAGATTCGAGTTTCGAGCGATGTTAGTTACTCTGTTGAGGAGTTGATGGGGATGATTTTGAAGTATGCGTCGAATTTGGCGGAGTTTCATTCTAAAGTGACGGTTAAAGATGCGGTGATCTCTGTTCCGCCGTATTTTGGACAAGCGGAGAGGAAAGGGTTGTTGAGGGCGGCAGAATTGGCCGGAATAAACGTCATCTCGCTGATAAACGAGCATTCGGGGGCGGCATTACAGTATGGGATTGATAAAGATTTCTCGAATGAGTCGAGGCATGTGATTTTCTATGATATGGGTTCCAGTAGTACTTATGCCGCTCTCGTTTATTTTTCTGCCTACAATGCGAAGGAGTATGGGAAAACTATTTCTGTGAACCAGTTTCAGGTAAAAACCAAAAAACCTCACGACTTTAGAAAGTTTACTTTTGCTATTTTTCTTTAATCTGTCAAGCATCCAACTTGAATTCTTTTGGCGTTAGTGTTGATAATCCGCAAGTGAATCACTGAATTAGACTGATTGTTGATGCTTTATTCTGTTAATTAATAGAGGATAATCGGTAATCTACAATTAAATCAATGAATTAGATAGATCATTAGTGTTTTTTTTAAGAAATCTGTTAATTAATAGAGTATAATTGGTAATATTTAATTAAATCAGTGAATTAGATTGATCATTGATCTGTTTATTCTGATAACAATTCTATGATTAGAAATACCTAGAACCTTAAGTTGCTCTTAAGCTTCCATGTTTCTAACCGATCTAGTATTATATTCTAACCGCATCAATACCTTCCTTGCTGTAATTTCATCACTGTAATCCACATAGCTCTTCGTGCCTACTTATTTTTCTGCTTAACAAGAACCTTTTTCACTCTTCCTCCGGTCCTCCGACCCAAGGGAATTTTCTAAATGCATTTTGATTGGTAATTGTTCCAAAAGGAGGTATTGTCCTGCGCCTGCATTCTGCCTATGATATCAGTTGGGCTTTGCATTCACCCTCCTGATAATTCTGACAAACAGGCTGTTGCCTATTATTAAGATCTGGTTACACTTTAATATCTCATTATACCAAATCTTGCTGTTGTTTTGTTTCCATGTTTATTAACATTTGAACATCTTTTTCAGGTGAAGGATGTTAGATGGGACTCAGAACTAGGAGGTCAAAACATGGAACTACGTCTGGTGGAACATTTTGCAGATGAATTCAATAAACAAGTTGGAAATGGGGTTGATGTGAGGAAGCATCCCAAGGCAATGGCTAAGTTGAAGAAACAGGTTAAGCGTACAAAAGAAATATTAAGTGCAAATACAGCCGCTCCAATATCCGTTGAATCCCTCTATGATGATAGGGACTTCAGGTATGTAGCCTTTCAGTTAACTTATCTAATTTTCGGTGCATACTTCTTGCCATAAACTGGAAGTAGAGTATGACTACACATGAACCTGTGAAAGTATTTTCTGCAAAGTCTCATGAGTTCTTCTGGAATTTACATTTGATTTTCTTTCTTTCAATATCTTCTCCGTATTTCTATCACATTAATGCAAGGATATCATAGACAGTTTACAGTTGGCATTTCTCCTTTAAGACCTTAGATCATTCCTTAAGGAAATATCATAATTTCTATGAGTTTGCAAAAATTGATAACAAAAGAAAATTCTAGTAATTTTTCTTTACCCATTTTTCTAATCCTGTCCTTTGAAGTTATAATCGTTTTGCCTTTTCTTTTCAAATATATATAGTGGACAGCTAGCTGTCTATTGTTATGTAAACTTCATAATTTGAACATTATCTAACATGGAGAAAAGAAAACAACTCTAAGCTACAATGGGTGCCTAGGTGTTATGTAATGCTTTCATCAATCAATCATAGAAAATAAGCTGGAACATTATCTGGAATCTGTTGTAATATTTGGTTTTTGTACACATGCTTATCTGAAATTGCCTTTTGTTCTTTTTTAATTATCTTTCCTTCAGGAGCACAATAACTCGTGAGAAGTTTGAAGAGCTCTGTGCAGACCTTTGGGATAAATCTCTTTTACCTGTGAAAGAGGTGCTTAAGCATTCAGGTCTGCAAGCGGATGATATATATGCTGTGGAGTTGATTGGAGGTGCTACTAGAGTTCCGAAGTTGCAGGTTTGTTCTACGTTTTCTCCTACTCTTTCATATGTGCAGAAACAAATCATGTAAAAATGCATAAACAGGTTTCTTTTTATCATGTAAAATTGCCAAGTTGCTTTAGTTATTATTATTCAAAAGGTTCTCATTTCTATTCATTTGGAAGTGTGGTATAAAATCTATTTATCCTTGTCCATTTTCCTTAACAGGCTAAGCTCCAGGAATATTTTGGAAGGAAAGGCCTGGACAAACATCTGGATGCCGATGAAGCCATTGTTCTTGGTTCTGCTCTACATGCTGCAAATTTAAGTGATGGAATTAAGTTGAATCGTAAGCTGGGGATGGTAGACGGTTCCTCCTACAGTTTTGTCGTTGAAATAGACGGGTCTGATCTTTCAAAAGATGAGGCAAGCAGGCTTTTGGTTGTTCCAAGGATGAAAAAACTTCCCAGTAAGGTAAAATAGTGTGTTGCTTGAACCTGTGTAGAGGTGGGGATTAGAAAGAGTACTAATTTTTTTTAGTAGTTTTACTAATGGTATTGCCTAATTTCCCATTTACAGATGTTCAAGTCCCTTAATCATAGTAAAGATTTTGAAGTCTCACTTGCCTATGATCGAGAAGATCTTTTACCTCCAGGGATTTCCTCTCCTGTATTTACGCACTATGTGGTGTCTGGTTTAACGGATACAGCCGAGAAGTAAGGATCTATGCCATCTTTCTATGTTTGGGGTGTTAATGGTTTGGTTTAGTTTCTTTTGAAGGGATTTTTGAGACCATTAACAAAAATCTGGTATCGTAACATCTGAAACAAATAAAAATGATTTAGGGAAAGAAACCTTTTTATTTTATAGTTTGCTTTGGATTTATTATTTCGTACTTTTTTGGTCTGGAAGGGTGAGTGTCAAATTTTAAGTTATCGGGAGACACCTCCTTGATTCTTTATTACAATTTGACTATCTTTCTGCAATAAATAATCAAAGTTATTTTGTTATCTGCCATATGTAGGTACTCAGCTCAGAATCTGTCTGCTCCCATCAAAACAAATTTGCATTTCTATCTTAGTAGAAGTGGAATTCTTTCTTTAGATCAAGCAGATGCTGTTATTCAAATAACTGAATGGATAGAAGTTCCTAAAAAGAATTTGACCTTAGAGAATACAGTCAGTGCTTCCTCCAATGTTACAGACGACAAAGTTACTAACAGCACTACTGAACAAAGTAACAATAACTTGGAGTCAGATGGTGGGAGTAGTAATGTGTCTGATGATACTGTTGAAGAACCAAGTACAAAGAATCTTGGTACAGAAAGAAAACTAAAGAAGAGGACCATCAAAATTCCATTGAAGGTGCGAACAATGTTGTAACATTTAATTACATGTGATAATTTCTCTTGTTTTTTTCTAGAATATATTTTTATTTAGCTCATTATCGTTTCATTTTCATCTTATCCTTTTTCCCGTTTTCTTTTCATTGTAGATAGTGGATAAAACAACAGGGCCTGGAATGCCTCTTTCAAAAGAATCTTTGGCAGATGCTAAACGTAGATTGGAA
This sequence comes from Hibiscus syriacus, assembly GCF_006381635.1. Taxonomy (NCBI): domain Eukaryota; kingdom Viridiplantae; phylum Streptophyta; class Magnoliopsida; order Malvales; family Malvaceae; genus Hibiscus; species Hibiscus syriacus. The sequence goes on from NW_024062970.1 coordinate 79,865, forward strand.
GCATTGGATAAGAAGGATGCAGAGCGAAGAAGAACATCAGAGTTAAAAAATAACCTTGAAGAATATATATATGCTACGAAAGAGAAGGTGCAGTTTTTGTTTTCCTGTTAAATTTTATTTAGCTGTTATGTTTGATTTCCTTCATGATGATTTTTTTAATTAACCAGGAATTGTTGTTGTTTATGAACTTGTTTATTTAATTTTCCATGTCTGGTGTATGTACGAGTAGTCGGTTGTATATGGCATTCAGTCTTTCTTTGAGCGAACAAAATGTAACTTTAGTTAATCTGTATCGTATTAAAATTTTATTGTATTCTTCTTTTCTGTTGTCAGCTTGAAACATCTGAAGAAATTGAAAAAGTATCTTCAAACGATGAACGCCAGTCTGTTATCGAAAAGCTTGATGAGGTGAGTTCCAACTTTTTAAAGATTGTTTTAGTCAGTTCACTCTGATTAAAATTAAGCATAGAGCAATATTTTTTCAGGTTCAAGAATGGTTGTATACTGATGGTGAAGATGCGAGTGCCACGGAGTTTCAAGATCGTCTAAATTCATTGAAAGCAGCAGCTGACCCAATATGTTTCCGGTATCATCTTTTTTCTTCAGATTTTATAATCGTGCCAATATAGTCTGCACAAACATACATTAGAAGGGCTTAGGAATGGTGGACTGAAACAATTTTTTGTGGCTATTGTTTAGATTTAAAGAGTTGACTGCACGACCTGAAGCAGTAGAAGTTGCACGACGTTACCTCACTGACTTGCAACAGGTATGCCAGATTGTTTATCTATACATGCTTTCTAAAGGATATTTACAAGGTTTAGTTTAGTTGTTACTCTTGGGGGGTAGAGATCTCATGTTTTGCATAGACATGCCCTTCATTCCAAGGCACAATTCCATAGATGCCTTGATAATCCTCTAAGATCAAAGCATATTGTTGACTATGACATGGATATTTTACTTTTGTGGTTATCTGTGTAGACTATTCGCGGGTGGGAGACGGACAAACCTTGGCTGCCGAAAGACAGAATAGATGAGGTATTTTGTTCACCTTCAAAATTCTCTTTATGATATTTTCTAAATGAGATTTCTGCTTATCTTGCGGCAAAAATTTGAATACCCTTTTGCGTTTCAGTTGTCGAGCAGTATGGACAAGTTGAAGACTTGGTTGGATGAGAAGGAGGTGGAGCAAAAGAAGTAAGTTATTGCTGCTAGTTTTATGTTCAAAGTCATTGCATTCGTATAACATAGCGCGATGTTGGATCTTTATGTATGTGTAATATGTGTGTGTGTGTGTGTGTGTGTGTGTGTGTGCCCCTCTATTCATTTCTTGAAGTTCCTAGTACAAGTCCCAACATAGGTATAGGGTGGACCAAGGACCCTTGTTAATCTTGAAAGATAATCGGACATATCCATGTCCAACACAATGCCCGTATTTGATTCTCATACCGGAGTCCGAATAATATAGCCCTTAATGACACCCTATAACTCTCCTCTTCTCGTCCTAATATTTTAGTTGTATTCTCTAAGAAAGCATATGTTTTCCGCCTGCTATAGTGTGTCTCCCGTTTAATCTGCTTTCGAACCTTGTTCTTTGGTGCTCAACTTAACAAAGCTCATTCTAACCTTCTCTCCAGGATGCCGGGTTACAGCACGCCTGTTTTCACGTCTGAAGAAGTGTACGAGAAGGTATTCAATTTGCAAGACAAGGTATGGCTGCTTGTTCTATTTGATAATAAGGTCACCTTGTTGTCTGCTTAAACGCGTGTAACTCGTGGTTAACACGCCGCTTTTTGTTTAGGCTGATAGCGTTAAGAGAATTCCGAAGCCGAAACCTAAAGTTGAGAAGCCTCCAAAGAACGATACCGAGACCAAATCAGAGAACACAACCAGTTCCGACTCAACTCCTGAGAAGGATACCTCCGAAAACGACAAACCAGCTGGGGACTCGGATGGTTCAACCGATGAAGAAGTGGATGGAGAATCCGAGCCACACGATGAGTTATAGTCCATTTTAGCACAAGAAGCAAGACTCGTTTAACTAATTTATATAGCCTTTCAGTATCTTGAGATTGATGGTAGCATCCAAGGTGGTTGGAAGGCAGTTATGCCGATGGATTCTCGGTTCCCTCCATCGGAGCATTTCTTGGTAGTCTAGCTTTGCCCCGGTGACGACCTTAGAGAATTTTGTCATTGAAAAGGAACTACTGTTTCGGTTTTCGATATCCTTAAAAAATAGATAGATAGACAGATAGAAAGGATGCGGACCTTGAATCGTAAGGGACTGATCTTCTTGGGAATCAAGTTAAAGTTGTTAGGGTTTGTAACACCCTCTTTTGACATCAAATGTTTTGTTATGGAGTTGTGATCTCGAAATTCAAACTTAAAATCCATCGAATTATACTTCTAGTTGGATGCGTGGATTGCATGTTTTATTAGCCTCGAAAAATAAAAGATAATATTTATTCACGATATTCTTAATAATTTAACAGTTAATGTTTATTTATTCTTACAAATGTCGTGTTCAAATTCAATACATCAGAGGATGACAATAATTCTTTAACTATTGAGGTTATTTAGTTCGTATAATTATTTTATAACACATAGTTTATAACATGAATAAGTAGTAAAATTTACTTCTAGTTAAATATTGTAAGCACTTTTTTGAAGGTAAATATTGCAAGTGTTTTTCCCCACATATATACAACCAAATAATAACGCAATCGAAACTTAATTCTAATTCTCCATAATCTCAATAAATTAACAATAAATGCAAAGCATAGATCAAGGAATAAATTGGGAATATAAATTTATTTACATGAAAATAAAAATTAAAAAAATAAGTTGATAAAAGAAGGTAAGAATTTTCACCTAAAAGTTGACTTTTCCAGGCCAGTTATTGAAAATATAACCAAATATGTTTCACTATGATGTGATCATGAAAGATTGATGTATTAGGTTCATAAGATAATCTTTTTTGATATAAAAGGTGTATAACGTTTTTAAGAATATTTACAGAGTAAATTAATTAAATTGTTAAATAAAAAAATAAAATAAATTAATTTTTTGGCAAATTTTAATATATTTTTTAAATTTTTACACATTATTATCATGTTATATATCGTAATTATATAATATTCAATTACTGAAATTTAAAATAAATTTTAAAAAATATCATTTAACAACAATAGATTATAATATATAATATTAAATAATTAATATAAATTAAATAGTCAATTGATAAAATTTTAATGTATATAAGTTTAAGAGTAAAGTACACGAATAGTCCCCTGACTATAGGGTACTACTTTATTAAGTCTATTAACTATTAAAAGTTGTAAAATGGTCATCTAACTATATAGTGTTGTTTTGTTGAGCCCTTCAACTATCAAAAGTCACAAAATGATCACTAGACTATTTATTATGTTCTAAACTCGTCGTTTTTCGTAAAAAAATTGGCGGTTGTATAGGTTAGATGTTAACATGATTACTGAGAAGTAATGATCGTTTGAGATTTTAGGATCGGATTTTATCCTATCATATTCAACAAATTAACGTTCATCTCATAATATCATCAATTTTTTAACTGAAAAGGATGAATTTGGAACATAATGAATAGTTTGATGATCATTTTGTAATTTTTTATAGTTGAAAGACTGGACAAAACAATACTATAGTCAGAATACTAATAGTCGATAACTTAATAAAATAATACCCTATAATCTAGAGATCATTCGTGTACTTTATCCTAAATTAAATCGAATACAAAAAATCATAAAATTTAATTGACTTTTATTTTGAAATTTTACTTCTTCAGAAGTAACCTAAATTTCCCACATTTTTTAACCTTTTTGTTTTTATTTTTTAAATTTATTTCCATTTTTCACGTATATGTATAGGTGATATTTAGGGTAAATTACAAATTTGATAATTGAAATTTCAAATAATTCATATTTTACTTACTGTACTTTCAAAATTTCAATTTACTCACTTAACTTTATAAATTAAATTTTTTTTATCACTATGCTATTAAATAATTAAAGATATTACGACGTTAAAAATTATACCAAAATAAAATAGTTTTGAATATCTAGAAAAATTAAATTTTCACCAAAATAATATCATTTTGATCTAAATAAAAAACTATATTCCTTTTTCACCTTCATTTTCTTTTCATTTTCCTCTTTATTCTTCTTCTCATCCCTCTTATTTACATTTTATACTGTGGAAGCTGAAATCAAACAACCAGAAAATGATTGTTCAAATCTGAAAAAAACAATCATTGGAATCGTTCCCGTTCATCTTCTTCTCAATATTCACTTGGCGGAGTTCCTTGACCGGAGAGTCCCTGCTAATGTGAATCCAGTTGGTGGGGTTTTCTCATTCGATATCCTCATCGATCGAGCCGCTGGCCTCCTGATTCAGGTTTATAGACCAGCTATCGGTGAAGAGCCTCAGCCGATTATTGTTGATCTTGAGAGGCCTGTTACGGCTGAGGTTGTCCCTATTATAATTTTCTTTCACGGCGGAAGCTTCGCGCATTCCTCGGCAAATAGTGCTATATACCCCACCAACAGGGATTCTCCAAACAATCGTTTCGTTGCTGCCTTCGATGATTTGCTCATGAAACTCGCCTTGATTAATCGTTCCCATTCATCTTCTCCTTTATCTTTCTACACTTCAGCTTCCTCGTCTTCCTCTTGTTCATTGATAAAGTTGACTGAATATGATAAACATAGCCAAATTTCATGAATGAAACCCCATTTCCATTCCCATTTCCAAATTTCATGAATGAAACTCCATTTCCATTTCCATCTTTCAATTTTCATGTTTATCTGCTGGGATTTTGGGGTTAGGTATTTGTGGTTTTGCATAGGATTTGTTTTCTGATTAATTTTTGTTTTGTTTTGAGTTCACTCGATCTAAAAAGAGGAAGCGAGGAAGTCTAGTTCGATTAAGTCAAGGTTTTTGCTTTGTCCGACCACCGTGGGCGGTGGTCAAAATAATGAACGTCACAGATTTATGAAGACGGATGGGTTCTTGATGGGTTTTTTCGAAGAAAATGTGGGGGTTACGAAGTAAAAATCAAGGTTTTTGGTGTTATGGTTGCTTTACCGTCATGGTTAACGACGGTTGGAGGCGGGGATGGCCACCAAAGTGGTGGCCGATGAGATGTGCTAGGGTTTGGAGTCTTCTTTCGAGTTAAGTTTTAATATTATATGGCAAAAAAAATCAATGTCTAAAGTTAAGTGACAAATTAAAAATTTTAAAAGTACAGTGAATAAAATAAAAATAGTATAAAAGATCAATTGTCAAATTTATAATTTACCCGTATATTTATGATCTTATTAGTACAAAGCTTTAAGCCCTCCCAATTCCCATCTATTTCTCGAAGTCGATGCAGTCTTCTTCACGCCCATGCTCTTCTTCTTTAGGTAAACATCACTTTCTCATATTAATTTCATCATAAAATTTTAATAACAATTGCTTCCTTTTCAAGAGAGAACCCTAGATCTCTCTCTCTCTCTACAGTTTCTGTTTCTGTTTATGTATTTATTTGTTTGTTTGTTTCACTCTCGTTTTTTGTATTAAAAAAAATCATGGATTGTGAAAAAATGAAATGGGTATTTCTTGTTTTCAAGAACCCTTTTTTCCTCAAGGCTTTGATTCTTTGTTCGTAATTTTCGTTCACATAGGACTTTGATTCTGTGCACAAATCAGTCAAGAATTGAGAAAGCTTAAGTGGGTATTCAGTATTCACTGTTTTTGAAGGAAAAAACAACTAAAAGGGGATTTTTTTTGGGTTCAAAGTGTTGATCTCTGTGTGGTTTCAATTCAAAGGGCTGATCTTTTGTGTGATTTTGTTTCAGATAAGAGCTTGGTTAAGTGCATAAACGGTCAATAATGGAGAAAAATGAAGTGGGTGTTTAGTGGTTTTGAAGAAGAAAGGGAAAATTATTGGTTCTAAAGGGCTGATTTTGTGTATTTTTGTGATTTAGTACATACAAAAAGTGAAGAACTGAAGTGGGTGTTTTCCTGGTTCTGGAGAGGTAAGGTGATTTTTTTTGTTCAAAATGGTGATCTTTGTGTAATTTTGGTTCTCTCAGGAGCTAGGTTTAGTTCGTAAACCGGTCGAGGTTGAAATTTTCGGTTTGAAGGACTGATCTTTGTGTAATTTTGGTTCTCAGGAGCTAGGTTTAGTTCTTAAACCGGTTGAGGTTGAATTTTTCGGTTCGAAGGACTGATCTTTGTGTAATTTTGGTTCACATTGGTGCTTTGTTGAGAAGATTTTTGTTTTGGAATGGAAGGAGTGATGGGTGCAAACACTGCTCAAACAAGTTCAGTCAATAAATCCCAAGTTCTGGATGTAAAACCGGTACGCACTTTGGTTCCTATATTCCCAGGGCCGTCCGAGGGTGCTCCTTTTGTTTGTGTATCTCCTAACGGCCCTTTCCCATCCGGGTTTTCGCCCTTTTTCCCATTTAGCGGATCAAGCCCTAACCAAAATGGCGTCAATCCAACTGCTTCACCGATTCGACCGTTTACGGTCGAACCTTCTAATGGCCAGAACGAATCACCACCGATGGCTGCACGTGGTGATCAAGGACAGAAACCGGCTACAACAATGGCTGCACATGGTAATCAAGGACAGAAACCAGCTACACCAATGGCTGAACATGGTAATCAAGGACAGAAACCGGCTACACCGGTGGATGCACACGTTAATCCTATCAAGAAAAGGGGTAGGGGAAGACCGAGGACTCGGTTTCCTTAGTAGCCGCTGCTTGGTAATCTCAATGCTGGAGTTAGTGTATCTGAACAATAAGATGTTAACATGGGTGACTAGGCTGGAAAGCGTGGGTTTCTAGGTATGATGCATTTAGGAGGAAACATTAGCCGAAAGGAAGATGCGAACGAATCGAATATTCCGGCAGTGCTGGATACAGGGTTGCCGACTGATACGAGAGAGATAATCGGGGTCGTTTGATGACGGAATCGTAGACCATCGATTTCTTCCTAATGGTGATTTACAGGGAGAGCTGTTGGTATTCTTTGAGAAGGTAGATTTTCGTGTATTTCTTCTATATCGTATCCTTGTATCCGTTCTCGAATATCGTAGATCGCGAGTTTACACAAGTACTTTAAGAACAATGAAGAGTCGAAATCTTTCGATATCTATCGAGCTTATTCGGATTTGATTTGGTTTGACTATATTTTTTTGATATTTCGAAATCGATATAGCAACCCATGTTTAAGCATGAAAGTACAAATTCCAAAGTGATGTAAACCAGAAGTAACACATAGTAAAATACAACTCGCTAAGTCTGATGCCACAACCATCATCGTCGATCGTCTCTCAGTAGACCGACCATGATCGTCATATGCCATTCTATCCCGCACATCACCATTACTCCTTCGATCATCTTCGCTATACCTACTACGGCTTCCATGGTGCTCATCCACGTCCCTTCCACGAGATATCTGTATTTATGGTCCGTCTCATCTTGTTCCCTCTTCATCCCTGTCATGCCTTCGTCCACCTCTCCGATCTTCGTAACCCCGATCATCTCTCTTAGATTCACTATCTGGTTTGCTAATCTTACTATGAAGTCTGCCGTGTTGTCTGCCACTCTCGTCGTCTGGATCTCCTCCAGACCTGACTGGCCTAGAATAATCATCCCCCTCCCACCTAGAGTATTCATCCTTATCCCGGTCATTTTCCAAGCACCTATAATATCCATCCCCATTCGAATCATCTTTTTCCCCATAAGCTTTAGCCACTGATTCAGAGTCGAACTTGGTATCGTTAGGATTATGCCTTTTGTGCTCCGTGTCTCTTCCTAAGTTTCGACTTCTTGACTCTGGTTCTGATGAAAGTTCTTAGGTTTCGTGGAGTCCCCCCGGCAAAATTATGGGCGAAACTAAGCAGGGGCCAAGTTAGAGTCTTGGTCCTTGTTAATTAATTTTTTTAATATTAGTTAATATCAAAATATTATATTTCTTAAAAATAAATAAAATAAACTTTTTTGAGACCCTTAATTAAAAAAAATTATATTTTTGAGAAACAAAAATATTTTTTAAATTCCTTCCATAATTTTTTGGTTTGGTTATGTTTTTATTCGTATTGTCTGTCTGATTTCTTCATAGTTTTTTAGGTCGTGAGTTTTAAACTTACTAAGAATATTCTCTTTTCTTTCCATCACGTAGTGTTTTTTTTTTAAAGATCTTGAATTTGAGTAGTTGCGTTTGTAGAGTAGAGTATATGTGTGTGTCGTCAATAATCAAGATATATTTTTAATAGATATTATCTTGTAAATTATCTTTAATTATTCAAAAAATTAATTTATTATAGTTAAATACATATGATTCCCTACACTATTTATTTTAAATTACTATCATATTATTGAACTAGATTTATCTTATAAAATAATAGTTATTGGTTTAATTATTATAAATATAACAATATAATGACTATTTTATAATAATTTAATAAATCTAATGATTATTCTATAACTTTTGAAACTTTATTGATCAAAATATTATCTGAGCATAGTTTAATGACTTTTGGTGCATTTTATCATAATAAAATAAATCTAGAGATTAAAATGTAATCTATAGAATAATACAGGGACTTGCACAATACTTTTACCCTTTAATAAACACAATGAGCTGTTTGGGTCATCCACTGGCGGGCACCCAACTGCTTATGATATATCCATAATCCCTGAGAATGATCTAAAACCCTAGAACCCTCGAAACACTTCACCGCAAAATCCCAATCTCTCGTCAGCCTGCAAATCCCGACTGTTTCTTTAGCACTCGGTGATAACCCAATGAGACCTCGCTTCAATTCGTTTCACCATCAACCCCAGCAGGTAGCCTTCTTTGACTCTCTCTTACACTCTTTATTTCACGTCTTTTCGAATTTGGAATTTGATTTTCATTGATCAGAATGGATTTCAGTCAAGTTCGGGGGGAAACCAGGGCACTAGCAACATGAACATGCTTATGATGCAACCTCAAATGGGTATTTTTAATATTAATAGTAATCCCAGTGTTATGCCATTGTTGAATAATGTTGGATTCATGAATGGAGCTAACCAGCAGTTTTATACGCCAAGTAATAATTTGGGGTTTCCTCATTTCGGTCCAATTTTGCCGAACCCGAATAATCTTTCGATTATCCAACAACTTCCTGCTCAATTCAGTAACCCTTTGCACAATCCGAATCAGCCGAATTGGTTGAATTTCCCCCAACAAAGTAATATTGGTTTGACAAATGGGCAGCCGCCGCCGCCGCCGCCGCAGCAGCAACAGCAACAACAGCAGCTTTTTTTACAGAATCAGTTGCAGAATCTGAGTCGGCTTTTAAATGTTCAACTCCCTCATCTCTCACAGCTTGTTTCTGGTGGTCAAGCAATGGGATGTCTCAATCCTACTGCTGTTCAGAATCCGCATTTCGGGTTTATGCAGCCAAACCCGATGCAGCAGCAAACTTTATCCGATGTTAATGCATCCAATTTGTCTTCTGCAGCAGCTTCACAAGTACAAGGAGACCCTTCTTTGAGAAAGCCAATGGTATATGTTTTTACTCCTTTACTGTTTCAACATTGTGCTTAGAGGCTAGAGCTGAGTACATACTTCCATTTTTCTCAATTAATGTTAACTCTGAAATTTGTTTGAGAAAGTCTGATTGCCTTTGGTCGATTAAAGCATCTATTTTAGGGGATGCAATTCTTTCAAAGTTTCAATGACTTCTGAGAATTTGCATTATCTATTAATCAGTGACTTCTGAGAATTTTGAAGGATATACTTATTACTGAATATGCTCCTTCAGTTGGGAATCTTTTCTTAATGGCTTATGCTATCCCTTTTCCCTATACAGAACTTCTCAAGCAGTTTTGAAGTCATTTAATGAGAAAATTTACAAATTGTTAACCTGGAAATGGTTGATACATGGCATTAAATGTTCTTTCCATAATGTTTTGGGTCTATTTTATCTTTTTGTTTTGGCTTTTGAAATTAATATGCCTTTTCAATTCTTGAAGAGCGGTCCCGGTAAAAATGGTCAGAACGTGAACAAATTTTCCGGAAGAAATGCTAAAAGGGATGCAAAATTGGGGTTGGTATTTTTAAACATCTTTCGGTTTCTAGTTTCTCTTTGTAAAAAGACTTCGATTTTTTTGGCTTTTTATACAGCTGAAATTCAATTTTTGTAGATTTCAGAAGTCTAAGTTCCAGCAGCCTCGGTTCCATCAAGCAGATAATGCAAAGAGAACATTTGCATCTTCTAATGGACATAAGAAAAAAGGTTAACATTTTAGTGAATTTCAATTAACCTATAATTTTCTGCTTAATGAATTTCAAGTAACTTAAATATATTTATCTTTATTTTGTCTTAAAACATCCAACTAAAAAGATTAAAGAAAGAAGAGAAATAGAAGTTATTTGACATTTGCAATATCAATAAAATTGTCACATCATCTGCTTTGTAGCTCAAATGGAGTCAATTATAGATGAACTGGGACATGTAGGAGTTCAAATCTAAACTCTTGATTTCTTAATCTTGTGTTTGGTTATCTATTCTCTAATGAATATGATATCACAATTGTTTCCTAACTAGTAATTCCAATTATTTGATTGAAAATTAAACTGCAAGGTCTGGGTGCTACAATAATTTCTTTGGAATAGTCAAAAACAGGGTTTAAGTAGGAAATCCCAGCTAGTCATATGTTTCAAGATATAGAATAGGATATGCAAAGTGGATAGAGTGATCGATGGAATTTGCTTTTAGTGTTGATATTTATGTTTCAGACTGAGAAATATGTTTTATTCAAACATTTAATTTACAATTGCCAAAAAAAAAAATTATAGATGGAATGTTTCCTGTTTTATTCTTTCCTATTGGTTGGAAACTAAAAAACCGAGAATGGTTATTAAAAATATAGTTTGTTTGATTTATTTTAATTCACATGTGATTGCCAATGTATAGATATCTAATAATTTATGGTTGAGATGAAGTACCGATTTGTCACCATTTCTTTATTTTTTTTTTCTCTTTTAAAAATTAGCCAGACAATTTTTCCCATGCATAATTTTACGTTTTTGGTGACAACTTGAAAATAGATATTGGATTCCTTTCTACCTATCATTTTCTTTTATTTCTTTGGAAAAAAATTCTAATTTGTTCTCACTTCGGATAAAAATAACAGGACGGGATAATGAGAGGGCATCTTACTTTCCTCATCCTGATTCTGCAAATCCAGCTAAGGAAAAGAGAAGGTAATTTTTGTTTGCTCATACTCATCTATCAAAATTATAGGAGGTAACATGGGGCATTTTTTAGTTGAATATGCTTTTACAAATGATGTATGCTACATCCAGACTGTGGATATCATGATTAAATCATGGGTGTTTTAATGGTATCGATTGGGGACACTGGGTTCTGTTGAGCATTTACATGAATCACTTTAAATTGTAAGTTAAATGGTATAGGATTGGCGTGAGTTGAGAACTGAGGATGGATTGCATTAAGTTCAAATAAATGGGTTTTATACGGTTAATTTTATTAATTCCTTTAATATCGCCACGGTCGGAATCATTCTATGCAATCATGTTAAAAACATTAGTTGCCTAACCCTTAATTGATTCCATTTCAGTGAGGTGTTTAAGTTCTTACTCTTATAAGGTTGAATTATTGATGATCAGTCAATTTAACATCTGCAATTCAAGGCCCTAAATGTCCCAGGATGAAATTTCACTTTTTGAATGAAAATGGAACAATGAATGCTCATGCGCTATTGGTTTACTTGTTTTCATTTGCTAATATCAGAATTTTTAGAATTCCACAGCGTTTTGGTGTTTTAAGTTGTATGAGTGTAGCTGTTTAAATGTATGATAGCCTAGCATATATTTCAACACTTGCACAAAAGTGTTCGTGTAGTCTTTGATAATAATTCCCAACAGGGAGGCTAGTGGGACCGAACTAATTCTAGTTCACAGTTTAGTGAAACCATCCCCAACAGATCTTCTTTTCCTAAGCTTATGATTAACATTTTCCGTACTTTGTCATATATTTTCTCGCATGTTAGATTTATGTGTCAAAAATTCTTTTGTAAATGAGAAGATCGCTTGATTTGACTTATACGGAGCAAGAAATAAGACAATGGCGTGAAGAACGTAAGAAGTTCTATCCGACAAAAGCTAACATAAAGAAGGTTGAATTTAGCTGTTGAATGCCTTTCCATTTCACTTCATTTTTTTTTCATTTAAACATGTTCGATGATAATTGACTTTGTTGGCTGCAGAAACTGAGTAGAAAAGTAGCAAACACCGAGGTTGCCAAATTACGTAGTGAGGTACATTTCTTATTTCCTCCTGATCTATTACGAACTTGTTTGTATTGCATAAACCTGAGCATAGGATCAATTTCATCTTAAAGGGGATCTATCTAGTCTACAAACGTTTGATGCTTTCCTCTTATAAGCCTGTTGTGTGTCTCGTCCAAAGTATACATGTCTATTTTGCTCGTCTCTCCTCTCTCTATTTTTTCCTCAAGTATCCTTGTCCTGGTACATTTCGGACTCTGTCTAAATAACATAATGGGTGCCCCTTGTTCCCATATGTAATGGGGTAAGGGGGAGGTAAGATAGTAGGCTGCCCCCAACACCAGGTTGAGAGCAGCTTCCGTAGAAGACCTCCTAATTATGAAATGCCCTCCGTGTAGTAGTATCTAAGATTTGAGAAAATTGGCATTGTAAGCATGTTTAAAAATGATAAATATTGATGAAAAGATTACTAAAGTTTCCGGTATGGGTTTACAGAATCTAAAACAGGCAATTAGTGTGTCACGATTAGTGCACGGTGGTCGGATTGAGGCTTCATTGTCGCCAGTCTATATAACTGAAATTTTTTCTTGATATCTTTCTTCTTCTTCTTGTTATCTATTTATTTCCTTGTAATATATATCCAAACCTTTGTTGCAGCAACTTAAGGAGATTTTGGCAAAGCAAGCTGAGCTAGGAGTCGAAGTTGCAGAAATTCCGACACATTATCTGTTAGGTTCGGAGAAAAAGGTGGTAAGGGAAGAAAACCACAGGCTGTCAACCAAGAGGGGAAGATTTGGAACGAGGAATGATAAAAGAGGGAAACTGGATAAGAGGGACCGTTTTTCCAAGAAATGGCGACCAACAGAGGAGTCATTTGATGGCTCTTCCTTCAACAAGAGGAGTCCGACCCTTCTGCAGAAGCTTCTTAGTGCTGATATAAGGAAGGATAAAAGCCGGTTGTTGCAGGTTTTCCGATTCATGGCTATGAATTCTTTCTTTAAGGATTGGCCTGAGAAGCCGTTGAAATTTCCCGTCGTGATTGTTAAAGATGGTGCGTCCGAGGGTGAGATCATTGAAGAGAAACCCTTGCTTGGTGGGGAAGATAACATTGAAATATGCAACAACAAAATGACTCAATGTATCGTTGATGCCACTGGTGATGACGATTTCGAGAACAACAACGACAATGAAGATGACGACAAAAACCATGGCACAAAGGTTGCTTCGTACATTCAGGAGAAGCGAGAGAAAATTGCCAGGAATGCCGAGGAAGAGGAAGAAATCATCGACTAGGTAAATTTTCTCCCCCGCCTCATCTAGATGCTGCTCCCTTTAGTCATGTTTGTGCATAGCATATCATAGCTCAGCTTAGCATATTTTGAGTATAATTTTGAGACGACTTTAAACAACAAGGGACTGGACATTTTTGACATACTCTTGATGCTCAATGTCTTTTTTGTAATTTAGCTTTAACTAAAATGTTATTGTTTTTTCCAAAACTGTGGGTGAATAATACTTCTAGGTGGAGTGGTAAAAAAATTATATATCAATTTTATTAAGTGTAATTTTTTTGGGGGGATGTTTTAGCTATTTGTTATTGATGAATTGATGCTAGACTAACAGGTGATACTTGCGTTTTTCGGAAAATGGTTTCCTTATTTTTTTTTCTCTGTTTGATAGTTGAAAAATAATTCTTGGAAAATATTTTTCGGTGTTTGATAGCTGTAATTGGTCTTACGAAAAATATTTTCGAGTGTTTGATAGTTGGAATCCATTTTTCAATGTAATTCATTTTCTAGTTCCTTTGTATTTTTTATAATGTTTTATCATCTGATTTTTCGTAAAACATTTTTTTAACTTTTCTGTTGAACCATGTTTTGTATTTTGATATACCAAAAGTGAATATTATTTTAAAGAAATTTTAAGATTGTTTTACATTTGATTTTCAAATTAATATTCGATCAAATTGTTCGAATATTGAAATTCTTTTTAAGATTAAAAACCCCATTTTTACTACATATTCTTCTTGAAAATTGAAGTTATATATACTGGAATAATTTTAAAACAGTTTTACAAAGGGTTTCATATTTTAATCGAGTCAAAAATTGATTTTAAACTTTGCAGTACCGATACTGCAAGAACAATACCAATATTGTTCATATATTATTGATACCGGTATTGATACTATTGTGTAAAAATAGGTAGTAGTACTGATACTCGATATGGAAATACCGATACTCCATTAATGGTTTTGACAAAAAACGAATTTCAGTAGCTATTTTTGGTATTGATATTGTGCTAGATACTCTTACTAGAGTACCGATACTCCCATCTTTCGACCGTCAAAATTTTTGTAATTAATGCAGTCAATACCGATACTCTAAGCCTGAGTATCGATACTCAAGGAGTCTGAGCAACATTTAATGTGAGAAACTTCATCCCAACTACTCTATTAACTCCCACAATAACCTAAAGGTTAGAGTTGAATGAAGGATATAAAAACAAGATTTCAAGCCATATGTGAATACAAGAGATGAAAAAGAAAGCTAAAACAAACACATTGAGCCAAAATCAAGTCAACATTCTTCGATATTATTTTTGCTTTTAAAGAACACTATTATACTTATTTCTTGAGTAACACCACAATAGACAAAAAATTGTTCCGTAACACCGCAACGAATTTCCAAATTACCCGAAATATAAAATTACATTGATAAAATACTCAAATATTTTGACTGAACAATAAAATGATATTAAATATTAACAAACATTTAACTTAGGATACATCTCTATATAATAATTGAAGATTGACTATAAGAATATACCATTAAACGATAAATAATATTAGAATACTAAATTTTGGATGTAAAATGTATAAATATAATGTATTATAAATAATATGATTTTTTAGAAACAAATCACGGCCGCAACAACCTTTACGTATTATGTAACGTTCGTAGCATCCATAATCGTGACATCACAACCGCATCAACGACAGACACCGCAACCACAATTTAATACTATGGTATATGGGCTTATTAATAATCACCGGAATGAAGACTTTGGTGACCTTTTCGTGATAACTAAAACCCTCCCAGAGTGCTCCTCTTGAAACCCGCTTGCGGAGATTATCTACGAACGCCGTCCACTCCTCACCGTCACTATAAGACCCCGATTTCCTTGTGGCTGCAGCTTACTCTCTCTCTCTCTTCATCATATATTTATGAGAATCACACCCTTATTATTCTTTAATTTTTAAAAATTAATATAAACAAAATAATTAATATCATATGTTAAATATCCATTAGTTGATGAATTTTTTAACTATTGTTTACGAGATTAATTTAAGCTAAACGACTTTTTTATCAAAACATTAATTGACCCTTTATTGAATGAAGTTAACAAAAGAAACAAAACACAAGTCTCAAGAAGTCCAAACGAGAATACAACTAAGCAAAATACACAAAATAAAACAGACACCACTATCAAAAAAAAAAAAAGATGGATAATCGTCTTCTCCACAACCCAACTAAACCCATAAAAGCTTCAAGAGGCGAAGACCAACAGAGAAAAATAGAACCTTTCACATTCTAACAAGAAGGAGAGAGAGCCCCTTACGATGACTCCAACCTGCGCATATCCTCAGCAACTTGCTCTTCCACTGTTCGAGGAGCCTCCTCGATCCAGAACCGATCGTCTTCATCATGATTATGCATCATCGCCAACAAGTGTGCTGCTTTGTTACCCGACTGGTGGATATGCCGATAGGTATATGCATGTATTCCCCTCGCTTTGCCTTTTTCTTCCCATATTAGCGCATTGATCTCAGAGTAATCAGTATTCTCTGAGGATAACTTTGAGATCACAACTTTCGAATCCCCCTCGATCACCATATCCATGAAGCCCAAATCAACAACAATATCTACATCGTGAATGGTCGTCGTTACTTCAGCCGCAAACGCCTTGGTAATCCGACTCATCTTCCTCCTACTCGCCCCCATAATGTTACCTGCAACATCACAGATTAAAATGCCTGACCATGCTGTATTCCTTGCTTATTTGAAACATGCATCGAAGTTTATTTTGACAGACGGGGAGACGGTGGACTCCACTAAGCCATAAAGCCTGATTGTAACGGTTGGATCCTCACATTTGCCATGACAAAGTCTTGACATTGAGCACAAATAAAAGTAATAATCTCATATACCCCCATCTTTTTCCCTTCATGGTACTGTAAATTATGTGCATGTCACAGTGCCCAAATACCAACAAAAATAATCGATCTCATACTAACTGAAAGATGAGTTAAAAGCCATCCAAACCACTGTTGAAAATCAATCGAGTTATGTTGAGAATGCCAATGAATTGCTAACCCCTCCCACGCTGCACTAGCTAATAAACAATCTTTGCTTATATGTACATTCGATTCAATTACATTCAAACAATTCGGGCAATAAGGATCTGCAACTAATCTTTTAATAAAAAAGATTTTGTTTTGAAGGTATGAACTTATTAAAAAATTATCACACATGAATCCTGATTTTTCATTGACATGCGCACTCCCAAAAACACTTGAAGAACTCCGCAGATAATTGTGAAACTTCATCCTACCTCGACTGCAACTGGTAACCACTACACACACTGTACAAACCAGACTTTCCCCCACACCATACACGGCAATCTGCCTGCAAAAAACATGAGATAGGCATAGCCATAATTTTGTCTCTATACTTCTCCAAAAAAATGGTCGAGATAAGCTCCACGTTTCATTATCTTGACTCCTTCAACATAAGATCTAAAACATGTGAAACCGAATCAACATGAGGAGTTAGAACTTTTTGTGGAGAGCACCCCGGAGCTAGAAGTTGTTTCAGATAGAGATCGTTTCTCATGACCCCACTTTCCATCGTAAACCTTTCTCAAGCAAGCCTTTCGAGCTCCAGATACTTCGTCAAATGTAAGACGGGTGAGACACGAGTCTTGAACCAAGGAACACCCCATTCGGGTAATATTTCGCTCTGATGAGGCGACTAACAAGAGAATTAAGATTTGTTAACAACCGCCAATGAATACCACATTTTTTTCTCCGACTTCTGCCACCAAAACCGAGCTATAATAACCTCTAGCTCTTTGTACTAGCTCTTCGGGAGCAAAAAACAGGACATAGCATAAAGCGGGATAGCTTGGAGAACGAACTTGATGAAAATCTCTTTCCCCCTGTGAAAGTAAGCAAATGCACCAATTATGGATCCATGATTGAAATTTGTCATTCAGATTCAAAAACGCCCCTCTTTTATTCCTTCCTATAATTGTGGGGAGACCCAAGTACTTTTCAAGATTGGAAATACTCTCCACCTCAAAAATTCGGCAAACATCACTTCGGTTCATATCAACCACATTCGAACTGAGAAAGAGGCCCAACTTCTAAAAATTAATAAGTTGACTCGAACTCTCTCCATAGAAACGCAACAAGACCTTCAACCTAGCTGTACATCCTGCTGTTGCCTAACCTAAATGAAATTTTAAACATTTTAAATAATAACATAATAAATGTTAAATACATTTGATTGAAAAAAAAATACTTAAAACAAATAAAAGACATAATTTAAACATTTAATTTTCAATTAAGTTTTAATTATATAAATATTTTGATAATTTTTAGTCGATATATTAACATATGATAATATTAAAATATTATTTTTTTGAACAAACTAAATTATCTCAGTGATTAAATGAATTATTGTTATTGCTAGAGGTCTCATGTTCGAGCTCTAGAAAGTATAAAATATTTGAGTATTTATTGTCAGATTGAGCGTCTTTCGAACAAATATTATTATTTTTAAGTACATTAGATTAATAAAAATTCATTTTTTTCCGAATGCAAAGAATAAATAAAATAAATTCAAAAACTCTTGTTCGTTACAAACTACCTAAATCGTACTGTAAAACGTGCATCACTTCATATGGAGAAGAAATAAACATGCGTAAATCTGTTTAGGGTAAATTAAAAATTTGGTAACTGAACTTTATTATCTTTTCTATTTCATTCATTGTACTTTAAATCTTTTCAATTTTCTAACTAAACTTAATATATTGAATTTTTTTGGTCACTCGGCCGTTAAACAATTATCAGTGTTAAAATGAGCTGTTATATAGATTTTTTTAAATGGCACCATTTTAACACCGTTAACTATTTAACTACATGGTGACCAAAATAAGATAGAGAGATTAAAGTTCAGTTACCCTGTAGTTAAATAGTTAACGGTGTTAAAAATGGTATCATTTTTTTTATAGAAAAACATCTATATAACAACCCATTTTTAACACTGGTAATTGTTTAACGGCCGAATGACAAAAAATTCAATATATTAAGTACATTAGATTAATAAAAATTCATTTTTTTTCCGAATGCAAAGAATAAATAAAATAAATTCAAAAACTCTTGTCCGTTACAACTACCTAAATCGTAATGTAAAACGTGCATCACTTCATATGGAGAAGATATAAACATGTGTAAATCTGTTTAGGGTAAATTACAAATTTGGTAACTAAAATTTATTATCTTTTCTATTTCATTCATTGTACTTTAAATATTTTCAATTTCCTCACTAAACTTAATATATTGATTTTTTTTTCTCTCGGCTGTTAGACAATTATCAGTATTAAAATGGGCTGTTATATATATTTTTTTAATGGCACCATTTTTAACACCGTTAACTATTTAACTACAGGGTGACCAAAATAGGAGAGAGAGTAAAGTTCAGTGACTAAAAAAACCTAATGTATTAGGTTCATTGAAAAAGTTGAATTTTTTTAAAGTTCAGTGAATAAAATAAGAGAAAAAATAACATTCAGTGATGAAATTTGCAATTTACCCAAAAACAACCATAGTGTATTTTATGTTTTTCTCCAATAGGAGATGTGGATGCAACTGAATATTTTAAATTTTGAATTTTTTCTTCGTATTAATTATTTAATTTTCTGATAGTATCGTCTTAAAATTTTATTTGTGTCTATTATATGTGTATACATGTCCAAGGAATAACAGATTTATCTGGCAAAATAAGTAAAGCAACTGAAACGGGAGTCAAGGTATCGAAGAGGTATTTTGAAAAGCAAACATGTTTAGAAGCACCCGAGTCAAAGATCCAGCAACCTGACTTCTCAAATGAAAGGTTATTAATGTGGCACAAGATCTCACCCTGCATGGTTGTGTTGATCGAAGTGGAAGAAATATCAGAAGAAGATGCCGTGTGCAACTGAGAAGTGAGCATAGATCTCAACTGCTGACACTGCTAAGGGGTCAAAGCATCATTTAAAGAGGATGACAAAGAACTCTGCTCAAGATCCTCACCTGAAACTTTCATTGAATTAGCATGAGCAGACTGACTATTCTTAGCACCAGTAGAAGACCAATTCTTGGAACCATAACCTAGAGGGTAGCCATGTAGCTTGTAGCATTTTTCTTTGGTGTGGCCAAGAATGTGGCAGTAACTACATTGTGGATGATTCTTGCGATTACCATGATTGGTCTTGACAGTAAAGGTAGATTCAGAAACATAATTAACACATTTTGCAGACCTTTGATTATTTTCTTGGATAACTATAGAAAAAACTTTAGAAATCGAGGGCAAAGGATCCACAAGAAGAATCTGCCCTCTTATGTGAGCATAGGATTCATTCAATCCCATCAAGAACTGTATAACTTGATCCTTCTGTTGTTCTTCAAGCATACGTCTTACACCCCCATAACTGCAATTCAAGCAACTATACAGTTGTTTAATCGAGAAAAGTTCATCCCAAATGATCATAATATTTTAGATAGTAGATCGTCCAGTTTTGTTGTTCATACTTAACCTTTTGAGCTCTCCGTTCTTCTTGCTCTTTATTTTTTGATTCAATTTGTCTCAAAATTTGTTTAATTTAGGGTAAATTATTTTAATAGTCATTTAATTGTTGTTTATTGATTTTAGTGCTAAATATTTAAATATTTTAATTTACGTCTTAATTTGGTTATTGAATTGTTAAATTTGAAACAACGTGATGATATAGACGAGACTTTCTGATATTGTGAATGAATGGATAGTGAAATAATATTATTTATAATTAATACCTTACTATGAAATCTAAAAATGTCATTTATAATTGAATAACATCATAATCCGAGTTGGCCATCTTATGATAATAATAATTGTTATGTTTTTTTTACTTTTAAAAAAATTTGAAAGAAATTTATTATTATTAGAGCAAAATAGTTTTTTAACGGTATTTTTAAGCCATATAACAACATTTTTAAGCTATGTTAAACACACTCCTGGCACTGATAAAAACGTCAAAAGAAACGAAGTTAAATCAAATGTCTCAAAAATTAGTGGCGTTTGTGAACAAAAAATACCGCAAGGGGTCAAGATATTTAGCAGTATTTGGTTTCCAAAACGCCACAAATTGCAGTGATATATAGCGACATTTGTTGTCTAATGAAGCGAATTACCTTGTCTTTAACGGCGCTTGTTATTAAAGCGTTGTTATATGTTTTGATATCTAATGACTTTTTTTTTACTAAAAACACTGCTATTAATTATGTATATAGTGACACTTTTCTTAACAAATGCCGCAAATGTGCATACATGCATTCACTATAGTAGCGTGTTTTTATAAACGCCGCTAAAATTAACTAATTTGACAAATGTCATTTTTGGTTCTATATTTCTCAAATTTAATATCCTATGCCATTATCCAATAACGAAAAAATTGAAATTTAATTTCGACACTAATTAAGTTAAAACACCTAACAATAAAAGTAAATCAAAGCATTATCCAATAACAACAAATACTAAAGTGAAATGTAAATGTAATTCAACATGGTTCATTAGAAGAAACATAGTATGAACCTAAGTAATCGCCTGAAACGGAGGATTCTGCGCTTGATTTTGTTGTATCATCTTTTTCATGTCTTGAAGTTGATTTTTGAAGTCTTTATTTTTTTTGACATGTTCTTTCCTCGTTTCTGCAATTTATTCAACCGTATTCGAAACTTTCAAAATACAACATCAATCAATTCCTGATTATTTGTTTTTACTTCCGCTTGAGGAACTCGAACAATTCTTATATCACTTGATTTTTTCCTAGGCATAGTATATGTAATTTTAATATACAAGTTACTGATAAGTTAGAATTTATATAAGTATTTAGTATTTTGAATCTGATTTTAATATATAAGTTATTGATAAGTTAGAATTTATATAATTTTTAAATGTGGGAATATTACAACATAGACGGCGCTAGCCTAACCTGAAATCTTAAGATAGACATTTCAAGTTGGATCTTAGATATGATGCATAATTGAGTTGCAACTTATATATAAATTATGTACAAGAAATTGGATCCAAATGGAATATATCTCTTAAGTCAAATTGCTTTATTTTCCAAGAAAATGGTCGAAGAATTAAAGCGGAGGCTTGATTACATTATAGAGATTTCACCTTCCCACCATGGTCGTTGTTATAGGAAAACAAAAGAGTGCGACGAAGAAGAGAGACGTATCTGGTGGTTGACAGTTGATGATCGAAAGAGTTCAACGACAGCGTGATGTTACGCTAGTGGTGGTATGGGACGGACACAAGATTTTATGTTGGTGGCGAACTTAAACTTAAGGGGTCAAACTAAAATTACAGGAGGATGAAAACATGTTTTCAATAGAAAATACATAGAAAAATCTAAAATATATGACAATTTTAAATTTTCAGGGAGCGATTGCCTTCACACTCCTCCCTAAAAATTTAAAATTATCATATATTTTAAATTTTTTCTATTTATTTCCTATTGAAAATTTGTTTCGCCCCCTAAAATTTTAGTTCGCCCCTAACATAAAATCTTTCGTCCGTTCTTACGGGTGGTATGATTGTGTTTCTTTTCAATGTTGAAATAATTGAAAGCTGGGAATTATCGAGAGGCAGAGTTTTGGGTTTTTTTAATTAAATTTTATGGCTTTTACAAACGCCATTAAAGTACCGAACAATTATGACATTTAAAAAAACAAAATATACCGATAAAAGGTGGTGTTTTTGGAGAAATGCCGATAAAAATTGTAGTTAGCTGCTTTTTTTTTTTATAAAAAAATACTGCTAAATATGAAAAACGCTGCAAACTAAGAGTCTTTACGGGCATTTCTCCAAAAATGTTTTACAAAAACATCACTAAAGTTCTAATATTAGTGGCGTTTGAAAGAAAAATGCCGCTAAAAGTGTCACCATATACCAAGTTTGGCATTGTTATTGATACTGTTCATGAAATTATATTTTTCTATTGATAGTATACTAAATAACAACTCATAAGTATAGAACTCATCGATTGATTTGTTTTAGGCTCAAACAACGATATTTATAGGATATGTGTGTATTATCAATATGTTAAAATAATTTTGAACAAATATTACCTAGTTATATTAAAATGGTTTTGAACATATATATCAAACATATTAATCGGTCAATTTTCATCCATTTGCCACTAATAATTTTCATTGTTATATTAAAAAAATCATTTATTAGTCCCAATGGCCCTAGTTGGAGAACTTATTGAAACAAGTTCCCTCATAAATGATTGTGCTGAAATTTGAATTTGCTTAATTACCTTTCTTCCATGGCATGCCTAACTGTTCACTAAAGAAGTAAAGATTAGGAACAATGTAAATACTACATTGACTACTTTTATTTCCACTAAAAGATATATATCAAATTAATGTAATTCAAATATAAAGGTTCGAGGTTCGAGTCCTGACGTTTGCGAATGGAGCAAATTGGGTTGGGAGGGTCGCCCTCGCCTCTGTAGTACCTGAACTAGATTAGTCGGTCAATAGATCAGATACCAGTGATTAATTCAAAAAAAATATTAATTATAAAGGAGTCATGATTCAAATTAATTATCAGATAGTTTATCAAGATAAGATAACTTATGAATAGAACAAATATTTTTTTTAAAAAACTACTTTTATAATATATCTTTATAATATTAAATATAAATTAATGCTAATTAATAAATTAAATACAAATAATTATAAAAAATTTGCGCTTTAATTTAGTTGGCACACCTTGATGACACATGGATGATGTGGTCATCCCTAGAATATGGTTCTTCGTCGTAGAATATCTTTCAATATAAAATGTCTCATTTGTACGTAATGTTATCTATTAAGTGTTTCAGTAGTTCAAGAATGTCTTGTTCTCTTTTAAAAAAAATTGAATTCAAGTAGTTGCTTTTACGGATATATATACGCTTTCAATGGTTAATAAAAAATTGAACCGATACTATTTTATAATCATTCTACACTAATAATTTCTTTTTACAATAATAACTTTGTGTTAGTTGGTAATTTCATTGATCCCCTTTTAAACCTTCAGGCTGGTTCTCTTTAACTAATGCATATTAATATCGCGTTTGGGGGTAATTATAAGATAATTTCAGGTTTAATTTTTTTAACTTATTAACAATGTATACATACATTGTAAAAGCAATTGCTCGAATTCAGGATTTTAAAAAAAATCATTTTTTTATCATTGAATCGATTGATGTATTCACCGATACGATTAATTTGATTTAGCTGAACAAAGTCCAAATTTTGGGGGACATGTTGTAATTGGTTTGATGACACAATTGGCTCTATTGTGGCCAAATTAATTGTGATAATAACCCCCAGATATTAGGATTAAATTTTGTTTGGTTTTGTAATTGTACTAATTTTGGTTGTTTAGTGTATTACACGTTAATACCAAAATAGTTATAAAATCAGACATTGATTTATGCGCATTCTAATTTATTTAAATCAAATAATGAATTATTAATGAGTTAATTGCATCATATGTCCCTAATCTATGACCCTCATTTCAAATTAATCCCTAAACTTTTAAAAAATTCAGTTTCATCCTTAAACTACAATTATTATTCTAGATTAGTCCTCAAACTTTTGAACATTTCATTTTCATCCCTAAGCTATGATCTTCATCCTAATATGGTCCCTAAACTCTTTGAATATTTCAATTTAGAATGAGATTCATAGTTTAGGGATGGAATTTGAATGTTCAAAAGTTTAAGGACAAATTTAGAATGACAATTGATTTGAAATGAAATTGAACACAAATTATATTTTTTAAATAATTTGGGGTAAGTACATAGCAATATCGGTTCAAAGATACCTCTCAATCTTTCGACATTTATCGCTCACACCTCTGGTATCTATGGTGCTTGAACCCGGGTTCTCAAGGAATAACATTAATTTTTTTACCACGGAGGCTACTTTGATTTGTGCTGAACAGAAATGATAAGATTTAAAGAAAATACACATTTTTTACAAAAATATATATCAATAATTCTATATATACTTGATTTGACTTAACTCAACTTGAATTGACCAGAAGATCCAAAGTTGACCCGAACCGAAAATAATTAATTGGATATTGATCTGACCCGAAATCAAACAATCTGATTTGATTCGACCCGAAATTAACTAATCTGATATTGACCCAACCCAATACTCGAACCTAAATGACTTATTATTGACCCGAATAAAACTGAAACCCAAAATGACCCGAACCTGACCCGACTTACTATAGACCCGAATAAAACTGAAACCCAAAAATGACCCGACATGAACTGATCCGAATTAAGTTTAAACCGAAATGACCTGAACCAAACCCAACCCAATGACCCGTTTGCCACCTCTATCCGCCACTGATACAATTTTTCTCCTCTAAGGCTGCATACATCCGCCCTTACCTAGCTGATATTCATAAATTATATTAATAATGGAATTTATTGTAGAATTCCAGTTGATAATCTAATGCAATTAAATTCAAGCCTAATTGTTAGTTTTAATTGAAATTCATTCAAGGTACGTTGACAAATTGATTTATATATAGTATATATATAAATACATTAAGAAAATAAAAAATAAAATCAATTACTGTAACCAAAATTGTGGTTAGTTCAACATTAATAAGGTAGAAAGGTTGAATAACCTTTTGGCCCTCTAACTTTATCATTTTTTATTTACTGTGTCAATGATAATGCTGGAACTTTTATCTTTTTATCCTCGTTGAAATTGGCCCCCCAATTATAGGGTGCTGCTTTATTGAGTCCCTCGACTATTAAAAGTTACAAAATGATCCTCTGACTATAGAGTGTTGCTTCGTTGAGTCCCTCGGCTATCAAAAGTTTGAAAATGGTCACCCACTATTCATTATGTTCCAAACTAGTTCTTTTTCGTTAAAAAATTGATGGTATTCTAAGCTGAACATTAACTTGTTGATTGTGATATGAAAAAATATGATCTCAGAATTTTAAACAAGTATCACATCTCAGTCATCATGTTAACGTTTAGCTTAGATAACTTTTAATTTTTAACGAAAAATGACGAGTTTAGAACATAATAAATAGTCGGGAGACCATTTTCTAACTTTTGATAATCGATGGACTCAACAAAGAAATACTTTATAGTCGGAAGACCATTTTTGTTACTTTTAATGGTCGAGGGATTTAATAAAGAAGAATCCCATAGTCATTGAACCATTTGTGTACTTTACCCATATTTTATTATTTTTATTATCATATCATCAAAAAAATTCATATTTCCTACGATCATATATGATTTAAATTAAATTTGAAGTTCATATTTTGAATTGGATTGAATTTAAACAATTCGTATATGATAATTATATAGACCATAGTACATAAACCCAGTTGAAATGCTATTAATGAACGCCTATTAGATACATAAGTTCATATTTCGAATTAGACTGCACTTGCACCTATGATTTCCTTATAAATACCTTTGATTATCAAGTTCAAGTACATAAACAATCGCCAAACCATGAAGTTCTTTAGCAATACAGAATTTACCGTTGTTTTTCTCCTATACTCTTTTCACTTTCTCTCGGCTTGCTCAGGTATATATGCCCTATCTCTCGACTCCACTGCTTACTTTCTTTTAGAAATGAAGAGAATCAGAAGTAAAATTTGTATTATTTGTGACAGATCATCATGAATTTAACTACGACGAAGGAACCGAGAGGGGGCCGTCGCGTTGGGGCATGCTCAAATCGAAATGGGAAACGTGCAGCACCGGACGAGAACAATCTCCTATCGATATCGGAACTGTCCAAGTCAGTTCTCGGCCACGAGATTTACAAAGGAACTATAGACCAGCCGAAGCAGTTTTGAGAAACCGGACCGAAGACGTCGCGGTAACTTATCGACTCTATACGTTGTACGTTACAAAATGTTTTATTTTCCTATGAATAACAGAACACGAATTTCGGTGGTGATCGTCATCAGGTGGTGTTTCTAGGGGATGCCGGAAATATTACCATTAACGGAATGGTATATAAAGCGGCTAACTGTCATTGGCATTCACCTTCAGAGCACACTTTTAATGGAACTAGGTATCAAATTTGTCTACTATGAACGTTTATTTATTTTATTTAAACCAGTTTTCGGAAAATGATTTTCGTAAAATGAATCACAGGTATCCCTTAGAGATTCACGTTGTTCATCATAGCGACGAAAATAAGACTGCAGTTGTGGGGATCCTTTACCGTTATAGCCTTCTACCTGATCTTTTCATTGCTAGCGTATGCAAAAGTTTTGGTTCAATTTCTCCAATTTTATATTCTAAATACCATATTATATATACGTGTGTCTATATATAAGGTTTTCCTTTGTATAATTTTTCCCAACAGATTTTGCCCGCCATATTATTTCTTGGAAGGGAAGACATACCTCTAGGGTTTATTAATCCGGAAACCGTTGGATTTCCGAACTCGGATTATTATCGATACAACGGTTCACTTACAACTCCTCCGTGTACCGAGAATGTAACTTGGACAGTTTTCAAGGAGGTAATTTTCCAAGCTCGACTCGAACTTGTATGTAGGTGTTACTAACTTGAATATTTTGGTATTACCCTAATTAAGGTCAAGACGGTCACCAGGTTTGAAGTTGAAGCATTAAGGAGAGTACTTCCTCCTGTGAGTGTTTCCAAATTTATTGATAATCGTGGGGATTAATATTAAACTTTTCTGAAAATTCAGTAACATTTTTGTTAATTTTTTCTACAGCAAAACAGGAACAATTCAAGGCCAACTCAACCTCTGAATGATAGAACTGTGTTACTCTATCCAAGGAGGAGCTTCACTTGAAAACATATGGACCATGTCTAACACTTGAAACTCGATGGCATAAGGGTGTAGATTTTATGCTTAAAATAAATTATTGTACCAAATAATTGTTGTCCCACTTTTTATATGTAAAAGCTAAAATTTCCCCAACTATCAATTTTTATCTGCTTTAGTTTACAATGCCATGAATCTAAAACTTCACATGAAATCTTATTACATGAAAAACTAGGTTTGCAAGCAGGTAATTGCTGTAGATAAAGGCCCTGGAGCAATTCACCCTTCCCAATCACTCGACATAGATCCTGGAGAATGCAGCCCGATTTGTAAAACAGCACACTAATGTCAGATCGACCGATTAAAGCACTAATAGACAAAAGATTAACCGAAAATCTGGCACAAATAACTCATCATGCATGTAGAACAAAATCATGAGAAAATATGAGTCCTAGTCCACTTAACAGGAATAACAGATTTATCTGGCAAAATAAGTAAAGCACCTGAAACGAGAGTCAAGGTATCGAAGAGGGATTTTGAAAAGCAAACATGTTTAGAAGCACCCGAGTCAAAGATCCAGCAATCTGACTTCTCAAATGAAAGGTTATTAATGTGACACAAGATCTCACCCTGCATGGTTGTGTTGATCGAAGTGGAAGAAATATCAGAAGAAGATGCCGTGTGCAACTGAGAAGTGAGCATAGCAATCAACTGCTGACACTAATCGTCATTTGATCTTGAACCAAATCACTTAATCTTTTCTTTAGTTGGAATAACCTTAGACCATTAAACTGCTGAAAGCGATCAATAAGATCCTTCCAAATCTCTGCAGCCGTAGTACGAAAAAGCAAGCCTGCAGCGATATCCTTTGGAATTGAATTCAATATCCATGAATTCACAAGGTTATTAGCTCGCGTTCACGCATTGAATCTTACTGGAGAAGAAGAGTCTGAAGCTCGGATTAAACCATCAACAAACCCCAGTTTGTTCTTGGCATAGAGAGCGAGGATCATGGATCTTTTATAGCTATGAAAATTGTCATTTGATAATGGTTGGGAAACTAGAATCACACTGGGATTATCCGACTGATACAGGTAATACGGATTGCTGCCATTGTCGAAACTATCACTCAGTGAATCAGGCATGATGAAGCGTGAAAAGAAGAAACTACTGATACCATATAACAACAGGAAAACGAGATGAAGAATATAGAAGATACTCAGTTTACTTCTTGATAATCAATAATACAAAGTCTCATGAACATATAGCAGCTACCACTAACATAACAACCTGTTCTAACTAGCCAAACTGCCTAACTACCGGAATGTATCATACTTAACCTTTTGAGCTCTCCGTTCTTCTTGCTCTTAATTTTTTTGATTCAGTTTGTCTCAAAATTTGTTTAATTTAGGGTAAATTATTTTAATAGTCACTTAATTTTAAGTTGTTTATTGATTTTAGTGCTAAATATTAAAATATTTTAATTTACGTCTTAATTTGGTTATTGAATTGTTAAATTTGAAACAACGTGATGATATAGACGAGACTTTCTGATTTTGTAATATCTGTGATTACGGATAGTGAAATAATATTATTTATGAAATCTAAAATTTCATTTATAATTGAATAACATCATAATCCGAGTTGGCCATCTTATGATAATAATAAGTGTTATGTGTTTTTACTTTTTAAAAAATTTAAAAGAAATTTATTATTATTATTATTAGAGCAAAATAGTTTTTTAACGGTATTTTTTAAGCCATATAACAACATTTTTAAGCGACGTTAAACACACTCTAGGCGCTAATAAAAGCGCCAAAAGAAGTGACGTTAAATCAAACGTCTCAAAAATTAGTGGCTTTTGTGAACAAAAGAAATACCGCAAGGGGTCAAGACATTTAGCGGTATTTGGTTTCCAAAACGCCACAAATTGCAGTGATATATAGCGGCATTTGTTGTCTAATGAGGCGAATTACCTTGTCTATAGCGGCTTTTGTTCTTCAAAGCGTTGTTATATGTTTTGATATCTAGTGGCATTTTTTTACTAAAACCACTGCTATTATCTATGTATATAGTGGCATTTTTCTTGACAAATTCCGCAAATGTGCATACATGCATTCCCTGTAGTAGCGTGTTTTTACAAACGCCACTAAAATTAACCGATTTGACAAATGTCGTTTTTGGTTCTATATTTCTCAAATTTAATATCCTATGCCATTATCCAACAACGAAAAAGTTGAAATTTAATTTCGACACTAATTAAGTTAAAACACCTAACAATAAAAGTAAATCAAAGCATTATCCAATAACAACAAATACTAAAGTGAAATGTAAATGTAATTCAACATGGTTCATTAGAAGAAACATAATATGAACCTAAGTAATCGCCTGAAACGGTAGATTATGTGCTTGATTCCATGGTATCATCTTTTTCATGTCTTGAAGTTGATTTTTGAAGTCTTTATTCTTTTGCCGATATGTTCCTCCCTCGCTTCTGCAATTTCTTCAACCGTATCTGAAACTTTCGAAGATACAACATCAATCAATTCCTGATTATTCGTTTCTACCTCCACTTGAGGAACTCGAACAACCCTTATATCACTTAATTTTCTATAGTACATGTAGTTTTAATATATAAGATATTGATAAGTTAGAATTTATATAAGGATTTAGTATTTTGAATCTGATTTTAATATACAAGTAATTGATGAGTTAGAATTTATATAATTTTTAAATGTGGGTGAATTCTTAAGATAGACATGTCAAGTTGGATCTTAGATATGATGCATAATTGAGTGCAACTTATATATAAATTATGTACAAACAATTTATGTAACTTGTCATGCTGCACATAGATAAAAATTTATATATATTATAAATTTCTCTTGATGATTTATCTTAACAACGAACCATCAATCAAAATCCTCAAGCAACATCTCATTAGATATTCTCACAACCCCCACGTCTGAGGTCAAGTTTTCCGTTCTGTCAATATCTCCGCTTGGAAACGTGATTCAGCAACAGGAAGATCCTGACGAGATAAAGCAGAATATCAGAAAGTTTTCTCACCCACACCAAGGGTTTGCATTTTTGTCGTAGAGAAAAGATGGAGTAACTTTAGCATAGAAGAAACTGTTATGGAGGAGAAGGAAGGCGAAACATTAACTTTGTTTGTTCATAATATTCCTCCGACATACCATTGGAGAGGATTGAGACAACTTTTGGTAGGCACGGAGATGTGGTGAGCTCGTTCATAGCGAGGAAGGATGATAGAGCAGGGAAGCGTTTTGGTTTTGTCAGCTTCTCCAACAGAAACGATGCAGATAGAGCAACTCTTAGGTTAAATGGTTTATGGATTCTTGGATACAGGTTAACAGTCAAAGAAGCTAGGTACAGAGCTAAGAGCCATAGCAGGAAATTGTATAAGTCATCAGCTTCCAGAGTTGTATCTTCGGCAGAACAAGAAAAAAATAGTATATCTGGAGCTAGCACGGAGGAGTTAGCAATGAGGAGAAGTAAAATTGTGCAGGGGGAGGTAGATGAGAACGCGGTACGAAGGCTTCAAAAATGCTTGGTAGGGACAATGGCGACGGTTTGTTCTTCGAGTCAAGTGGATGATAGATTACGGGCTGGAGGTCTAGGAGAATTAAGAACTAAATTTCTGGGAGGGAGAGATTTCTTAATAGAGATTGAGGACGATGAGCTACACAGGTTTCTGAAGGAGCATAGATGGTCGTATCTTAAGGAAGTTTTCTTGGATGTACAACCTTGGACAAAATCGTATAGACCGCATCAAAGAGTAACTTGGATCAAATTATTCGGAGTGCCGCTACATTGTTGGAACCATGTCACGTTTAAGAGGATAGCGGAACAATGGGGTGATTTCTTAGTGATGGGAGAAAATGCTTTGCAAGAAATGGGCTGCGATGAGGTGACCATTCTTATTGCTACAAACAGGAAAGAAACCATTGATGATGTGCTAGATTTGGAAGTTGGTCGAGATTTATTTAAAGTTATAATTCTTGAACAGGTTATAGGTAACAGAGTTACAATGGTTCGAAAGCGAGATGAAAAAGAGTGTGTGATGGCCGGCGTTTCTCAGTCTTCGTCAGGAAAAAACAGGACTTTATCGGAAGAAGATACCACAGAAAGGGTGCTTGAGGAAGGCGAAATCCAATTAAGATGTATGGGAAATATATCCGGAGGCGATTGCTTGTCGGGTAAGGACGTGGGGGAAAGGAATATCGGAGAAGAAGCAATTTCGGGGCTGAGAACAAATGATGATAGTAGTGGGAATGCGCAGAAGAAAATTCATGTTGAGGTGGAAAACATTGAGAGAGTCGAAGTTAATGACACGAAGTATTTAAATGATCAATTATGTATCAATGAGGCAGAAGATGCCAGCAAGAAATTCTTAAAGACTGCTCGTGTTAATAAGGAAATGAAGGATAGTTTAACAGATTTGAATATATGGGAAGGTCGATTAGAGTCAAAGGCGATGGAGGATGTGGTAAATATGGGCTTCATAAACAATTGTGCTATCAAACGTTTCAATGGAGAGGAAGTCCAACATGACTGGGTTGTGGCAGACCGGGTGGATGGAAAGACCTTATCGGGGATAGATAGGGAGGATATGGATCACAGACTTTGCTTGTCAACTCAACTGAGGGAGGATATTTTAATGCACAATTCCAGGCAGAACCAGAGAGCTAAGGAGAGAAAAAACAAAAAAATATAGTTCTCTTCAAAGAATCCAAGAGAAATTCAAAGATAACCAAAGGAAGAGTAGAATCTGTCGAATTAAGAGAAATCAAAAGAAAGTGCAATGCGAGGAAGAATTGACTGAACTTGAGGGCATATCCCTATCTGACTCAGACTTACAAACAAGATGGCAAAGACAAAAGAGGGAAGCGAAAGAAACATTATAGATCGGCAGAGAATTGGGGATAGAGTTTAAAGGATCAGAAGAGGTTTTGGTTCGGGAGATTATAGCAATGGAAGAATTGGAAGCTGAGTCTCACTCTCTATCTATTGAATTTTAGTTGGGATCAGAGGAGGTAGTTCGAGATTAGGATCTTATCCTGGAACATAAGAGGTATGGTCTCAAATGTTAAACTTCTGAACTAAGGAGGATTATTAGGACGTATAGGATTGATATTGTGTTAATTCAAGTAACAAGAGGTTTTTAGTGAAACTATTATAGTGAGATTTTGGTGTGATGATGTTTTTGACTTTAGATTATTGTAAGCAGTGGCTAAAGCTGAGGGTCTACTGTCTGAGTGGGATTATAGTCGTTTTTAGTGGGAGGGTTCTGCTAGTTCCCCTTGTTGGTTAGATTCGAGATTTGAAGTCTTAGAGATCTTAGTTTTCAGGGGTTATTGTTTTGGTTGCTTTCTAGTTTTATCTTCCCATTCTTGGGGCTTTGAGTGGAAGCTCCTGTTTGCTTCAGGGGAATCTATGTATGGTTTTTCAGTTCAATCTCTGATAAGCTGTGATGTGGTGGTTTTGATCAATAGCAGCAGCTCTTCGAGCGTTTGGTTGGCTTCAATTATTTGGATGTTCCAATGGTGAAATCATATTTAACTTGTAGTGTTTGTTGGAAAGTTCTTGTTCGTTCTTTAAGCTCGGATTTTTAAAGTATAAGCTTGACTTGGGGTTGAGAAGTAGTTGATCTGGTTGGTTAATTCCGTTTTTGTCCCATAAGGTTTTGAAGATTGAGTTGCTGGGTGAGTGAGTATTAATATTATTACTCTCAAAGTAGTATTGAGTGTGGTTGGCTGCTGGTTGTACAGGGTTATGTTTGTTCTGCAATTAGATTGTCTGGTGTTGTTTCTGAGTTGTCTTGGTCTGTTCCTTTGAGCTGTTTATGAGTTTTCTTATGGCTGGTTGTTTGTTTGATTGGGTAGTGAGGAGCTTTGTTTGTGAAGTGTTTGTAGCAATAGCGGGCATGTATCGAAAATCCCGTTTCAAACTTTAGGGTTGATGGTAATTGAGAGCTGGTTTAAATCAGGTGCTGCTATATTCAAGCTGGATGTTTGATGGTTGCGGTGGAAAACTTCTTTATTGTTCATTACTATCTTTTTGTTTCTATGGTAGGCATTTACATGGACGCTCAATGTTGGGAGCAGGCAGCCGGTTTAGATGGTTGTTGTTGGGGTGATTTCTGTTATTTGTCGTTCTTTCTTTCGAGTGATAGTTGGTCTATGTGTGTGGTTTTGGTCCTAATCGTCAGTACTCTTTTCCTCCACCTAGTTTAGGGAGGTTTTTAACGAGACTTACGATTTAGGCGAAAAATATATTCGTTAATAAAAATTTCTTGCTGAGCAAAAAAAAAACAAACAATTTATATATATAAATTATGTACAAGAAATTGGATCCAAATGGAATATATCTCTTAAGTCAAATTCCTTTATTTTCCAAGAAAGTGGTCGAAGAATTCAAGCGGAGCCTTGACGTCAGTATAGAGATTTCACCTTCCCACCATGGTCGATTGTTATAGAAAAAGAAAAGAGTGCGACGAAGAAGAGAGACATATCTGGTGGTTGATAGTTGATGACCGAAAGAGTTCAACGGCATCGTGATGCTACGCTGGTGGTGGTCTGGGACGGACAAAAGATTTTATGTATGTTGGGGGCGAACTTAAACTTAAGGGGTCGAACTAAAATTCCAGGGGAAGAAAACAGATTTTCAATAGAAAATACATAAAAAAAATATAAAATATATGACAATTTTAATTTTCATGGAGCAATTGCCTTCACAAGCCTCCCTAAAAATTTAAAATTATCATATATTTTAAAATTTTCTATTTATTTCCTATTGAAATTTTATTTCGCTCCCTATAATTTTAGTTCGCCCCTAACATAACAAAAAATCATGCGTCCATCCCTGCAGGTGGTATGCTTGTGTTTCATTTCAATGTTGAAATAACTGAAAGCTGGGAATTATCGAGAGACAGAGTTTTGGGGTTTTTTATTAAATTTTATGGCTTTTACAAACGCCACTAAAGTACAGTACAATTATGCCATTTAAAAAAAACAAAATATACTGATAAAAGGTGGTGTTTTTAGAGAAATGCCGATAAAAATTGTAGTTAGCAGTTTTTTTTAAATACTGCTAAATATGAAAAACGCCGCAAACTACGAGTCTTACCGGCGTTTCTCCAAAAATATTTTACAAAAACATCACTAAAGGTCTAATATTTGTGACGTTTACAAGAAAAATGCCGCAAAAAGTGTCGCTATATACAAAATTTGGTGTTGTTATTGATGTTGTTTATGAAATTATATTTTTCTATCGATAGTATACTAAATAACAACTCATATAAGTATAGAACTCATCGAGTGATTTGTTTTAGGTTCAAACAACGATATTTATAGGATCTGTATGTCTTATCAATATGTTAAAATAATTTTGAACATATATTACCTTATTATATTAAAAAGGTTTTGAACATATATATCGAACATATTATTCGGTCAATTTTGCTCCATTTGCCACCAATAATTTTCATTGTTATATTAAAAAAATCATTTATTGGTTCCAATGGCCCTATTTGGAGATATTATTGAAACGAGTTCCCTCATAAATGATTGTGCTGAAATTTGAATTTGCTTAATTACCTTTCTTCCATGGCATGGTTATACATGCCTAACTGTTCACTAAAGATTAGGAACAATGTAAATACTACATCGACTAACTTTTATTTCCACTAAAAGATATATATCAAATTAATGTACTTAAAATATATTTATTATAAAGGTGTCATGTTCCAAATTAATTATCAGATAGTCTATCAAGATAATATATTTTATTTTTTTGAATAAAATAAAAAATATCGAAATTTAACTTATGAATTGAACAAATAAACTTAAAAAAACTACTTTTATAATATATCTTTATAATATTAAATATAAATTAATGTTAATTAGTAAATTAAATACAAATAATTATAAAAAAATATGCGTTTTAATTTAGTTGGTCATCCCTAGAATATGGTTCTTCGTCGTAGAATATCTTTTATTATAAAATGTCTCAATTGTACGTAATGTTATCTATTTAGTGATTTCAGTAGTTTAAGAATGTCTTGTTATCTTTAAAATTTTGAATTCAAATAGTTGCTTTTATGGATATATGTACGATTTCGATGGTTAATAAAGATTTTGAACCGATACTATTTTATAATAAATGATTAATAAAGATCAAACATGTAACTATAAAAACTATCATTTTTAACTAAAATTATGGATTTTTTTTTGTTTTTATACTATTTTTTTATCTTTGAGTTGAATTTATTCATCTTCTTTTTTTTTTAATTAATCATTGGTATCCGATATATTGTTTGACTAATACAGATCGGATACTGTAGAGGAGATGGCGACCCTCCAAGCCCATTTTGCTCCATTCGCAAATGCAGGATTTGAACCCCTGACCTTGCTTAAGGGACCTAGTGTCTCATCCCACTAGTGTATCTTTAATTGGTGATTATTTAGTAATTTTGTTGATCTATCCCCTTTTTAAACCCTCAGGCTGGTTCTCTGTAACTAATGCATATCAATGTCGTGTTTGGGGTAATTATAAGATAATTTAAAGTTTAACTTTTTTAATATATTAACAACGTACACATAAATTGTAAATGCAATTACTAAAATTCAAGATTTTTAAAGAAAACAATTCTTTTTTTATCATTGAGATCGATTGATGTATTCACCGACACGATTAATTTGATTCAACTGAACAAAATCCAAATTTTGGGGGACATGTTGTAATTGGTTTGATGACACAATTGGCTCTATTGTGGCCAAATTAATTGTGATAATAACCCCCAGATATTAGGATTAAATTTTGTTTGGTTTTGTAATTGTACTAATTTTGGTTGTTTAGTGTATTACACGTTAATACCAAAATAGTTATAAAATCAGACATTGATTTATGCGCATTCTAATTTATTTAAATCAAATAATGAATTATTAATGAGTTAATTGCATCATATGTCCCTAATCTATGACCCTCATTTCAAATTAATCCCTAAACTTTTAAAAAATTCAGTTTCATCCTTAAACTACAATTATTATTCTAGATTAGTCCTCAAACTTTTGAACATTTCATTTTCATCCCTAAGCTATGATCTTCATTCTAACTTGGTCCCTAAACTCTTTGAATATTTCAATTTTATCCTAAATTATTCGTATATACTGATCACATCTCTTGTTAATAAAATCATTAGGAAAGTTATATTATTATATGTTTGAAAAAAAACTAGGTTAAACTATGGTTGAAATGGATTACACATTTGGATGAATTTAGGGATGAAATTGAAAGGTCTAAAAGTTTAGGGACCAATTTAGAATTAGATTCATAGTTTAGGGATGAAATTTGAATGTTCAAATGAGATTCATAGTTTAGGGATAAAATTTGAATGTTCAAAAGTTTAAGGACTAATTTAGAATGATAATTGAATTTGAATGAAATTGAACACAAATGATATTTTTTAAAATAATATGGGGTAAGTACATAGCAGTATCTGTTAAAAAATAACTCTCAATCTTTTGACATTGACCGCTCACACCCCTGGTATCTATGGTGCTCGAACTCAGCTCCTCAAAGAATAACAATAATTCCTTTACCACGGTGACTACTTTGATTTGTGTTGAACACAAATGATAAGATTTAAAGAAAAGACACATTTTTTACAAAAAATATATCAATAATTCTATATATACTTGATTTGACTTAACACAATAACTCAATTCGAATTGACCTGAAGATCCAAAGTTGACCCAAAACGAAAACAATTAATTGGATATTGATCTGACTCGAAATCAACCGATCTGATTTTATTCGACCCGAAATCAGTTAATATGATATTGACCCAATCCATTACTCGAACCTAACTGACTTATTATAGACCCGAATAAAACTGAAATCCGAAATGACCCGAACTCGACTCGATTTACTATAGACCCGAATAAAACTGAAACCCGAAATGACCTAATCTGAACCTGATTCGAATGAACCGAACCTGACCCAAATGACCCGTTTACCACCTCTATCCGCTCCTGATACAATTTTCTCCTCTAAGGCTGCTGCATACATCCCCCCTTACCTAGCCGATATTCATAAATTATATTAATAATGAAATTTATAGTAGATTTCCAGTTGATAATCTAATGCAATTAAATTCAAGCCTAATTGTTAGTTTTAATTTAAATTCATTCAAGGTACGTTGACTAATTGATTTATAAATAGTATAGAAATAAATACATTAAGAAAATAAAAAATAAAATCAATTACCCTAACGAAAATTGTGGTTATTTCAACATTAATAAGGTAGAAAGGTAGAATAACCTTTTGGCCCTCCAACTTTATCATTTTTATTTACTGTGTCACTGTTAATGCTTGAACTTTTATCTTTTTATCCTTGTTGAAATGCCGATGTTAATTATTTTAGGGTAAATTACACAAATGCTCCCCCAATTATAGGTGATGCTTCATTGAGTCCCTCGACTATTAAAAGTTACAAAATGATCCTCCGACTATAGAGTGTTGCTTTGTTGAGTCCCTAGACTATCAAAAGTTAGAAAATGGTCACCCGACTATTTATTATGTTCCAAACTAGTCATTTTTT
Source organism: Hibiscus syriacus (assembly GCF_006381635.1). NCBI lineage: Eukaryota > Viridiplantae > Streptophyta > Magnoliopsida > Malvales > Malvaceae > Hibiscus > Hibiscus syriacus. The sequence continues at coordinate 117,979 of NW_024062970.1, forward strand.
GTTAAAAAATTGACGGTATTCTAAGTTGAACATTAACTTGTTGATTGTGATATGATAAAATATAATCCCAGAATTTTAAACGACTATCACATCTCAGTCATCATGTTAACGTCCAGCTTATACAACTACCAAATTTTTAACGAAAAATGACGAGTTTGGAACATAATGAATAGTCGGGTTTTGTAACTTTTGATAGTCGAGGGACTCAACAAAGTAATACTTTTTAGTTGGAGGACCATTTTTGTTACTTTTAATGATCGAGGGACTTAATAAAGAAGTATCACATAGTCGGGGAACCATTTGTGTACTTTACCCATTTTTTTTTTCTCATATCATAAAAAAAATTCATATTTCCTACGATCATATATGATTTAAATTAAATTTGAAGTTCATATTTTGAATTGGACTGAATTTAAACAATTCGATTATGATAATTATATAGACCATAGTACATAAACCCAGTTGAAATGCTATTAATGAACGCCTATTAGATACATAAATTCATATTTCGAATTAGACTGGACTTGCACCTATGATTTCCTTATAAATACCTTTGATTATCAAGTTCAAGTACATAAACAATCGCCAAACCATGAAGTTCTTTAGCAATACAGAATTTACCGTTGTTTTTCTCCTATACTCTTTTCACTTTCTCTCGGCTTGCTCAGGTATATATGCCCTATCTCTCGACTCCACTGCTTACTTTCTTTTAGAAATGAAGAGAATCAGAAGTAAAATTTGTATTATTTGTGACAGATCATCATGAATTTAACTACGACGAAGGAACCGAGAGGGGGCCGTCGCGTTGGGGCATGCTCAAATCGAAATGGGAAACGTGCAGCACCGGACGAGAACAATCTCCTATCGATATCGGAACTGTCCAAGTCAGTTCTCGGCCACGAGATTTACAAAGGAACTATAGACCAGCCGAAGCAGTTTTGAGGAACCGGACCGAAGACGTCGCGGTAACTTATCGACTCTATACGTTGTACGTTACAAAATGTTTTATTTTCCTATGAATAACAGAACACGAATTTCGGTGGTGATCGTCATCAGGTGGTGTTTCTAGGGGATGCCGGAAATATTACCATTAACGGAATGGTATATAAAGCGGTTAACTGTCACTGGCATTCACCTTCAGAGCACACTTTTAATGGAACTAGGTATCAAATTTGTCTACTATGAACGTTTATTTATTTTATTTAAACCAGTTTTCGGAAAATGATTTTCGTAAAATGAATCACAGGTATCCCTTAGAGATTCACGTTGTTCATCATAGCGACGAAAATAAGACTGCAGTTGTGGGGATCCTTTACCGTTATAGCCTTCTACCTGATCTTTTCATTGCTAGCGTATGCAAAAGTTTTGGTTCAATTTCTCCAAGTTTATATTCTAAATACCATATTATATATACGTGTGTCTATATATAAGGTTTTCCTTTGTATAATTTTTCCCAACAGATTTTGCCCGCCATATTATTTCTTGGAAGGGAAGACATACCTCTAGGGTTTATTAATCCGGAAACCGTTGGATTTCCGAACTCGGATTATTATCGATACAACGGTTCACTTACAACTCCTCCGTGTACCGAGAATGTAACTTGGACAGTTTTCAAGGAGGTAATTTTCCAAGCTCGACTCGAACTTGTATGTAGGTGTTACTAACTTGAATATTTTGGTATTACCCTAATTAAGGTCAAGACGGTCACCAGGTTTGAAGTTGAAGCATTAAGGAGAGTACTTCCTCCTGTGAGTGTTTCCAAATTTATTGATAATCGTGGGGATTAATAGTAATCTTCTCTGAAAATTCAGTAACATTTTGTTAATTTATTCTACAGCAAAACAGGAACAATTCAAGGCCAACTCAACCTCTGAATGATAGAACTGTGTTACTCTATCCAAGGAGGAGTTTCACTTGAAAACATATGGACCATGTCTAACACTTGAAACTCTATGGCATAAGGGTGTAGATTTTATGCTTAAAATAAATTATTGTACCAAATAATTGTTGTCCCACGTTTTATATGTAAAAGCTAAAATTTCCCCAACTATGGGCGTGAAAAGTAAAATAAAAGAATAATTACCTAAATTCATGAGTAGTTTTTCTTCTATTAATTTTTGGGTAAATTCACGTTTAGTACTTAAACTATCAATTTTGATCTGTTTTAGCACCTAAACTTTCAAAGAAATTTCAAAAACATATCTAAAGTTTAGTTTCGTTTCATTTTAGTACCAGTAGTTAAAATTTTAGTTTTTCGTTTCGTTTTAATACCCCGATTCAAAATTTAACATTAAGTTTTGAAGAAAAATGAAAATTTATGTACTAAAATTAACCAAAACTGATAGTTTAGGTACTAAATGCTTTAAATTTGTAATGACGAGTACTAAAATGAAATGAAAATGAAAGGTTAAGTATGATTTTCAAAAAAATGAAAGTTTAAGTACTAAAATGGGTCAATACTTATAGTTTATATACTAAATATGTAGTTTACCCTAATTTTTTACCTAACATTCTTATAGTCGTGATTGTCTTCTAATGAGTAGCTCGACGATGATTTTTTACTTAATGATGTTTTAGTTATATATATCATTTCCTACTATTAATCTCAACCATTTTAGTCCTTAAAATGAAATAAGCCTTATAATCAATTGAAATTGGATTAAATTGAAAATTCTTGCATGTAATACCCCAATTTTGGCTAGTGACTAAAATGTAAGTTTTGAAAGTTTGGTGGCTAAAGTATAAACTTTGTAAAAGTTTTGGGACCAAATGTAATTTTAAAAAGTCTAAGAAACTTTAGGATGAAATTGAAAGCTTTTGAATGTTAAGGTATTGAATTGAGCATATTATTAAGGTACTGGAAAATTTTGGTAATTATTGTGGAAATGATCATAATGATGAAGGGTCATTATGAATTAAATGGAAAGGTTGATGTGAATTCTAAAAAGAATTCATAATTAGTAGCTCGTTTGTGAAATTGGCAAAAGTTGAAGGGGGTGATGAGAATAAATATTTATGGAATTGAATGAAGATTTAGGGAAGTTGAAATTATTATGGATTTATGATTTATCTTTATATCGATTAAGTATCGATTTTATTTTTATAGACTTTTATATTATTAAGTTTAGATTATGTTAGGTCGATACTAACATATAGTTTAAATATTTTATGTTATCATACGACGTTGCTAGACCACTATAAAACTAGTGATCCAAGGGACTCAAGAGGGAAAGAAAAAGTGCGAGATTAGGAAGATTATCGTAGAAAATGTTTAATAGTAAGACAAATGTGAGTGCATATTTAAATTAAATTTATGTTATCGAATGAACATTGACTTGCAACGAGCCAGTGACAGAGTTACTATGGTAAAAAGTGACTCCTAAATATTATGAGATTTGTGATTCATGTATAAATGTTCATTTGGTAAACTAATAGAATTATAGAATAAGCCAAGGATGTTAATTAGGGAAAGTTGCCTATAAATGATGATTTGAACAATAAGTTTATAAAATCATCATAAATTATACATAAGTAATTAGAGGATGATATTTATATCGTTGGATTCGTATAACAGTCTAGTTTCATTTAAAACAAATGAATATTGACTTCGAGGTGTATACAAAAAGATATGAATTTTTAATTTATGATAGATCAGAAAATTGGGCAATAGTTTCTGCTCAAAATAGTTTATGTAAGTCAGCTTTGAAAATTCGCTATAAAATTATACAAGTTGAACTAAAAGAAGTGTCTTATATGGTTAAATTCATATTCAAGTCTAGTTTCAGTGGTATAGACAAAATAATTTTTAAGTATGTAGATTAATACAGAATAATACTTTTTTTGAAGGTTGTGCAAACTGCCAGAGTATGAAATTTTGATACAGAATAATACAATATGGCATTGGTTATTGTACAACATTAATCCGTTATTTTATCAATATCAAGTAGATCACAAAGTTTTCCCATCTTACTTTGGTCCATGATAATACAATTAGGTATAGGCATGTGACCCGAATCGATCCAACCCGATCGGGTCGGGTTTTCTAAAAAAATGGGGTTCGGGTCGAGTTTTTTTATGTGGTGTTCGGGTCGGGTTCGGGTTTAGGGTGAAAATCCGACTCGAACAGACCCGGAAAAATATATAATTTTACCCTATATATTTAGGGATAATTACAATAATACCCCTCTATTTATAATTTTTCAATTAAGTCACTGTTTTTATTAAATAAAAATACTTTTTTTTATTATTTCTGGTTGGATCGGGTCGGGTCGAGTTTCTATGTCATATATTCAGGTCGGGTCGGGTGAAACTTTATTTTGGTCGGGTCGGGTGGACCAAAAACCCGACCTATGCCCGTCCTTAAATACACTGCCAAATAAACAGACTAGGAGCCTTTTTATGAGTTATTATTTTGCCTTTATTTATATTTTCAGAGTGACCATACCTTTGAATCACTTGATAACAGTCCAATAAGATCAGCCCTTCTACATAATCATTCCTTTCAAATCAATTCAGAGTGACCCTTATCACAACTCTTTTTAAGTTTGTGTTTTGCTTTTAAGTTTTTTCCAAAACCGAACTTGTCTGTTATCACTCCTGCCAACGTAGCCCTATATCTAGCATGGATATTCTCCCCCCCCCCCAACCCGGGTGTCCAATTTGCTAGTTATATGCAAATACCATATCTATCAAAATGGTTGCAGATGTTTGAAAACTAAATTTTCAACATCATTTTCTCTTCATTGTACTTGAGAATGAGATTCAATTCATTGCCTGTGTTGTAACAAGAGCTGAAAATCTCTGATTCTTATACCATTTTATTAGTTTTCATGGAAGTCCATACGGACAAGGATTTTGGAATGGAGTATATAAGAAATCCGATGGTTATAATCTTTTGATCTCATATTCTGAATTCTGATATCTGTAGTAGCTTAAACGATGCGTTCACTATCAGTTGTCACTCCATTCCCTGTAACTTCCTCCTCGTATAATTTGAAGATCTACGTGTTAATGGAAAACATAAGAGCATAATTATAATTTTTCCCCATTACATCCGCAAAGTTAACTGCATAATGTTGTGATTTGGCTGTTCCACAGATGGTCGAGAAGACAATTTTGTGTATGTCTCTGAGGCCCTTATGGCAGGAATGGCAGCTGGTGCCGTAGAGGCACTAACAAGCACGTCATTTGAACTTATTAAACTCCGTGCACAGGTTCCCTCTACTTCTCGCATTTCAAGAGCAACACCGAGAACAGGGAATAAAACTGTTGTGCCATCAATTTCCAGATTATTACGTGGGTATACTCCAGATATGAAGGCATTGAACAATGCTGTTGGTATGTTGTCCATCTTAAACAGCAAGCACCCTAATATGGTTGGTTCCATACAAGAATATCCTTGGATGATGACTGGGTCTGGAAGGCCACCATCAGTTCATGATGTCCGGAGACCATCTGAAATAATTTCTTTGGAAGGATGGGGCGCATTGTAGAGAAGCCTTCGTTCGGGAGTTGCTCGAGAGACTGTATTTGGTGGCATGTTTTTCTCTTCTTGGGAATGTTAGCACCAAATTATGCTTAATTGGAAGGCGGTTGGGATGAATCCCCCACCCAGGTGCTTTTCTTGCCATTTGGTGCGTAGAGTTTCCCTGTTGAATATTTTTAGTTCATTACATGCATGCAAATTGTTTAGTCGATTATATGCTTGCAACTTCTTGTCATTGTTCTAACCTATGCTACTCAAATTTGAGTATGAACTTCGGATACTGGCATGTAGCTGACATGGGTATGTTCAATTTAGTCTTTTCCTATGTATTTGGAGGGTCATATCCTCGAACAACATCCACTATTGTCGGGGTGCTCCAAGCAAAATGAACATGTAGGTCAACATAGGCTGTAACTATGTTCTACATTTATGATGCTAAGGAGAATAGAGAGGAAGATCGTGACCCAGATACAGCAGAAAATCCTCTAATTTATTGCTTCAAGTTTACGGTTGTCTCATTGGGAACTTAAAACCTTAATTAACACATACAGGATTTCTATAATCATAAGTTCTTGTGACATAGTTTTCCTTGTATGTAGTCTCACAAGGTTTGCTGTTTGTTGACGTTTCATCTTTGCCATGGTTGTATAAGACGAACATGAAATCCAGAATTTACATGGAATTATGTGAAATTATCGGCATGAGTTTCGAGCATTGCCGGAACTTAAGTAGAATTTTGATTGTAAATGCTTGTTTATGTGGCTGAAAGTTGAAATCCTTTTGTTTTTCTCCCTCAGGTATGATGAAGAACTCAGTCCACTATCCCCTGTAGCTGCTAGTCTTGCAGCGGGGTTTTCGGGGGCAGTCGCTGCTGCTTCATCTCATGTTTTTGACACTGCCAAAAGTTGATCACAATGTACCGTGTTGCCCAAGGTATTTCTTTTATTTGGTGCCACTGCCACTTTGTCTCTGATGACCGTTATAGCATATCGGCTTTGTTCATCCAATTTTAACTTTGCCGTCAACATTTGAGATTATCAATCAGCTTGCAAGGTGTTCCTGTTTTCATCTTACGATATTTTTCAATACTATACTACTCGGACTCGGACATGTGTTCGACACCGGTATGGCTAGATCTTGTAATTTTATTATGTACTCGGAGTAACATTGGTGGTCATATCCCCATGAGTGTCGGACATGGGTATTCGAAGAAAATAAGAAGTCTATGTAGTTGCAATCGATGCTTTGTTCATGGTGTTTTGATTTGAGTTGCTCACATGCCTATTGCCTTCATGTAGCCACTTTTTCCATGCAGTTCATTTCGATGGAGAGAAAGCTTCTCAAGTGGAAAACACCAGGGAAAAGATTCGAGAAACTCGTCGGCATCCACCCTGCAGATAGAAACCTCTTGTTCCGTGGCATCTGGTTACGGATGGCTCGTAGTGGAATCGCATCGTTCGCTGTCGTCGGAAGTTATTATTTTTCCGTTGCTTACCTTGTTCCGGGTAATTGAGTCTCCATAGCTTTGCAGGGTTAGAATCAAGTAGGAAATGGTGGTTTGCAGATAGTTTCTGAATCCATATGTTACGATATTTCATTTTCCCTAAACTCGAGATTTAATGTCATTCAGTACCGAATTCATTAAATAGTATTTTTTATAAAGGTCTCGAATCCAAACAGCTGTATCTATTAAGTATATATATATTATTAATAATTGATAAAGATTATATTAGATTCGAACAATTACGTCATAACTTTTATCAAAGAGGTAAGAAATCGAATCCGTGAAGCCCAAATTGGTTTGCATGTGACATTGAATTATTATAACAGAATACACGAAAAAGTTATATAAATTATCGAATCTAACGAAGGTGTAAAATTTAGGTTTATAATTTTATAATATGAAAAAATAATTAAAAATTATTGACATCTAAATTAATTAAGTAATTAACAGGTGGCCGAAAAAAATCATTAATTAATAAAAGTTATTAATATTATTCTAAATACAATTAAAATATTTAAAGATTATCCAAATATACAAATAATTCAAACATGAAGTTAATTAATCGATTACTCCGGAACGGATACTGCAGAGACAGGGTGACCCTCCCAACCTACTAATTTTCTCCATTCACAATTATAGGATTTGAATATCCGGAGTATGCTTTGGTCGGTGACGAGAAAAACTGCTTGCTCGTTGGGTACTTTGGTTTTAGCCATTTTGCTTGGTGCTGCCCATCTCAGTTGAAGCCTTTCCTTGTGAACTTTGAGCAGATGATTAGACGGAATAAAGCTAGAAGCTTTCTTGCTGCAGTTGAGAAGGCTATGGATGATTTCGTGAAGTGCCTGAAGTCGGAGACGATGTGTTCTTGTGTTTCGAGAGAAAACAAGTTATTATCTAGTAATTCCGCTACTAAGGAGCTTCCTCGGCACTCGGCAGTGTGTAAATCTGGTCAATTGGCGGAGTTTTCTGCTGCACGATTTGATCCTGCGAAGTTTCTTTGTCAACTCAAGAATCTTGCACAGGTCGTTACAAAGCTTGATATGCTCGAGTTTGTTGTCCTACGGAGCTACTTGTTAGCTTTTTACTGTTCCGTAGGACATTGCCGTTTGCCCTTGCATCAACTGTGGGAAACGACATGTGATGCGGAGAATGCTGAAAAGAACAGCATACCATATAAATTCTTGTTGGAACAATCTGATGTAATGAAGAACCAGACGTTACAGCTCAATCAGAATGGGGTTTCGGCCAAGATCTCAGGTGAGGACTGTGGGGCTTTCTCTAGCAAACAGGCTTTGACTTCAAGGAAGAGGAAGAGGAAAATTTATGACGAGGTGAGGAATAGCAACACTCCATTTGAAGGGCCTGATCAAGGCACATGTGTTTCCGTCGAAAACGGAGATGATAACAGTGAATTAAGAAATGAATCGGGCTATGAGTTGAGAGGACGTAAGAAGAGCAAGTATTTTTCGTATCCCTATGTTAAGTTAGAAGGTAAAGTTTCAGGTGAAACAGAAGATCCTGTAGTTTTGAAAGTTTCTCATGAGAGGGTTAATGAATTTATCGGGTCCTCTTCAGCTGACATTTTAAGTGCAAAGAAGTTCCAGAAAACTTGGTATAGGAAATTCATAGGAGGAAATGATGTTACTGCTTTTCCGGAGCTCAGCCGTATATCTTCTGCCGAACTGCTTTCCGATCTGCATTTTCTAGCTGTCGATTACTTGTTTTCAACTGAAAGTAAAACCTTTGGTCTGGTTGAGTGGTTCTTCTCCAGATTCAGAATTTCAACATATCATGATGAATCCATTTACGAGATGCATTGCAAGAATATGGCCAGTCAGAAAGAGGCTACCGTTAAGAATCCTTGCTTGTCAGGGAACGATCTACTTCAAACGAAGCCTACTTCCTCGCCCCTCACTCTTCCTGGGAATAAAAGGCAAAAGAAAAAGAAGCCTACAATCTCAACAACATCAAACATCAACTCTCTTTCGGGCACATTAGATGGGAATATCAACTTTTTGCCATGTAACTTATCAGTGAAAGCGTCTGAAGCAATGGCCCTGGACGCACTTAACGGGAAACAAACCCATCAGGAGACTAAAGAAGCTACTAACATACCAGATTTAAATGGAAATGGTGCTATAACTCCAAGCTCATTTGTTGCAAACGAAAATAAGGCAAGCTCCGGCTCGGTTTTGTTAGATTTTCAAGCGGTTGGCCCACATTCCGAGAAAACAGTTGCTGAACAAAGTAACAGAGAGGGACTAAATGTTGTTCTTCCTGATTCTGGTGCAACCATTCCGCCTCTAACAATACCAAACATGGTTTCATTTGCATCTGAAAGTAAGCCAGGTCAGAAGAAGAGAAGAAGGAAGCCTAAAGCACAATCTGGCCTTCCGAGCCCTATGCCCTCTTCAAACATACCCGATCTAAACGGAACTGACGCAGAACCCAACACGTCAATAAAAGATTTGCAGGAGGCTAACGGTGTTCCGCCTGCAGAAAAACCCGCTCGGAAGAGGAGGAGAAAGAAAGGAGATATTATTTTAGGCACAACAAATATGATTTTAAGTTATAATGGAGCAGGGGCAATTGGGAACGCCCCTGCAACCACTCTTCTCTTGACATTCACCCTGGTGCTTCCATGCCTTCAAAAGAAGTTTTGGTTGCAACATTTTCCAGGTTTGGACCCTTGAAGGAATCAGAGCTTCAGATATTAAAAGATTCTAGTAGTGCCCGGGTTATCTTTATGCGAAATGACGATGCTGCCAAAGCATTGCGGAGTTTAGAGGAGAGCAATCCTTTCAGTGCAACCCTTACAAAATATCACCTTCAGAATGACTCCACCATAACTACTAAACGCACGGAGGGATTCCGATTGCCTGCAAATCTTACTGGTCTGGTGTTGGTTCCTTGCCTGGGGGATGCACCTCCTAATATTGATTTTATGAGGAAGAATCTTGTGATGATGACATCAATGCTTGAGAAATCTGGCGATGATCTGCCTCCGGAGACGAAGGCAAAGCTCGAGAACGAGATTAAGGGACTACTGAAGAAGGTCAGTTCTTGTCCTGGTTCCTCTATGTAATTAGAACTGTAGTATCTGACGAATTTTCCTATTGGAAGACACATTTAAGGTACCTGATTTCCATTTTAGGTCAGAATCTTCGTTTCTTTTATTAACGAGGAGTTGTTCAATAAAAAAAACCTTTGCACTTGGTGGGATTTTAACATAAATCCTAGATGTTAGCTTTGCCTGGTAATTTAGGTACTTTTCATTTGTTTATCTTAAATTCCCTGCAAAATATCTAAAATTGGGATCAAATTTCTAAATAATTTTCTAAATTTAAATAGAAAATAATAATAATAAATCCCAACATAGAAGAAATAAAAGGTTTGTATTACTACATAATAATAGGTGTCCCAAACCTAAATCTTTGCATGCTTAAACAGTGTCAGCTTGCACAGCCTACAACACCATTTCAGACTTTCAGTTACCAAAAACTTGCACTAAAAACAGATTAACAAAACAAAACGATGTTCGAGAATGAATCTTTTCTCAAATGATTTCAATCCATTTTCGCTTCAGGCCCCTCGGCCATTTCCGTTGCAGAAAACCACCCACTGTCTCGGACATTTGGTTTTATCATTGCTGAGCGCACTGTACCCTCTGTGCACCACCATGCATGTCCTCATCTTCCTCGTAGGCCTCTTGAGCTTGTGCGTGTTTCCTACGCTTCTCTTCCTCCATGTTAACATCGTGCAGAGTTGTTTCCTCACACTCGTCCAGCTCCATGTCAGTTAGCTGGACCGATGACCTTGGAGGTAGTACAGCCTCTAGAGCCTTGCACTGGTCTGGAGTCAAGGTATCGGGGAAATCAACGGTGAAGTGAATGTAAAGTTTACCTCTCATAAATGGCCTCTGATAAATTGGCATCCCTTCATCGTTTATTGCTTTGTATTGATCTACATTAAACCAAGAGAAATCGGCAATCATATTAGGTACAGCTAGAATAGCCCTTGTAAATATAAATATCGACTAACAGATATTACAAAGGTCAATAGCAAGCCAATTATACATGAAGAGGGTTCATTGTAAATCAACAAGATCAACGACCAATAACACAACTGTTAAATTAACCAAGCTGTAAGGACATTTATCATTTAAGGACAAGAAAACTCCTCACTTACCAGGCTTAACGACTTCCCCGGGCTGTGTTTTAATTAGGAGTTGTCTGCCATCTAAATGAGTCATTATGAACTGAAAGCCACAAAGGGCCTCTGTAAGTGTCAATGAATGCTCGAGAAATAAGTCATCACCCTTTCTTTTAAGTTTTGGATGATCTTTCTGTTGTAGGATAAATACGATGTCCCCAGTGACTGTATCGGGCTGCGAAAAAGAAAAATCCCACAGTCAACCAAGTTAGCAACAGCTAGAAAGCAGCGGATTCGTTACAAAAATGCAATCTTATTTAAGATATAAATTAGCCTTACTGCTTCATCAGCTTCTCCCGAGAAAGTAATCTTTTGTCCATTCTGCATACCCTTCTCAGCAATAACCTCCAAGACTTTCTTCTCTTGCACAACCTTATCACCTTTGCATTGTGGGCAACGATCCTTGTCGTTGATGGTCTCACCAGTACCCTTACACTCACCGCAGGGATGCTGCATTTGTTGGATCATCCCGGGACCAATCTGTCGGATGGAGACTTTCATTCCAGAACCTTGACAACCAGAACATTTTGTTGATGCACCTGATTTAGATCCTTTACTGCAAAATTTTCATGTAAAACAATTTCCGTAAACATAGAACAACGATTGAGGCTGTCCAACCACCAGCGATACCACAACATCAACTCAATTCAAACACTAACCCCTTGCACTTGGAGCAAATTACGTTACGTGAAAGAGAGAGCTTGTTCGACATCCCGTTGTAAAGATCTTCCAAAGATACTTTGAGCGGATGGATTACATCCTCTCCCCTTCTTTGTCTTCGGCCCCTGCTGCTTCCACCAGCTGCACAGGTAACACAGTTTTAGGCTTCAAGTGATTAAAACCCAACACATTCCAATAACCGAAAATGTATTAAACAAGTTCTAACTCAAAATCATACCACCAAAAGGATTGCCACCAAAGAATGACTGGAAGATATCGAACGGGTCATGGCCGCCGCCACCACCGCCCATTCCTTCTTTAAGGGCGTCCTCACCATACTGATCGTAAATCTCACGCTTCTCCGGATCGCTCAGCACCTCATAAGCTTGAGCCAGCTCTTTAAACTGAATTCCAAAACACAATGCATAATGCATATAATCAGACAAAGCTAATCTCTACACAGCCGAAAACAACACATAATCCAACAAACCCTAAAACCCAAAATTCTCAACCCCAATCATAATTCGAAAAAGCACATAATCAATCGAAAAAACACAAACTTTTTCAGGATCGCCGCCCTTATCGGGATGATTCTTAATAGCAGCTTTTCTGTAAGCCTTCTTTAGATCATCTTGGGAAGCATTTTTCGATACTCCCAATATCTCATAGTATTTTGTGTTATCGCTCTTCTTTGGCGCTCTCCCAAACATCTTTCTCTTGCTATTTTTATCAGATCAGATCAAATCCTAAAAAGGAAAATAATAAATACCCAGAAAAATTCAGATCAAAAGAAAGAAAATCAGAGATTTTTCAAAATAAAAATACTAACAGATCTTGAAACCGTGAGTCGGTAAGTATGAGGCGCGAGAGAAGCTTTGAGCGTTGACACGAGACAGCTAGTGAAAGTGGAAGGGATGAATGAGAGGCGAGAGATTGAGTTATAGGGAAGAAAATGACGGTTGAGATCTAAAGATTAAATGCTTTGAGAGTTTGATGAAAAGAAAAAGAATGGACGGAATATATGTTCCAAGTCCTTGTATTATTTGTGTATGTTAAATATAGTCCTCATGATTTTGATATAATAATTCTAGTCCCTAAAATATTCACACTAGAGTTTAGTGACATTTTTTTACATTAGTAAATCGTGTTTGTTAGATTCATGACTATAGAGTATTATTTTATTAAGTATTTGAACAATAAAAAGTTACGAAATAATCCTCCAACAATAGAGTATTATTTTGTTGAGTCTCTCAATTATTAAAAGTTACAAAATGATCACTAAATTATTCATTATGTTCCAAATTTGTTCTTTTTTGTAGTCTCTCCACTATTAAAAGTTACAAAAGTTAACTTGTTGATTGTGTTATTATGAAATATGATCCCAGAATTTCAAACAATTATCATAACATGGTCATCATGTTAACGTTTAACTTAGACAATCGTTATTTTTTTTAACAAAAAGAACGAGTTTGAAACATAATGAATAATTGGATGATCATTTTGTAACTTCTAATAGTCGAAGGACTTAACAAAACAACATTCAATAGTCGATGATCATTTTATATCACTTAATTTTAGTAGTACATCATTGAGATGCCTCTATTCATGCTAAAGATGATAACATTTTAAAAAAATTGCCATTTTGATATTAGACTAGGTCTCTTAAACAATGTTAAGAGTCTGAAACCTGACGTTTACAAATGGAGTAAACTGGGTTAGGAGGGTCATCCTCGCCTCTGCAAAACATATCCGGATTAATCGATTAATAAATTGAATACCGATAATCATACCAAAAAAATAAGAAAATAAAAAAATGTCCAGTGCACATTAATTTTCATTCAAAAGTTTGAGGGCGTCATATACCATTAAACCATAAAATTCCTCTTTCAAGTGACAAAATTCTTCGTTCTTCCGTGTTTGCATTAACAAAGGAATGTCGAAATGTCACAATACGAAGATGAACAGCTCTCAAATGAAGAAGACTATAGCTTTATATTGTTCTGAATTGGCCTCGAGTGAGCCGATTTCGCTGGATAAGATCGCCGGCGGAATAAAGGTTCTAATTTTATAGCCTAATTGTTCAACACATGTAAACTCATGCAAAATCACTAGTTAGTGATTATACAGTACCTTGTTATTTGTCAAGTATGTTCTGTATATGACCTCTGATAATCTCTGCAACGATTTCCGGCGAAAAACTAGTGACCATGTCCTTCCTTGCTCGCCTACCTTTCGCCCTGGCCTCCTCCACATTACTGATCACTTGCCTCATAAGTGCTCCAAGCTCCGTAACTGACGGTTCAGCCCACAAGTGCCCTTTAAACGGTCCTTCTGTTACCTCACTCATTCTTTCCACCGGCAACGGATAACTATTCTCTGCCGTGATATACTCGGTAGGCCCTGACCAATTAGTTGTTATTACTGGCAACGACATCGCCATCGCTTCGACAATAGGCCTTCCCCAGCCTTCACCCCTTGATGAAAGAACAAACGCATCAGCGGCCTTGTATAGTCGGGGCAAATCGGTTTGAGCTATATGAGTATCAATGACATACACTGGAGCCCACCCGCTAACCGGCTTTTCGATATTGGAATCTTCCACAAACTCGACAATCTTGTTGTCGAAATCACGACCAGAATGATAAGGATTAGTCAATAAGTACAAAGCCACCCCATCATCCTTGGAGAATTCTTTCAAGTACGCTTTGAGCAACACGTCCCATCCTTTCCTAAACTCCCATTTAAAGACACTCAAGAACACAAACTCCTTTTGAGGACTCGAATCGGGTTTTTCGGCACCTAAAACCAGATTCCCTACGGCAGCAATATCCAACGGTTCATACTTCGACGGATCAAAGAACCTCACATCAATAGGCTGCACAACTTTCACAACCTTAGATTGATCAACCCCACTTTGCACAAATGTAGACACATGAAACTCAGTAGGAACCCAAACCGAATCCATTCTATTACACCGCCTTACATGTTCCGAATTCAATCTATCCGTCTCAAACATCGTCCTACCAATAACGTACTTGAAATCACGATAACTGGTTGGAGGGCAAGGAAGGGTATCAAACAATGGGGGATACCAAGCACCAGGCTCACTATGGCAAACCACAATGGTCTCATCTTTCCTACATCCAGTTTGGTGCAGCTCATTTGCCAAATCCCTTACATCTTGGGGCAACCCCTCCCAAAACTCTAGGGACTCCAAGTCTCCATGCTGATAAATACCCAATTTGAAGCTCGGGTTTTCGAGATTTTTCATGTATCCATTGAGTGATAAAACATAAGACCATGCTTCTGAACTATACCCACCACCAGAAAGGAATGGAGCCATCCATAGAACACAATTAGAGGGACTCGAAATGGGATTTAACCATCGGGAATTGTTGGGTTTTGGGGTTTTTTGCACAAATGCCAAAAATGATTGGAAAAAAGTTTGGTAATCGTAAGAAGCGAGACTTGATTTCAGGAGAAGGATTTTGTAGTAATTTGTTCTGCTAAAACTAAAAGAGATTGCTAAGAACATAACAAAAACAGATGAAAAAATAACGAAGGATTTCAAATATGGGGCCATTTTCATGGAGTGAATTTACATTTAGCAAAATCTATAAACCTAATTCTTAATGATACTAATGAGATAAAAAGAAATGCAGCAAAAGCATGAAAATGGATCAACAAGAGTACCTGAAACTGGGTTTAGTCGCCAGGATTCAATGAAATTTGCTGCAATTGGATGCGTCGGGTTGGATCTATCTATCGACTTCCATTAATAAAAGTATAGGGTAAACTACGCTACCAGCCCCTTAACTTGAATTACAATCACTAAAAATTAATTCGTTTTCTTAAGGCCATTGCCGTCAACTGCCGTTAAGAAATGTTGACACGTCGTTGCAAAATTGACAATCGTTGCAAAAGGTTGAGCTTTCGATGAGTGGAGTGGTCGTTGGTCAATCTAGTGGTTGAAAGTGAAGGATTGAAAAGTTCTAACTTTTAGTTTCGATTGAAATTTAAGGAGACTATAAATTTTTCCGACGAGATTGAATTGAAGGGAAAAAAAGAATATTTGTTTGATGATATTTTCGATCGAAGAAATCACCAAAAAATGATATAAGCAATAACGAAAGGGGATAACAGTCCAATCAAAACAAAAGGATAAAAAAAATTTGGTTCTTCATTACTAACCATCAAATCAGATTAAAACAAAACTATATTAATCTTCTAACCAAACGAAACCTTTCTATTATTGGGATTGACCGACGATAACTTTGTTCATCGAAAACTTGTCATTTTGCAACGAATGCCAATTTTGGAAAACTAAGAGGGTTGGGAAAGAAAGCTTAACGTGCCATGTCAACGTTTCTTAACATCAACTAACGGTAGTGATCAAAATAAAAATAAATTAGATTTTACTAATGATAATGTAAGGTTTAAAAGTTTAATAACCATTTTACAAAAATCCTAAACATTAAGGACTACCAATGCAGTTTATGCAAAAGTTTACTTGGACTATAACTTTTAGATAAAGGGTAAAATTCCTTGGAGGTCATTAAACTATGGAGTTATTTCTATTTTGACAATTGAACGAAACAAATTATCAATTAAATCAGTAAACTTTTAATTTGGTTGCAATCAAACCATCACTCATTAACCATTAACGAAATTGTTAACATAACGGTTAAATAAAACTTGTACAATAAAATATTTGATCCTCATTATTTATATATTCTATTAATTTAATAACAGTTGAGGTAATAACATATTTGATCCTCGTTACTTACATATTATAATACCCTAATTTTATCCAGGTAATTTGAATCAAATCAAGGGTGATTAGAGATTGATTGGAAGAAGCTCGTACATTGACGTCAAATTTATTCAAGTGGTTGGTGGTAGGGCAGAGCAAGGAAACCGAGAAAATCCAGAAACCGACACGAACCGAGTAAAATGGTTCGGTTCGAGTTTACCTTTAAACTGTTATGTTTTGGGTTGATTTAAAGAATCAATTCTATTGATTCAGTTCGATTCGGGTTTTCCATATAGAACCCACTTGTTCCATATTGAACCGAATAGACAATTTTTTTTTTGAATTTATAGTTTCAAATGAATTTTTCATTGAAAAACCGACGAATCGAACCGAAAAAATCGATATCACATAATTCGGTTTTTTAACTATTCGGTTTCAGTTTCGATTTAAATTTTAAAAAATCGTTTATTTCGGTTCAATTCAATTTTTAATAAAAAACCGAACAGAACCGAACCGAATACACCCCTAGTTAGTGGCATGAGTGGGAAATAGTTCAGTGGGGGGCCTTAAGAATTTTGGAACGTTTTCGTGTACTGTTAACCTTTTTCATTTAAGCCAAATATCCATCAAACCAAAAATTAAATGTTTGAGAGTCCAATTACATTTCTCAAGTCCAATGCATTTACCTTACATACCCTTTCCCATATCAAATCCAAATTGTAACTCATCCTGTCCAAGCCAAGTCCCAAACAAATTGAACCCAAATAATAGAGCCCATCTACATTTAACCCAAAACCACTAAACCTAACCCGACCCAAAGTAATTAACAGAAACCCTAACTAGAGTCGTCGCCCAAAGCTTTTCTAGAATTTCCATCACTACGACAATGTATAAACGACTTATAGTCTCACTCTCTAAAGTGTTGGCCAAGCTATTATAACGTCTTTTTTGACGAACGAATGAGTTTTCAATAAAAACCTCGAATTTACGACTTATTTAGGAACAATCAAAATTTTCTGTTTTTTTAATTAAATTGAGTAGGAGTCGCCATCGACTTTTGGATTAAGTAGGTCGAGTATCCAAAAACGTCATTTATAACAATTTTAAGAAAAATCGTTTTTAAGGAAAAAAAATTGGTCTACGTTATCAAATATTCATTCTAGGTTTGGGAGTTGATTACGCGTAGGGAATGGTTAGCACCCCTACAATGCCAAAATTATGATCCATTTATTGAACATTCCATATTTTGAGAAGAGATCACGGTATTTGCACTCCAACTACTAGGAATGTTATCTCATCTATTTCTTCTCTATAAAAGAATGCACTCTCTTTATTCATGGGAATAAAATAGAATAAACATAAAATAAAATGCAATAATTAAAGGACTGACATTAAATAAATAAAAAGTAAAGGACAAAATTTTAAATGTGCATAAAACTAAATAACAAAAAAAATAACAATACAAATAAAATATTAGTGTTAATTTTTAATATTTAACCCATACCGTAAATAATGTGAGTCGTATCCGGGGCGAGTCGTCGCAATGTCATACTATGGTTAGAACATAAAATAAATAAATAAATAAATAAATAATAAGTTAGCGGTTAGATGTTAATAGATTCCGGACCATAATAATGTGGATCATACCCCGGATCGGGTCACCACAAGATCGATTCGAATAATAACAATAAATAAATAAATGTAACAATGGTTAAAGTGCAAGAAAATAAAAATCAGTGCTTAATTCGAAATAAAAAAAATAAAAGTATAATTAAATGATTAAATTAAAATGAAATTAAACAAAGTGTCAAAATCATAACAAATAAAACAAGATAATAAATAAAAGAGAGTGCTTATTTAAAAATCTTCGGTCAAAAAGAGCAAAAGTAAAAGGGATGGATTACCTTACCCTTACAATTAAACACAGCACAATACTTTAACAAATATTGCATATATACCTTACTTGTCAAGAAATTTGGTAAGACGGCTTCTTCATAATCGTATAATTAATCACTTATGCATTATAATCTCGTAATTATTTTTAAAAATCATATAATTATGATTATATTTATTAAATTTCTTTGTTAATTACTCTTTAAGATATTTGTAAATTTACACTTTAAGATATTTGTAATTATAATTGATTTTTTTAAAAGGGTCAAGAGTCCTAGCAAAAAGGAAATGGGTTATCCTTGCAAATAAGCAAAGCACAATGCTTTAACCAAAGAGAAGAGTGAATCTTTAGGATACTTTAGCTTTCAATTAAAGTCACTCTTGTTTGTACCTTACTTGCCAAGATTAATGTTAGAAATACTTTTTTTAAAGAAATCCCTATTTATTGTTAGAACATCTAGTCATCATTCACTGCCATCTCATTCATTACTCATTGAACACAAATGGAGATGGAGAAGAAGAGAGAGATTAAGCATCGTTTTCATGAGCACCCCTTGGTGTTTGTGGAAGATCAAAGCAATGAAGGCGAGAAAGCTTACTGCTCAGCCTGTGGGGATGTGATTTCAGATCCATGCTTTAGTTGTGCACCCTGCAATTATCACCTTCATAACAACTGTGCCCTCGCACCCGAAACAATTTCCAGTCACCCTCTCCATCCCCAGCACTCTGGTTTTTTCCTTCAAGAAAGGCCACGTCCTGGTGATCTGGTATATGGTTGTGCATTATGCAAGGAGAAACGTAACATGTTCTTTTATGAATGTAATAATTGTTACTTTTCCCTTGACATCAAATGTGCTAATTTGTCTTCTTCATTTAGTAAGGTCAACCAAGAGTCCAAACATGACTTCCACCCACATCCATTGACCTTCATTCCAAGTCCCATGGATGGATTCAAAAGCTTGTATTGCTCTTGTTGCCATGAACCCTTGGTTGGTGCATTATATATTTGTCTTGTTTGTCCTCTCATCTTTCATAAGACATGCATTGATGGATCCAAAAAATTTAAACACCCTTCCCATCGCATACACCCTCTTTTTCTTGATCCCAATGAGAATCCTCTCTTTTGCAAACTATGCCAAAAGAAACATCATGGATTCTTTTATTGTTGTTCTGTTTGCGATTTTAAGATCAATATTTTATGTGATCGGTCTAAGTCCATTGTTGAAGATAAAAGCCGCCATGAGCACCCATTTACCTTACTTTGGAGGCAAGACTCGTTCATTTGCGATGCATGTGGTACTGAGGGAAACTATATGTCTTATATATGTTCGACATGCAGCATCACAGTCCATAAAGACTGCACTTCACTCCCACGCATTATCAAATTTTCACGACATGATCACTGTCTATTTCACAAATATTTTCTTGAAACTCAAGAGCTTACAACAAAGGATTGTAAGATTTGTTTCAATGAATTGAAGCTTGAGCGTGGGAGTTACTCTTGTGTGAAGTCCGGTTGCAATTACATTGTTCACGTGAATTGTGCCTTGGAGGATGACAGATTTTACGAGGTGGTTGAGCGAGAAAGCCAATGGGAGGAGCTCTATGGAAGTTCAGCTGAGTCTACGCAGTCTTCCATCACTCGCGTTGTTGAGGTGAGTGAAGATGGGGAAGCCACAAAGATTGAACATTTCAGCCATGAAGGTCATTGCTTGGTGTTAGCAGACAAGATGGAGGAGGAAACTGATAGAAGATGTGATGGGTGCATGCTACCTGTCTCAACTCTGTTTTATTATTGTTCTGAATCAGAATGCCATTTCTATCTCCACAAAAACTGTGCCGAGCTGCCAAGAGTAAAGCATCATTGGTTTCGTCAATCTCCAGCCACTCTCGACTCCACAAGCTTCATGTGGTGTGACTTGTGCAAACGACCTTGTAGCGGTTTCTTCTACGAAATCGAAGGATATTTAGAAGTTTGCTTAAGGTGTGCTGACGTACCTGACGTGATTGAATTTCAAGGACACGAGCACTTGCTGTTTTATGATTTCAAATGCAGGGAGCGATGCAATGGTTGTGGCGCTGACCCAGGTGAAGAAGGTGCATTCAGATGTGGAAAGTGCAGTTTTACTTTGGATTTCAAATGCTTATCATTACCACAATCAGTTGTTCACAAAATTGATGAACATCAGCTAAACCTCACCTATCACGATGATAATGATTATTCAAAGCATCTTCGTTGTGATATATGTGAAGGAAAAAGAGACCGGAGCCTCTGGTATTATTGTTGTTCGATCTGTGATACTTCTGCTCATCCCGATTGTATTCTTGGAGAATTTCCATTTCTCAAGGATGGGATCACATTGTCTCCTCGTTATGGTCACAGACATCATCATGATGTTCGGTTTCTTAGGAAGGCTGAGGACCACCCTAGCTGCTCGTTTTGCGGTCAGCGTTGCCGAAGAGAAATTCTCAAGTGTACTGAGTCTACGTGCAACTATATTGCTCACTTCGAATGTCGGTGGGGTAGACTCTTCTAAAATGTCTGCAGCGTAAGTTGTTCAGATAATTATAGAGCCATTGCTATGGTTGATTGCTGAGATGGTGTTGTCTTATTTGCATCCATTGACATTAACTTCAATGGTGTTGATGATTGTAGATGTGTTTGGCTCAAAATGGAAGGTTTAGAGGAATTCAAAGGATTTCGCATTTCGTTCCTACTGCTTCGAGGGCTGGAAAACTTTGAGTGAGCTTTATCTATGAGTGTTATTAGTGTGTGATTAATGGATTTGTGGGATTATGTTTGAATGTCAATTTATTTGGATTTGATTTGAATGTCAATTTAAGAATATTTCTTACACAGTTTTTATTACACATTCAACCCGCAAAGTAATTTATAAATGAATGTTAATGATGGGCACAACATACTTAAGGGTAAAGTTTGCATTTAGTACCTAAAATATTAATTTTAGTTTGTTTTAGTATCTAAACTTTAATTTTTTTTTCAAAATCATACCTAACGTTTAATTTTTGTTTCATTTAGTATCTCACTGTTAAAAACTTAACGCGTTTAGTACCCAAACTATCAAATTTACTCCGTTTTAGTACCTAAACTTTTAATATATTTTTTTCAAAAGTTAACGTTAAATTTTGAATGTGGTATTAAAATGAAACAAAAAACTAAACTTTAGGTATGGTTTCAAGAAGTTAAAAATTTAGGTACTTTAAAAACTAAAACTGATAATTTAATATTAAATGTGTAATCTACCCATATAAAATATATGGATCAAATAATAAACATTTATGTATATATCTATAACTCGAATAGAAAGTAGGGGTGAGCAAAACTTGACTCGTCTCGAAAAATCGAATTTCTTTTTCCAATTTTCAGTTATTCGAGTCAACTCGAATTATCAATTCGGTTTTCGAGTTCGAGTCGATTTGAAATTTTGAAATTTCGAGTTACTCAAAAAACTGAAAAATTGCATAAGTATTTTGATTGTTTTACGATTTAGTCCTTCATTTCATTATTCCTTCAATTCATCCTTCATTTTAAGTCCATTTTCATCAATTTGAACCACATGCTCCTAAACCATCGTAGAATACATATGCACTTTCAATTCATCTTTTTTTTTATAACAAATTATCTATATTCAATTCAGTCCCTCATTTTTTTATAATTTCGTTATTTCAGTTCATCATTTATTTTAAGTATATTTTTACCAAATTTGAACCACATGCTCATATACCACAATAAGATACATATGTAACTTCAATTCTCACTTTTTTTACTAAAAATGTACTCTCTTTTTTTATTTAGTCCCTTAACTATACATTTTACTCAATTTGGTCTTTTGACTACAATTGTTTGCAAATTCTTTCTTCCCATCGATTCCTTGACTCCTATACTCTCTTTTTTTATGTAACTTCAATTGCTTGGTGTTAGCAGACAAGATGGAGGAGGAGGAAACTGATAGAAGATGTGATGGGTGCATGCTACCCGTCTCAACTCTGTTTTATTATTGTTCTGAATCAGAATGCCATTTCTATCTTCACAAAAACTGAGCTGAGCTGCCAAGAGTAAAGGGTCATTGGATTAATCGAGGGACTGCCAATCTCTACTCCACAAGCTTCAGCTTCTGTGACTTGTGCCATCGAACTTGTAGTGGTTTCTTATACAAAAACTTGTGCTAAAGTTGCTGATATCATTGAATTTCAAGGACATCAACACATCCTGTTTTATGATTTCAAATGCAGGGAGCGATGTGATGGTTGTGGGTCTCACCCAAATTGGGAGGGTGCATTCAGATGTGGAGACTGCAATTTTACTTTGGATTTCAGATGCTTATCATTACCACGTTCAGTTCTTCACAAATTTGATCAACACAAGCTATACCTCACCTATCATGATGACAATGATTATTCAAAACATCATTATTGTGACATCTGTGAAGGAAAAAGAAATACAAGCCTTTGGTTTATCATTGTTCAATCTGTGATACTTCTGCTCATTCCAATTGTATTCTTGGAGGATTTCCATTTTTCAAGGTGTGGACATTGCATGATTTTGTTTTCGTTCATTAACATTGAGTTTAGTTGTCTGTAGATGTGTGTCACTCCAAATGAAAGGTTTAGAGGTCTTATCGAATCCAAGGAGTTACAAACGAGAAAATTTCGCATTTCATTCCTCCTACTTCGAGGAAAAGGATACTCAAAAACTTTTAGTGAGCTTCATCTATGGTTCTTGGAGTTATTATTGTGTGTTGCTTGATTAATATTTGTGTGATTATGTTTCGGTGTCACTTCCAGTTTGTTTGGATTTGTGTGTTGTTCTCGACCCCACCCTTGACATAGACTGGTTTAATCAAGATTAAGCAATCATGCGACACTCAAACCCTTGTATACTCCCCAAAGCTCTGCATCCAGAACCGAGCAACATCCAATGACTTTCGTAAACCCCATCGACCATTAGAATCCCTTAATACCCCACCACACTGTCACCAAACCAGACGCAGGCTTCCTCACCCCATCAGAGTTCAGTTTGTATGACTCTTTCGGCGGGAGCCTCCAACCAAGCGCACGATGAACACCCGCCGGTCAACCAGCCCTACACGAGCTGTACAACAGCAGAGTAATAACTCCACTCTATGTGGGTATTGTCTTCTATTATTATTGTGAAAAACGATTACCTCTTTACCTTTAAAATTAACTGAATTCCCTCCAGCAAACTAAAACATTCCTCATGTCATCTGCAGAAGGAATTAGTAAATCACAAACTAAAATATTATGCCTGGAAATAATAAAAGACAGCCTGCTTCTTCAAAAATCTTCGGTCATAGCGAAAGTAAAAGTAATTACCTTACAGTTAAGCAAAGCACAAAACTTTAATAAACAAGCATTCTCCAAATATTTTAGCATATCAAGCTTTCAATTTTTCTTTTCATATATATCTTATTTGTTAGGAAATTTAGTCGAGACTTGTTCTTAATTAATCACTTGTGCATTACAATCTCGTAATTGAAGGACTTATGATATCTGTCTATTCAGGAGGATCATAACAAATCCATCACGATGGGTGTTCCGGACGAGCATACCGGGCTCGTTCTTGGTCGTGGTGGAAGAAATATAATGGAAATCGGTCAGGTCTGTAAATGATAAATACATAGCCATTTCGATTCAATAATTTTTGCTTATGTTCTGAATTTGCTCATGTTCAGTCATAGCAAAAACAAGAGTAAAAGTGATTACCTTGCCCTTGCAATTAAGCAAAGCACTAGACTTTAATAAAGAGGGCATTCTTCAAATATTTTAGCATATCAGGCTATCAATTCTTCAAATATTTTATGAGCAAATTTGTTTATAGATTATGGAAAAAGGAAAAAGGGTTATCCTTGCGATTAAGCAAAGTACAATGCTTTAACCAAAGAGAAGAGTGAATTTTTAGGACGCCTTAGCATATCAAGTTCAAATTTTCAATTCAAGTCAGTCTTGTTTGTACCTTACTTGCTACCAATAATGTTAAAAATGCTTTATTTTTTTTCTTTCATTTAATTTCTTTTGTAAGAAATTACTGCTCAGCATTACTCACAAAAACCAACGGAGACGGAGAAGAAGAGAGAGATTAAGCATCGTTTTCATGAGCATCCCTTGGTGTTTGTGAAAGAGCAAAGCAATGAAGGCGAGAAAGCTTACTGCTCAGCTTGTGGGGATGTGATTTCAGATCCATACTTTAGTTGTCCACCCTGCAATTATCACCTTCATAACAACTGTGCCCTCGCGCCTGGTTCAATTTCCGGTCACCCTCTCCATCCGAAGCATTCTGGTTTTTTCCTTCGAGAAAGGCCACGTCCCGGTAATAAGGTATATGGTTGTGCATTATGCAAGGAGAAGCGTAACATGTTCTTTTATGAATGTCAGCTTTGTTACTTTTCCCTTGACATCAAATGTGCTGATTTATCTTCTTCGTTTAGTAAAGTCAACCAAGAGTCCAAACATGACTTCCACCCACATCCATTGACCTTCATTCAAAGTCCCATAGGTAAACTCAAAAGCTTGTATTGCTCTTGCTGCCATGAACCCTTAGTCGGTGCATTATATATTTGTGTTGATTGTCCTCATCTTTCATAAGACATGCGTTGATGGATCCAATAAATTTAAACACCCTTCCCATCCCATACACTCTCTTTTTCTTGAGTCTAATGAGAATTCTCTCTTTTGCAACCTATGTCAAAAGCAACATTCTGGATTCTTTTATTGTTGTTCTGTTTGCGATTTTAGGATCAATATTTTATGTGCTTGGTCGATGCCCATTGTTGAAGATAAAAGCCACCATCAGCACCCATTTACCTTACTTTGGAGGCAAGACTCGTTCATTTGCGATGCATGTGGTACTGAGGGAAACTATATGTCTTATATATGTTCGACATGCAGCATCACAGTCCATAAAGACTGCACTTCACTCCCACGCATTATCAAATTTTCACGACATGATCATTATCTTTTTCACAAATATTTTCTTCAAACACGAGAGCTTACAAAGCAACATTGCAAGATTTGTTTCAAAGAAGTGAAAGTAGAGCGTGGGAGTTACTCTTGTGTGAAGTCCGGTTGCAGTTACATTGTTCACGTGAATTGTGCCTTGGAGGATGACAGATTTTACGAGGTGGTTAAGCGAGAAAGCCAATGCGAGGAGCTTTATGGAAGTTCAGCTAAGTCTTTGCAGTCTTCCATCAATCGTGTTGTTGAGGAGAGTGAAGACGGGGAAGCCACAAAGATTGAACATTTCGGCCATGATGTTCATTGCTTGGTGTTAGTAGACAAGATGGAGGAGGAAGAAACTGATAGAAGATGTGCTGGGTGCATGCTACCTGCCTCAACTCTGTTTTATTATTGTTCTGAATCAGAATGCCATTTCTGTCTTCACAAATATTGTGCTGAGTTGCCAAGAGTAAAGCCTCATTGGTTTCATCGATCTATTGCCATTCTTAACTCTAAAAGCTTCAAATTTTGTGACTTGTGTCGTCGATATTGTAGTGGTTTCTTCTACAAAATTAGAGGATTCGACGTCTGTTTAAGGTGTGCTAAAATTCCAGATATCATTGAAGAATTTCAAGGACACCAACACTTCCTGTTTTATGATTCCAAATGCAGGGAGCGATGTAATGGTTGTGGCAACAACCACAGTCCGTATGGCGCATTCAAATGTGGAAAGTGCAGTTTTGTTTTGGATTTCAAATGCTTAACATTACCACATTCAGTTCTTCACAAATTTGATCAACACAAGCTAAACCTTAGCTATCATGACGACAATGATTATTCAAAGCATCTTCGTTGTGACATCTGTGAAGAAAAAAGAGATCCAAGCCTATGGTATTATCATTGTTCGATATGTGATACTTCTGCTCATCCCAATTGTATTCTTGGAGAATTTCCATTTCTTAAGGATGGGATCACTTTGCCTTCTTTTTTGAATCCACGTCATCATCATGATCTTCAGTTTCTTAGGAAGGCTGAGGACTACCCTAATTGCTCATCCTGTGGTCAGCGTTGCCGAAGAGAAATTCTCAAGTGTACAAAATCTACATGCAACTATATTATTCACTTGAAATGCGTTTGGTAGATTCTAAAATGTTCTGGTAAGTTCTTTAGATAATTAAAGAGCCATTATTCTCGTCAATTACCATTGATTGTTGACATAGCATGATTTACTAACTTTAGTTTTAATTGTCTTTATGGTTGTAGATGTATTTCACTCAAAATGAAAGGTTTAGAAGTCTTATTAAATCCAAGGAGTTCACAAACGGTTTCGCAGTTCGTTCCTACTACTTCAATGAAAGGATACTCCAAACTTTCAATGAGCTTTGTCTGTGATTGTGAGTGTTACTGTTGTGAGTTGCTTGATCAATGGATTTGTGTGATTATGTTTCAATGTCATTGTGGGGTTGGTTTGGATTTGTGTGATTATGTTTCAATGTCACTGTGGAGTTTGTTTAAGATTTGTTTGAATTTGTATGATTTGATTTCAGTGTTAATTTGAGGATATTCTTTTAAGACTTACACAGTTTGTATTACACATTCAACCTACAAATGTATCAAAAAGGGAAGTTTCATATGAACGTATTATACAGAAACAACCGTGTTTCGGAACACAGAAATTAGATGTAAACTCAAACTCACTCGGTCACTCTTGTATGCGCATCTTCACATTAAGCTTCATTTCCTTGTAGGACTGGACCTTCTTGACTGCTCGTCGTAAAGGCCTTCCTGCAGACACCCTCCTGAGTTCTTGTGCTTCAGTTCTAGATGAAACTGTCGTATTTCCTTCTTTGTGTTCGCTTTTGATCGATGAATCGTCAGATGACAGTTGGCCACTGTCGGGCACCTGATCATTGCTAGTCGAAGAAACGAGAAATCTCAATTCGTCTACCTCAAACACATCTTTATTCGTTTCTGGTTCTTGTGCTTTAAACCTAGCAGATTGCCTTCTTAAACACGCCCTGCAAGAAAAAAAAACCCCACATATTTTCCCTTTATCATCGTGAAATTTTCAACAACAAAAAAAAAACTAAAGATGAATCAGAATGATTTGCACTGAGCAATAAGAAATGTGCATAAAAAAAAAACCTTGTGTTGTCAATCCCCTCCTTAGATTGGACTGGTTTGATACAAGGGCCGCTCTCATACATCTTATCATCACTGGTTGAAGAAACAAGAAATCTCGTTTTATCTACCACAAATACGTCTTAAGTTGCTTCTGGTTCTCGGCCTTTATGCCTAACAGATTGTCTTCTTGAACATAACTTGCTGAATAAAACATAAAGGAAACCATAAATTTCCTTTTTCATTAAGAAGTTTTCAAATAAAAAAACTAACGATGGTTGGAAATAATTCGCACTAATGAATAAGAAATGGAAAAAAACCCTTTTATTTTTTATCCTCACCTTGGCTTCGAATGGTTTGATATTGGAAGGGCCACACTCAAGAACCTTATCATCACTGGTAGAAGAAGCAAGAAATTTTGAATCATCTACCACAAATGTGTCTTCAGTTGTTTCTGGTTCTTGTGCTTTACGCCTAGCAGATTGCCTTCTTAAACAAACCCTGCTTAGAAAACATAGAAGAAACCATAAATCTCCTTACTAGTTTTGAAGAACTAAGGAATACACACCTCTGTTAGGAAATTAATTTGCACAAAGCAATAAAAATGTACAAGCACCTTTTATTCTCTACCCCCTCCTTGACTTGGACTGGTTGAATATTAGAAGGGCCTGAAGCAGCATGAAAATGATAAATTACAATGGCATGATGAACGGTAATAATTTTCAACTAAAGCTTCTGTCAAGCAAATTACCAAGACAGTATGACTGCCTCTTTCTGTTCATGTTACAAGGTTTATCTTCTCCTTGATCTTCTTCATGCGATTCATCTGCCTTGCTACACCTGTTCATATTACAAGGTTTACCTTCTCCAGCTTCTTTATGTGATTCAACTTCCTTGCCACACTTTTTTTTTAAAAGAAAGAAATAACTTATATTCCAATAGCATCAATGATAACAAGTTGCTTAATACACTCAGGTTCATCCAAGAAAAACCAAACAGGATTGTGGTTCGATAAGGCCCATTGAGCCAGCGTGTGTGCCACTCTATTCGTTTCCCTACAGACATAGTGAACTTTGAAAGAAGGATTAGCCTTTAGAAGGGAACGAGCCTCATTGAGCAACAATCCGATAGTAGAGAGGTCCTGGGTCTTGTTCAGAGTTCGATTAGCCAATCTGTTCACCACCAAGATAGCATCTCCTTCAATTATCACATTGTTCCATCCATTCTTGACAGCAAGTCGAACTCCCTGTGAAAACGCATAAGCTTCCTTGCCACACTTGTTTGTTCCAAACTTCAAAGCATTGAAAAAGATGTGTGAATAACTGGTGATGTTGATAAAAAAATCAATATAGACATTGTATTTCTATTTAATGCTTCATTTCAAAGTGTTGGGCAACCCCCATTTTTTAGCTCTCTTCAGGCGGTAAACACAAAGGATCCAATAATCAGCAATGGAAACTAATTATATAACGAGTGTCAGCACTTAGATGATGTAGATACTACAAAAAGTACCTCCAATTTCATTGCTGCACAGGATTTTTACATCCCGGCTCATGCTTGAGGGCTTTTAGCTGAAAACAAAATGAACTCAATGGTCAAGTCCCAAAAATATATAAAAGAACTACGCAAGATGAAGTTCAAGAAACTTTTATGGCCTCAAAACTTACCCTATCTTTGTTTAAATTAAGTTCCAGCAAAACCAATGTAAGACATCAACCTCACCAGAAGATCACAATATTATAAAAATATGCCCCCAAGTGTTTTAAACTAAGAAACAGATAGTTACTAAAAAATGTAATAAGGTACCGCTAACATCTGGCTGTTTGCTTGTGCAAGTTGCAAGTTCTGTTGCTGAAACTTCTCCAAATTGATTCTCAGTTTCTGTAATTCAATCCCACTCAATTTGATAACTTTACCCGCCAAAATTAAGGTAAAAGAAGGAAACATAAAAAGGAAAACCATCAAACACAAATACTAGCAAGCAATGGTTAGAAGAGGAAGGAAAAGAAATGAATACAATCGATCATAGAGGATACTTTCGATCTGCAAGAACTTCATCAGCATCATATTTTCCTCAGACAAATTCAATAAGTAAAAGAAATAAAAGCAAGTTGATAGCTATTCGAAGTATACCTGTTGAAGCTTGTCGATGAATTCTTTAGTACATGTCATAACGTCTCCCTCGGGAATTGTAAGACTTAAAAAATATTTAATTTGGCGGAGGGGATGAAATATAATTTTGAGAACAATTTGACTTTAAAGTCGTCACCAACCATTAAGTTAGGTAGATCGGAAATTTAAAAAATGGTATGCGTTTTATAAAAAAATTATTTTTAAGAGTTCGGGAGTCGATTCCGTATGGAGAAGGGTGAACACCCTTATAATGCCCAAATTTTTAGACTGTGGATGAATATATGATTTGAATCGATGGGTTTTGAAATGATTCGTTATGATAAGATTAATATTTTAAAAAGGAGTGGAGTTCGAGTTGAGTTAATTTAAATTTATATTAAAAAATAATTGATTTTAGTCATAGATATTAACATGACTATACCTTATATATTTAAAATAATTCTAATAATATATCTTAATTTTTTAATTATATCTCTTTTTACTAAATAGATATTTAATTTTAATGGTTTTATACACAAAAATTTAGAATATTGCATTAGCCACCTGCCTGTCTTGCCTCAAAGAAATAGAATATGAGGATCAAGGTCTGTTCACTAAATGACACGTTAGCATTCTATTATATATAGATCGTCTTAGCAAGTTAAGTTGATGGTTAGATGATTAATAATTTAAAAGAATGTCAATAATCAGTTGGTATAATGGGACGAGACATTAGGTCCCTTAATTAAGGTTAGAGTTTCGAATCTTGACGTTTGTGAATATACTAATCTTGGTTGAGAGGATCGCACTCGCCTCTGCAGTACTTGATCTGGATTAATTGATCAATAGATCGAACACAAATGATTAATTCAAAAAAATGACTCAAAATAAAATATTGATGATTAAAGTGCCTTAAAACACAAAAATTGAAATGATTATTCATATAAAATTATGGGTTTCTCAAAAAAAAATATAAAGTTACGGTGAACTTTAATTATTAAGATAATGCGATTATCATTAAATATTATTATTTTAGTAAATATTTTATTATATTTGTTAAAATAATAATAAATTTTTTATAAGTTGAAGATTAAATTTAACCAAAAAATGATTTTAATAAAATATATGTTAAAATAATTTTATATCTAACATTCAATCTAAGTAAATCATTAATAAAAAAATCTAAGTAAATCAAATATAATAATACACAAAATAATCTAACACTCCAACAATAATCTTATAAAAATACATTACCTTGGCACGAATCAAGTGGTCTCCATGATAAATGAATTGTTGTTATTCCTTGAGTACACGAGTTCGAGCACTGTTGATGTTATGGGTGTGAGCATTCGATGTAAAAGATTAAGATATATCGTTGAACATATATTATCTTATACTTACTCCAAATTAATAAGAAAATACATTACCTCATCGTTGACTAAATAAATTTGAGTAAATTACGTATTTAATATTTAAATTATTAATTTTAATTCGTATTAAAATAAATTAATAATTAATAATTAAGATATTAAACGTATAATTTACTCGATAAATTTTGTTATCATCCATCCCATGCATACTGCATTGCTTCATTTTTATCTTGGATCTTTCCTGCTGGATTGAGCTTTTCGAGACTTTTGCAGAGTTAAAAACCAATGTTATTAAAATCGGACTGAATCGGCCGGTTCAACCAGTTGAACCGTAAATCGGTGGCCTGTCCGATCCGGTTAACTCCCAAAACCAGATTAGCATAGAACTGTTAAAGAACCAGAAGAACCGATTGAAAATCAAAAAAATCGGAGTGAACCGACTGAAAACCGGCAAAACTGGTTTAAACCGTCGGTTCACTTTTTTTCTTTTAAAAAAAATTAAACCAAACAACGTCGTTTGTTCAACGAGCCGAGTCAAATTCGAGTATTGCTGAGCTCGACTCGAACTCGAAAACTTTAAAAGTAAGCTCAACTCGACTCAAAAACTCACAAGCTAAAAATTATCAACTCGAAATATAATATTAAAACTTGAAATCGAAAATGCTCAAACTCAAAAAAAAATTTAGAAGTTCGATTGAAGCCTAAAATTTGAGCTCAATTGAAGCCTAAAATTTGAGCTCAATTGAAGCGAAAGAATAGTTCGCTTTGTGCTCACCAAAAAGCTCCATAATTTTGAATGTCAAATTACCTCTATTATTTATAGAAGTAAGTTGGGATGCTCTTCTATATTTCTTAGCCATGTGGGATTGTTTTGTTCTCATATTTTTACTCTTTAAACTTTTGGGATACTCTTCTATGTTTATTAGTAATGTGAGATTGTTTTTTTAAAATAATTAAACCAAATGACATCATTTGTTATAATTTTTTTAAACCCTAATTTTATTTTTTTGATTATAATTATATAATTATATTTATTATTTAATATGTTTTACCTTAAATATTATGTTGTAGTTGATTTGAATCATTTTGTTTTACTTGATTTTATAGTTTTTCATTTATACATGTTATGACTTGTGATATTTTTATATCTTTTAATATTGTAAACTTAAAAAAAGTGTTACATATATATTAATATTGCTTTTAATATTATGTAAAATTAAAAAAATATATTATTTTATATAAAATCTGATTTAACCGCGGTTAAACCCGGTTAAACCATTGAACCAGTAAATCAGTACCTTCACCGATTCAATGTTCGGTCCGATTTTAAAAACATTGTTAAAAACAGAGGGAAACAGACAGATCAGAGAAGGTTTACTTTTCCATAACATAAAACAGTAAAAAGTAATTAAGAAAGAGAACCTTTCTTTAACTTTTTGCTTAAATTATTGTTTCTTTAGGGTAAAGTACACCAAAGGCTACTTAATTATGTCCGAATAGATTGTTTTAACCATCAAATTTTTAAACATTATAAAATGAATATTAAATTTATCAAATTATTATAAAATAATTATTAAATTTTATTAAATAATTACACCATGATCATTAAATTTATCCAAATTTTATAATATTATAATAAATTGAATGATTATTTTATAAATTTTAAGAATTAAGTGATCAAAAATTATTTAAACATTGTTCAACGACTTCTAGTACATTTTACCCATTTTTTATTATATAGATCACTTCAAATTTTCTAACAATTTGCAGTCTCCTAAGTTGTGTTTTTTGTGCTTTTGAACATAAAATCATTAAGCATGTAAGCTAACCGAACCGATATGAACGGATGTATGTATGTATATTCACGTTCGTTCGTTTAATTTTAATTGAATAAATAAAAGAATATGAATATAAATGAATAAATTTTTTTTTCTGATTTGTTCTCTAAGGAATATAGTTTGTTCGTATTCATTCATTTAAGTGATAAACGAACATAAATAAATATATATAAATGAATATAAACGAACATAATAAATTAACATAATCGAACATAAATAAAAATAATTTTTTTTTCTTTACTAACAATTTTAGAATAATATTATATTTAATTATTTTAAATTTTTTTATTTATATTTAACATAAACGAACATAAATGAATTTTTCGTCAAACGATTCATAAACAGTTCTTGAAAATGAAAAAAAAACTGGATATATTGTTTAAACAAAACTGGAAAAAAAAAGCCCAAACTTTCTTTGCCATTTGAGTTGCTCCCTTTCACTTCCAAGATGCTCCCTTTCGCCTACATTCTCTGGATATGCATCTTGGGTTCAATTCCCTCATTTTCAAGAGCTGCCTTCAATCTCAGCCTCCCTCATCAGCACCTTGACCCTGAATCTGTTGCTCTTGATGTTCAACGGTAAGCTATTTTCACTTCCAATGGGTTCTCTCATGAATTTTCTCCAGAAACAAACACACATTTTAGTGTTTTATAACCCCCAAATCTTAACTTTTTTTTTGTTTTGCTCTTGGATATTTCAAGATCTTTGCTTTTGCTGATGTAAACCCACCAGTTTTAGTGTTTTCTGGTTGCCAAATTTGGATTTTCAGCTCAAAATCTTGATTTTCTCGAGGATTCTGTGGGAAAATCTGTGTTTTTACTCTTGATTTTACTAAAAATCTTCGCTTTTTGTGCTTGTAGGAGCTTAAATGCATCCTTATCTAGAAGACGAGCCTTGTCCGTACACGAAAAAGGCCAATGCCGGACCGGAAACCCCATCGACGATTGCTGGAGATGCGACCCAGATTGGTACAACAACCGCCAACGCTTAGCCGACTGCTCAATCGGCTTCGCCCGAGGCACGCTCGGCGGTAAAGGCGGCCGGATCTACACCGTCACCGACTCGTCCGACCACGACACCGTCAACCCCAAACCGGGCACGCTCCGACACGCCGTCATCCAAGACGAGCCGCTGTGGATCGTTTTCTCGACAAACATGGTCATCAAGCTCAAGCACGAGCTCATCTTCAACTCTTACAAGACCGTCGACGGTCGGGGGGCCAACGTTCATATCACCGGGAACGGGTGTTTGACGTTGCAGTATGTCTCGCATGTCATCATACATAACATCCATGTCCACCATTGTAGGCCGTCGGGGAACACCGACATCGCTGCGTCGCCGACGCATGTGGGGCGGAGAGGGAGATCGGACGGCGATGGGATATCGATATTCGGGTCTCAGAAAATCTGGGTGGATCATTGCTCGTTGAGTTACTGTACTGATGGGTTGGTTGATGCTGTTATGGGTTCCACTGGGATTACCATCAGCAACAGCTATTTTTCTCATCATGATGAAGTTATGCTCTTGGGACATGACGACAGGTACTCCCCGTCTCAAAAATTAAATTTTAGATATGAATTTGAAAAAAAATGAAAAGTTTAGGCAATTCAACGGATCAAAATTAATAGTTTAAATATTAAAAACGGAATTTACCCTGAACTTTATACTTTCAATTGCTTCATTTATAACATTAAATTTCAGTTTTTATTTCAATTGAGCCATTAAAACCTAAACAGCATGATCAAAAATATCGTTTTGACACTATTATTGATATCTAAAACATCATTGTTTTGGACACTGAATTTTAGGGATATATCGTTTTTGTCACTAAATTTTAAAATAATTCAGTTTTGACACTTTACTTTTTTTACTGTTGCTGGCATTAAATCATTGCCGGTCACCGGTCGTCTTTCACGGAGAGATAGGTGTCAAAATATTTGTATTTCACTCATTTTCTTCTTGTAAGATTAATTTTTCACCGACCATCTAAAACATCATTTTGAGAATCAATAATTGTACTAAAATGACATCGTTTTTTCGCATTGTCACGGTGACATGAAGATCTCTCTACTTATCATGCCATTAAAATTTAACAGTCTAGTGATATAATTGAACAGTGGCACATTGTGTGAGGTTTTGTTCTCCGACTATAAAGAGTCGAATTATCCTGATTTCCGATTCTATCTCACTAGTTCAATCGATTTAATCACCAATTTCCAGCTCTAAAGAGAGCCTGACGACATCTCTTATGTAAATTTTCGAATCGAATCGAGTTTCTCTTGATCGAAAACTAAATTCTTTGTGCATTCTGGTTTAGGTATTTGCCGGATTCCGGGATGCAGGTGACGATAGCTTTCAACGTGTTCGGGGAAGCTCTGGTGCAAAGAATGCCGAGGTGTAGGAGGGGGTACATACACGTGGTCAACAATGATTTCACATCATGGAAAATGTATGCTATCGGCGGTAGCGGTAACCCCACCATCAACAGCCAAGGGAACCGTTACACTGCGCCGGGGGACGCAAGTGCTAAAGAGGTATCCCTTTTCTTAATCTAAAAAAATTATTGGTTTCAATTTTAGGATAAATTACTAAATATATCCTCCAACTTCATTGCTTTATTAAATCGAGTCCCTACCTTATCTTTTACCTCTAAATACACCTTTTGTTTTGGTATAAATATCAAGTTGAGGGTTTATTAGAAAAGATTTTAGGGTTTTTTAAAATATTATTTTAGGACAATTTTTTAATTATTTTTTTATTCTTGTGTTTAGAATTCTTGACGGTGGATTGGCGGGTGTCTCGTGAAACCTTTTACATATATATAATATATATATATATATATTTCCTGCAAGTTGCACTCTTGTGTATTGTCCACTCTCCAAGATGGCGCGTGGTTGTTGGTGATTGAGTAGGATTTGTTGGTTCTAGGGATCGTGAAATAGACGGATGTATGATTTTATGTTAGCGGGTCGAGTATGAATTTATAAAATTTTAAGAAATGAATTCGATGTTATAAAATTATATTATTTTCTAACTATTGAATTAAGAGAAAATCAGATCGGATTGTTTTGAGAATGAAGTCCGGTCGAGTTCTGGTTTAAAATCTGTACACATGTGACGAAAACGCCCCCTAGTCTAAGAATATATTTCACATGAACAGGTGACCAAGCGAGTGGATACAGACGAGGACTGGACGGACTGGAACTGGAGAACAGATGGGGACATAATGGTAAATGGCGCGTACTTTGTGCCCTCCGGTGCTGGCATAATGACCCAGTACGTCAAAGCTTCCAGTGTGGAACCTAAATCGGCCGTCCTCGTTGAGCAGCTCACTTCAAACGCTGGCGTTTATGGTGAATCCAGGTAATCGGAATCTCCAATTGAATAAATTACTCTTCGATCTGCCCTTCTTTTAATTTCCTTGTGTTAAGGGTAAATTACAAATTTAATAATTAAATTTTATTATCTCTCTTATTTTACTTATTGTATTTTAAATCTTTTAAAATTTTGGTTTTTTTTATCATTCGACCGTTAAATAGTCGGTATTAAAATGAGATGTTATATAAATATAAAATGATGTAGTTTTGGTGATTTTTTTTTTAAATAGCATTGTTTTAAACGTCATTACTATTTAATGACAGAGTAATAAAAATAATAGAGAGTAAAGTTTATAGATCGAAAAAATTGAATGTATTAAATTAAGTGAGTAAATTAAAATTTTTAAAGATATGTGAATAAAATAGGAAAGAGGGTATGAAATTTGTAATTTACCTTTTTAATTTAAGTTACAAAATGGCGCGTGTGTTTGGGGAATCATGGTGTGAGAGTGTAAGACCAGCATTGAGCCAATCACACAGCTTTATTAGACTCAGTTGTCCAAATCCATGTGCCTTTTCATGGGGAAGGTCGTCCCTCTGTTTAGGGTACCCATTGGAGCCTGTCTCCTTTTTAGCCTGTACTAACGAGATAGGTTGTTACTCATTTGAAATTATCATTCAGTTCAGTTGTTAGAGTACAATGATCTTAATTTTGAGGTCATGGGATCAAGTTCTATGGAATGTATTTTATAATTTGGAGGTCTCTTACAGAAATTGTTTTTAACCTAGTGTTAGGAGCAGCCTATTATCTTGTCTTCCCTTATCCTATTACATATGGGAACAATTGACAATCATTTACCTTTGTTAATTTAAGTTACAAATGGCGCTTGTGTTTGGGGAATCATGGTGTGAGAGTGTAAGACCAGCATTGAGCCAATCACACAGCTTTATTAGACTCAGTTGTCCAAATCCATGTGCCTTTTCATGGGGAAGGTCGTCCCTGTTTAGGGTACCCATTGGAGCCTGTCTCCTTTTTAGCCTTTACTAACCAGATAGGTTGTTACTCATTTGAAATGATCATTCAGTTCAGTTGGTAGAGTACAAGGATTTTAATTTTGAGGTCGTGGGATCAAATCTTATGGAAGGCATTTTATAATTTGGATGTCTCTTACAGAAACTGTTTTTAACTTAGTGTTAGGGACAGCATACTATCTTACCTTCTCTTACCCCATTACATATGAGAACAAAATACAGTCATTTATAGATTGTTACCCATTTACCCTAGGTATAAATAAAAAAACACTCTTAAACATTTCATTTTAGGTTAAAAGTGTCTCTATGTCGATAGAACTAACGGTCAATTTATCTTGCTGAGTAACACGATCCAAACGAAACATTAGGGGTTTGACCCGTGATTGAATCGGATCGGACTTAATACGATTATCGGATATCGAGAGTTTACGGTATAAAGAAGATTTGCAAAGAGAGAGAGCGTTCATGTTAGGTGAGTAAGTTGATGTTTCCAGCTAGCAAAAGATGTGTAAAGGGGGGGGGGGTTTAGTTTTAAATGTATAACAATGACCACCATTATGTGATGCTTGAACTATTGGATCATATGGACAACTAGGTGGACCCTCTTTGCTTCTGTCATGCGCTTTTACTATTTTGTTATTCGAACTCTTCATTTTTATTGATTTCGAATTGTTTTCACAGGGAAGAGACCGGGAGCTTTTCTTCTCCGGGGTACTCCGGCACAACCAACACCGGCAGTGGCGGGTCCGACAATGACAGCAACTTCTTCGGAATGATATTCAGGAGTGGAGCACCACCGCCCCCACCGTCCCCATCGATGGATTCAATGTTTTTGTCCTCTCTAATTATTCTGTTGTTGCATTCAATCACCAACCAAGGTGCTCTACCATTATTATTGTTATTGTAGTATAAATCCACACAAGAAAAGGAATCAATGATTATTAAGATAAGAAATGAAAGAAAATGTTCTCTCATTTGTTTATAGTTTATGGTTTAAAATTTACGAGCCTAGTTATGGTTTGTTTTTTTTAACTAATTAATATACAATTTTCATTTAATTTATTATTTTTTATTAAAAACGTATAATTGAATTTAGGGTTTAGATTTTACTAACGTTTTAATCATATCATGAAGATGAGTAAAAATAATTTACATAATTAACTTAATTATCACGGAGATGAATTGAATTCGAAGATTTTGGAATTTACAATGGGCGGCTAAGGTGGGGCCCACATCATAGTCGGTGCATTCCAGTTGGGTGCCTCGTTTTCTTTGCACTTTTTTCATATCATCCATTATTTGTATTGATTTTTGTTTGGATGATATCTTACACATGGATGTCCGTGTTTTGTTAGTAATAAATATGGACTTAAAATATTTGTAAGTATACATAATTGAACAAGTAATATAATGATAAATGAGTGTCGCATTTATAGGGATTAAAGGAAATTTATAAGTTCAATCAAAACAAAGAACTACTTTACCTAAGTATAATTACTGTGATGGTATGTACCAATGAGAGTGTTGAGGCAAAATAAAATGTATGTTGATGGGGATAGAATGATAGTGTGATCTGAAAGCAAATGGAGATGTCGTGGCAAAATAGATTATATGTATAATAATCAAATGAGAATGTAAAGCCAAAACAAAATGTAAACACTTGATTTGAATAATATAACTTGACAATCCTTATATAACAAGGTATTACGGGAATGAATTATAGGAGTCAATTAGGAAACTTAAGTTTATCTTCTCATGAAGATCTTGCTTCTATGTCTTACTTGCCCGACATAATTTACGAAAATGCCCTATGCTATCTCTAGTCAAGGGAATCGATATGTTGAGAATGACATGGCAATACCTCTCGGCATTAGCAGGTGCATATATCTTATTGGTTCAGATCAATAGAATATGTCACGGCAATACCACTCAGCGTCAGCACTAACATCTAACCTCTCAACAGAGCACTACCCCTTTTAGTCGATTGAAATCTTAACCTTATGTCTAAGGGTTGATTAGGTCTAGTTACTATCTAAAACCCTTTGTTTATGTTTATCCTCCTTAGATTCTCTCAAACACTAAAGATGGGTTACCTAGTTTCTCTCGACCACTAAGTATTTTCCTAAGAAATAACTACTATCATAGCTCCTACAACCTTAAGTCATTAAACACCATAAACAAAACAAATAAAAACACAGAGAAAAAAAAAGCATTCATTAAAGAAAAAAACTTAAACATCTATAGTGAACTCCCACCAAATAAAGCTAGTTTATGGTGGGGCTCGAATAGTCCATGAAATAAATCATAAAATACATTCGTTTCTTACAACCCGAATATGATAAGTGAGAAAGAACATCAAAGGGATGGAGGAAAAGCCTTTGTCGTGCATTATCAGAGCTTCTCTCGACCACCATAAACCGCCTTAGCTCGCTAGCTCCTCTCAAACGCTTAGCTCACCACTCCTTCAAGCTTGCTAATGGAGGAACACCAAGTAAAGATAAAGAGAATGAAAAAGGTGGAACTTTTCTTCTATCTATCTCTCCTATCAAAAGTTTCAGCACAAAATATTTCAAAATTCAGTCTCTCAAATATAGTGACCTCATATCCTATTTATAGTGGGGAATAAACCTAGGTTTGGTGTCAAAATTCCTATAGTACCTTAAGGTTCATTCCCTTGACGTGAGGGGTGATATATAGGTGGTAGTGGTCCCATCCTATGTGGCTGGCAACAAAGAGCACGTGAAGATAAGTACAACTGGCTTTAATAAAAATATATTCTTTTGTCTTTTCTGCCCAGAAATACCGTTCGAATTGCCGCATCATTCGCATTCTGCTATGTATTTCTAATTTGTCACGACAATTCTCCTTGCACATCCTTGTTCCCAAATCATGCACATCATTAAACAATACACCTTTCCCATAATGCAACATAAATTTTAAAATAAAATGGCATGGCAAAATATATCCACCACATGCAACTATATGCTCCTAAATGCATCTATATGATAATGTATGGGCTTTTAGACAACCAAGAACTTAAGTGAAAAGGTCCTAAATACAGTCTTTTTACGGAGTTATCAATGGACATGTCTCCTTGCTGGAAAATAATGTCAATCAATAATTACTATATTGTTAATGTCAATATAGTTGGTAACATAGGGTTGTTTTGGGGGAATAATTTCATATATTTCTTTATGTTATCAGGGACAGATGCAAAATTTTAAGTTGGGGGCGAGCTTGAACTTATAAAATTTCAAGCAGGGTGAACTTGAACTTATAAAATTTTAGGGGGCGAAAATAGATTTTCGATAGAAAATACATAGAAAAATCTAAAATATATAGTAATTTTAGATTTTAAGGGTCGACCGCCCCCACCAACTCCCCCTAGGTCCATCCATGTATATTATAATATTAAATTAAAGATATTAAAAATTAGGATGGCCCATATGAACTATATTATAGAGACATAATCAGAATAAAATTTTAAAAAAATAAATATAAATAGTAATAAAAGACAAGAACAGAACGACAAAGGGATTGAGAGGGGTTATAGCCCCCAACCCAGTAAGTTTTTTACATTTAATTTATATATAAAAATTTAAATATTTATGAGATAATTATAAAATTATCCTCCTAATTTTAGAAATATTATACTTTACTCCCTCAAGTTGAAATCCTGGCTCCATCTAGGATAAAAGAGGTTGTTATTATGGCTCATTTTACCATCTATAACACTCTTTGTCATCAATACATTAACATGACCTACTAAGAGTATATAAACGTTGTAAGTGTGTATACCTTGATTTCTAAGCTAAAAGCAAAGCTCCAACTCACTCAATGGAAGCTTTTTCCTTCTCCTTTGGCTTGGAGGCTTCACCCACTTCTTTCATTAATCAAAGATAAGAAAAATAATTTTCTAAATTAACTAAGTAATGAAAATAAGGATTAGAATACTTCAAATAACCTAAATCTAACAAAAACGTCCTAGAATTCTTGTTTATTAAACCTCCTAAATTTCTTCAAAAAAATATTAAACCTCCCAAAAACCCATTTTGGAAACCATAGAGGAAAACTTGCCAAATGGGGCTTAAATTAAAGCTTGAGGAGTTATCATAATCTTACCTTGGCTCTAGCTAACTAAGATTGGATTGCTTGAAACTTAGATCTTGAAAGGAAGTGAAATGGAAAATGCTAGAAGGAAAAAAGAGAAGAGTATTTGGTAAGATAATTTTGGGTTTGGTTTACGTGAATCTGATATAAAATAGGGGGAAAGATTTCAGCTTCAATTAAAAATGGACAAACTACTCTTTAGGTCCCTACACTTTAAAGCCGATAAGAAAATCATCACATTTCCTAATTCTTTTGGGCCCAACTCAACCCAATTCGCATTAAACTTGGTACAAACCATTTTAATAAATCTTTTGAGCTCTAAAATAGATCTCAAGTTGACCTGAACTACTAACTCAGTTTTCGGGGCGTTACTACTCTCCCCTCCTAATAAGAAATTATGTCATCAAAATTTTACCTATGTAGAAAATATGCAGATACTAGAGCTCCATGTTTTCTTTGGTTTCCCAAGTGGATTCCTTGACTCCATGATTTCTCCAAAGCACATTTACTAGAGGAATCTTCTTGTTCCTTACTTCTTTCATCTTATTGGCTAGGATTCTGATCTACTCCTCTTCATATGTCATGTCGGGGATCAACTCAACATGTTCCAAGGGTAAGATATATGATGGGTCTGAATGACACCTTCGTAACACGGATACATGGAATACATTATGGATGCATTCCAACTTTGGCAAAAGGGCTAAACGATATGCTACTAGTTCAGCTCTCTCAATCACCTCGTAAGGACCGATAAAATGTGGAGTCAATTTTTCTTTTCGCCCAAACCAAAGTACTTTATTCCATAAAGATGCCTTAAAAATACTTTGTCGCCCATGACAAACTTGATTTCCTTGCACTTCAAATCTGCATACGGCTTTTGTCTATCCAATGTCTCCTTCAGTCTACTCGAAATTATCCTGACTTTTTCTTCGGTTTGTCGGATTAGATCTGGTCCCAATTTTTTTCATTCACTGAGGTCAATCCAACAGAGGGTGTTCTACACTTTTACCCATATACAATTTCGTATGGAGTCAT
Organism: Hibiscus syriacus; assembly: GCF_006381635.1. Lineage (NCBI taxonomy): Eukaryota > Viridiplantae > Streptophyta > Magnoliopsida > Malvales > Malvaceae > Hibiscus > Hibiscus syriacus. The sequence goes on from NW_024062970.1 coordinate 160,397, forward strand.
CTAAATACTCGACTGATAACTGTTATTATACGTGAACTCCACCAAAGATAGATGCTCATCCTAATTACCCTTAAAGTCCATAACCATGCACTTGAGCATGTCCTCAATAACTTGAATAACCCGCTATGAATGACCGTCTATCTGAGGTGAAATGTGGTGTTGAAATGGAGCTTAGTGCTGAAAGATTCATGTAAAGCTTCCTAAAATTGTGAAGTAAATCTGAGGTCTCTGTCCAAAATAATTATGGTCGAAACTCTATGTAATCTTACTAGAATAACCCGCTATGAATAACCGTCTATTTGAGGTGAAATGTGGTGCTGAAATGGAGCTTAGTGCTGAAAGATTCATGTAAAGCTTCCTAAAATTGTGAAGTAAATCTGAGGTCTCTGTCCAAAATAATTATGGTCGAAACTCTATGTAATCTTACTATCTCATGGATATAGAGTTGCCCCAATCATTCCAAAGTGAAATATATTTTAACCGGTAATAAATGAGTAGACTTGATCAACCGATCTACTATTACCCATATCGCATCATACTTAAGTCTCGTCACGAAATCTATAGTCACTTTGTCCCACTTCCATTGTGGTATCTGGATCGACTGTAATAAACTACAGGGAACCTGATGTTCCGCCTTAACTTGTTGACACACCAGACATTTTGCTACAAACTCATAAACATCTATCTTAATCCCCTGCCAATAATACAACGGTCGAAGTTCCTTATACATTTTATTACTTCATGGATGAACTGAAAGTGGACTATAATGGGTTTCAAGAAGGATCTTTTCACACAACTGATCAACCTTCGGGACATAAAGACGTCACATAAAAAACAATACATCTCGTTCACGCAACTCGAAACCTGAGATCTCGCCTAGGTGAACTTACTCTACACGAATTCTTATACTATTATATGAACCTTGTAGTCTCTTGATCTCGCTTACTATATCATGTTCTACTCATAGCTCGACCAATAATCCACCACTACTAGAAATGATCAGACGTGCTAAAAGTTCTCTCAATTCTTTTTAGGTGAGTAGATACTTCAAGCTTTTATAATCGGTGAAAATACAACATTTTTCTTCATACAGGTAGTATCTCTAAATCTTGAGTGCAAATACTACTGCTACAAGTTCTAGATCATGAGTAGGATAATTCTATTCATGACGCTTAAGCTGACGAGAAGCATAGGCGACCACATTTCCCTCTTGTATTAACATACATCCAATGTCGTTTAGTGAAACGTCGCTATAAACTGTGAATTTTTCCTGACTCTGGTTGAGTTATAATTGGGTTTGGATCAAAAGAGTTTTCAACTGCTCGAAACTACTCTACTATTTTTCTCCCTACACGAATGATACTCCCTTTTGAAGTAATTTAGCCATCGAGGTTGCTATCATTGAAAAAACTTTCAAAAACATAAGATAGTAGCTTGCAAGTCCTAAGAAAATTCGTACTTCAGTTACACTCTTGGGTGTCTCCCACTCGAGCATCGCGTAAATCTTTTGAGGATCGACTCGAATACCATTCGCTACTACTACATACCCCAAAAATAAAACCTCAGGTAACCAAAACTAGCATTTCCCAATTTTAGTGAAAAGACGACGATCTCTAAGAGTCTGAAGAACTATACGAAGATATTGATCCAAGTACTAATCACCAAGAACTGATTCAAGTATGGGTGAAAAACTTGGTTCATGAGATCCATGAATGTCACTGGGGCATTTGTGAATCCAAACGACATCACAATAAACTCATTATGACTGTATCTTATCCTAAACGTCATCTTTGGGATGTCAACTTCTTTAATCTTTAATCGATAATACATAAACCTCAATCTATTTTGGAGAAAAAGTAAGTTCCTTTAAGCTGGTCGAAAAGGTCGTCGATTATGGGAAAATGTTATCAGTTCTTAATGGTCAGTTTATTCTACTTACGATAATCGATGCATAGCCTCATTGACCCATCATTCTTCTTAACAAAAAAGATTGACGCTCTCTAAAGAAAAATACTTGGCCGGATAAACCTTTTCTCAAGCAACTCTGGAAGTTGAGACTTCAATTTCTTTAAATATGTCGATGTTATGCGATGAAAAATAATAGATACCGGAGCAAAATCGGGCATTACTTCGATTTTAAACTCTAACTTTTTGTCTGGCGATAAACCCGGTAACTCCTCTGAAAAAACATTTGAAAAGTCTCTGGCAGTTCGGATATCATCAATTCTCAAAATTCCAACTCGAGTCTCAACTATATAAGCCAAGAAGGTCTCACAACCCTAATCCAATATCCCTTACACCTTAAGAGCCGACACAACCCTTGTACCCTTGTACTTCTCACTAAACATTACGATTCGGGTTCCATTTTCTTTTCTGAGTTTAAACCATCAAAGCTTATACCTCAAGCTTGTGTCGTGCTCTGATAACCAATCTATGCCCAGAATCAGATCAAATTCTCTTAGTGGCAGCTCTAAAAAATCAGTTGAAAAACATCTCACCCTGAATCTCAACTGGGCATCTACGATATACCTTGTCTATTATGACATCAACCCTAAAGAGTTGGATACTCAGACTCTTATATTGAGGTTCTCAGTTGGGATATTTCTCTCTTGAAGTAAATCACAGTAGATATAGGAGTGTGTGGATCAAGGGTCAATCAAATCAATGACTGAAAGGAAAAATACGGTAAAAGTACCTGAGATAAAGTCAGTTGCATCACAATCCTCCCTAGCTCTACTACATACTGGCGAGTGATAACTCTGGGCTTGACATTGTCTCCTGATCTTGTTGCTCCTCTACCAGTCTATCCGAATGCAGAACTCTCATCTCTTTGAATTGATGGAGTTAATTTTTAGTAGTAGTTGAGGTCACCTCTTGAGTCACTGGGAAATCTCTCACGAAATGGTTAAGGGATCCACAATGATAATATCCCCTAAACCCCTTATTAAACTCTCTCTAATACCTCTTTTCGTATAAAGAACAACTGGGATGAGACTGTGGCATCGATCTGCCTCCACCTCTGCTCGCAGTCTTAGTAGATCTGGTAGATTGTCCTGATAAGGCTATCCATGTCTCCTGAGAATTTCTTGCCCTCTTGGGCTGCTAGGAAGATTCAGACGGTCTTACCCCTCCTTCGTTCTGGCCCGATGTATCCTTTGTCTTTGTTGCTCTTCTTTCCAAAACCCTCTCGACAGCTTTTGCCTTTCGGACTAACTCATCAAATACCCTTAGTGGATTGACAGCTAATTGGGTCAGAATATCCAACCGAATGTCCTCTTTAAATTTTTGGTAGCGGTGGTACTCTATCGACACCAACTCAGGTGCATATCGGCTTAGGTGGAGGAACTCTACCTCATACTCAAATATTGAACGATCTCCTGGTCCCTCAAAGCATCCATATGAGCCTCACCGATATATTTATAATAGAATTCTTTTAGGAAGAGATATCAAGTGGGTCGCTAGGGCTATAGGGATATCTCGACTGTCTCTCACCAGTCAATGACGTCACCTTTTAACAGGGAGATAACATCTTCTAGCATACCTTCAGGAGTGAGGTGTAGCTGGCGAAGAGTACGGAGTCTCTCTAAGATTCGTAACTACTAGATCATCATTCTCTGAACCAAAGAAATATGTGGTCCGGTACCTCTAAAGCCTCTCAACCGGGGTCTCATGTAATGCTACAACAGGTGGGACTGACTGGTAGGTAGGGTAGTAGACACTGTAGGTAGAGCTCTGACCATAGACTTAAGGGTCTCTGTCAAGTCCTTAAAGAATGTTGCCTCCTCGACCCTCGTATCCATTGGCTCTTCAACCTCAGTATCAGGGACAACCTCATCACCTAACTCATCCTCAAGGGACATCCCACTGTCATGTCTACCCTCATAACTGTGGCTTGGGCTCTCATCCATATTTACTCTCTGAAATTGAAACGATAATATGGGTCATTTTAAACTTTTTCAGAAGCATAAGTACTCTTGACATCCCTAGAGGCATGTATATTTATAAACTGTTACTGACTCTAACCCACGAGCCCTATGACCATCAAACCTGACGCTATGATAACACTAAATGTAACACCCTACACCAATACGACACACAATCGACCGAAGAGAGTGCCACACGGAACCACTGAAATGGTAACCAACAAATTTCTCTAACATGCTCAAATGAAATAACATTCTTGACGAAACCTGTTAATGAAATAGATATTAAATTCATACAAAATAAATTATAGTTCGAGAGCTCCCATAGATAAAAAAATAAAAATATACATACCATGTGTTTAGAACAATTTACGACTCAAATTTACAAAATAGAGACTTTGAATATACATGCCCTCTAAGAAATTCGAGACGTACTCTGCTCTGCTGTATGGTTTGGATTTCTTCTAGTCAAACAGGTCCACTACTAGTCTTCACCTAATCTACGTAAGTAAACAAATTCCAAACGTTGAGCTAACTAGCCCAATGCCACACTAACAACTAAAATATACTAACAAGGGTACATTTACAACATGTTTTAATAACTGAAAATAATAAAATGCATCACCAATGCAACATTAGTGAGTATCCTTGCGATACTCACTCTCTACGCTATGGTAAACATCATGGTACGACTAAGGGATTTTTGCATCTCGGAGCTCACACACCCATATAGTCTGTCGAGGATGTGGTCCCTGGAATCACTGCATTGGACACCACACCCCCAACTAGCCCACCCCTTGCGAGTGTCGGACCTTACGCCCTAACTAGTTAGTTTTAAGGGCCTTGCTTATGGATATCTAGACTGCATCTATAATTTAGACACGCTAAACTAAAGGAACTCGGGTGTTTAAATTGTTTCCGGAGCATCAACCAAGGCTAGTTTTATGTCACCCTAATTATTTGGTTTCTATGTTTGAATTAAAAATCGTAAATATTCTCACTTGTAGTCTTATTTGATAATATACTGAAGTATTGGGGTATCTCGGGTCTAATTCCCTTAAAAGCGATATGTTTTGCGCAAAACAAACTAAAAGTATCGATACTAGCCAAGAGTATCAATACTCGCGCAAAAGTTTTGATACTTTATATAAGTACTGTTACTTTTAAACAATCTATAATGCCCGATTTTGATACTTTCTGGGCGAAACTACGACCCAAAGTATCGATACTCTTGGAAAAATGTCGATACTTATGCCCATAAAACACGTTTCTACCCAGAAATGATGAACAAGTATCGATACTAGCCCTATAATATTAATACTTGACCTACAAAAGACTTAAAAACAAGCACAAAAATGCTATATCATACTCCCAAAGACCCTTGTGAGGTCCCCAAACATGCTTAAAGTATTATGTGTCATAAAAAGGGCACAAATAAGACTTATATCATGCTTGCAATTCCAAAACATAAAATCTACCATTGCTATGCTCAATAAACTTATTTCTTACCTTCATACTATTTAATACATTAACATGGCCCACTAAGAGTATAGAAAAGTTGTAAGTGTGGATACCTTGATTTCTAGGCTAAAAGCAAAGCTCCAACTCACTCACTGGAAACTTTTTCCTTCCCTTTGTCTTGGAGGCTTCACCCACTTATTTCACTAATCAAAGATAATAAAAAGAAGATTCTAAATTAATTAAGGAATGAAAATAATGATTAGAATACTTCCAATAATCTAAATCTAACAAAAACGTCCTAGAATCCTTGGATTTATTAAGCCTCCCAAAAACCCATTTTGGAAACCACATATGAAAACTTGCAAAATAGGGCTTAAATTAAAGCTTGAAGAATGGTGATTCATAATCTTACCTTGGCTCAAGCTAACTAAGATCGGATTGCTTGAAACTTAGCTCTTGAAAGGAAGGGAAATGGAAAATGCTAGAAGGAAGAAGGAGAAAGTATTTGGTAAGATAGTTCTAGGTTTGGTTTACGTGAATTTGATATAAAATGGGGAAGGGGAGATTTTAGCTTCAATTAAAAATGGGTAAACTACTCTTTAGATCCCTATACTTTCAAGCCCATAAGAAAATCATCATCTTTTCTAATTCTTTTGGGCCTAACTCGGCCCAATTCCCTTTAAATTTGATCCGAACCATTTTAATAAATCTTTTAGAGTCTAAAATAAATATCGGGTTGATCTGAATTACTAACCCAGGTTTCGGAGCGTTACTTTGATTGTTAAATTTCAATGAAATTTCTTTTAAGTGCATGGCATTGAGTGAAGATGACGATTGTGATGGGATTTTTTTTCTTTTGGGGGTAAAAGGGATCCAATCATAGACCACTAAAGGCAATTGATTTTTACATTATTGGTAAAAACAACTTTTTCAATGGGGTTTGGGCTGTCAAGTGGACCCAACTCTATCTCTCTTCAATTTCGGCCGATAACCTAAAGTCCAATCCTCAATCATTGCAAAGTGAAGGAAATAAATAATTTAGGGTCAATTATTATAAGTTTTTTTAGGGTTTTGTAGCATATTTTAGGGGCAATTATTAAAGAAATATTGAGGTGAGAAAAATATTTAAGTACTTAGAATAAAGTCTACCATAATTGTTATGTCAAATCCTCTTGTCAATTATGTATTCATCTACAATACTAACACCCAAGTTTGAGTAAAATAAGTTAGCGTCGCCGGAAATGTTTTCCGAGCTCATGAAGCCTTAGCTCTTCCACGGCTGACGAAGAAAACCCTCTCTCATATACACCGTAAGTGCTAAGCAAGGTGAAGAATGGTATAAGTGTACTTGTCCACATAACTCAGTTGAAAAGCTGCAATGGATGATCACAGGTGAAGAAAATACGGACCCGGATTAAGGGTGGTCGACAAAATCCGAAACTGTGCCCTCGAAACCATGTCAGCTCATTGGTTGGCTGTCCAGAATAACCATCCAAGCGTTAGCGGCACGTCAGGAATCTATGTCATGTCCTTCCAAACACCGAATTTCAACCCGATCTCGCTAAACTTCGGTAGTTAAAAACTCAAAACAAGTTCCGAACGAAACTGAAACACCATCCAACTATAACTTGATAAAAATTATGTAAAATAGTTAGTTTTTCATCGAGACTATGAGTATAGGAAATATTCTACTCTTGCACAGTATGTATCTCAGCAGTGTCTCCGCTATTCTCCCCCGCATTACTCTTCTCTTCAATGGTGTCTGCACCATCATCAACCTTTGGACTCTTCTTCCCATTGATTGTGTCTCCGCTGCAGGCCCGTAAATCGGGATAGTTTCTGTGGTTTAGAGAATGCAACCACAGGCCAACGGTTCCTTCCTCACGCTCCTTGGAGGCAATATGCGAGTATATAAACTTCATTTTGAACTCCTCTGCCTCTTCTTCATATGCTTTCATAGACAACTCTTCATGAGTATCTTTCCATTTTTGGTTATAAGACGAAAAGAGGCACTCATCCAAGTACAAACCAACCTCGGGTGCCGTCGGTACGTTGATGTGTACATCCCTGAAATACGTTAAGATGTATATTAGCTGCAAACTAAAATTCGTTTACAACCGTAATCTATGACAGCAATGCAATGAAAAACAAGTCTTACTTTCGCAATGCAGTTTCAATCAGAGACTCAGGGGCGCAATTCCTCATGACAGCAACAGCCATGCCGATCATATTTCGAATCTGATGAAGCATGAAGCTCTGACCCACAACCTCACACTTGACAAAATCAATGCCCTCGACGGTAACAACTTTGTTCGCGTGAAATGAAACAATATATCGACGTGCAGCAGGATCTTCAGCTTTCGTTCTTGTAGTGAAGTTGTGGAAGTTGTGAGACCCAATATAGTGAATCAGTATTCTATTGAACCTCTCCTTCTCTTCCTCACCGTAACAAAACTTTGTTTCCTCTTTCTTTTCTACATCAACTTTATCTTCCACAAATCCAGAATTGTCCATTTCGGTAACTTCCTCCTTCAGTTCAGAAGTCGGGTTATCTTCCTTAATTGTATTTTCAACATCTCCAACGTTCGACGAAATGTCAGGCTGAACAATAGTCGACTTGGCCTCAATAACTTTATCTGCCACAACCCCATAATCATCCATTTCAGTAACCTCCTCCTTAAGCTCAGAAGTAAGTTTATTTCCCATAATTGCATTTTCTGCATCCGCAATGTTCGATGAAATGCCAGATTGAACTGTTGTCGACTTGACTACATTAACTTTGACTTCCACAACCCCCGAGTTATCCATTTCAGTAACCTCCTCTTTAAGATCGGATATCAGGTTATCTTCCTTGGTTGCATTTTCAGCATCTTCACTGTTCGATGAAATGCCGGACTGAACTACAGTAGACTTAGTCTCAAAACTACGCTTGCCCATAACACCTATGACTTTACGACCTATTTCAGAACATTCCAAGCACTTAACAAGCTCATTACCGGATCCTACACTAGCCATAATACTTTCCCTATCTCGATGACAACTAGGATCAAGAGCAAAAACAGGGATAAGATAAACATACCGCCGTCGATCACAAAACTTCTTTGCATTAAAAGAGGCCGTCGCACGCTTATACCCGAATATCCGAATCTGGGTCGGAAGTATTTGATTAAGGCGCTCAACGAGGCCAGGCGGGTCAATGTAGAACCGCCCAGAAATGACCTGGCCAACTGCGCTAACGCCCTTATCGGTACGTGCCGATCGAGCCCAGTCGTAACGTTTTGGGTTACCACGATCTTGCTCGGGGACAGCGCCGGATAGGAACAACGCTTCCTCGAGGTCACCTTCGATGGTTTTGGCTCCTAGGTTTTTTTGCATTCCTTGATACCCGACACCGCAGTAGGCAAAGAACATGGCGATTTTGCGGCGTTTGTATCTCTGTTTTTTGGCGTCGGTTATCGTGGCGACGGCTTCGTCGTCGTCAGACGTGGTGGTGGTAGACATTTTGAGCCTTTTAGAGTCAGGTTCCTGCTGCGGCGGCTGCAAAGAAGTGATTTTGGTGACGAGGGTATCTGAAGTGTCCATGTTTCTAGGGCTCTTAAGGTGATGGAACTCCCCACTTGCTGCAATTCAACTGTCGTGGGAACACTCAAAGGTGGTGGTTTTGTTTCATTTTCTAACCCTAATTAACTCCTTTTTCCGGGTGAATCCACGAGATAATGTTCTCGAACTTTTTTATTCACGAGATAATGCACATCACAGATTAATTGCTGAAATGGAGTGAATTTTACAGTGAGCTTGGAGGTCGCCATGGCATCCGGGGGTGAATTTTACAGTGAGCTTGGAGGTCGCCATGGCATCCGGGCGACCTTGGAGGTCGCCATGGCATCCGAGCGACCTGTGGGCTGTTTTGCAAAGGATCAGGTGTAGGTCGCCATGCAATCAAATAGTGTGGTGTTTTCAGATTCAATTTTTAAAGCATTTTTAGTATATTATTGTATTTTATTTACATTTATTTATAATATACCTTTAGGCATCTTTGTTTCTCTGTTTAATTTTTAAGATTAACAGAGTTGTGTGTATATATAGAAATTTATTATTGAATTTAGAGAAAAAAGATTAATTATGAAATCTAGCATTTGTATTGGAATGTCCAGCGTGAAACGTTGTTGTAGGTCGCCATGCACGTCCCAACACGCTGGGCATCCGAGACCATCCGATCGAGGCCATCCGACCGAGGCCATCCGAAAGCATCCGATGCCATCTGAGAGCATCCGAGGCCATCCGAACGAACTATGTGAGGGCATCCGAACGAGCTATGCGAGGGCATCCGAGCGAGCTATGCGAGGGAATCCGAGGGCAACCGAGCGAGGGTAGGTCGCCCGGAGTACATGGCAACCTACAAGGTCGCCCGGAGTGCATGGCGACCTACGTCGGATGGCCTCGGATGCCCAGCGTGTTGGGGCGTGCATGGCGACCTGGTAGGTCGCTGGGCGTGCATGGCGACCTACCCCAGGGACTGTAGAGATCACCCTATCTGAGCAATTAATCTGGCGAGGGCACTATCTTGTGAAAAAAAAAATTTCAACGTATTATCTCGTTGATTTTACCCCTTTTTCCCTTATAATAACATAAAAGATTAATCTGAAATTTTATTATTTTTTCAGTAATTAATGAAAATATATTTATAAAATTTAAAATAAATCTATTAAATACTTCATTAATAAAAATAAATATAATTTTTCTAAAAAATTCGAGTTTAAATAATTATATATGTAAAATATATATTATTAATTAATTAAATTTTTAAAAAAAACTATTATCTTATAATCATTGACATTAAAACAAATAAATTATATGATTTCAGCTAAATATGGAAAATCAACTTCAATTTCACTTATCCACGTTAAATTTTACAGTTTTAAAATTTGGAAATAATATTTCTAACATTTATCTATCATCATTCAATTTTTTGTGAAATTCGGATTTCTATGAAAACGTCATTCCCAATTTATGGAATAAAATTTCTTTTTAGAAAAATTATTGTTTTGGTCACTAAACTTCATATTTTGTCCACTAAACTTTTAAAATTTATATTTTGGTCCCTAGCTAAAATTTGGGGTATTACACTTACGATGCCTATGTCCGTCACTTTTCGGGATAAGAATATGTGTTGCCACTTCTAAAGAAGCAACATTTGCAGTTCGACCATAACCTCTGTAGAACTCTCCATGCTGGAATAAATTGAAAGGGGAGTGATGTCATATTGAAGCATTAAATAGTTGTTCTCTAACTGGTACTCCAGAGGTTGCAACTGCCCAACAAGGTCGTAATACCTCCATTGATCCAACAACAATAGTCTTCTCAGCACCATTTCCTCCAACAGCCTGAACATGATCCAGGAGTCCATCTCCATTGATATCAGCATGAAGGTTGCCTTTTTTAGAGATGAAGCTTGCATATAGTTCGACCAGATGCCAAATGAATAGCTTTTATCCCTTCCTTTTGATGGGTTACAATAACATTAGGAACCTACCAGAGTTGCGTGTAGTTTGTTATGGTTGGGATACAAGCCATCAGATTCTTAGATTTTGCTGAGCCAGCAATCTTAGCAGCTTTTCCAATCAAGTTCAAAATTTTTTGGAATCATCCTTCCCTGGAGGATGGTGTTCCTCAGGCTTGTGAAAAGGATATGTTGTCAACTTTCCAGGTACCTTTTTTTAATGTTTTTTATTGTTTGGGAATTTTTATAGTTTCCTTTAAATTCGACATTCGATCTTGGGTGCTTGGAAACATGGAAACATGGATCGTAGGTTTCGGTTGTGAGAAGAAGAAGAAGGAAGGAAGGAAGGAAGGATGAAGGAGGAGGAGGAGGAGAAGAAGAATGAGGAGGAAGAAGAAGAAATTGTTGCTGCCACGTCAAAAAGTTAACGGGGTTAAGTATCACATCAGCAAAAAATAATAGGAGATAATGGTGGGATCAAAATGAAAATGAATTAAAATTTTAATGACTGTATTATAAGTTTCAAAAGTTAGGTGACCAAAATGCAAGCGTCCAAAAAGTTCAGAGACTATTTATATATTTTACCCTAAAAATTATCAATCTTGTAATTTACTCAAATTTTACTTTATTAATATAATTTCTAAATAGTTAGAACTGACGAGAACATTACATATATCTATAGTGTTCCTTAATCATTGATAATCCACATAAATCATATCGATGTAGTTGTCTAAACACGAAATTTCTAAGAAGAATAACACTCTATTTTATCATTAAAATTGTTTGATCAATTATGATAATTAAATTTAAATAATAAAATTTGATAAACTAGATAATAAATGAGTAAAAAATTCAAATTCTAATTAGATACCTATAATCAACATCAGGGACTAAAATATGTATTAACCCTAAAACTAGGACCCGAAACTAAATTAACTCTTTGTCTTTATATGCTGTTAGTTAATTTCATCTCAGACAAACGTTGTTGATTTATATAATAAAAGAAGAAGAAAATAAATTCCAACAGAGCTTCATTGATAAGGGACAGAGATAACATAATTAAAAAGAAGAGAAGCTGTACTCTCCAAGCTTGAAACTTTAGTCTTTCTCCCTTTGATCGAAACCTGAGGATTGTTTCTTTTGTTCTTCTAATCGTTTTGTCTGGTAAGTAAATTTCCCTTCTTTTTAATTGAAGAAATCAAAGCTTTGATTTCTGGGTTATTGTTATTTTCTGATGTTTTAATTTGGGTATCGATTATAATGACTTTTTTTATTTATCTTTTGTCTCTTTAGTTCAATGGGGTGTTTTCGTTTTGGTTAAATTGCAGATATTTGTGCTTGTTTATTTGATTTTCCCCCCTTTTACTACAAAAATGAACCCTAGAATTCATTGAATTATCCTGGAAATTCATGTGGAAATTGATTTGGTATAAGTTGAAGGTTTGTTCATACAGTGAGAAGCCGTACGAGCTTAGTGATTGGTTTTTTTGTGAAATCAAAATCTGCACTTTGTGGTCAAAATTAGGTTTGGGGATTAGGGTTCTAGGGTTCAATGAAGAAGGTGTGTGGTGATGATTATTGCGCAAATTGGGGATCGACTTTATTGTAGTTGTTTCTGTTTACACCACATTCTTATGGATTGCAGTGGAAATTAAGACGATAACAAATTTGGTTCATTGATTGTAGAAAGGAAATTTGCCATTTAGATCGTTTTTTATCCGAATTTGGATGAGTGTCGGATATGGTATGCATCCGACATGAGTTGAGCTTTTATAGGTTTCTTCGTTTAGAGGATCATACTCGTATATATGTTCGATATGTGTTGGATATCGATGTTAGACATGATCAAGTAGCCTAGTTTTTCTCTTTTAAAACATCCGTTTCCCGACGTGCATTTCGATTTGTGATTTTTGACTAACTTCAGTGATGAACCGCGGTTCACCTTCAACAAGATGAATGGTTTCTCCGCTGTGGACGGCTTTGTGGAGATAACTGAATCCTTAGCAGAGATGATCAAGTTCGTGGCGAATGAACCCTCGGTCGGACTTTTCTACATTCAACAGCACACCGAGAATGCCATTCCGAACGTAGTTAATCTCCATGATCATGTTGCAGAGAAGTCTCATGAAGCAACATTACACACCGAGGACTTGGAAGACTCTATCACCATGGTGAGATCGATGAAGGAATGCGGTTTCCCAATTGCGGATGAGATGATTAAGGACATTAAGAGCTCGTTAACATTAATGTCCACAAAACAACCAAAGAGAGGTTTGATCCACAGTTCTACTTCAAGCTTTCAGATGGGAAGAACCAACACTTGGGGACCAATGTCATGGGGTCCCGGTTCCGGAAATGCTCAGTTTGGCGGCAATAACTATTTTTCAACTGTAATCAAGTCCGCGAAACAAAAGGCGAGCAATTTTAAGTGGTCGCAACTTGATTCCGAGGAGCAGACGGAAACCGAACCCCAGAAGCTGCCTCTGCAACCAGATCCACCGTTATCGGTTGCATCTACCAGCACCAGTACAATTCCAGATACAGAAGCTGATGAGCTACCCGCATCGAGTCAAATGGCCGATGAAGTCAACGAAGGAGACGAAAAGGAAGAAGCCAAAGACGACGTCGAACTTCCGCATGACAAATTATCATTCTTGTCCGAAAACTATAAGGATTTCAAGGCTGACAAAGAGGCTAAATTAGAACAATGGTTGCAAGGGACTGAAGACAAAAATGGATGAAAGCAAGTGAGCTGGGGAAGTAGTGTTTTTCTGATATATACATATGGATTGGTGTGATTCATGTATGTTAGGACTCATTATGAGACAATATTGTAAAGTTAAGATTTAATGATTATTTTATAATAATATTTCAATAAATTTAATGATTATTTTATAATAATTTAATAAAATTAACGATTATTTTATAATTATTGACAATGAACTTTATAAAATATCTTTTAAACATTTTTGATCCATTCTCATCTAAGAAAGTAATTGAGTCGAGTCGAGTTTAATTGAATAATGATAAATTTAATTAAATATTTTGATAGTTTTATGATTTAGTCCTTAATTTCATTATTTCTTCGATTCCTCCTTCATTTTAAGTCTATATTTTTCTAGATTTGAATCACATGTTGCTAAACCATAGTAGAATGCATGTGTACTTTCAATTCCTCTTTTTGATAATAATTTTTTTATTTTTCAATTTAGTCCTTCAATTTTTCATAATCTCTTTATTTCTTCAATTCGTCATTTATTTTAAGTCCATTTGTTTTACCAAATTTGAGTCACATGATCCTAAACCATAGTAGAATACATGTGTACTTTCAATTCCTCTTTTTGATAACAAATTTTTATTTTTCAATTTAGTCCTTCAATTTTTCATAATCTCTTGTTCCTTCAATTTGTAATTTAGTTTATGTCCCCTTTTTTTTACCAAATTTGAACCACATGCTCATATACGACAATATGATACTTATATAACTTCAATTGTTATTTTTTTTTTACTAAATATGTACTCTCTTTTTTATTTAGTCCCTTAACCATGCATTGTACTCAATTTAATCTTTTGACTACATGTGTTTGCAAATTTTTTCTTCTCATCAATTCCTTGACTCATTTATACTCTCGTTAATATTTTACCCTCAAAATAATTTCTTTAAAATATAGTATTATGAATATATTTCATAATTTTAGATTGTATATGATATATTAAAAGCATTATAATATGAAAGAATAATATATATATATATATATATATATATATATATATATTATGGTTAGATAAAGTCAAAAAAATTAGAACAAATTATTGCCATAATAATATAAATAATTATAATAAAATTATCATAGAAACTCGAATAAAAAAATTCAAGTTAAGTTCGAGTTGTAAAATACGACTCATCAACTAAATAACTTGAAATTTTTTGACTCGACTAAACTCGACTCGATCGAATGCTCACCCGTATTGTCGAGTGATCCAAATTCTTCCAAAAGATAATGTATCAAACATCTTATCTTAACAAATAATTTCTCAAGTAAATGAATTAATTTTTTTCCAACACACTATCTAAATAATTTACTTTTCAAATTTGAATATATTCACAATATTATTGTCACACTTTTTTTTATCTATAATCTTATATTGGAGCGAGCAAAACTCTAATCGACTCAAAAAATTAATTTTTCTGACTCGATTGCAATCGATTTCAAGTTGTAATTTCATAAACTCGATTCAAAATTTTTTTAATTTCAAATCGAGTTGTAAAATACAACTCGAATAACTCAAAATTTTAGTAATTAGTGGATTGATTTTCAAGTTTAAGTCGAGTCTCTTGATTTTATGATATATGTATATCATATATGAAAAAATATTAAAAAAACATATATATTGTATTATATGATTATAAAAATTATTTAAATTGAATATCATAATATTATAAGTATTTATAAATAAATTTAAACAGACATTCGAATATTCAACTCAACTCAGATCTTATAAATTAGATTCGACTCGAAAAATTTTTCATTTGATTCGATCGAACGCTCACCGTTTCAACTATTCACTGAAGAAGGCCTCGTTTTGTGTTCCTCCTGTATTTTATCCCTCTCCTCCTCCGGTGCCTGACCCAGCTCTTTCTTTCCTTCAAGTTTCCGACGCGCCAGTAAATTAAGGTGAAATCTCGAAACCCTAAACTTAATTTGAGGATTAATTTTTACTTTGATTCATGGGATTCTTTGTTTTGGCTCGCTGTGTTATCTGGTACTCTGCTACAATTTGATTTCTTGTTTTCGATTCTACTGCTTTGATTCGCTGTTTTCGATTCTACTGCTTGTTACTCTTGTCACTTTCAAGATGTTAATTTAAATTTCTGATCTTTAATGTTCATCTGATTTATGTGATTGTAATTTATGTTCTAGTGTTTCATGATTCCTCGTATCTAGTAGATATTAATGCTGTACTCGAGCATTTGAATCGATTGTTGGGTGTATGACCCATGCTCATGCATGTTATTATCTTCGATTGATTTGAAAATAGACAGCTGAGAAGCCGAAGTCGAGGGGGGAATTATCGATTATATCGATGCATTTGACCTAATTTGAATATCTGATCTGAAGTTTTCATCTGATTATGTACTTTTAAATTATAATCATGTTCAAGCATTACATGAAACAAGGTTACTTGCTGAACTTGTGTATCTGGTCTATGATCGGTGCTCAAAGCACAAGATTTGAATTAGCCATTCCTCGAATCGAAAACAGACACTAATGGTGGTTCGAAATCGATTCCGTTTTGTAGTGTCAACAGGGTTCAATTTGTGATAAATCCAGTGCTGCCTTCCATTTGTTAACATGATGGATGTGAAAGTTAAGGAAGATAAATATTCCTGCCACCACGCCGGTCGGCAAAGACGGATCGTCCATTCAGATAAAGGTGCTGTTCTTCGCCAAAGCTCGAGATATAACCGGGTTGACGGAGCTATCGATGGAGGTTCCATCCGGTAGTACTACACAAGATTGTCTAAACAAGCTCGTTTCGAAGTTCCCGAACTTGGACGAGATGCGGAACTGCATTGTTCTTGCTCTCAATGAAGAATATACAACCGATTCTGCTGTTGTTAAAGACAAAGATGAATTGGCCATTATTCCTCCGATAAGCGGCGGGTAAGCAGTTTCCGTTTCACGTTTTCAAAGGCACTCGAAGAATAAAACACAAACTTCAACTGTATAATGTGCACTTGAATCTGCAATATTTCGATCTTTATGTTTTAATGTTTCGATGTTACTGCAATCGTAATGTTAATCGAATGTTCGCTTTATTTAAAATATTTGTGTCCGACATTCGTGCTCGACATTTATGTTATTTGAACTCGAGTGTGAGTGTGAGTGTTTAGACATGAGAATGTGCCCGATATAAATGTGTCACATTCTTATATCTGAACTCTCTCATAAACTTCAAATCCGATTAAATCTTAAATCATAAACAACAGTTGTTTTCTATTAAACCCAAAGCTCCTTTTGACGGAACCCTGAACCTTAACTCATTTGAAATCCCATCCAACAATCAAATTTAGAAGACTACGTTTATTTGTAACCTTGATGACCTTTCTTGCTATGTACCATCGGATTAAATTTGGATGCGCGATTTTATGTTTGTGGATAGTTTCTCACGACGTTTGACTCTGATTTACGATTCTTGGTGGTTTTTCAATAGCTTAATTCGCTTTTTGTGGTTGGTTTGTGAATGCAGTCAAATTTGTTCGTATATATTTTTTGTCCAAGTCATTTGGTTGAGTTTTTAACCTTTTTTATGTATATAATATAAAGTGGGTAGTTTCAATGTTATAGGAAAATTCTCAAATTATGTATTTATTTTACGATGATAGTTATAAACCCTCATTCTAATTTTGAATATTTTCATTTTTTAATAATACTAGCGGCAACTATTCAAAAAAAAGGCTAAAAGTAAAAATTTGAGTCCATATATAATATTCTTCCATTTGACATAAATTTCATCAAAAAATTGGTCTTTTAAGTATTCAATAACATCAATTTTGATTTAAAGTTAAATGTCCGTTGAAACCAGATTTTTAACAACTTCAATTCTATTGTAATATCAGTTGAAACATCGTTAAATTGATCGAGAATTATTCCTCTAAAACTGAATTTTTTCCCAATAAAACTCATTTTATATGTTTCCAACATCGTTAACAAAATTTACATAAAAAATTATTTCAAAACTTAATAACTCAAATTATAAATATTATAACACTTATTAGAAATCTGAGAGCGAAAAAATAATTAAAAGCGATATCAACATGAAATATATTACATCTAAAATATAAAATTTAACGTGAGTTATTCTTATCTACATTTTCAGATGAGAGAAACAACAATACACTATTAACGTAGGAATGACGTAAAACACAAATACATAACATTTTCTTATATTTTTAAAACATAATTAATTTAGTAAGATGATGCATTAAGCTCGAATAAAAATTCGAATTAATATATCAATAGATCGTACTCTAATAATTATAAAAAAGAAAGAAAAAAAACATAAAACGATAAAATGTCAAGAGATCTGTTTAAGATTCTAATATTAGAGTTTCAACATGTAGGGAAAACTCAGAAATAAAACCAACAAATCCGGGGGAACTCAAAGATATAAAAAGAATTGAATTGCTCGCAAATTTCAGAAGCCCCTCTGGTTTTCTCCCAATTTTGATTCTCTGATTCCATTTATTGGGATCAGAGGATCATCTTCGATGTTCTCCTCAAATTCAAAAAGAAAATGCAGCGAAAACAGTCGCCATGCAATAAACGTTCTTCGTTGAAGAACCAACTTCTTGAAGATTGTATTTCTTTTTTAGTGATTTAAAGCAATGGGTGCTCCTCAGAATCAAGCAACAATGGAGGGTTGGTTATATACAATACGTTTTAATCGAATTGGCTAACAGTTCTCTCGCAAACGTTATTTCATTCTTCGTAACAACGTTCTCAAGAGCTACAAAGGAATCCCCAATTATGAGAAAGAGGTAACCCCTTTTTTAATTGATCCCTTTTGTTGTTCATTTTCATTTATTTTGGTTGAGTTATGGATTCTTTTATATGTTTTGGTTGAATAGAACCCATTTTGGAGAATGGAACAAATGTTGTGTTCTTTTGCTGCTTTTATGATGATGTGTTCTTGGTTTTATGAGAATCATGGTTTTCTGGGTTTGACTGAGGCAAATGCATATATGTAATAAGTATGTTCATTTGATCATGTTTATACAATTGCATATACATATATGTTTGCATGTTTTTATGTATAGTTTTCTGGATTTTATCTTTTTCTCTCACTGGTTGATTTCTGAACACGTAATCAATTCATTCAGAATTCACTTTATGATCACATAAACGAACTTAAATCCTATGTTCATTTAATCACATCAAATGTGTATGTGTGTATATATATATATATTGTCACGGGCCGTGATTTTTAGATTCGGAATATTGGCGCAAGTGTCTGATAAAGAGATTTTATGTAGAGTGTGGGTTTGCCTAAACCACCAGACTTGGTCCATCACTTGGAGAATGTTGTGAAGCCCGTTCACATTGGCTGTGCAGAAAAGGAAAGTGGCATCAAATCCGAAAATGATTACATGAGCTCGGTAAATATAGCAAGAGACAACAAATCAGGAAGATATTGTGAGTGAATCTTACCATATCCTATGTGAACACCTATCCAATGAAAGAATCCTACTAATGGATGTAATTAGATAGGATTGGGTAGGGTTTCCTTGATTTAGGAGATTTTGTATTAATTGGACTGATCTTAATCGTTGAGTAAATCGATCTAGGCAATTGATTGAGAGGAATCTCAACTATAAATAGAGAACCTCTCCTCCTCATCTGTAACCATCCATTCCTTCATTTATTCTTCCATTCTCTTGGGAGATTGTAATAAAACTTTGAGATATTTACTCTAGTTTCAGTGTTCTTTGTTCTTTATTCTCTTTTGTGTTGTTGTCTCTCTTGGTGGCCAGGAGTAGTCACACTTGTGTTTGCACTTCTACACCATAGTCCAACCTTGGTGGCTTGGAGTAACTATGTTGGTGTTAAAGCTTCCGCATCCTAGAAGCCTTAAGGGTTTGATTCCAACCATAGTGAGTTTGCATGCTCACTAGGCTTGGGTAAGACATACTTAGTCGCAGAGAAAACTCAGAAATGTGAAGAAGCGTCTAAGGCCGCACGTTCCGTCAGACTTTAACTCTGGATTTCAACCTAAGTGATTGGTTTTGAAAACCAAGTTGAACCCAATGTTCATTTGATCATTT
This sequence comes from Hibiscus syriacus, assembly GCF_006381635.1. Lineage (NCBI taxonomy): Eukaryota > Viridiplantae > Streptophyta > Magnoliopsida > Malvales > Malvaceae > Hibiscus > Hibiscus syriacus. The sequence continues at coordinate 180,108 of NW_024062970.1, forward strand.
TTATGCACATACATATATGTTTGTATATATTAATCTTCTGGGTTTCATTTTTCTGAATGGTTGGTTTTTGTTATCAATAGCCAATATTTCTGTTAATGGTTTTGCTTATTATCACATTTTCATTCTAGTAGTTGGAAAAGAAGAAGAATCCAAATTTTATATCTTATGTCTGGTTTTACGTGACCATATGAAACAAACAATAAAACCAATCATTGATGGAGTAGTAGTAAGGTAGATGGCTTTGAGTTCATTTGGTAACTGAAATTAAGACCTTTCTCTTTAAATAAATAATAAATATAGGGAATAAAGAATTGTATCGTGATAAATCACTATTTTAGAAATGAATTCATCCTGATACGTGTACTCGTCGTAAGGAATAAGCGTCTCCTGAGGTTAGTATGGTCTCTTTAAGAATTTGTACACCTGGAAACTGGAACAGACTTTGACAATACTGCTATAACAAAGGATTTATAGGAAGATGAAGGAGCATAAAGATTCCAAATAACATTGTGAAATGATTAATGCTCAATTTCAAGTACCACTGCCTAACATTTTTCACCACATTCGTGATTATGTAGCTTCCTATATAGATTAACCAGAAATCTACCTATTACGGTCGCATTTAGTAACAGCAGTTGTATCAAGGTGTAATAAATCCGAAACCGTTCTTTTGCAGGAGTCTGTTCGAAGTGATGTAATCAATTCGAGTATTCGGGTTACGGACAATGGAAGGGCGAGCATTAACAGGAAGGTATGATTAGCAAATAATGTTTCCTTTTGATGCTGCAATGTCGATATTTAACGCTCACGATGTGTTCGCCACTTGCAGGTTTGCTTCGTTTTCACTCTTTACAGTACTTCATATGATAATGATCAGCTTAAGGCAAGTAAAACTGTGAGCTGTGTCGATTTTGATGTTGAACGTATTACCTATGTTGCTCCGACTCTTCATTTTTCTTTAACCATGTTCAAAAGCCCGTGATACATGAAAAAACATAGAACGAATTGAATATATCTATGTCGGAATCCGTATCACACATGCGCAGTCGAGTTCGAGTAACATATCTTGTTAGCAAGCAATTTCTAACATCGAAACATTACAGTTAGGTGCAACTAGCTCAGAGGAAGCAGCAAGGTGGATTCATTGGTTGAAGGATGCTTCTGACTTTTTCATCGTTACCTTATACTATATAATATTTTCTTCAGGACTCTCCATGTCGTTCAAAGAATGTTTCACCTTCTCCCAAGAACATATGGTCATCTTTGAGGTAATTACAGTTGATAATCTCCCGATTTGTTCTGAAATGCTTGTTTGCTTTAATGATCTATATTCCTGCACGAAAAGATCGGCTAATGCGAAGAGCAAAGATAACAAAGTCTCTGTCCATTGGCCATTCCACTCATCCGTTAATGCCGATGCAATGACATCCGATGTTGTTGCACCCTCACCTTGGAAGATATTTGGTTGTCAGAACGGTACGGATTTGAGTTCATAATCACGTTTTCATGTTCACGAACGCGATGCATCGTTGAAGAAATGTGTCGCAGGGTTACGGCTTTTCAAATAAGCGAAAGATGTGAATTCTCGTGGAAAGGTAGGTTGCTTTTGAACATCATTCATGAATGTTGTACTCGATATTTTTCGTTTTCTTTCGGCTTAAGAAACTTCTTGTTCTTAGCGTTGGGATGATATTCCGGCAAATGGCTGTCGGTGTGGTCGATGGGACCTCGGACTAGTTTTCCCTTTTCCATTGATGTAAAATGTTTTATTGCACTTTCGGATTCGCAGCCTTACGAGAGCTGTTCAAAGCGAAACAAGGAAACTATTTTCCTGAATGCTTGTCTATGGAGTGGACATGTGATAAAATTTGACTCAAACCGAAAAAGATGTTAAGATCGAGGACGTTGCTCTAAAGGATGATGAGGGGCAGAAAACACCGCTCGGACTCGTTAGTCTATTAGGCCTGAACGAAGAAGCGGATGAGTTCTTTGATGTTCCGGAAGCAGATGAATTCACAGATTATGATCGCTTGGACAGTGAGTGGTCTCCTGGACCAAGTTCGCCAGTACTTTCTTAATCCCTCATATTAGGTTCTCGGTTTTCCGATTCGTACCGATTTCAATCAGATCATTAACTGTGTTTTATTTCATCATAATCGAACATGCAGAGCAAATCACTGCCGAAATCAACATCAGCAAGCCATTTAGTGAGAAAATTGCAGAATTTTGCAAGTGAGTTCGACTGGACTAACCAAAGTTGTCGAGATAATCAATGGATTGAATGCATAGCTTAGGCATTTCTAAACTATTATTCATGCTGCAGATCAAAAGAAGGAATGAGTATCAAGAGGTGGCTCGGGACGACTGCAGAGTCTTCTCCTACAGAACCTCTCTCCAAAAGGACCCGACTTGTGCTTTACCGTGCAGTTGGTCGGCCGGCGATCCTTCTTCGTTTTTGATACGTGGTAAAACTTACCTGCAAGACAACAGAATGGTATTCATTCACTTGCATATGATATGCCACCAAGAATGCATATATACATCTATGCATGCATGTGTCCAGCTCTTCATTTTTCTTGAAGTACAAGCATTCGACACATATTTAGACATGAGTATGAAGAAATAACCCTCTTCTCCTCCAAATACATTAATAAACTTGGAAAACGTTGAACAAATTCATTTCAACACATACTAGTATTCGATACTCGTACTCGAATCCTAGTAACATATCTAGAAAGCTGGCTTCTTCTGTCTTCATTTCTGAACTTGTACTCTTCGTGGTAGATCAAGGCAAATGGAACGCTGATGCAAATGGTTGGGGCAGACTGATTAATATCTGACAAACGAGAAAATGATATGGGCAGCCGAGTCGGTGGCATTGTTCAGGTCGGTTTATTTTCCGATTTCTAACGCTCAAGTCCATGTTATTAAACATGTATGATGGAAAAATAAACTTCGTTGAAATATTTTCATGCAGAAATACGCAGAACGTGGTGGACCAGAGTTTTTCTTTATCATCAACATGCAGGTGCGTTCGATTTTTACATTTTTTTTCAATTACTTCATACGGATTTTGTCAACGATCATGTGATATGCTCCCAATTATTATACATCAGATTCCCGGATCGCCGACGTATACACTAGCACTGTACTACATGATAAAAACCCCCATTGAGGATCACCCATTGCTGTACAAGTTTGTCGATGGAGATGATGCCTATAGAAACACGAGATTTAAGCTCATACCATATATTTCTAAGGTATGCAAAACTTCAAAATTAAGCTTTCAAGTTTCCTACATAGCCAGTTAGTGTCATCTCCGACATTCTTGAGACATAAACGGAAACTCAAGCAAATGCTGTTCCTCCCTCCGAGACGACTCTGTAGCCAGTTTTTTTTTAAATGTGTAAACGACCTGAAAAAATAATCAAGCACAGATGTCTCGTCTATTCCCCTAGGCTTTTTACTCTGTTTTAGTGAATAATCTTCTTCAGGGATCATGGATAGTCAAACAAAGTGTTGGAAAGAAAGCTTGCTTACTCGGTCAAGCTCTCGATACTCGATACTTTCGTGGGAAAAATTACTTGGAGGTAAATTTCCGATTCGGAAAATCCTCGAATCAAGTACGACACTACATGAACGATGATTGTGTCATTGTCTTAGTTGCTGATATTGCAAATTACTTGGCTCTGCAAAAACGAATGCATTTTTTAGTTCTCTGTTTTTCCAGTCTTCGATTTGTTATTGTGTTGCCGTACTGAAACATATTTAAATTTCAGGCAGAAATCGATATAGGGTCTTCGACAGTGGCACGGGGCATAGCTAATCTTGTCCTCGGATATCTGAACAATTTGGTTGTAGAAATGGCGTTTATAATACAGGTAAGACTTCTGTAAGTGAAGTTTCCTCCATGTCTTTGCATGTGGACTTTACTTGAGTAGCAAGCAACTAAAGAACAATGAGACAATTAGCTTGCATGTTGCTATTATTCTGATTAATTTGCTTCAACTCATTGTTTTCTCATTAAATTTAACGTTCACAGTCGAGTCCGAGTAACATAGATTTGTTTGTCGAGTCCGACTAATAGATTTGTTTGATTGCGTTGATTACACACTCGAATCCGAGTAATATAGATTTGTTTGATGGTGTTGATTACAATCCAAACTACTTTTTCAGGGTAATACACAGGAGGAGTTACCGGAATCCCTACTTGGAACATGCAGGCTAAACCATCTCGATCTAAACTACTTTTTCAGGGCAATACACAGGAGGAGTTACCGGAATCCCTGCTTGGAACATGCAGGCTAAATCATCTCGATCTATCGAAGGCTCCCGTAGCGGTGCCATGATCTACAGAGAGGTTGAATCGAACAGGCACAATTGTATAGATTCTTTTAAATTTTGATTAACATTCAATCAACTTGAAAGTGAAAACATGAATCCATTGAATTGATAATTTGGTAGTGTTTTATATATTTCATTCCATGTATTTTAAAGCCTTGTAATGTAATTCTTTCACATCCATTATCATCTGGATAAATTTTATATTTTATTACAAGTACTCCTAACAAAATCTCTTTGGAGTTTGAAAACATGAAAAATCCGTCGGGAAAAAAGTATTTTTACCGACGGTTTCTGAAGAAATATTTCGTCGGTAAAAAGCGTTTCATAATTCATACACACATACTGAATTTAACAAAAACTTTTTTCTAAAGAAAAACCCAGAGTTCATGAACTTATTCTTCCATTAACAGTACTTAAAAGAGGCGAATCCCACCATCCACGATTATATTACATCCATACATGAAAATCAAAGCTTTGTTCAATCAAAGACCGTAGAGATAACATAAAATAGAAACCCTGATAATCATAATCTTTTAATTGTAGTAAAGTTCGAGGCCCATACCATCATGAATCTCGTAATCCTTGAGGGTGATATGATCCTTGTAGACCGTGTACCACTTCTGGATACGGATCTTGTCGGCTCGGGTTCCGGTTTGCGCCGCCACCAGCTTCTTGAGGTCTCCGATGGTGTCGTCGTCGTTGCACTTCACGCGCACCTTCTTGCCCAGACGATCGTTCAACACCACCTCGATCATCTTCGGTTTTTTTTTTGTCGAAAGAAGAACTTCAGAGAAAACCCTAATTCCCAAATTCGCTAAAACCGGAGAAACAATGAGAGAATCGATGTGTGGGGTGTGGTCCGTGTGGATTTTTATTAGAGAATTTTTTTAGGGCTATTATTGACTTTTGGTTTCTTAAATGTCGTTTCGTGCGTTTTACCAGTTTAACCTTTTTAAAATGGATTAATTCCCTCTTACCACCTATACTCATAAAATTTATTCGTTTTACATAGTATAATCGGATTTTATCTCATATTTATATTCATAAATTGAATTAGTTGATTAAGATTACATCGATTACACTCACACCAACCGGAATTAAATAAAAAAAGTGAACGTATCGAAACTTTATTTTAAGTTGTAAATTTGGGTGTGAGATGTCACATTATAGAATTGGCCATTAGATCTTATATCACCCATATTCCATGGAAAGGATGAATTCAAAGCAAAATTTTAGAATCAACATTTCAGAATGGGTAAATATCTAAATTCGATTCTAAAATGATCCGAGTTCGAATAACATAATTTATATGTTTATTAACACGAACAAGCGGCATCTAATTGTGATTTTTTATCCTTTAAGTACTAAATTGCAAAAAGATGTGGAAATCAGGGACCAGTTTGTAATTAACCCCATGAAAAACTTTTGTATGTATCATACTAATCTCATTTTCAACTTCTAACTCTACTTTCTGTTAGATTTTCCCGGAAAAATTATAAGAAAAAACCAGCATTTTCTAGGAAAAGTAACGAAATGGAACAAATTCTGAATATGATTGAAGTTGATAGTTCTGATAATAAGATCAAAGTTTCCATAACCGAATCAACAATGATGCAGATTCTTCACAGATCAATGGACAAAGCATACCAGAAAGTAAAATCGAAAAAGGATGTTCTTGAATGTTTGAACGAGATTTCGAAATTCTACGAACTCGCCATGCTGCAATTAGAAGGCTGTTTGAATTTTGTCCAAGAAGAAAGGGGCAACTATGATTTCGAAATCAGTCACGATTTTTTGTTCAAGGACTTGATGGAGATCAAGGATCGGCTTCAACGACGACTCAAGGAAGCCGAATTGGCAATCTCGGATAAGGATAACGAGTTATCGGAGAGATCGGGGAATGAAATGAAGCTCAAGAAGGCATTGAAGATGAGTGAAAAGAGAATGAATTCATTGTATGTTGATCTTAAGGAACATATGAAAATCGAGGGTTTCGATGAGTTGTTTCTTGGGAGCCAAGTCAGCTTCGAAACCAGGGACCGGGAAGACGAATTTTGTGAGTTGAAGTATTCGGTTGATCAGCAAGTATGGAACAATAAACAACAGCTCAAACCAAGTTATCAAATCCAAGATGAAGAGAGAAATCAAGTGATCAAAACCAAGAAAATCCAGCAGATGGGATTGGATCTCGGGATTTTGAAGGAGACACTAGATCTTGCCTTTACCAAGAAAATCAAGTGAACAATATTATTATTTTTTTAATAATATTGCTATTATTATCGACTATATTAGATGATTAGTTCAGTATCAAGTTTTTTAATAAGATTAAAGATTTTAAACCTAACATTACGAATGAAACAAATTGAACTGTAAAAATTATTCTCGTAAAGGATTTCTATCGTCTTCGATCTAGGGGTGTTCATTCGGTTAATTCGGTGGCCGAACCGACCGAACTATTATTTTCGAATTAATCGAACTTTTTTTTTTCTTTAACCGTTAACCGAACCGATTTTTTTTTCGAAAATATTACCGAACCGAATAAATTTTGGTTAATTTAGTTAATTTTCGAATTAACCGAAATTTGTTAGAATTTTATAATTTAATATTTTTTTTAATTAAAAAAATAATTTACAATTAATTTAAATAATATCTAATTATAAATAATATCTAATTTAAAATTTTTTAACTCGATTTTAACTTAGCGTCGGAGAACACAATCAGATCATCAGCGAACTGGACGTGGGAAATGCAAAAACTGCTAGAGCCAACCCGAAAACCATTGGTTGAACCCACTTCCGCTGCTTTGAACAGTAAGCCGCTTAACGTTCCTCCCACTATATGGTGAATGAAAGCGGAATACCGATCCTTTAAGTAGATTTTAAATTCTAGAAATATGAATATAATCCAATTTTACACGGTTGTCATTAAATTAAAATAATAAAGGGATTAAATTTATGAAATTTAAACTAGAGGGACTAGTAATATAATTGTACCCGAAAAAGGACTAAAATGAACTCGATACCAAACTGTACCAAGTCTCCCCAAGTCTGAATTACGGACCATAATGTCATCAAAGAAAACTACCACAAATTTTCTTAAGTAAGGTCTAAACAAGTCGTTCATCAAAGCCTAAAAGGTATCTGGCGCATTGGTTAATCTAAAAGGCATTCTTGATCTGTTGCATGCATTATATAGGTTGGACAGGGCCGGTTCTGACTATTTCTAGGCTCGAGGTGAAAATAAAAAAAATGGTCATCAATATAAAAAATTTAAGAAATATGTAATAGGAAAATTTTATTAGATTTTTTTATTAAATTAAAAAAATAATTATTCATTATAATATAAAAGATGTCAAAAAATATATTTAAGAATACAAATACTTATAAAAAATAAATTTTCGATCATTTTTTGATGCAAAACTATTTATGATAGTGGCAACATTAATGTTTTTCAATATATTTTTCTCAATACATAACACAACATTTGAAAATGAAAGAACGATCTTATCTAGAATTTGAAAATATATAAAAATTAAAAGAAAGACTTTAAAAACGTGATCTATCTAGAGTTTTAAGAACAATCTTCAATATGATTCAAGCACCACAATTGATGATGTACAAGTGTGACTTTACGTGTGAGAGAAGTATGATAAATTAAAAATAATAATAATTTTTAGATGAATTGTGAAACATGAAATAGAGAAGCATGCTAATTATACTTAATTTTTTTCCTCTCGATAAGTTTTGAAGAAAAAAATAGCGTTAATAAATTTGTTCATTGATATGAAAAATCGGGAAAGAGATTTGGTGAATTGATGATGAAAATTTGGAAAGATCAAAACTAAAGAGATTCAATTGATTTTTTTTATTTTGGGAAAGAAATATTGAATTAGAATTTTATAGAATAACATATTATTAACGTTAATATAAAATTCAATAATGACAATTGACACTTTAATAAATTCATGGGCCCAATTATTTTATTGGGTAAATTACATGTTTAGTATATAAACTATCATTTTCATCTTGTTTTAGTATCTAAACTTTCAATTTTTTTCAAAATCATACCTAAGCTTTAGTTTTTGCTTCATTTTAAAATCCGTCTTTAAAAACTTTAGTTTCTTTTAATTTTGTTTTAGTACCCATAAAAAATTTAACGTTAAATTTTAAGTTTTTTTTAAAAAATTAGGTACTAAAACAAAGAAAAACTGACAGTTTATGTACTAAACGCATTAAGTTTTTAACGGTAGGGTACTAAAATGAAATGAAAACTAAACATTAGATATGATTTTGAAAAAAATTAAAAGTTTAGGTACTAAAACGGATCAAAACTGATAGTTTATGTGCTAAATGAATAGAATACCCTATTTTGTTTTATAAATTTTGGGTAAATTATGCGTCTAGTACTTAAACTATCAGTTTTGATTCGTTATAGTATCTAAACTTTCATTTTTTTCAAAACATACCTAAAATTTAGTTTTTGTATTTTAGAATCCATCGTAAAAACTTTAGTTTTTGTTACATTTTAGTACATCATCGTTAAAAGCTTTATTTTTTTGTTTCATTTTAGTACCCCGTTCAAAATTTAACGTTAAGTTTTGATTTTTTTTTGAAAATTTAGATACTAAAATGGACCGAAACTGAAAGCTTAGATACTAAACATGTTAATTTTTTTAATGACGAGTTACTAAAATAAAATGAAAAGTAAATATTAGGTATGATTTTGAAAAAAAAATTAAAAAATTAAAAAATTAAATACTAAAACAAATTAAAACGGATAGTTTATATACTAAATCTGTAATTTACCCTTGAAAGTTTCGGTCTACCTATTAAAATAGTACGTCTCAAGCAGCATTAAATACAGAGTAGCATCATTGGACATGTGTTATTAAAATAATATTGCTATTATTATCGACTATATTAGATGATTAGTTCAGTATCAAGTTTTTTAATAAGATTAAAGATTTTAAACCTAACATTACGAATGAAACAAATTGAACTGTAAAAATTATTCTCGTAAAGGATTTCTATCGTCTTCGATCTAGGGGTGTTCATTCGGTTAATTCGGTGGCCGAACCGACCGAACTATTATTTTCGAATTAATCGAACTTTTTTTTTTCTTTAACCGTTAACCGAACCGATTTTTTTTTCGAAAATATTACCGAACCGAATAAATTTTGGTTAATTTAGTTAATTTTCGAATTAACCGAAATTTGTTAGAATTTTATAATTTAATATTTTTTTTAATTAAAAAAATAATTTACAATTAATTTTCAACTTCTAACTCTACTTTCTGTTAGATTTTCCATGAAAAATTATAAGAAAAAACCAGCATTTTCTAGGAAAAGTAACGAAATGGAACAAATTCTGAATTTGATTGAAGTTGATAGTTCTGATAATAAGATCAAAGTTTCCATAACCGAATCAACAATGATGCAGATTCTTCACAGATCAATGGACAAAGCATACCAGAAAGTAAAATCGAAAAAGGATGTTCTTGAATGTTTGAACGAGATTTCGAAATTCTACGAACTCGCCATGCTGCAATTAGAAGACTGTTTGAATTTTGTCCAAGAAGAAAGGGGCAACTATGATTTCGAAATCAGTCACGATTTTTTGTTCAAGGACTTGATGGAGATCAAGAATCGGCTTCAACGATGACTCAAGGAAGCCGAATTGGCAATCTCGGATAAGGATAACGAGTTATCGGAGAGATCGGGGAATGAAATGAAGCTCAAGAAGGCATTGAAGATGAGTGAAAAGAGAATGAATTCATTGTATGTTGATCTTAAGGAACATATGAAAATCGAGGGTTTCGATGAGTTGTTTCTTGGGAGCCAAGTCAGCTTCGAAACCAGGGACCGGGAAGACGAATTTTGTGAGTTGAAGTATTCGGTTGATCAGCAGGTATGGAACAATAAACAACAGCTCAAACCAAGTTATCAAATCCAAGATGAAGAGAGAAATCAAGTGATCAAAACCAAGAAAATCCAGCAGATGGGATTGGATCTCGGGATTTTGAAGGAGACACTAGATCTTGCCTTTACTAAGATGCAGAACGCAATTTTCTTATCCGAACTCAGGCTGATTGAGCATCAATGGATGTCGGACATTGAAAGATCCGTAGCTGCAATCGTGATTAAAGGTTCCCGGGAGAGTTTCGAAGATGAAATGAACGAGAGGTGCAAGCCTCGTTAATGTTGAAGAAACATTTGGCCAATGTGATTCGAGAGATTAATTGCCTTAATCAGGAACTTCGGTTCATTAGTAATCCAGATGATGTTCAAGTCAAGAGTTCGAAATCAAAGGGTCTACCGAGATGACGATGTTTCTCGGGAGGTCACGATCTCAGGAAATCGAGTAACATCATCATCTCGGTAGGCCTTTTGATTTCAACGGGTCCATATTCCGGAGAAAAAGCGACGAGCTCAATTTGTTAACGAAAGAAATTCTTCGAGATAAATCGAGTCCGCTACCACCGAGGAAAGGAAAGGATATCGTTGATATGAGACGATGGATTCGAGAAATTATTGCGAGATTGGAGAATTTAATCAACCTGAACCCTGGGATTGGTGATTGTTCTAGTGACAATAGGTATGACTATGAACTGCAAAAGCCACCCGAGGCGAGGCCATTTATGAATGGTCAAATCGAAATCGAGAATCCAGGCGTTCACAGTATGGAAGAAATATGGGAAAAAGTGACTAAAAAAACCCCAGTTTCTGAAGAAAGAAATGAAGATCCATGGAGTGAAATAAAGCTTCTGAAACAAGAAATTGAAGATTCAAATCTGCAAAACAGGATCATGGAAGAGACTTATTTAACTCTTTTACGAAGTTTTGTTGATGAATTTCATATCGAGATGCTCAATCATCACATACATTGCCCAGTCAAAGAAAATATGTATGAAAACTTGATCGAGGAAATGAAAACCGAGTGGAACGAGAAAACCAGAAGTGAGAAATACGGTAACTTGTACGCCAAGCCAACGGTGCGGGATCTCGATTCTGCTCATAATTCTATACCTGCAAATCATCAAACATTACTCTATTCGGAAAACACGAGCCTAGAGGAGTCAACACACCCTGATTACCTCTTTCGAGCACTTTGGGACGACATTTACGCGGTCCTTTTACGGAAAATCATCGCCAAATGGAAAGAGAACATAGAAACTTTGAAGTCTACAAGTTGTTTAGGTGAGGAACCGTGTGAGATTGTTAAAGGAATTGTAAACACTTCCAATTCTATATTAATTGAACTGCAACAGATCAAAGTCAACGAGAGTACGAATCAAAACTTTGAGTCCGACGATAAATTCTTCGAATCTGCAGCAATTTCGATCAAGGATGATGTTCTGAAGGTTTTCCTAGCTGATGTCATCAAGGAACACCAGAAGGAAATATATGCATTTAGTCTGGAGAGTCTCATCAAGGAAGATATTTTCCACTTTGTCCTAGTTGAGTCGGTGAAACAAGGTTGCATTCTAGACAAAACCGATGACCGGACGAACCGAGAACAAAGTCGGTGTAACTCGAAGATCTCAGTCGATAATTTGGCACATGTATTAGTTAGACTAGTTAAGTTTTTCAAAGACGAAAAAGCCGTGATACAAACTGCCTATGCAACGGAGTACAAGCCTCCAACACGCTGCACCCGGATTCGAGTCCAATCAACACGACCATTGCCCCGGATTCTTTACCTACGACGAGAACAGTACTAATTCGACAAGTATCAAGCTTGAGAAAGCTTTGCTGCAATTGGATTATGGCAAGGCATTATTGAGCGAGTTAGGGTCCGAGTTAGGCATAACATTAATCAATTCAAATTCACACAATGCTACCAGAGATTGCAGGAAACCCTTCATTGAAGGATCTCATAAAACCTTTATTCGAGATTCATCTCGAACGTTGCATAGTTTCGAGTTCGAATCATTTAAGAGATTAGGAAGGCATGCCTCGAGGTACTGCAGTTCCTTGCCAATGTTCCTATATGGAGTATAATTAACTGATCAATGCATACTGAGATCATACATAACTCGAATCGGATGAGTGTCGATTCAAACTCGAATTCGAATAACTTACGATTCGATTCCGATTTGCAGGTTGGATGAAATGAAGGATCAGGTAGATAAAGTTGCCAAAATCGCTGTCTCACATATCCAAAAGGAATCACTTTACAAGAAAGCTTTCATTAGGAGATGTGAGAATCTACAAATGGCTGAAGCTGAGGTGATGCACCATAACTTCACTTTATCCTCTTTCTTTTATCGTCTCGAATCGGATCGAATTCTTCGTCCAAATCTAAAGGATTTGATCAAAAATTGATTGATCATATTCGATCCGTTTGACTCACGAACACCTCTACCTGTGCAAATTTATTCTTGACCTATTCAATTACCAATCTATACATAAAAAAATTAGACCAAATCGAAAACACGATACGATCGAAAGCACATAATATAAATTTAAATTCTTGATAAAATAATTTAATTTAATTAATTTATATATATATATTTTCTAACAGATCTCGGAAATATTAAAGTCAATAGAGAAAGAAACAGGAGGTATATGATTTTTTTATAGCATTACCAATATTTAATTTATTAGTCGATTAATCTAGATTGAATTTTGTTGATTACGACAGTGATTTTCTTAATCAATTTTCTTTAATTCGAATTTATAATTTTTTAAATAAAAATTATTAGTAATTTTATTTCAAAAGGAAATTCATGTATTACAAGTAAAAATGCTATCAAATTCAACACACTATGATGTAAAGTTGAATCTAATTAGATGAACATAAAAGAACAAAAGAATGAATAAATAACTAAAAATTATATATTTATCTTGATCATCTTTTCGGAAAGGAGAAATTCGATGGGGTAATCTCGATCGTGTGCTGTGTTCGGACCGAGCCGGGTGACCTCGATACGAATTCCGAAGTGCTAGATTCTCGAACCGCCGTATCTGCAACTTCACTCGTTTGCAGCTGCAATCTACCATGATCGGCAGCAGGAACATCGGTATCACGGCGGTTCGGGGAATCGGCGAACGAATCGGCCAGATCCCATATGTTGTTCTCGAAGTCGGAATGACTCGGAGAGGTGCGAGAGCTATCTACACTTCTTTCGGGATAGCGATGGAGGAGATGAACCGGGGACGTCCCGCGCGTCGGAGTTGCTGGCCTACTCGAAAACGGCGTTGTATTCTCCGAGTTCTTGCCTTGTTTAACCTGTTCCTTTGCTGTTTGATGCCAGTTTTTAAGTGCATCGGCAACTTTTTCATCGAAGATCGTCGGTCTCATATTAGTTCCCATCTGTACACATATATGTACATAAATTAATGTACAATATTTTTGGACACGTTCAGGTCGGTCTGAACGAAAATATAATCTATAAAGATGAAATTAAATAAGATCGGATCGGATTAAATCGGATGAATTGTTCAACCGTTAAATTGAAATAATTTTTTACCTGGTTCACCAAAGCATAGAGTGGAAGAGTCACGTAGCTGCAAAGAACCTGTATAATTACCCTGAAAATTGCAGAAGAAAAATTAATTAAATTACATTTTATTAGTAATTTTTCATTTATTTTTCAAATCATTAATATTTATTTTACGATTTTCATTGGTAATTTTTAATATTATAGAAAACTCACCCCATAGAGATTCTAATTATGATATCTTCGATCTTCTCATGGTAGCAAGAATTTATGGTAAATTCATACTGAAAAAAGAGAAGAAGAAAACTTGTTAGATAAGCTAACTAAACATTTTCTCGAGAAACAAACACTGGGTTTCTGCTTTCGGCTTACCGTGCTCCACACGAAAAAGGCCAGCTGAAACGCATTCTGCACAATGAAATCAGTAACATATTCAAATAAACTCGAATCCAACTTCGAATATATTTAAAATTGATTCTAAAATAAAAAAATAATTACCGTAAAAAGAACGACGTGAATAAGAAAAAGAAGAAAACGCGGACGACCGAACCAGAAGAGATCATCGCCCGGTTCAACCAATGGTGCACCCTTCACCACATCCCCTCTTGCTTGAATCTTTAGTCCCATTTTTGTTATGATCACTTGCAGCTTGGTTCCCACCATTAAAATTATCTGAAAAATAATAATCTCCATCCAATTAAGAATTTATTATCGAATTTCAATATTATTCGAATCTATAATGTTTTTTAAATATATATATATATATATATATATATATATATATATATATAATAATATAAAATATGTGTTGTACTTACAACTAAGGGGATAAAAGGAAGCCAAAAATAAGATTCCGAACCTGTCCATAAAAAGAGAAAATTAGTTGTTCGATATCATTAAGAACAAATAAATAAATGAAATGTTTTTTATTTTAGTTTCTAATATTTTTTAAATTGATAATAATAATAATAATTGTTTAGGGATGTATATAAACCGAGCTTGAATGAATAAATGTTATATTCGTGTTCGTTTGTTTATTCTTTAAGGTGTCTATGCTCGGTTCGTGTTCGTTTTAATTTTTAATATTGTGTTCGTGTTTATTTATTTATTGTTCACAAACATGTTCGTTTATTTGTTCATGAACATGGTCATTTAGTGTTAATTTTATATGTTCAATTTTTTAGTTTTACCCTTTCATATACAAGCTAAAGAAAAAAGTAAAATTATGTCACTGGTGCTTAAACTTCTTGAAGTTCATAGTTTAAATTTCAGCTTTTACCATGTGTATTATTTAGTCCCTACCTTCACCAATATTTAAAATGTACAAAAAGAAAAAGGAGAACCGGATCAACGAGCTTGTTCACGAACATAAATGAAAGAGTCGATAAACAAGTTGGTTTGTGAACATAAATGAATCGAACACTCCTATGTTCATGTTCGTGCGTTTATCAAATGAACATAAAAATTTAAGATCATGATCATTTATTTAGCTTAACAAACGAACACCAACAAACGTTATATGAATAATTCACGAATAGTTCACCGAACGTTATGTTAACTTACCATGATAAATCCGTGTCTCAATGTTAGGTAATCGGCCTTTGTAACCGATTCGTAGAACTGTCTAAAGAAACACACCTGCAGAGAATAAATAATTAAATAACGATTAATGATGTTATAGGTCTTCTTTAAAATGAATCTTTACGATATTCGGTCCAAATTAATTAATTAATTAATTAGATATCGATAATTATAAAAAAAAATATTTAAGTTGATTAATATACTTACGATCCAAACAGATAAGTTTGAACGGCTCCAAAAGTTCAAATGTCTACGTCCAAACGAAGTGTCTCTCGCAAACCTAAATCTCTCGGGATCTGCATCATACAAATCAAAACCAAATCGAATTTGAATAATTTTCTTATTAATTCGAATTAAATTAAGAAATGAATTTAAAAATGAAGAAATTTCTGTTGCGTAATACGGTTATCGGATAGAGCAAAATCGCAACTGATAATTTGAGAAAATAAAAATGAAGATAAAGAAGACACAAATTTTATAGAAAACCCCTAAATAATATAGGGTAAAAACCACGGGCAACGGTAGAATAATTTCACTATAAGAAAATATGAATTACAACATCTCTCGATCTAACAAAGAGAAAACAATAACAATTCTCTCTTGATAAAAAGGAGAAAACAACTCTCAAGAAAATTCTCTAATATTGGGAGAAAACTAAAATGATTTGGGATGATTTTGAAGTTAAATGGGTTAGGGTATTTATAGTTGAAGCTTAAGGACTAATCTTATATATACCCTAAAGTACAGGGACTAAATTCGTAATTTTCCATGCCACTTTTCAACCAAATCATGCTGCCTAATTTTGAAGAAAATCAGACGCCCCATTTGTCATTTTTTACTTTCAACAATCTCCCACTTGAAGATTTGATTGGAACAGTCATATTTTCACACCATTCTTTCTACGGCTATCGGATAGAGCAAAATCGCAACTATTTCATGGTAAAGTAATTTAATTGAGAAATTGAGAATATACATACCATTGTAATATTGATATTCAATTGTCTTTGTTTCATGTTCCCAAGCCTCCCATGTCTTCATCTGTAATCCAATAAATTATTTAAATATCATAAAATAATTAAGAGAATTTAATTTTTAACATCAAAATGATTAAAATATATAATATAAAGAATAATTAAATATTATATGTATATATATATATATATATATTACCTTGTAACTTCCAAAAGCATAGGTTATGATGCAGTAGAGAATATGAGAGACTGCAAGCACAAAGATGAATATGTGAAGCTGGTGGATTCCATAGGCCGATACAAATGCCACTTTACCCTGCAATTATATAATTTTTAATTATTATTTAAATTTTAATAATGAAAAAATCAAATATATATAAATATTTTATAAATAAATTCATGCCTTTTCTTTACACTTGTCGACTTCTTTAGGTGGATATTTAGCCGTGGACTTAATATCACAAGGATGCCACGTGTCCGCTATGCTTTTAGATATACAGATGTCAGCTATACTGTCTTGCAATACCGTTAGCAGTAGTGATATGAATCCCATCAGCATCAGCTCTGCAATGACAAAACAAAAAGTATTTGCTAGTCACTGATATAGATAAATATTTAACTCGAGTTCGATAAATTTTGATCTATTTAATTATATAAAATTTAAATTTAGTACTTAAATTATCAGTTTTAATTTATTTTAGTACCTCAATTTTTAATTTTTTTTTTCAAAATTTAACGTAAGTTTTGAACTTAGTAATAACATGAAACAAAAAATTAAACTTTAAGTATGATTTTAAAAAAATTAAAAATTTAAGTACTAAAACGGACCAAAACTGATGTTTAAATACTAAACACGTAGTTTACACTTGATTTAATAATTACTCATAAACTTCTCTCAAGAAAATCAAAAGGTAATTGGTTACCTGCTTTAACCTTCTCAAGTGCTTCATAAAGAGCTGGTTTATGCTTCTTCTTCAACCACTGTGTATAGTGCATGCAAGAATATCATATATCAAATTTATTGTATACTATCTTTTATAAATGATTAAATAATGAAATATTAAGACCAACCTTGCCTAGGATGTGAAGGGCATGTTCAATGAAGATGGAGACGACAACTATAACAAAACACACAGCTGCAACAGCCCATGTCGGTGTCTCCTCCAAGGAACGTGCTTTGTTGTCAGCATCCGCCATTGTTGTCCTTTGTTCCAAGCTTTTATGCACTTGAAATTACTTCGTATACTCTCCTGTATGTGTATTCAATAATTTTTGACAAAAATGAAGCTTTTCTTGTTGTTGTACTTGAAATTTTTGATCCCGAAATGGGTTATTTATAGAGTTTGAATTCCTTGCAGATATGGAAGAGAAAAATCATGGAATGATTCCACAAAGAGTTGATTTGACTCTTTCAAAGTGAGAGTGACTTGGCCTCTTCCTTCACCTTCACTGCACATCCTCAAATTATGATCCTTGTTTTGAATCGGTTCTTAAACTTTTTCATATTCTAATTTCACCACTGGATGTGACTCTCATTCTAGCTTTCCCTCAAACTTTGAACGTTTCAATTCCATCCAGATGCTACAACCCTCATTTTAAATTAGGCTATAATTTTTTGAATATTTCAATTTAATCCTAAACCATATGTATATTCTAATCACACCTCATGTTAATAAAATCATTAGACCGAACTATATTATTATGTATTTGAAGAAAAAAATTAGGTCAAACTATGGTCGAAACTAATTTCATATTTGGATGAATCTGGAAGATCAGAAGTTTATGGATCAACTTAGAACGAGAGTCATAATCTGAAGATGAAATTAGAATGTTAAAAAATTTGAGAACTTATTCAGAATGGGAGTCGTTGTCTGAGGATGGAATTAGAATATTCAAAAGTTTGAAGACCAATTTAATATAAAAACCATAGTTTGAATATGTATGGCAACGTAAATCATATAGTGAAACGACACGAAAATAGATTTGAAAATTAAGACTTTCTTTCGTAAACGTAAGTGTTTATATTCACATACTCACAAAAATAATACTTCCACCCGATCACGGCGTGTGTGTTGAATTTTAAAGGGTTTACTATTCGACACATTCACAAAAATTTTAAGGTATAATTATGTTTCCAGTCCTTTGATAGCGGTGTTAAATTGGATTTTTTTTTAATTTAATTATCGGTACTTGATCTATCGATCAATCAATTCATTATTCACAATGTTAGGATTCAAACTCCCAATAATACTTAAAGGATCTAGACTCTCGTGTCACTAGACCAATTGATTATTAGTTGTTCAATCGGACTTTGATTATTAAAATGGACTAAATTTATGAAATTAAAATTAATAGTGTTAAGAATTTAACAACACTATTAATTTTTTTATATAATAAGTCAGATTATTTAACATTTATAAAATTGCTTATATGACTAATTTAAAAATATATTGACTTTCACTAAATTTTTTGAAAAAAATATATTAAAGAAAAAATCTTATGGTCCAAAATTCAAAATCTAAAACCCTACAATCTATTTTTTAAATGATTTTTTGACAATTTTATTAATTAACACATACAAAATAAAAATGTAATCTTGAGTCTCGTTAAAAAAAAATTCCCTAACCTTAGATAAAAAAAGTGTGCCATGACTACAGAGATAAATTAGAGACAATCCTTTCCGGCGACAAGAGGGATCGAAGAAACATACCTCAAATACACATCTGAGGAGTCTAGAGACACTACTGATCAAACAACTAGGGGTGAACAAAACTCAACTCGACTCATAAAATCATTTTTTTCAATTTTGAGTTATTCGAGTTATTCTAGTAGACTTGAATTATCAATTCAGTTTTCGAGTTCAAATCGATGTTGAAATTTGAAAATTTCAAGTTACTTGAAAAACAAAAAATTTGACTATGTATTTTAAAAGTTTTATGATTTAGTTCGTGATTTCATTATTCATTTAATTCATTCTTCATTTAAGTCTATTTTTAACCAAATTTTAACCGCATGCTCCTAAACCATCGTAGAATACATATGCACTTACAATTTCTCTTTTTGATAACAAGTTTTCTATTTTTTAATTTAGTCCCATAATTTTTTCATAATTTCATTATTTCTTCAATTCATCTTTTATTTTAAATTCATTATTTTACCAAATTTGAATCACATGATCTATACCACTATAGAATACCTATGTAACTTCAATTTTTTTTTAACTAAAGATGTATTCTCTTTTTTATTTAGACCCTTAACATCGCATTTTACTCATGACTGCAATTGTTTTCAAATTTTTTCTTCCCGACAATTCATTGACTCTTTTATACTCTCATCAGGAGTTTACCCTCAAAATAAAGAAAAATATAATATCGTAAATATATTTTATAACTTTAGATTGTATTTGATATATTAAATAACATTATAATTTGAAAAGAATATGTAATATATATATTTCTTATATGATTAAAGAAAGTCGAAAAAATGGAACCAATCGTTACCATAATACTATAAATAATTATAATAAAATTAGCATAGAAACTCGAATAAATCGACTCAAATTTCTTAAACTCGTCTCGACTCGAAAAAATTTCAAGTTAAGTTTAAGTCGTAAAATACGACCCGTCAACTCGAATAACTCAAAATTTTTTGACTCGATTTTAACTTAGCGTCGGAGAACACAATCAGATCATCAGCGAACTGGACGTGGGAAATGCAAAAACTGCTAGAGCCAACCCGAAAACCATTGGTTGAACCCACTTCCGCTGCTTTGAACAGTAAGCCGCTTAACGTTCCTCCCACTATATGGTGAATGAAAGCGGAATACAATTCGTGGTAGTTTTCTTTGATGACATTCTGGTCCGTAATTCAGACTTGGGGAGACTTGGTACAGTTTGGTATCGAGTTCATTTTAGTCCTTTTTCGGGTACAATTATATTACTAGTCCCTCTAGTTTAAATTTCATAAATTTAATCCCTTTATTATTTTAATTTAATGACAACCGTGTTAAATTGGATTATATTCATATTTCTAGAATTTAAAATCTACTTAAAGGGTCGGTATTCCGCTTTACATAAGGTATCTGACGCATTGGTTAATC
Organism: Hibiscus syriacus; assembly: GCF_006381635.1. NCBI lineage: Eukaryota > Viridiplantae > Streptophyta > Magnoliopsida > Malvales > Malvaceae > Hibiscus > Hibiscus syriacus. The sequence continues at coordinate 200,544 of NW_024062970.1, forward strand.
TAAAAGGCATTCTTTATCTGTTGCATGCATTATATAGGTTGGACAGGGCCGATTCTGACTATTTCTAGGCTCGAGATGAAAATAAAAAAATGGTCATCAATATAAAAAATTTAAGAAATATATAATAGGAAATTTTTATTAGATTTTTTTATTAAATTAAAAAAATAATTATTCATTATAATATAAAAGATGTCAAAAAATATATTTAAGAATACAAATACTTATAAAAAATAATACATTCGATCATTTTTTTGATGCAAAACCATTTATGATAATGGCAACATTAATGATTTCCAACATATTTTTCTCAATACATAACACAATATTTGAAAATGAAAGAACGATTTTATCTAGAATTTGAAAATATATAAAAAATTAAAAGAAATACTTTAAAAACGTTAAAAGAAAGACTTTAAAAACGTGATCTATCTAGAATTTTAAGAACAATCCTCAATATGATTCAAGCACCACAATTGATGATGTACAAGTGTGACTTTACGTGTGAGATAAATATGATAAATTAAAAATAATAATAATAATTTTCAGATGAATCGTGAAACATGAAATAGAGAAGCATGCTAATTATACTTAATTTTTTCCTCTCGATAAGTTTTGAAGAAAAAAATAACGTTAATAAATTTGTTCATTGATATGAAAAATCGGGAAAGAGATTTGGTGAATTGATGATGAAAATTTGGAAAGATCAAAACTAAAGAGATTCAATTGATTTTTTTTATTTTGGGAAAGAAATATTGAATTAGAATTTTATAGAATAACATATTATTAACGTTAATATAAAATTCAATAATGACAATTGACACATTAATAAATTCATGGGCCCAATTATTTTATTGGGTAAATTACGTGTTTAGTACATAAACTATCATTTTCATCTTGTTTTAGTACCTAAACTTTCAATTTTTTTTCAAAATCATACCTAAGCTTTAGTTTTTGCTTCATTTTAATATCCGTCTTTAAAAACTTTAGTTTCTTTTAATTTTGTTTTAGTACCCATAAAAAATTTAACGTTAAATTTTAAGTTTTTTTTTTAAAAATTAGGTACTAAAACAAAGAAAAACTGACAGTTTATGTACTAAACGCATTAAGTTTTTAACGGTAGGGTACTAAAATGAAATGAAAACTAAACATTAGATATGATTTTGAAAAAAATTAAAAGTTTAGGTACTAAAACGGATCAAAACTGATAGTTTATGTGCTAAATGAATAGAATACCCTATTTTGTTTTATAAATTTTGGGTAAATTATGTGTATAATACTTAAACTATCAGTTTTGATTCGTTTTAGTATCTAAACTTTCATTTTTTTTCAAAACATACCTAAAGTTTAGGTTTTGTATTTTAGAATCCATCGTAAAAACTTTAGTTTTTGTTACATTTTAGTACATCATCGTTAAAAGCTTTATTTTTTGTTTCATTTTAGTACCCGTTCAAAATTTAACGTTAAGTTTTGAATTTTTTTTGAAAATTTAGATACTAAAATGGACCGAAACTGATAGCTTAGATACTAAACACGTTAATTTTTTTAATGACGAGTTACTAAAATAAAATGAAAAGTAAATATTAGGTATGATTTTGAAAAAAATAAAAAAATTAAAAATTAAATACTAAAACAGATTAAAACGGATAGTTTATATACTAAATCTGTAATTTACCCTTGAAAGTTTCGGTCTACCTATTAAAATAGTACGTCTCAAGCAGCATTAAATACAGAGTAGCATCATTGGACATGTGTTATTAAAATAATATTGCTATTATTATCGACTATATTAGATGATTAGTTCAGTATCAAGTTTTTTAATAAGATTAAAGATTTTAAACCTAACATTACGAATGAAACAAATTGAACTGTAAAAATTATTCTCGTAAAGGATTTCTATCGTCTTCGATCTAGGGGTGTTCATTCGGTTAATTCGGTGGCCGAACGACCGAACTATTATTTTCGAATTAACCGAACTTTTTTTTTTCTTTAACCGTTAACCGAATCGAATTTTTTTTCGAAAATATTACCGAACCGAATAAATTTTGGTTAATTTAGTTAATTTTCGAATTAACCGAAATTTGTTAGAATTTTATAATTTAATATTTTTTTAATTAAAAAAAATAATTTACAATTAATTTAAATAATATCTAATTATAAATAATATCTAATTAATTTGATTCAAACATTTTACATTTAGTTTTGATATTATTTTAATTAATTACTATTGATTTGGGTTTTAAATAGATTTTAAATGGACTGGGCCTCTTAATATAATTATATTTAAAGGTTAATTCGGTTAATTAACCGATTTCGAATCGAATTAACCATTAACCGAGTTTTAAAAAAATTCTTAACCGTTTCCCGATCGAATTAATTCGGTGGCCGACCGAATTAATCGAACTAATTCAGTTAACAAATCAAGACGAAAATGGGTTTGAAAATTAAGACATTCTTACGTAAACGTAAGTGTTTATGTTCACGTACTAACAAATCAAGCTTTTTCACGACAAGGCTAGAGTTTTAAAGGGTTTACTATTTGCCATGTTCATAGAAAATTTAAGGTTTAATTATGTTTTCAAACCTTTGATAGCATTGTTCAATTGGAATTTTTTTTTGTTTAACTATCGGTATCTGATCAATTAAGTATTAACCATCTAATATAGGTCAAGTATTATAGAGACTTATTATGGGATGATCCTCTCAACCCTATTTATTTTACCTGATTGTTAATTTAAAATATTAAAGGGACTAAATTTATGGAATTTAAAGGAGAGGGACTGGAGACAGAATTGTACCCAAAATGGGTAAAATGAAAAAAGAGAGGGGCATTCCGAGAATTGGACCTCTCACACCCTCAGTGAGAATCATATCACTAGACCAAATGCCCTTCTTATTTAAATTATAGTAATATTTTTTAAATTTATTTTATATGACTGGTTTAAATGAGGGAGTCGAAGAGTTTGACCGAATAGAGTTGTGTTTATAGTCAATTATTTATTTTTAAAAGTGTCTATGTTCGTTTAAATTTTTAATATCGTGTTCATGTTCGTTTATTTATTTTTGAAGGTGTTCGTGTTCGTTTCGTAAACATGTTCGTTTAATGTTTGCTTATATTTTTATGAATATGTTTGTTTATCTGTTCGTGAACTTGTTCGTTTATATATTCAGAAATTAAACAAAATCAACTAAATAAATCCTATATAACATCCACAACAGAAATAAAATACAATCTTTAAACCCTAAATTTCAACCTGTGGTTTATTTAGTACCTACGTTCACCAATGTTTAAAATGTAAAAAAAAATAAAATAAAAAGTAAATCAACTTACAAATGTGTCATTAAACGAGTTTGTTCATGAACATAAATAAACAAGTCGATAAACGAGTTTGATCGTGAACATAACCGAATCAAAAATACCTTTGTTCATGTTCTGTTGTTTATTAAATGAACATAAAAATTTTGTTCACACTCAATTATTTAATTTAACAAATGAACGATTCACGAACAGTTCACTGAACGTTATATTCATTTACACCTCCTGTTATAAGGTATAAAATAGAAAAGAAAACAAGGAGTTAAAATCTCTAAATTAAATGGGTCGGGTAAGTATTGGATCGATTTTATTTAGTTTAACTCTTTATTTTAATTACACTTTTATATTTTATAATCATTTAAATAATATTTTATATAAATTAATAATATTATAAAATGAACCCACCCATTCAAAATAAAATAATAAATCAATAGGGAAAAATATATAATAATAATAAAAGTTCTCAATATTTATTTACTTTTTAAATTGTACCCTTAATTGTGCTAAATATGCCATAAGTGACTTGCTGCAGAATGGATGAGTTTGTCTAGGAGATTTGGTTTATAGCTATATAATGTCCGATCAATTCTCGACGGAGCGGTTGCTCGATTTCCTCGACCTATCATCGGAACACGTTGCTCTTGAGATTTCGAACCGTGTTGAAGCCTCGACATACGTGTCAAGTCGAAAATCTTACTCGAAACTCCCGGTCAATTCGAATCGATCAACTACAAAATCATCATGGAAAAGGGTAAAAGAAGTGATGGTTGATGGAGATACGAGAGAATGTGATCTCATGCTTTGCTTGAAGCAACGATTCACGAGTTTGATGCAAACTACGTCGAATACAAGCAAAATCAAGGGCAGCAAGGTCCGAACTTCGAACCCTTTTTTTCGAAAATGTCCGATTTTGCCGAAAGCTACTGTATTCTGGTTCCGAATGTTGTCTAAGATGTCATTAGCACCGATCAATGATTTGTTATATGTAGATGACTTAACGAAGCATTGCGAAAAGTTGTCATCAGAGCATACTACAATTAGTGTAAGCATGTAGTAAAATACTAATATGTATGAATTGGTTATGTTTTAACACATTATATATCAAAAGAGCCTATCCTTTTTATAGCAGTTATCTATTAGGCTTCATTCATCACATTAAAAGAATAAAGGGACTACATTTATGGAATTTAAAGTAAAGGGACTGGGAACATAATTGTACCCAAAAAACGTAGAACAAAAAAAGAATAAGGGGCATTCCGAGAATTGAACTCGGGACCTCTCGCACCCTAAGCGAGAATCATACCACTAGACCAAATGCCCTTGCTTTTTTAAATTATAAAACATTAATATAAAACTTTTATATAAAAACAAAAAAGAAAACTATCTAAAACCCTTAAAAATAAGATTTTTTTCGCATCGTCAGTCCCTGCAAAAACTTGGAGAAAATGGCGAGAACTGTTCTCTTCAACCTCCTAAGATCTCAATCCAAGCAGCTCATTTCGAGAAACATCCATTCAGGTTCTTTTTTTTAAATTTATTTTGGGAAATCCCTTTTGTGTTTCTTGTTCATCGCATTTAGATGTGGAGTTTGAATACTTAATTCTAGTGCCCCCCATTCGCCTAAAAGCTTAAAACCCATGTTTGTTAATCCTATTTCTGATTCTTTTGTTTGAAATTTGGTGTTTTTCTTTCGATTTGGGAATTGGGTTTTATTAACATGGCACATTCATAAATGGAAAAAGATTGGGTTTTTTTATGTTGTCATTGAGGTTTGCCATCTATCTTTTTTTACAACTTTTCTGGGTTTTGTATTTGCAATTTAAGAGTTTATAATATTCAGAATCCAGGGTTTTTGGTGTTAGCAAGTGGGTTGAAGCTGTGATTTGCTTATCTAACGGAACATGCATCGCAAGTGTTTGTGTTATTTCTTGTGTCATTATTGTGTTCTAAATATCGTATATTTATATAAATTTTGATATGATAAGGATTCCAAATATATAGATTTTGACATATTCGTATAATCTTATTATGTTTGTGTATATATCTGCTTGTTAGTGTATGATTGCACGAATATGTCACACATCATGAAAATCCGTCTCCGTTCTTATGTCTGCTTCGAAATCTTTGCCTGTGATCGGTTCTTACTTGCAGCTACTTGTGCTTTGCTTGTAATTCTCTTGCATGATATTAGATGACTTCCATCACTAAGGCATTTTATCTACCAGGACATCGTTTAGAATCTGTTTCTGTGAATTTTTGCCTCTCATTGAGGGTTGAATCCTGATATAATTTCCGGATTTTACTTTGTAGCATGTTCCTTAACATATCACTTTAACTAGTATCTGATCTAATCCCCCTTTTTCCTGATATCAGAAAAGATCGGGGATTTGATGTTTCTCGGTGTCCTTAATTTGTCTTATATCATTGAATCCTTATAGTGTCGCATATTCGTATAATTGCACAAAATTGTCACACACCATGACAATCTGTCTCGGTTCATACATTGATGCATGGAAATTTTTGCTTGTGATTGGTTCTGATTTGCAACTACTTGTGCTTTGCTTGTAATTCTCTTGCTTGATATTAGATGACTTCCATCACTAAGGCATTTGATCTACCAGGACAACATTTATAATCTGTTTTGTGTGGATTTTTTGCCTCCCATTGAGGGTTGAAGCCTGATATAATTTCTGAATTTTACTTCGGTAGCATGTTCTTTAACATGTCACTTTAACTAGTATCTGATCTAATTCCCCCTTTTTCCGGATACCAGAAAAGATCGGGGGTTTGATGTTTCTCGGTTTCCTTTGTTCTTTGCTCAAAAGCGAAACAGTAAACTTCTCAGCATATAGGACTCTTTACTGCTTGGAATATTACAACTTCTGAAGTTTGCTACAGATAAGTTAGAACTTTCTAACCAGGCACAGTTCTTATTGTGAGAAAGAAAATAATCTTGATTTCACTTGAACGGGAAACAAAAAAGCTCGTGTGGTTTTCATGACATTTGACTGCGAATATATGTTATTGTCCATAACTTGATGAATCCAGGTTTTCATGAAACTATGCTTCATTCACGGTTCGTGTTAATGTTTTTGTTTCAGATGCTATTTCCTCTAATTATTGTACAAACAAACAATATCATTTCTCTTGTTCATTCTTCTCTCCGTTGCTGCAGGCTATCCGTGTAGGTTTGCAACACAGTCTGTCACCCGATATGTCAAGCCAAACCTCAACTCTGCAGGGACCATTTTCGGTGTCCAAAAAAGATGGGCTTCTCAAGCTAAGACGACTGAGGACGACAATAAAATCAGCATCGGTCCCCAAAAAGGGAGAAAAGACGAAGAAGATGAGAAGGAAGCTGGGGTTGTTTACTACGGTCCGATTTCATCTACAATCAAGAAAGTAAAGATGCTTTCGCTTTCAACCTGCTGCCTCTCGGTATCATTAGGTCCTGTTATTACATTCATGACTTCTCCGGATATGAATGCGATTTTGAAAGGTGCAGTGGCATCCTCTGTGATATTCCTGAGTGCTACAACGACGGGCTGCTCTTCACTGGTTCGTGAGCCCTTACATCCAAAAGATCCGGTGGCAGCCCGGTTCGGACAGCTTTGAGGTGGAGATGATGTCTTGGCTAGCAACATATGTCCCACGAACCATCAAGTTCGCCGACATCCGTCCACCCGAGACCAACAGGCCGTTTGTGACGTTTAAAGCCAATGGGAACTTCTACTTTGTAGATGCTGAGCACTGCCATAACAAGGCTTTGTTGGCTAGACTCACACCCCAGAAAGCAACTCACGAGTCGGCCCGAAGAACTTATGATTCAAGTCGATCATTCGAAAGGTCGGAATCAGTATTTCGAGAAAGTTTCATGGTTACAACGAATGATCCATATAATTTATATCAGAATAATATGGTTGAATGAGCATGGTAATAATAATAAAACGAAAAACAAGTTTAGATGATATAAGATGCACATACATAAAAGTTCTACAGTATGCAAGACACAGAGGGCATAAAAGTTCTCCGATGATTGTAATGCAAAGCAACACATAAGACACCTTTTAAATATGCAACACACACTCCAGACTCCGAAACTAAAGCCACACCACCGTCTATCAAGAACCCAGTTCTGAGAACAATATCCTCGAGAAGACGGTGATGACTTCAAACGATAACAGCCATTAAAACATGCAACTATAAGTCTGTTGAACGACACAACCAAAGTTCTATAGTAGTGATCATAAAGCAGGTTTGTCGAATCAACCACGACCGGAACGGTTCATTTCTTCTTAACAGCAGACTTGGTCACCTTGGCTCCAGTTGGCTCCTTTTTCTCCACGCTCTTGATGACACCAACAGCAACAGTCTGCCTCATGTCCCTCACAGCAAAACGACCGAGAGGTGGGTACTCTGAAAAGGTTTCCACAACCATGGGCTTGGTGGGAATCATCTTAACGAATCCGGCGTCACCATTCTTCAAGAACTTCGGCTCCTTCTCAAGCTCCTTACCAGATCTTCTGTCGACTTTGGTCAAGAGCTCTGAAAACTTGACAGCAATGTGGGAGGTGTGGCAATCAAGGACAGGAGCATATCCGTTTCCGATCTGGCCTGGGTGGTTCATGATGATGACTTGGGAGGTGAAGTTAGCTGCCTCCTTTGCCGGATCATCTTTTGAGTTCGAGGCAACATATCCTCGCTTAAGATCCTTAACAGCAACATTCTTAACATTGAAGCCAACATTGTCTCCAGGAAGAGCCTCTTGGAGAGACTCATGGTGCATTTCCACAGACTTGACTTCAGTGGTCAATCCCGTGGGACCAAAAGTAACAACCATACCAGGCTTGAGCATACCAGTTTCAACACGACCCACCGGGACAGTTCCAATACCTCCAATCTTGTAAACATCCTGAAGTGGGAGGCGAAGGGGCTTGTCCGAGGGTCTTTTGGGCTCGGAGATCTGGTCAAGAGCCTCAAGAAGAGTTGGGCCTTTGTACCAATCAAGATTGGTTGACCTTTCAATCATGTTGTCACCCTCGAAACCGGAGATGGGGACAAACGGAATCTTGTCAGGATTATAACCAACCTTCTTCAAGTACGAAGAAACTTCCTTGACGATTTCATCATACCTTGCCTTTGAGTATTTGGGAGTTGTGGCATCCATCTGTATAGAAGTTAACAGAATAATTAGCAATGAAATGAACCAAATAATAACCAAGCCAAAACACATGAGCTTAAATTGGACTCTGTATTAAAAAGAAGATGAAATTCTACCTTGTTGCAACAGCAAATCATTTGCTTCACACCGAGTGTAAAGGCAAGGAGAGCATGTTCACGGGTCTGTCCATCCTTAGAAATACCAGCCTCAAAACCTCCAGTGGTGGAGTCAATGATAAGGACAGCACAGTCAGCCTGAGAGGTACCAGTGATCATGTTCTTGATAAAGTCACGATGTCCGGGGGCATCAATGACAGTGCAGTAGTATTTGTTGGTCTCAAACTTCCACAAGGCAATATCAATGGTAATACCACGCTCACGCTCAGCCTTCAACTTGTCGAGCACCCAAGCATACTTGAATGACCTCTTGTTCATTTCAGCAGCTTCCTTCTCAAACCTTTCAATAACACGTTTGTCAATACCTCCAAGCTTGTAGATCAAGTGACCAGTGGTGGTCGACTTTCCAGAGTCGACATGTCCGATTATAACAATGTTAATGTGAATCTTTTCTTTACCCATTATGCAGTATCAGCTAGGATCTGCACCAACATTATCAAACAAAATTAAACTGGAATACTATATAGACAATCAACAAAAAGATTAGGCAGCAAAACAATGAACGTAATAAACTCAGCAAACAATACAATGATTTCAGTATCACAATTTAACATCTAAAAAGGACAGAATGATTGATTTACGGGCTGACTATAGGAAATCATTAGATCTCAACAAAATCTATTAACAAATCCACTTCATAAAATATTAATCACTTATTCATACTAAAAGCAAATATCATATAAATCAGGAAGTCAATACAACGATCTTAAAGAAAAGGCAAACCATTCTAGAAAATAATTAAATAGATCTCAACAAAACAGTTTAACATGTAAAAAAGACAGAATGATCGATATACAGACTGGCTATGAGAAATCATTAGATCTCAACAAAATCTCATAACAAATCCACCTCATAAAATATTAATCACTTATTCATACTAAAAGCAAATTTCATATAAATCAGGAAGTCAATACATCGATCTTAAAGAAAAGGCAAACCATTCTAGAAAATAATTAAATAGATCTCAACAAAACAGTTTAACATCTAAAAAAGACAGAATGATCGATTTACAGACTGGCTATCAGAAATCATTAGATCTCAACAAAATCTCATAACAAATCCACCTCATAAAATATTAATCACTTATTCATACTAAAAGCAAATTTCATATAAATCAGGAAGTCAATACAACGATCTTAAAGAAAAGGCAAAACAATTCTAGAAAATAATTAAATAGATCTCAACAAAACATAATAACATCTAAAAAAGACCGAATGATCGATTTACAGATTGACTATCGGAAATCATTAGATCTCAACAAAATCTCATAACAAATCCACTTCGTAAAATATTAATCACTTATTCATACTAAAAGCAAATATCATATAAATCAGGAAGTCAATACAACGATCTTAAAGAAAAGGCAAAACAATTCTAGAAAATAATTAAATAGATCCTCAATTACTACAATTACAATAAATCTAACAGATCCAAATCACAAACGAACTAAAGCAGCCAAAAATGTTAACTTAATTCAAAAAATAAACATCATCATACATCAAATTAGAAGAAAAAAAAAGAAACAGAAACAAACAAATTCAGGAAATCAAAATCAGATGAACTGATAGATAAAACTGAGCTGAAAATAAATTGATAAAGCTTCGAGATCTAAGAATCGAACCTTTGAGAAACAAGCGAGATGGACTTCAGAACTTTGGAGCTAAAACCCTTGCGGCTGATGAGGGTTCCGTTTTGCCAGGTGTTTCATTTTTATAATCGCGGAGTTTCCCGTAACTTCATGTTTCCTAAAATGCCCTCATTTAAGTTTCATTTTGACAGTTATATCCATTCTTTTTGGTTCCATGACAGTCAGTCTTTTCTTTGTGGTTCATTTACTCGGCCAAAGGGTTCGGTCGGTTCAATTTTCACACATTAATAATTAAATTACGGGTAAATTATGTATTTAGTACTTAAACTATCAATTTCATCCGTGTTAATACCTAAACTTTCAATATTTTCAAAACTATACCTAAAATTTAGCTTTTGTTCTATTTTAATACCACCGTTAAAAACTTTGACAAAAATATCTAAGATAATACCTAAACTTTTAAAATATCCAATTTTGTATCTATACTTTGACAAGATATCTAATATAATAACTGAATTATCATTTCATTTATTATTATGGTACTTGGAGACGTTAGAGCCACATCAACCAATGCAAATACGACGCATGGAATTTTTCTAGTGAATCTAAGGGATATTGTAATACCATGTGAAAAAATATAAATAAAACATAGAGGAAATATTTTTTTTCCAGCTAGGACATTTTTTTCAAAGTAAAAGTACCATATCGAACACTTTTTCAAAGTAAAAGTATCACATTGGACATTTAACAAGTATAGGTACCACATTACACATATTTTAAAGTATAAGTATCATATTATAAACGGTTTTCCCTTTTTTTCATATGAATGGGTAAGGGAGAGGTAAGATAGTAGGCTGCCCCCAACATCAGGTTGAGAGCAACTTTCGTAGGAGACCTCCGATTTATGAAGTGCCTTCCGTGGGACTCGATCCCACGACCTCAAGGTTAAGAACCTTGTGCTCTACCAACTAAGCTGGATGGTCATTTCAAGTATCATATTATACATTTCGTCAAAATATAGACACCAAATACAATATTATCGCAATCTCAAATCCTTTACAATCCATTTGGTAACAGTTTTACGTTATGGTTAAAGGAAAATTATCTACATTTAAAGTAATTTGTATGGAATTTAGACCAAGGCCTTGTTAAAAAAACTTCTTTAAACCTAAACCTAAACAGAGGAAAAAAAAGTATCCCACGTCAATGTTTAAGGGATCTCACATACAATAATAGTCCGATATATGAATTATTTAGGTGTAAACTATACCAGAGACCACTCAATTATAACCCCTTTTCATTTTAACAATTATTTTTGAATTTTTATCAATCAAACCACTTAATTATTTAAATGCATTCAATCGGGCCACTAGCCGTTAACAGTTAAAGGAAGTGGTGACGTGGCAGTTAGTAAAATTGATATAATTATACATTTGATCCCTATTACTTATATATTCTATCGATTTGGTCATAATTTTAATTTAATTTAAAAAGTTCACTCTCTAATCAGGAATTGTCACGTGTCACCAATTGATAGGAGGTTTTTTTTAATTTAATTTAATATTTTAATTAAATAATGCATTCACCAATCAGGTGGTGCTGATTAAATAGAAAGCAACAAGTTAAAAAAATGCCGAAAGGATTCAAACCAAGGGCATTAGGCAATTCAAGGCACGCCTAAACCACTAGGATAATCATCCATCATATTGAGTTGTTGCGACTTACATCTATGTACTGGTCCAAACTTTTCTCCACATCGGAAGCATAAACTGTTTGCTCTTCTATATTCAATTAGACTCTGTCTGTTAGTTGTTTGGCTTGTTGAACTCTTCTGATTGATTAATGGTACAGGGATGAGCTGTCTAGGCACTGTAGAGTAGTATGAAATTGAATTTGTTCTAACAATTGTCCGAGTTCTCTAACTGTCCACTTCTAATGCCAATTCATACAACTTAGCCTTCCTAAAAGCATCCGAAAGATTGTGGTTCATGTACCTTTACTTTGTGTTTCAGCTCCTCTTTGAGTTCACTAATAAAGCTAGATACAAAGTAACCTTCTTCCAGGTAGGGGTTCTGTTGTAACATGAATGGTTTTAATTCCTTGAATTGTGCTTGATATTCAGCCACTGAAGATTTCTGAAGTAGCTTGTTGAATTCATCTACGACATCAGAGTAATTCATGTCACAAAATCTGTGACATAGGTCTGCTACAAATTCTTGCCATGTCACCCTATTTTTCTGCATCACGTACCCATCAAAGCAAACCTCTGCCTGTCCAACCAAGTACATAGCAGCAACTTCCAATTTCTGGTGTTCAAAAATAGCAAAAAATAAAGAAATACTTCTGGCAGTTCTTGACCCAACCCCTAGGATTGGTTCCATTAAACATGTGGAGTTCAATCTTGGGTCTGGGAACATGTAAATAATACCCTACTGGTGAGAGTTCATCCTTGTCTCTCAACCACAATTTGCTCCAACTGCTAAACCTTGTCTCTCGACCATCAGTGATGCCACGTTGCTACTAGCCTCGACCGATGTAAATAAAAGTGTTTACTTCTATAGGAACATCGATGAGATGACCATCCAGCTCAGTTGGTAGAGCACAAGGTTCTTAACCTTGAGGTCGTGAGATCGGGTCCCACGGAGGGCATTTCATAATTTGGAGGTCTTCTACGGAAGTTGTTCTCAACCTGGTGTTGGGGGCAGTCTACTATCTTACCTCCCCTTACCCCATTACATATGGGAATAAGGGACAACCATTTTTCTATAGGAACATCAATCAGTCTCGACCCATGGTAGATGGACTGCTCAGCACTAGAAACTCTGGGCTCTACAAATCCATTAGAAGGCCCAAAATCTTCTGCCTCCTATCTAACTACAAGCCCACTTTCAGACACTATGAGGACGTAGTGAAAGCTCCTAAAAGATGACCTTTCTGACTGATGAAATTTGTACTACTTTCTCATCATCTAAAAACTTAGAAAACTTCTCTCTTTTGGTGCTTAGATGTTTGTTTAATGTCCTTAAGGCCTATATATTTGTTAAGTTATGCAAATTAGCCCCTTAAATGATAATGATGCATGGATAGTTGTGTGTAGGGGCGTGGCTGGGGTGGCGCGAACTACGCGACCGCGCAGGGCCCCCAAAAAAGGGCCCAAAAAAGTATATATATAGTGGCGTTTTTCCAATAAACGCCACTATAGATGGACCTATTGCGACGTTTTTTCAAAAAACGCCACTATTATTGTGCAGCCCCAAAAAATGCCCTAAAAAAGTATATATATAGTGGCGTTTTTCCAATAAACACCACTATAGATGGACCTATTGCGACGTTTTTTTCAAAAAAAATGCCACTATTGTTGCCTCGAAATCGAATATATCTAAAAAATATGGCCCCTTTATAAGAATTTGTACAGGGCCCCCGAAAACCTACCCACGACCCTGGTTGTGTGGATGCTCGATTTTAACGATCAACATCGTATCAATACTTGTGGGGTATTAAAGCTTGCGAAATTTTGAATTTTTATATGTTTTATTTTAGTAATCTGTAGTTATAAGGCAATATCTCTTTAAAAATAATCATTTGATATTGAACGCTCACATCTCGGATATTTATGATGTTTTAACAATAATTCTTTTACTACCGATGTCGTTTGGTTGTACAACTTTCATGTCCAAATACACTTAATTATGATATTAAACCGATTTCTTAAGAGATTCGAGAACATTTTAAATGTAAATATTAAATATAAGAGTAGTTTATATAAATAATTTAAAAATAAGTATTATTCTCATAAAATATTTACATTCAATTTTAATAAATTAAATTCAATGAATAAGTCTAAAAGTTCCAAATTTCTTGCCTAACAACAAAGCACGTTCTTGAAGAATGATTTGAATTAATTTATTTATTGTTTTTTGAAGTGTGAAATCAAAAGGCGAAGCCCATGAACTTTCCGTTGTTTCAGTTAATTTTATTGTTCTAGAATCCGTTAATTTTATTAAGAATAAAAATATCTAAATTAGAACGAATGTTTATAAACACAATCGTAGACTAAACATATAGTAAAATATTTTGCTAAACACGAGAAGACTAGTCACTTTTAAGATTACAAAGACTATATAAGGAAAAAGTTAAAAACCTAATCAAATAAACGCGGATAAAAGGTAGTTATGAACAGATCTGACCGTATCGATAAACAAATCACAAAAGAGATGAAGATATTGAAAGGTCACCAACAAATCGTAAATCATAATTGAGCGACGTCAAAAATAGTATCCACGAATGCAAATCACGTATTCAAATCCAATCGATGGTCAAAAGTAGGCAAGATTAACATGATAACAAATAAAGTCTCGTCTCGATCAATCGTAATAATGCCAAATCAACCCAAAAAAAAGATAAACAAAATAACGGTCAAACGACGGAAAACGTGACATAAAGATAGAGAAAATATATCATAAAGACATAAGAAGACGTTCCATAAAGGTATAATTATTAAAAACAAACAAATAAAGATACACTATAATAAATCAAAGAAAAAATAATGAATATCGACGGTCGACGATCAACATTAAGACTGATGTCATCGCTAGTCACAAAATCGAAGAATAAAAAAGGCTAACGACGACTGAAAAAGACGACTAGAAAAGAAAAATAGGACGAATCCTAAAAATATAAAAGTATATTTAAATAATATTTAATTAACAAACTAAACTATATTTGAAACTGTCATTTTGTATTTGATTAGATAAATCACGATTAAATGATAATTTAAAAATTAAAATAGGTTAAAAGTTACTAAACTATAAGATTAATTGGCACAAGTTGCTTCAGTTGAACTTAGATTTTGAGAGTACACCAACATTAAATACTCAATAAATTTTATTATTTTTGTGATATTACCTTATTCCATAAAATAATCTCTATTTAAGCGATTCAACGAATAAACAACATGCCAAATGTACGACCTGGATTAGTCCAGATTAATCAGAACGAAATCTTGAAACTGGAAGGACAACTCGAAAAAACATATAAACAACACAAACATTAACATATGGTTCACATACACAAAAAAAGACCAAAATTTCTAAAGTGACAAAAATGTACTTAAAACGCTAAATTAAATATTAAAACTGTAAATAAAATAATAACTATTGATAAATAAATAATGTCGAAAAATACATTCTATTAAAATATTTATATATTTTTAATTTTTATATTTAGGTAATCAAAATTGACTATGCCTAGAGATATTTGTATTTAAATAAAAATATTTCAAAGAATAATTGAACTTTCTGGAAAGAATTCAAATCCCATATTCTAGTACTTAATTAAAAATTTTAAATTATTGCAATTTAAACATCTAATTACTATTTAAGTCAACGATGTATGTATTCCTAGTTTCTAGTTTATTCTCCAAGTAAGTAGGTTTCCTTCACCACGTGGAAGACCTGCAAGAACAAATTGTGTTGAAAATTAGTAAATAAAGGGACCGATTTGTAGGAAAAAGTATTGCTAAATTAATTCTATAAAAAAGCCCATCAAATTTGACCATTTTATCTAAGGGTAAATTACACAAATGGTCCCCTGACTATAAGATATTGCTTTATTAAGTCATCCGACTATTAAAAGTTATAAAATGGTCCTCTGACTAAGTGTGTTTCTTTGTTGAGTAGCTTGACTATTAAAAAATACAAAATGGTCACCTGACTATTTATTATGTTCCAAACTCGTTATTTTTCGTAAAAAAAATTACGATATTCTAAGCTCGACGTTAACTTGTTGACTGTGATATGATAAAATATGATCTCATAATCTCAAATGACTATCATATCTTAGTCATCATGTTAATTTCCAGCTTTGACAATCATCAGTTTTTAATGGAAAAGGAATAATTTGAAACATTATGAATAGTCGGTTGCCATTTTGTAACTTTGAATATTCGAGGGACTCAACAAAGCAACACTCTATAGTCATAGGACCATTTTGTAATTTTTAATAGTTGAAGGACTTAATAAAGTAATACCATGTAGTCGAGAGACCATTTATGTACTTTATCCTCTATCTAATACGTTGGTGTAAAATTATTGTAGAGTAGCTTTTTATACATGGTAAAAATAACATGACGACTTCTTTTTAGTCAGTCTAGAATGGTATTTGTTCAAAATATTCTTTAGTCAATTAATAACGAACGCACGCACACATACTCTAAAAACATAACTATTTGAATTCGAGATTTCTACGAACAACGACACTCTCTTCCATCCTTTAAGAAAAGCTCAATAGATTTGATAACTTCTGAATTGATTAAAGAAACTTTAGTTCTATAAATTAGAAAATATTCCAAATTCGCATTGGTATGCTTCGTCCATTGGACTCAAATAACTGACTAATTTAGAACCTTCACAATCTCAAGGTACTTTGACCATTCTTCAAAAACAATATATTATAAATAAATATTTTTCCATTTAATTATGTTAGACACTTTATTATTAAATAACATCTTATTTTATTATATTATTAAATAAATTCAATCCCATGAAAAGAAAATTCGCCTACAAAAAGCCACCCTCTAGAAGTCTAAATATATAAATTATTATTTAATTCACTTAGAATTAGGATTATTATAGGTCAGGTAGAGATTTTCGGTCATTCGACCTTGGAACATAACATATCTTATACTTCGTCCGAGACAATTTGAATTTAGAGAAATTTCACCGGACCTAAAACTCGACTTAACTTTTAAGATAAAAATATGCATCCGCACCTGCATTCAATTCGACTCGACACATACATATAATATATATATAATTCTCATTTTTATTAAGTACAATAGGGATTTAGTTGAAAAATTATATAGATGAAGAGTATTATAGCAATTATCTATAAATATAGAGGTCAATTATACTATTATTCTTAGGTCTGACCTTTTTTATCCTAAATCTAAATCCAGTCTGACCTTACCTTCTAAAGAACCTGAATTGACATGAACTCGATTTTTTTAAACTAACCCTATAAGTTTGGTTGGAACATCGCGGGGGCCAAGGGGAGTTATATTTTTAATTATTAATTAATATAGAAAAAATTATATATTTAAAAATAAATAAAGAAAAATTTATCAGATCCCTCAATTAAGAAAATTGTATTTATGAAAAATAAAAAATATTTTAACCCCGCTATAATAAATTCCAAGTTTGCCCATGCTTGTAAGATTGGTTCGGGACAGAAATCATCTGGTTAATGTCAAATACACACCCCTATTAATAACAGACTATAAGTGAAATTGACCATCATTATATATTTTTTAATAATCGATACGATTGTATTAGATCCATTAATTGATTAGTTTAGATTAAATATCATCAATTCTCAATATAGCAAACAACTTTTACAATTCAGTTTATTTTATCCACAACGTCAAGATTCAATTCAGGTACATAATTGAAAATTTCAATTAGGGTTTCAAATAGCGACCGAATAGCGGTATCGCGGCCGTTATATTACAGTCGTGGCGGTGTCTAAAACCGCTATTCACGGAAAATAACGGTGTTAAGCGGGATCACATCAATAGCGGCGGATCGCGACCGCAATTTAATAGATTGCGGTCAATCGTAGCAATAGCGAACCACTATTCCACTATTAATACGTTGTTTTAATTGAAAAATGGGTTTTTTATTAAAAAATTCAGCTCTTTCAAAAAAAAATTCACGATCGCGATATCTGTAGTGACTGCAATAGCATCCGTTATATCTGCAACAGTGATAAACACAACGCGACCAAAAATATGACCGCAAATTCTATTTAAAACCCTGATTCCAACATCAACCAAACATTTTTCTCTCTCTAGATAAATATTAAACCATAAACCCTAGGATTATTTTTAAAAGCTGGCTTATTTGTATTCCTCTAGAAGCCGTCTAAATATATATATATTGTGTGTATATATATGTGTATGTATTTCTAACTTGTTCTTCCATTAGAACTTCTTTTTTCATGAAAACAACCCTTGTTTTCGTGATAGTATACTTTGTTGTTCATCTTTCTTGATTTTGTTAGTACTTCTCTCAATAGGCGCTGGGAAGTTGAATCATAAGCCTGGGAAAAACATGCAACGAATCAAAGATTCCTGGAAAGATTTTGGTGATGAATACAATGAAGAAACACTTTCTCTTTGCGATCTCGTGATGGAAAGTGATCGTTCAAATGAGTTCTGGGACGACGATGATGATTGTTCCCCAAAGCAAGATGAGAATGGCGATTCGTTTGAGTTTTCCAGTGAAGATCTTCCTGCTTCGGCTTCAATTTCCCCGGGAAACAACATCATTTTCTGTGGGAAAATCATTTCTTCCAGAGAAAGTCAACCCAATGCTGGCAACAAATCCCAGATACCAAAGTTCAGAACCGAGAGAGAAAATCACGAGAAAAGGAAGAATTTCAGCTGCGGAAACGGCTGTTTGTTTCCCTGGAAAACTTCATCGTCGTCGCCTTCATTATTCAACAAGTCGAGAACATTTCCTTCATCAAAATCAACGAAAGAATCAGAGAGACAGAGTTTCAACAAGTCGTTTTCAATGCCGGCTTCGGTTTCCAAGAACAAATACGGGAAATTCAGTGATGAGAAGTTTGATTTTCCGGTCAAGAAAGTGTCGACTCCAGTTAAATCAAGGTGGTATTTTTTTGCATTTGGAGTTGGAAGGTTCCCGATGGAGATTGAGCTTAAGGATATGAAGATGAGACAGAGCAGGAAATATACGACGATGAAGTTCCGATCACCAAGCGGTGACGGTGACGGCGATGGTGATGGCGGCCGATCGGAAAATGTTAAGAGTGATAAGGAAAGGAGATCGGGCAAGGGTTTTCGTATATTGTTGAAGGTTTTAGGGTGGAAACAACTATTTATTTATTAGCGGCTTCAATATGATTTTTTGCACTTAAATCTTAGTTTTAGTATCACTGTTGTTATAATATTTTGAAGATAGAGGGTTTAAAAGTGTATTAATCTTTAATTTAAAGCTTAGCCCTTAATTTTTGTCTAAATTTCATTTTGACCCTTATTATTTTTAAAGTATTTTAGTTTCTATTGTTCTAATTTTTGGTCAAAGTAATTCATGATGGATGGAACTATTAGTTGATAACGGTCGATGCATATCGTTAAGATGATATTTTCACGTGTTTTGTTGTTTATACATCACATATAATATTACTAAAGTAATGATGTAGTATGTCATGTCATTCAAAATAATGTTGTACATGTTACAAAACTCAAAGCACTCAATCAACATGTATTATATCATCCAAAGTAATGACGTAATATATGTCACATCATCTAAAATGTTATGTATATAATGTGACATGTCGCCCAAAATGATAAATTGATATATATCACATCATTTAAAGTAATGACATATGATATGTATCACGTCATCATAACATGCGTTGATTGTTAGTCAAGTAACAGTTTTTATTCAACAGAGACTATTTTAACAAAAAAATTAAAACATTGAAATTAAAATACTCTAAAAAAATAATAAGTCAAAGAGACCATTTAAACAAATAATAAAGACTAATTTTATCATTATACCTTAAAAAATATGAAGGATATTGCTACCTCTAATTTTGTATATAACAAAAAAATGTTGATTTAATGATTTTCATGTATTTTTATTTTAATAAAAATGATTATTCAAATACGATGATCGGGTGTGGGTTGAGTTATTTTAGGTTTGAACAACATTCAATTTTGGCTCGATTGGGTTAATATCAGATCTGGTTTAGATTTAGTTTTAGTCTATGATATGTCGAATCGAGTTGGATATCGATTCAGATCAGTATTAAATTGATCCATTTTTCAGATTAAATCAATATCAAATTGATCGATTTTTAGCTTAAACCAACCTTTAAATCTTCTAGTCAATACATATTGAATCGGACATGAGGGAATCGTTACATTGTAAAAAGGTAATATCTAGAATGTATTTGAATATAAATTATGATAAATCTAAACAAGCCCATGCATAATGAGAGTCAAACATTAGAATGTATTCAAACCTAGACCAAAAGAACAAAAAGTAAATAATACCACACATTATTATAAGTAACTTTGCAATTAGTTCATTGTATTGTTTCCTTTTTTTTAACAAATTTGGATTTTACCGACAGAGTTGGTTCAAGTGATAAGCAGTTTAATATCGCTTAAGTAAGATCTCAGGTTTGAGTCCTTGTGTATGCAAAAAAAAATCTCCGCTGGGAGCAGGGACGGACATAGGATTTTTTATTAGGGGGCGAACTTAAACTTATAAAATTTTAGAGGGGGAAAACAAATTTTTAGTAGAAAATACACAAAAAAAATTTAAAATATATGATAATTTTAGATTTTCAGGGGGCGACCGCCCGCTCTCCTTGGTCCATCCCTAGCTCGGAAACTCACCCACCAAAAATTCGTAACTACAAATAGTAATACAAAAACTAAATTACTTCATTGAAGATACTCTAACTACAAATACAAATACAAATACGAATGAGATAATTTAATTTAATTCTTTATCCCTCTTAATATCTATAATTATCATGACTAATTGTCCATCACGTCCAAAGAGGCTCCCAAGCTGAAGCAAGATTATTGTCATCCAGAAAACAAGTGGTATCAATTTGCTGAGAATTGATGTTGTTGGGTTCTTTGGATCGAGTCATTTCCAATATAATCGCTAGCAAATTGGCTTGTTGGCATTGCATCGTGACGGTCTCGGCTTGCGCCTTGGCGAGCTGCGCTTGGAGTTCACTCACTTGCTTTTGGAGCTGGCATACGGCCCCGGCGCAACCGTACACGGGGTCTCGGATCCGAGTGCTCGCCTCATACACCATGCTGCTTACGGCGTCGGCTCTGTGCGACTCCGGAAGTTCCTGAAATGGTAGAGAGAGAGAATCACTTTTAGTTTGTAAAATTAATTGAGCATGTTTAAAAATTTGATTATCTATCAAGATTTGATATATTCCGGCTTGTTCGAATTAAGTTTTGGATAAGATTTTGTAAATTTAGATTGGTTTGGTTAAAGTTATTATTTGGTAGTGATATTTTTATGGTTAAATTATACATTTAGTACTTAAATCACCAATTTTGATATGTTTTAGTTCCTAAACTTTCAATTTTTATTCAAAATTATACCTAACATTTATTTTTTGTTTCATTTTACCATCTCGTCATTAAAAACTTAACTCATTTAGTCCTTAAACTATTAATTTTGTTCTGTTTTAGTACGTAAACTTTCAATTGTTTTCAAAACTTAACATCAAATTTTGAACGGATACTAAAATGAAACAAAAAAATAAATTTTAGGTGTAGTTTAAAAAAATTAAAAGTTAAAAGTGTAGATACTAAAACGGATCAAAAATGATAATTTAAGTATTAAACACAAATTTACCTTAATTGTATTTCTTTTACATTTTTAACAATTATATGGATTATCGGGTCGATCTGGATCAAAGTTCGAGGTCAAGTTGGTCAAATATTAAATAATAATTTAACTATTCAAATAGGTTGGATTTAATCCAAATTTGAGCTACTATCCAATTTAATCCAAATTAAATCATGAACATGAAAACTAGAATTTTGAGAAAACTTCTGCCCTTGTTAAATTAATTGTTAAATTAAGTAATTATTTGGAATGTTTAATTAATTATAAATAATTCCATTAGTACATTTTCGTCTTAATATATTCTCAGTAACGTATGAAATAATTTATATATTTATTAATATAATTATGATTTTGAAAGAAAACTCGTAAAAATAAATGAAAATGTTGATCTTAGTTTTGTTAAAAACAGGTTAAAAATGACAGTTTTGAAGAAGAAAAATTAAAAGAGAAGAGGAAATTTTGTACCTGCAAAGATTTGATGATATTGCTAGCTCCGAAAACTCGATGAGCAATGGTGAATTTGTAAGGCTCGGTCGGAGGAAAATAAGGAGCTAAAACGCACCTCTCGACGCAGCGGCGTCGAAGGATTTTGCAGGCGGCGCAAGGGCTGAGGACAACCGTGGGCAGCGGAGCGGGAGAAGCGGGCCGCGGAGGAGATTGAGAGTTGGGAGAAGGAAAACGCGGCGAAGAAGAAGATGAGAATTGTGCGCATTTTTCATTGTTCTCCATTGTTGAAATAAGCAAAGGGAGTTGAGAATATACGGAGGAAATTGCTTTTAGTTGAAAGCAGGGGAAGGAAGTTATATAAATACAGCAGGGAAAAAGGAAGATATATAAATACCGACGTCGTTTTGACCTTTAGCTAAGTAATATGATAGTTTTGTGATTTAATTATTAATTTTCTTGTTTCTCCAATCTCGATAAATGATCACATGCAACAACCTTAATATACAGTTAAAAAAATAATAATAAAATCGGTAAAAAATTACCATAAACATTATTATTTCTACCGGTTTTGTTAATTTTTCTATCGATTTTGTTATTGTTGGACACTTTACCGGAAACGTTAAAAAATATTGATGTTTGGTAATTTTTTACCGGTTTTGTTATTTAAATAATAACAAAACCTCATTTGTTTTAAGTCTAATTTTTTAATCAAAATCTCAATCACATGCTTTTCAATCATCATAGAATACTTATCTAGTTCATTTCCTCTTTTGACATATATTTTCTCTCTTTCTGATTTAGTCCCCTAATTTTACATTTTTTTCATTTTTTTCTCAACCCTTCTTCATTTTAAGTCTATTTTTAATCAAATTTAGATCACATGCACCTATAGCACTATAAAATATCTACGTAACTTCGATTCTAATTTAATTCCGCTATCGATTATATAATACCATAATAATAATGCATTGAAAATTTCATCTTTATAGTTTAATGAAAAAATTATCAAATTTGAGTTATTTTCTTTATTAGTTTAATCATTTTAAGTATAAAGGGGAATGTTTTTTTCTTCTTTAAATCTCTTTCTTGTGCTACATAATTCTATTATTTTATTTTATTTTATTTTATTTCATGAGGTGATCATAAATTATCATTACCATGCAAAGGCAAAAAAGTTTCTTCTACATAAAGGCAAAATCATGACTCTCTTTAGCTGGAAAACCCCATAAATTGTGTGTTCATATTGAATAACATTAATAATTTAAAACTATTTTAATTAGATAAATGAATTCAAAAGCCTTCATATGTTTCGTTTATTTTTAGGGTAAATTACAAATTTCATCACTCAACTTTCTTTTCATTATTTTGGTTGTTAAAGTTTAAAAATTTCATTTTACTCATTGAACTTTCGATTTACTCCTATTTTGTTCACACTACCGTCGTTATGAATAGACATTTGAATTTTAAAAATCATGAAATAACCTCAAAACTTTTATCACTTTTGTGAAGAAACCCTAATTTTGGGTTCTTTTAATTTCTCAACGATGTAACATCTGCTTTCAAATCTCAACGGTAGGGAGGTGAAGAAGGATGAAGTGAGCTATATATTTTGAGTTCAAGCTGATTGAATGGTGGAAATTGTAGATCGAAGTGGTTTAATGTTTCATAAGTTTTAAGTTTTGGGTTGAGTTTCATGAGTTTCAATGTGAATTTGGAAAAATCTAAATTGATTGAGTGGTCAAAGATAATGAAACGAGTTCATCAATGTCTTGAGTGGTCGGAGAGATGCTACAGAATGAGATTTCAACACCAACATGATACAAGGACGAAATTGCATAACTTCCCCCATGAGAGAAGAAGATAAAATAAAATAAAAGGAAATAAAAGGCAAAATGATATGGATGACAAGTGGATGTCGTGTCAGCAATAAATAGTCCATGTCAGCACACGTAGGTGCCATGTCACTTGTTGTTAATGCTCGAGTGACCAAATAGGTGTGGTAAGAAAGCTGAGTGATGGAATTTGTAATTTACTCTTATTTTTAATTCATTATGATAGAATGTGTTGTTCTTTAATTTTTTTAATTTGACAACTATTTTTTAGAAAAGTGGTACACTTATTTTATTTTTCTTAAAAAATATTTAAATAAAAAACAATTTTCATTATCAATTATTCTTTAATTTACACTTTAATGCTTCCACTTAATATTCTTTCTTGGGTCTAAAGTCAACTAAAAATATTATTAAAAGTACTTACCTTTAAACTATACTTTGTAGGTGGGGCAGATCATGGCCTACAATTGTTTTCAACAAAGGGGACCAAAGTGAATTGTGTTTGCAGCAATTTCGAACTTTGAGAAAAACAACATAAATTCTATTTTTATTTAAAAAAACTTTAATTAATATACTATTACTAATAATAAAAACATGTTCAAAAGACAAGCATTGGCCTGTTGTTAGGGATGCAAATTACAGTGAAATGGGTTAGAATTTAGCTTTCTAATCCCTTTTAGGATTAGTTATTTAATCTGACATTAGGTCGTCTAAATAAAGTTAAATGTTCGAATCTTGTTATTATAAATAAAGAAGGTTAAGTTGAGAGGATCACCCTCATAATATGTATTACCATAATTAATTCGATTTAAGACTAATGAATCAAATATCATTGATTTTACAAAAGAATATTATTTTTATTTTAAATAAATTAGGAAAGTACACATTAAATGCTTAAACTATCAAATTTGTTTCGTTTTAGTAACTAAGCTTTCATTTGTTTCAAAACCATATCTAATGTTTACTTTTTTTTTCATTTTAGTACCCCGCCGTTAAAAACTTAACGGGTGAGTTGTACATGGCACCTTTTTTATGGGTAATTTATATCCTTCATCACTCAACTATCTTCTCACTCTTGTATTGGTCACTAAAGTTTAGATTCTTTTAATTTAATTATTTAACTTTCATATTACTCCAAATTTAATCACTCTAACTTCCAAAAAATTTTTAGTTATATATTAATAAAATAATAATAAAATGTCGTGACACAAAAAATATTAATAAAACAAAGTAGAGTGATTAAAATAGGAGTAACTTGAAAGTTTAGTTAAATTGAAATTTTTTAAAATTTAATGACTAAAATAGGAGTGAGAAGATAGTTGAGTGATGAATGATGTAATTTATCCATGAAAATTACCGATAAATTTTTAACGACAATGTACTAAAATGAAGCAAAAAGTAAACATTAGGTATAGTTTTTAAACAAATGAAAGTTTAGGTACCATGACAAAACAAAATGGATAGTTTAGGTACTAAAAGTATAGTTTACCCTTGAATAAAAGAGTGGATTTTTTTTATTACGCTCCAATTCGACCCGATCTTTGAAGAAATTTTCCCTTTAGTTATCCATCATTAGCTCACAACTAAATTAATCATAAAAAATGATCATAATGCACATATTTGAAATGATAAAAATATAGAATTTTATGTTGGAAAGATAAATTTGATTCTCATGTAAAATGAGTGGCTTAATTTTATTTTGTATTTTTATTTTATTAATTATTAATTATTTTTTATTTTTATTAGTAAGTTTAACACACAAAAAAACTATTACATTATTAAAAACATGTTTAGGTTAAAAACCCTAATTAAGTACAATTGATACGTAAATATCAACGTGTCAAAGCACGACTAATTTGATTCAGAATCTTTCTTAAAGATTGACAACACGCGCAAATCCTACAAACACAACTATTTAAACTCGAATCGTTAAGGAAAAAAACACATTCTTTTCACCACTGAGATCATTTAATAGTCTCATATATATATATATATATATATATATTTTTCAAGTAAAAATTATTTTTTTATCGAGCTAAATTAAACTCGATTTTTTTTATTAAAAATTGAAATCTGAACAAAATACGGGGTGTCTAAGGTACAACAACCTTAATATACGGCTAAGAAAAGATGTTTCCGAAAATGTTTATATTTTTTAACATTTTCGGTAAAACGCTACCTAAAACATTATTTTTTTTCTACCGGAAATGTTAATATTGGGCGCTACCTAAAATGTTTAACATTTCCGATAAGTGCTACCTAAACATTATTTTTTCTACCGGAACCATTAATATTGGACGCTACCTAAAATGTTATTTTTGCTACTGGAATGAGGTAGCGAAATTAACATTTCCGGTAAAAAAATAATGTTTTAGGTAGCGCTTAATCAAAAATATTAAAAAAATATTAACATTTTCGATAAGACATTTTTTTAGTTGTATATTAAGGCTTTCGTAATTTTTTTTTTGAAATTTTATGAAGTTGATAATTTGATTCATTTATTTGGCGTACTTGTAATCATTTAGTCCCCACAAGAATAAAATAATTTCTCAAGGCTAAAAGCTTTTTATTCCATAAGGATATATAAGCCCCACAATTTTAGAAAAATTATGGCCCCTCTCCAACTTCCATCAATGATGAGTTTAGAAGCTTGGAAAAAATGGAGAACAATACATTTAGTACCTAAACTATTAGTTTTGGTCATTTTTAATATTTAAGCTTTCAAAATTTTCAAAAGCATATATGACGTTTAGTCTTCATTTCATTTTAATGCCCCATCGTTAAAAACTTAATTCGATTAGTACCTAAATTGTTATTTTTAGTACGTTTTAGTACCTAAACTTTTAATCTTTTCAAAACTTAAAGTTAAATTTTGAACGGGATTCTAAAATGAAACAAAAACTAAAGTTTTTAACGACGGGTACTAAAATGAAACAAAAATTAAACTTCATATATGGTTTTGAAAGAAATTGAAGATTTAGGTATTGAAACGGATCAAACTCAATAGTTTAGGTACTAAACACGTAATTTACCCTTTATTCTTTAATTTTACTTAATATAGCATAATATCGGAGCTAGGGATGTACATTTGAATAAAACCGACGTCCGCAATCCTTAATTAGATTTGTATGAAACATAATATAGTATATGTTCAAAAGACCTCACAATTTATCAATGAAGGCTCACACATTCCTACAAATGTGGTGCTCAAACTCAGACGTCGAGTAATATTAGCAATCCCTTAATCAATGAGATCGTCTAATTCATACCTCGATCGATTAATATATTTATATTTGCATTTCAATCGATCAAAAAAATTAATATCAATGATTAAACAAAAAAAAACACATCGAATCTATAATTACCGGTTGAAGTTAAGAGAATAATAATGATAATAATATCATTTCATTAAAATCAGGAATCTTTTTAGTAAAAATAAACTGGAAAACAGAAATGATGAACCCTAATCCAACTTTAGTGAAAAGCACAGGGGGCCTTACTTCAATTAATGAATAATAAAGGTTTGATGTACGAATTTAATAATTTTGGGCTAAAAGATTTAAAAGCCAATATTAGCTGCAAATTGCTTCAAATGCACCTTAAGAATCAAATCATGTGTTGGCTAGATTTTTTGGTTTTTAGATTCATCTTGTCTCCTACTGATCTAAACTGGTGAAATTGCCCTTAACGTCCTTCTATTATAGAGACAGGTTCAAATTAGTCTATTTATACGTAAACCGGATAGAATAAGCATTTGTTGTTTTAGAAAAGTAATATTTAAATTATTTTTCTATTCGAGTACAATTCCAAATAAAAAACTTCATTTGTAGTGTTATAAAATTGGATAAGATAATAACAATAAATTATAAATAAAAGGAAATGAGCATTACAAACACACATATAGGGGTGTAAATGAACTAAGTTCAAACAAATAAAGTCATGTTCGCGTTCATTTAAATGTTTAATACCGTGTTTGTATTCGTTTATTTATCTTTTAAGGTGTTCAAGTTCGGTTTGTGTTCATTTAAATGTTTAATATCGTGTTCACATTCGTTTATATATCATTTAAGGTGTTTGTTTCGTTCGTTTAGTGTTTGCTAACATGTAAACTATAAAAGAAATTATACACACCAAATGAGTGCCATTCATATTTTATATATCAAACACAAGTCATAGTGACCTTCACCACTTAGGGTAACATAAACCATAATAAATCAAATCCATTCCTTCCCTCTTTAACAGATAATCAGTAAAGACCGGAAACACGAACAATTTCCGCACTCCGAAAAAGATTATTTTCAGTTCATCGTCCCGGAAACCACACATCGGGATCCATTCTACGTACTCCGAACTAAGACGGATAATATCTAGTAAAATAGCAAGTTAGACGTATCGCGTACCTTGCCTATATGAGAAAACCCATGAAACAACAGTTTTTGCAGGAAGGCTGATTTCCGGCTAACCGGCAACGTATCATCAAAATTCCGTTTCAAATCGGACTCGAAAGAGGATCATTCAACCATATGGCTGTTTCTGAGAGCTCAAGCCACTGTTGTTCTCAATCCTTTGTCTAATGTCTAGGCAAATAGAGGTGCAAATCTGATACCCAGACATCCGAATTTTTAACATTTTACCATGAATCTCACTTTTTTCTTCCATAATAAGATCCACTTCCAGAATGGCTATGGTGGCGATGACGGGATCCTCCGATCCTGCTGCTGGATCCTTCCCATGAGTTCCCACGGCCATAAGCTCGAGTATTTCCACTTGACCAATTCAATGTCTGTGTTCCGAGTCCATTATTCTCTTCCTCAACCCTGTCATTGTACTCCAAGACCAGCCTCTTAATGTCTTGTTTCTCTTCAAACTCGGCTGCTTCTTTCTGTTTCGTGCTTTGGACAAGCGTACAGTCTCGAGGAATATACATTTGCTTTGTTTGTTGTTTGTTCCCTCGCTTCACGAGAACTTTCACCTGAACCTCCCGGCTCCCTCCAGACTCTTCATCCAATGCTTCATCACCGCTTTCCCCTCCAACAAGCCTTCCGTGATGATCTTTGCTAGAACCCTCGAATACGTTCATCGGAATCATCATGTTTAATGTAGGTCGGCCCCTCAACTCCAACTTGCGTTGCTCCATGCTCTCCTGTAATTAAAATCGAATCGAAATGAACAGCAAGCCAACTATTTCTTACATAATTTGAACTCACTGACCACATTAGACAAAGATTTAACAATATTAGTAGAACTTAGTCTCGGCAAAGGGATAAAATTCACAAAGCAAGCTAGAATATCAAGCTTGGATGGAATGGATTTTGTGAAAGGGCCGAATAGGGGCAAAGGTGTCTGTATCAGGGTGAAATACGTGGGGATGATTTCCTGGAAACGCATTGAATGCAGTTCTGTTAACCGTAAGAAACTGGATAATTTCTCTTATAAACAAATAACAGCGATAATTAAAAATGAGAGCTTACCTGCACTACAGCCCGGAGCTCCTGATCAAAATTGGCAACTTCTAGAGGATTGAGCTCGGCTACCTTCTGCCTGAAATGAACTTCATCATCCTCATCAGAAGCAGGTCCACCATCCTCCTCATCCTCCTCATCAGAATCACACCCACCATCATGATTCTCTTCATCCAAATCATCTTCATTATGTCCCTCTGGTTCAATGGTTTCACTCCCTGATTCACTGATACTGTCACCGTCACCGATTTCCTCATGCATTCCACCATTTTCTTCAGAACCATTCAAAATGCTTGGTTGATCAGCTGAGATGGAATGGGAAGTAGTCCTGCTAGAAGGCTTTTCAGTATCGGAGTGCTTCTCGTTACTTGTCTTGTCAGTTGAAGCACTATGTTCACGTTCCTCAAGTTCTACTAAAGCTGCATTAACTTCTTCCATAGATGAATACCGGTTCATGTTGGGATGTAATTCGGCAAATAAGTCCTGCATTTACCGCATTTATACATCACAGGACACCTTTTAGAACAAAACATACAAAAAGAGGCTGAACGAAAAAATATTTATGCATAAAAGAAGTACCATTAACTTGCCCACAAATCTTAAGTTCTATTGTAACCAACCACGTGGAGATCATACTGACAATTAAGCATTACATCTATGTTTTTCTGACTAGGAAGTGAGTGTCGGATATGGATGTGTCCAACATGGATATGCTCACCTTTTTCCAATCTTTTCCAATATAGTTGAGGAATCACACCCCATTGGACATGGGTACTTTGGGGAAAATGAAGAGACGAGAAACATAGTATTCTACGCCAATGCTAAGATAGGTTTTCTAACATTGCATGGATAAAAGTCGATAGTGAAACATGTCAGCACTTGCAGTATTAAAGGGGACTAATAATGCAAGTTCATCCTCTATATTAAGCCCATTAAAAAAGGTAGCCAAGCATGGAAAACAGTTTCAACAGGCTTTGATCACACCAAAAAGAGAGAAAGCATTCTTTTTCCTATGATTAGCAAAGGACAATTCTAGAACTTGAAATAAACATTCCAATTTTGCTTACCTGCAAATCGAATTCAATATCCAGTGGTAACGCACCCTTGCTAAGAATATACCTCTGGAAGTGTACCAAGAACCGATCAAGTTTTCTCTTGGAAGAACCTCGGTCAAAGTAGTGCCCACATGTCTGAAGAAGAGTAATAACCATCCTGATCCGAAAACAATCCTCAGGTGGATCGAGGATATCTTGCTAACAATAGAGACAATCAAATCAGACCACGAAAAATTGAATCAAACGACATTCAGTACAAAATCTTACACATAATAACAACAAAATCGTTTAAAACTCTTATAAACAGTCTTATCTCCGAACAATTAATGAAGTAATCATTTGAAATCCTTATTTTCTCTATATAACTTCAATTCTAGGAATTAGAAATTTTCTATTAGGATTGTTCTGTATATTACTCTTCAAAGGTGATAAAATAATTTCAGCAAGTTCTGCGAGACAATGTACCCTACAGTTAAACATGTTACTTAATAGTTTAAAAACCTAGCAGTCCCCATGAGTTGAGTTTATTATTATTGGGCTCATCATTCACAGCATTTCTAAACTTCATTTATCCTATATTTTTAACTAACCAGAAATCTCATTTAATTTTTTTTCTTTTCTCAAATCAAACCCTCTTTTAACAGATCAAGACTCATTTGAATCAAACCTAAACAATTCAGAAAACCCTACCCTTCTGTAGCATGACCCTAAAATTCCTAAATCCCAACCCATCATAATCCCCAGAGAAGCAGCAATGCATCAGCAGATATGTTCTACAAAATTAATTCCTCTCTTTGAATGCATTGCCAAAGAAGCTCAAGGAACAAAACACACATGAATGTTTTAGAGAAAAATTAGAGAGAGAGAGCTTAAGTGCCTAGAAAGCACCACTGCCGAGCCTAGCAAGCATACCATATCCCTATGTAATTGATAATCATATCAATAAGTCAGATATCTTGATACCTCAGCTGTATCATGGCCAAAAACAAGAATCAAATAGAGTGTTTCAAAGATGACAGAAGAATCAACATGCTCATAGTTGTATAGCTCCCCAAGAAAACGCATATGAGCAATGCGCCTCTGCTGCATCCCATAATCATTTAACTCCAGGCCAATTCTAATCTCCTCCAGAACCTGAAAGTACAGAATATAACAACCATGAGTAAACCACGGGAAAAATTCATGGGTGTGTGTGCTTCTACTCTTATCTGCAAGGAAGATTGTGCTTGAATTTGCCATAACCATCAACAGGAAAGATGAGACAGGAACAAGATACACAAATTTCTCAGAAGCTAGGCAAAAAACCTAATAAAAATATAAGTTCTAATGATAGAAGCTCATGGCTTTATAGCAATATATTTCCATCTTAGTTAAAAAAGAATCTCACACTGGAGTCATCAACACTCAGGTTGAACAAAAAAGTCTAATTTCAAAAAGGCCTAGTCAAATCCTAAAGTATCAAAACTTTCTCAAAGGGCAGCATTCTCCAAGCATATCTAACAAACCAACAAGGTACCTTGCAAAGCAATACCCAA
Organism: Hibiscus syriacus; assembly: GCF_006381635.1. Lineage (NCBI taxonomy): Eukaryota > Viridiplantae > Streptophyta > Magnoliopsida > Malvales > Malvaceae > Hibiscus > Hibiscus syriacus. The sequence continues at coordinate 232,527 of NW_024062970.1, forward strand.
CTAAAACCATGGGGAAAAAAACAAAATTAACGGTCCAGGTCATGAGACATCTATTTTCCCGCATCCTACCTTCCTAACACAACAAAATAATAGAATCTCTAGAGCAGGCATAACACAAGAAAACCTCCTCAAGACCATCATATCATGTTGGCAAGAATTTCTCCACGGACTCAGCTGAAAACCAAGGCAAATAGATTACAAAAAAAAAAGGAACTCTACAGGTTAAAACTATACATTAAAATTGAAACATAGGCCTAATTGGCAGATTTTTTTGTATTATCACCACAGTGTTCAATTGTTCACAAAAGGTATACACTAAAAGGAATTTTAACAAGTTATGAAGAATGTATTCTACAGATAACATAGATATAGGAGAATCAAAATTCAACTCAAGAAGAACTAGCACTAAATTCAGGAAGTAAACCTCATCGACAACAGCAACAGAAAATTCATCATGATAGCGACTCAAACCAGCAGTGAGAGAAGCAATCAAGTGAATCTGACTATATTTCCCCTTGTGAACCTTCATGAAGCACTTTAAGAGGTATGATTCGCATTCACTCCACGGTAATTTACGAAGTTGCCTCAGAACATGCTCAATGGAAGACTTGTCAAGATCTGTAAATAATAACTTCCTAATATACTGCAAAAGTATTTGACAAAACTCAGTAAGGAGGTTTAACATCAAAACAAGTAGAGTATATTATCAGGAAAAGCAAATTATACCTGGTGCAATGGAGGACGAACTTTAGAGACCCGTGCAGATCTTTCAGGCGGTTTGCATAGATAGTAAGCATTTTCTACAAGTGTGCGGTGTCGAGGATCCAAATTCTTTACATTTTTCAAGCGCATCAATATCTCCAACATGTTAGCCATTCTGATGGTAGTGTCAGGAGAACGATACAGAAAACGACCACAAGTCTCAAGAAGATTGCAAGCGACATCAATGTTATGATGAGTGAAATCATCTAAACATGTCTGGTACAAAGGAAAATAGAATAAGAGAGCATCCAGAACAGGTTTGGATTTATAGCGTCCAACTTATAAGACAACAAAATGAGAGCAACAAGCTGATTGCTCCTAATTTTTATAATTCTGGTCGTTTCAAAAGTTCATAAACTCCCATAAGAAAGGAAGTATCATCATAGTAATAAGCGCGGGGATATAAACCAACATTTATCAGTTAGCTGTTTTGCACATACCTTCAGACAACTGAAGACAAGACCAGGCGGTGAAATTTTGAACTTACAGAGTTCTGCAATAAACCTAATGTTCCTGATTTTTGTTTCAATGTTCATTTGATCCTGCAGTTAATTTCAATTTTGAAATATAAGTTATAATTATATATACCTGGTAAAATGAAATAAATGTAGAGATGAAGACAGTTGCAAAGAGAACAGGGGGGTCCACAGGGAAGCAAACCTTTTTATTAATTAAGAAGTTGAACTCTTCCTCCAACATCTGCAAGAGCATAGCAGGAACATCCTTCATACAAGTTGACAATGTTGCAACCATGCGTGAGTAGTATGGAAGCAACTCCAAAGAAGTCCGTGGAACATTAAACAATGCTCTCACAAGTCTTTTCCGATTTGATTTTGAATTCAAATAACAGAATTCCACCTGAAAATTTCAATGAACAATGCAATGATCCTTTAAAGTTGAATAATACCCCGTCGAAAAGCGGCACTCAACAGTAGGACTGAAAAAAGATATTACCGTCAATTGATCAATAAGGTCACGACTCACACAACCTGGGAGTCTTTGCAGTAGAGCATCCAAATTTGTCCCTTCGCTACCTTTGACCTTTTCCTTTTCATTTTCACCTTTTTTATCAGTGTCTTTTTCTCTCTCTTTCCCTTTCTCCTTGTCTGGATCTTTGGTCTTTTCCTTATCTTTTTCATCTTTATCCTTCCCTTTCTCTATACTTTTACCTTCTTGCAGAGTACCAGAGTCTGCAGAAGCCTCCGCAGCATCTTGTGACTGGAGTACTTTGATCTGCTTCAGAAGAGGATTCCTAAAAGGTACACCAAATCACCAATAACCATCAAATAGAGAAGACTATTTACGAGTCATAGATCAGATCTTTCAGAAAGGAAATTTAAACAGTCATTAAGTCCATCACTGACTCATCCTGCCCCACCTAGCCACCAAAATGATAAAAAGGAAATGAATTTCGGGCATAGGATGGGTGCACAGCAGTTAAAAAATTAAGAAATGGTTCAGTCCACCTTTGAGGTTTGCTACGTTAAAATGCTTTTCTTCTATAATATCTTTTTTAGTTTCATTTTTAATTTTTATCTCTTTTGTTAAACAATCAGATTCAAAGTTTGGATCATGGTTGGTAATGATTGGTGGAGCAAAGATGAGCATCGAACATGAAATGTTAGAGCAGAAGCTGCTGATGCTTGAACTCAATCAAAACTTAATGCTAAAACAAAAGGAACAGTGTATTATTGGCAGCATAGAAGCACAGACAAGCCTACAGGAATTGTTAGCTTCAAATTGATCCTAATTGAACTAATGATAATGTTCAAAATTTTGATCTACTTACAGTTGGTTGCTCTTGTGCCTTTGATGTTTGCTCACTTTCCTTGGACTCAGATTCTCCCAATAATACTGCTGGGACAAATGCTCTGTGAAGAACATGTACACAATGCTCTTAAAAGCATGAAAATACATCTTTTATTTCAAAAAAAAAAAAAAATCAATGAAAGGCCCAATAGAGAAAGTCTCTCCTTAACTAACTAAATAAAGACCACAACATACCTAAGATCAGGTAAGCATTCATAGAAAGCTCTAGTGTCGTCATCATCCCATATAGCTTCAAGGTTCGAAGACTCTTTTCCAGATGCTGGAGATGAAGCATCATCTCCAGTGGTAACCCTGGTTGTGTGACTGTCCTCCGGCATTACCGGAGGCTGCATATCAAGTGCTTCTGCTAAACTGCAATAAGAAATAAAAAATCAGTTATGGATGGTTTCTTTTGCAAGTAAAAAGAACTCATATATTTACTCGTGATGCAAAAGGAATGCTTGATACAAAAATTCAATAGTGGAAAAATAAAAATTTTGAAGAGGGGTTGAATAGCACCAACCTGACAGTTTTACAGTGATTTATCATCTTAGCCACCAATTTTTTTTCTTTTCTGGGATAAGTTAGCCGCTAACTTTGGTGGGACATAAGCGACCCTAATTAAACTGGGGTCTAGAGTTCCAACATCATAAAGTTGCTATTAAGTGAAAAAAATTGTATCTACACTGGTCTTGACAAATAGAAAAACACTTCATCACAATTCCATTGCACTTCAATCTTTATTCAAAGAAATCACTAAATCTAAAAGTTCACAAAAGAGGCACAATGAATCAAGCCCAAAACCAGCATTTTTGCCACAATTCTTGATACAATTGCTCATCTGAATGTCATAAGAGATCTAAACCCTAGACTCATAATAGAAGAGCCATCTTAGGTACACACAATGCAAATCATCTGAGGAAGCATTTAATATCCAAACCTTAATTTATATGTAGTGCGCGTAAGAACTAGTAGCAGCTAATAATTTAAGTTTTGAAGTGCAGAAAAGTACAATTGGCTCCAATTATGTCAAATGGTAGTTATTTAGAAAAGGCTCATAAACTTGTTAATCACAACATCATTAATCATTCAGGCATTACATGAATATGTACACTAATTAGAATAAAACAAAAGATACCATATTCACCATGGAAAGCTTAATATCAATCAATCGACCCATTAGTCCAGTTCCCATTAAATAAAAAGTCCATGAAATTGACATCATAAAGCAACTTACGATGAGACATTGCGGTACAAATGATCATAAGATTTTCGTAGCTTTTCATATGAAGTTGCATTTTCTTCACTGAGCTCTCCTTTAGCATTTAAAATCTTATTATTCTCATGCTCCATTTGGCGAAGAGACTATAAAAGAAAAACCCCATTAATTAGGGAAGAGGGAAAGAAAGCAAAAGATAATGAAAGAATCAAGCCGTCAAACTTATCAAGTATAAACAAAAGTTCTTGCCAAGGATAAGTTCAAATAAGAACCTCATGACTTATTTTCCCCTAAAGTTAATATTTTCAATTGCAAAAGCTTACTGTATGCTCAGACTGAAGAAGTTCAGTGACAGCATCATAATATACATTGAATGCCTTCCTAAAAGTTTTCTTTTGATCTGCTGTGATACCGAGGCCCTTAAAGAACTGTAGCAAAGTGTCAACATATAAAACATGTCAAACCATAAACTTTCATCATCAAAACCAAAGCTACAAATAACCTAAAATTCAAAATGAAAATCATGATATCTTTACAGAAATAAAACAAATGCAAATTTCAGGCCAACTAAAGAACAAAAAAGAGAGACAAACCTCATCTTGAATTCCTTGACCAGAAATAGGAAGTCCTAGAAACACTCGCCCTTGTCGAGCAAAACTAGCAAGAAGAATTAAATTTGTCTGCGTAGCATCACGGTCCTTCAAGTGCTCTGTGCTAGTAAGATCCTTAATGATACTGATAAAAATACCATTTTCCTCTATAACTCCAACAAAGTACAGTTCCAGAAGAAGTTTCAAAGTGCTACGCTTCTTCATTGCTTTCAAGTTCCTGTCTGCATCCAAATCATCCCCAGATTTTCCAGGAAAGAAGACTTTCAGGAGCCCTTGTATCAGACTTGGTGAGAAATCTTTGTACCTTTGATGAAGCAGAGAGCAGATCTTGGACAGATAGACAATAGTAAATTACCAACAAACTTAAAAAGGATAAATGGTTTGGTGTACAATAAAAAGCTAGCTAGGAAAAATATAGACTATTAATGTTGCAAATAAGTATATTCTTATATTACAGAGAACAAATGTGAATAATCCATCAACACATTTACAAACTTTGAGCAGGCAAAATCATAAGTCATAGAATATGAAGAGAACTCAACATTAAAGAACCAGCAAACCTAAATGATACATGCAGTTACAGATGTCACAGAAATGCATGTCATTCATGATACCAAGAAATCTATACCTATATCCATCAACATATTTGCAAACATTGAACAAGTTACACTACCAAAAAAGAAGAGAAATCTATATAAAAAGGAAATGGGAAGGTTATAGACAATTGCGATAGAAATCCTGTTATACTTAACATAAACCAGGGGAGGTTATTATATACTTATATAGTATATGTGTGTATATATATATATACACAATAAACTAGGGCATATTATCAGACAGACACAGAACTTGACAAGGTGAAATACAAATAAATTGACCACTAAAATAATAAGAGGAACCAGGCTATAGATCTTTGAACTGTACAGAATAAAAAATATTCATAGCTTATATTGTCGAATCTTCATTAAAACTCAAGTCTGCTAGCAAAACCTCAACAGGTGCACACGAGAAAATTGAAAGAGATAAAAAATTACTCGAGAAACTACTACAACCCATTTGGACGCAAAAGACTAATGTTCCTCTTTCTTATTTAAAATCAAAATGACCTACATGATTGCAGCTTAATCACCTTGCTCAAACTGTTATGACATCCAAGTCTTTGGGTTTGGCTAGTGAAACCATGCATAATTTTCAGCTGAAGAGAATATAAGAAACTTTCACATTCAAAAAACTAAACCAAATATGCTAATATTAACTTTGCATGTATGGATAGAAAATAACATAGATCTTTTCTAAGACTATGTACTCGCAGCAAATTAACCGATAAAATAATACATATAACCATAAAATCTATATGCATTTATTAAAACATATAACCATACAATTTTTGGATCAAACTTATTCATGAAAGCTACCTGAACTGCGGCTTGTATATCCGAACTCTTAAGCTTGGCATCACAAATAGCAGAGACAGCTTCACTAACAAATTTACTTAAATTGACACTTCGTAGCTCCTCCATCAATCCTTCCTTCTGCTCTTCATTTATCTGCTTTAATTTTTTAATCACAGCTGTATTGCGCTTAATGCTAGAATCCAAAGTCCTGAGGAATACAGAGTCTAGAACCACGGGAAAAAATATTAACATCTACCTGACAGTTTTTACGTATCAATATCAGAGAAACTGAATTCATGTTAAAAAAATAGATAAAAATGCAAATGCTTCCATGGCAATATAATGAGGGCTGCTGTACAGAACCAGTCCAAAATATATAATCACAACTTATTAAGATGAATTAGAAAGAAAATCTACAAATATATATGTATCATGTATGCATGCATATCTAGTACGGGCTAACATCACTATACGATATACAAATCAATTCAACAAACTTAACCACTTCCATAACGAGCAATGGGCATATAAAAACCCTAAAATGTAGTAAAATTTACTAACCAGGCCTTTCAAGATTCAAATTGGTTTGACGGAGAGCCATTTTGCACTCAATAGATTTCTTAATTTCCTCAAGGCGAGCAACGGCTTCCTGAAATTGGAAGGAAAATATATAAGTCTACTGTATCAAAGTAACTTCTTATCAAGAAAAACACTCTGAGAACAAGAACAAATGATCAGACAGTAAACCTTATTCATCCATTCACATGAAATTAATTAGGCCATTAATCTTACCTCATCACCTTGTTTTCCATGCTGTTCAACTCCAGCCCGAGATTCATCTTCGTGATGATCCATCTCATCTATTATTAATCAAAATAAGTTCCTATATAACTGAAATATCAATAATCAATAAACTCATAATAAAATTATGAATTTAGGAGCTATACAGAACCTTCTATAAGGCTTGTAACAACAGTTAAAGAAACAATACTTAAATAAGAGAATTGAAAAAGAAAAAAAGAGGCCAGTAGCAACAAAAAGGATCTTTTTAGGTTGTCCAGAATCATGCATTTCAAGATAGTAACCATATGAATAATCTATCTAGCACGTCAAATATCACAATCTCATCCAGCATTTAAATCCTACGCTATGTTGCACAAAACATTGTAGCCAACCCCATAACACGGTAATTTCTATTGGAACAATTTATTTTCAATTACTACTTTATAAATCCATGATTATCCAAGTTTTCAATTTTCTTGAAATCCGTGTCCGAAGGTAATGTCCGAAATCCAAATTGTAAATGGAATTGGAATGTGGATAAGATCCTCCAAGGACACTTCAAATACATGGAAATGTTTTTTTTTGGGGGGGGGATGAGCATATAAGCGTCCAAAACTAAAACGCCGTAGTCCAAGTAACATTTTTAATCATAAGTCCAAGTAACATAGTAATAAACTATAATACCCAAAATTCCAGCACAGAAGCTGTGAAGAAAGACTCAAGATACAGAAGCACAAGTCCTATTTCGCCAACTATATCTATACAAATAATAGTATGTTTACATCAGAAAAAATATTGGAAGCGCAAACCACTTCATAACCATTAAAAATACATGCATAAAATAATCAAGACCACGTAATTCTAAAACCCCATTCCCCCTATTTACCACTTTCCTCGATCTCAAACTAAAAAATGTAAACAAAAGTCTCGTCCTTCCACTCCTCGTCACTTCTTTCCAAACAATAAAAAATAGTCAACCAATTGAAAGGGGGGGGATCACATAATTACTCCTACAATCAATCTTCTTCTCATTCACGACTTCACTAAACCAATTAAAATATTTAACAGTAACGATCGTAATAAATCGTTAAAAGAACTCAAAATCATGGAATCTTACTTCACTGAAATCATTATATTTAAATTAAAAAACATAATAAAAAAATGGATCTGATTTTCCAAAAAAAAAAGGTTAAAAACTTTCCGGGATCTTAGAGAGATGGGAAGAGAGAGTTAGGGTTTTACCTGAAACTTTGGGGAAGAAGCTAAGAATGATTCGAAGTAAAGAAGAGAGAGACGAATTAAAGGAAGGGAGATGAGGTGTGAGGCATTTGAAGAAATCTTCTGAAACGAACCCGATTGTTTTTCTCAACAAGAACAAAGAAATATAATATTAAATAAATACATAAACTGAAGCTTTTTCTCCGAAGGCATTCGAAATCGGGTATCGGGTCGCACTTGAATCCGATTTGGAATTTTCTGGTACCCGACTTTGTTTTTTATGGGTAAACTACATATTTAGTACTTAAATTTTCAGTTTTTTAAAATCATGCCAAACGTTTAATTTTCATTTCATTTTAGTATCTATAAAGAACTTTACGTGTTTAGTACATAAACTATCAGTTTTGATCTGTTTTAGTGCAATATATTATCTGTTCGAAGATAACTCTCAACCACTTAATATTGAACACTCATACCCTCGAACCCAACACCTTGAAAAATAACATCAATTCCTTTACCACCTACCCGACTTTAGCTTTTTCTCGACGGGCACATTTTGATTCGAGAGCTCTATTAAAATATATATTTAAATAAAAATATAATTAGACCGAATTGATTATTAGCTGATCGAGTTAAGTGACATGAAACATTAATTTTTTTAAAAAATTAATATTAGAATTAATATATTATAGAAAACGAATTAAATTGAAAAATTATTTTAAATTTTATTTCACGACCCGTTAAGAGCATAAAATTCTATTAAAAGTATATTCAAATAAATCAGCGGGGTTGGTTCAAGTAGTAACCAATTTGATATCGCTTAAGTAAAGTCTCAAGTCATTGTGTATGCAGAAAATTCCCGTTGGAAGACTCGCTCACCAAAGTCAGATACCCAAGTCGATCAAGATTAATCACGACGAAGCCGTATAACATTTCTATTAAACTAACTAGCGAGATTAAAATAGAATGAACCGATAAAGTAAAGAATCAAACCTACTTTTTTTTAATCAGTGACTGATTTAAAAATCGATCAAATTAAAAATATAAAATATCATCCGTGTAGTTAACCCTTTAATTATTACGCAAAATGAGACCGAATCAAAACGTTACGGTTTAATAACACATCAAAAACTTGTACAAATATAAAAGAACAAAAGGGATGAACTTCATTTGAATTTTTGTATGATATCTGCTCAATTGGTTTTGTTTATGCATCAAACAATTCACAATCTCTTCTTTGATCCCATCTAAGGTTCTTAATCGTTTGATAATAAATGTTTATATCATTAAAATATGTGATGTTTGAACCCGAAACGTTCATATCACAATCAACTAATTAACGTCCAGTTCAGACAATTGTCAATTTTTAAGAAAAACATATGTATAATCTGGTAAATATTTTATAATTTTTAATAATCGAAGGTCTTAACAAAGTAGTGTTTATAATTAATAGATTATTCAGTAACTTTTAATAATCAAGAGACTCAACAAAATAATAACTTATAAAATAACATCTCACAATCGATAGAACATTTATATACTTTATCTAATTCTATAAAGTTTATTATAAGGTTATCATAATCAAGAAAAAAAATTAGATGACCCTATTCCCATATGTAATGGGAAGAGGGGAGTAAGGTAGTAGGCTGCCCCAATACCAAATTGAGAGCAGCTTCCGTGGAAGACCTCCGGCAGTCAGAATTATGAATTGCCCACCGTGGGACTCAATTCCACAACCACAAGATTAAGAGCATTACGCTCTACCAACTGAGTTGGACAGGCAATTCGTTATTATAATCAAGAGACTCAACTAAATAAACATTATAATTGATAAAACTTTATAATAAATTTTATAAATGTTCTATCAAAAAACTTTATAAAATAACACCTTATAATAAACTTTATAGAATAACATCTTATAATCGATAAAATATTTATATACTTTATCTAATTTTAAATTATATATCATTCATACATTGAAAGAATAATTTGTCATACATTTATTGAATGGATAATTGATCTAAAACAAATGAAATTAACATTATACATGTATTTTAATAAATAAAATACCAAAGAATATAGAAAATAATTTAAATACTTATTCTTGATCTAATATAAAATATTTACTTTTATCATAATAGTTCGGTTATAGAATAATCTTTGTCAAGATAATATAAAAAAAATCATTTATAATTTAATACAAAAATAAATATTCAAATTATATCAGTTTTTTTATTTAAATAGTTAAATTTTTTTAACATTACACTTTTAATTACTTTAATTATAACAAACATTAAATTCTACCTTGAATAACACGGAACGCTTAGATAATTTAAAAAAAATAAAAATATTAAAATTATATAAAAACAACACATGTTATTTAACGATAAAATTTAAAATAACAACGCAGGCTCCTAAAAGTATAACATTGAAATTGTTAAACATCTAAATTTACCGAAAAATAGTTTTAACATCAGGTCTATAACTTAGATACCTAATTTTAGTCACTTATTTTTATTTTATATTAAGCCTTTAATAAATCTTAAAAGTGCTTAATTTCTTATAACGCAAAACTAATCCATCAAAATATACATCAAGATCTCAAAAGTTCTAGCAAACACAGATTGTAACCAGGTCCTACCATTCAAACCACCGCAGCTTAATTCGACTCGCTGCGTCTCGGAGAAGCATGATTATCGTCGTCTTCATCATCGTAAACTGGGCTTCGGTCCTCCCTAGGGGGCGGGCTGGGGCTGCAGCTTTGGCCGTTTTCCTTTTTGGATCCCCTATAAGGCCTGTCCTCAGCATCAGCTTCACGATCTGGAGTTCTGCTACTTCCCCTGGGACTCGCACTGTAATCCGAACCATTAGCATGTCTGTGATCCTTTGGGGATGGGCTCCGCTTCTCTTGTGGGCTTCTTTCATCGAGCGGTGGACTCTGCTTCCTCCCTTGGGCTGGGGAGGGGCTTCTTCCACCGCACACCGGATTCTGCTTCCTCCCTCGGGTTGGGGATGGAGACCGCCTGTGGCGATTGGGACTCCTTGATCTTCTATCATCACGCTCGAAACTCCTTTCTCGCTTCACAGGTGATCTTGACCTACTGTGGAAGGTCGAGAGATTCAACACAAAAAAGAATGAGCCCGACCAGCTTACAAGACCAAAACAATTTGCGTATCTCAACCAGAATCTTGTTGACGCAGGTAGAGCTCAATACAAACCTGTCACTACGGCCACGGCTGTAACTGCGGCTTCTGCTTCGACCACGTCGGGGACTAGGTGAGCGAGAGTAACTACGACGGCTGCAACAATAAAACAAATAAAATTGACTCCCAAGTACACAAAATATAAGTTTTTCAAATGGTAGGAAAAAACTCCAATTTGCAGCAAACTGGTCAGACCAACAAAAAGAGAGGGAAGGGAAATGACCTCAGCTCCTTTGGACTATTTTGACAGTCTCTTTCTATGTGGCCTCTTTCGCCACAGCGATAACACTTATTCTTCCAATCCCCGACTTTGCAATCACGAGCCCAATGACCATCAATTCCACAATTGAAGCAGCGGCCAGAGCCAGGAGTAGGACCTCTTCCAGCATACTCTCGAGCTCCACCAGGGCCACGGGGCACCTATATTGCGATTCGAATCAGATACACTAATGAGTAGGGGTGTGCAAATTCGGATATCAGATCCGATCCGATCAAAAAATTCGGACATCCGAAAATTTCGGAAACCTAAAATAGCGATCCATATCCAATCCAAAAAATTGGATATCCGAATATCCCGATCCGAATATAAAATTTAATTTGACATAAAAAAATTAAATTTTGTGATTTAATATAATTTATTTGATACCTCTACTATATTATATATATATTTAATTACTACCCACAATAAATAATTAAATATTCTAATTTTTATTGGGTTAGAGCTTCAATGGGATAATGGTAAATTCTTCAAAAAAAATTCCAAAATAATCCACCTTAAGCATTATTTCCCAGAGTAGGGTAATTGCTACAATACATTTAGAAGACTCCAGGATTGCATGGAGTCTTTAGTTGCAGACTCCATGACTGCTATGCGTATTTAATCTTGGCAAAACTAAAGACGCATGGTAATCTATGCGTCTTCCACCAAAAAAATTGAAGTCGCACGGTGTTCCTAGCGTCCTTTTGATACTATAGCAATGACCCTAGATCAGGAAATAATACGGCGAGTCTTATACGAGGAAATATTTTTCCCACTGCTCTACATGAGCAAGGCAACCGAGCTTTAATGAGTTGAGGGTTACTTATTAATTGGGCTAAAGGAATTTAAAATCTAAAAGCCCAATTTATTTCGGATAATCCGAAAATGGAATTTACCCAATCCGTATCCAACCCAATTATCCGAATTTTCCCCCGGATATCCTATCCGAATTATCCAAAAATCAAAAAACAGATCGGATCAACGAATCGGATCAATCAGATAGGATCTTTTTGCACACCCCTACTAATGAGTCAAGTCTAGGACAACAATCTTCTTATAGTTTCTAATAAAGATACCGAGTGGCAACAATGATATTCTAATGCCTGGTTACATAAAAGGCTTTTAATCTCTTTCTTCCCAGCAGCAGCAGCTACTTACACTTAATTTAAACATCAAACTCATGATCATAAAGCATATCCATGAGAATATCAGTTTATTACCAAACCACAAGCATCTTATATTTTGCTGCTTTAATTATTTATATCTATAGGTCTACATTGTCTGATTTCAGAAATCCACATCAGCATTTAGACATATTACTAGCACCCTAAGCAGCAACAGAACTGAACATGCAAACTTGTATGTGTCACACAATCCAAAAATCAGAAGGCATTAGGAAAATGACTACTTAAAAAACATTAACCAAATAATATTAAATTTCTCATTCGGTTTCATATAGCATCCACTGCCTTCTAGAAAACTTATAGTAGTGAAGTTATCATAAAACTTACTCCCTTGGCAAACTCCACAATGATACGGCTTCCATCTAGGTCTCGACCATTCAATGAATGTCTTGCATCATCAGCATCTCTAGGTTCACGGAATTCCTGTTATCAAGGAGGCAGACAAAAACACACAAGACGAACAAAGAAAAGATCCAAGAAAAAGATCATATCTTCAATATGGTGAAGAAATTATAGATAACAAAGAAGAGTTTTTCAGTTTAAATTGGAAGAGATTTGAAATACATACGACGAATGCATAGTCTCGCTTCATATCCACATCACGTACTCTGCGCAAACGGGTGCCACAAACAGTAAGGCCATCATGACACAATTATCAAGGGTTGATAGTTCGCCCCTCACAGATGAACGAAAAACACTGACATTTGAGATTGTTGCCATTTCGATAAAAACACGCAATAACACTATAGAAAGACTCGCCAAATCCACCAAGGTCACCCTCTCACCATAGACCTCCAGGTTATGACCTTCAACAAGATCATTTGAGTTAAAGCAGACTGACTCATGGAGGGTTGCAACATTCTCACTCATATTCGAATAGGACCAGGGGTCATGCTCTACATTAAGGGCTTCGTAAATGAGACTATTTTCTCGTACATCATTGTCACTACACCCAGAATCAATCCTAATGGCCTTCAATGCAAAAGAATAGAACCATGAAAACTCAAACTAAGGGGGGGGGGGGGGGGGAACTTGAACAAAGTATGTCAAATGAACACAGCTTTTAAACCAGTCTAATAAGTAGGATAAACTCACGAACTCTTCAACATAGCAAAAAGATTCCATTACCTCCCATATCGGCTAAACATGTCCTCTAGATCACGTGATCTTGTCCTCGACGACAAGTGACCAACATATAGGCGAGTGCCACCACGGCGATCATCATACCTAGGCATTTTTTCCTTTCCCTGCATTAAAAGTTGCCATTAGAATCCTGGGGGGGGGGAAGGCACACAAATTTACATGATAAAACACTCCAATCATCATTAATGACATCAACAATCTACTTTAAGCTCAAGTCACCTTAAAGCTCAAGCTTTTGCTTCCATCATAGAACAGATAATAGAAATAGATTTTCAATGTAACGGACAACTAAAATGTAACAAAAACTATAACAGGAACCTTCTATATATTAATAAAATCATGCATATCCAATTGCACACAGAATTCAACTGTGGAAAGCTAACAATCAAACAATATCTAAACAAACCCATAGTTCATGTTATCTTTTATTATGGATTCCATAAATACACAAGCAAAATTAAATACATATAAGCTTCAAAAGGAACAAATCTGAGAAAGGGATTTAATTTTTCAGCTCTCAATTCTAAAAGGCTAATCGACTAAAGCATCAAATCAGTACATCTTTAAACTACTATTACAAGTCATAAGAAAAATATATGAAAAAAGTGGGTATTTAAATTTTAAAAAGTACAAGCTCGACGATTTATCAGATCTATAAAAAAATCAAGAAGTCAGAAACGTAAGAGCATGAGATCTCAAAATTAAATGGCAATTAAAAATAATAATTAAAGAATATAAATTTAAAAAAGAAGAAGTAGAAGATGAAGCTTACGATTAAATTTCAGAGGAGAGAGAGGGGAAGGAGAAGATGAAAAACCCTAGATTTTTCGAAGAGAACGAGAAAGCTTAGCTAAACGCTGCGTTTTATTTTCCTCATTTATAGGGACTTTAAGCCTCAAGGATAAGGATCATTCGACGCTGAAAAATCAGAGGATACGTAATTACGAAAGGACCCCTGCCTGGAATGACAATTATAGGCTTGAGGAAGAAAGGGCCTAATTTTAAAATTAATCTTCCACGGTCATACCAGCCCCTATTCTTTTCCAGAAATATTTTAACCAAACATTTCAATTTTTATCAAAATAACTTTTATTTAATAACAAACATTTCAATTTTTATCAAAATAACTTTTATTTGATAAAAAATATTAATTAACGTATGTTGTTGATATATGTATTATTAATATTATATTTTTATATATATTTAATTAATAATGTGGTATATATTATGTCATCATTTTAAGTGACGTGACACATGATATATCATCAATATAATAACATGACATTTAACATGTTAGCAATAAAATATATATAAAATCATCGCATCAACAATATACATCGATTGATACTTCACTAACAATACTTTCCATTTAATGAGATATTTTATGACGTTTTGGTTTTGGTTTATATGACGTTTTGGTTTTGGTTTATATGACGTTTTAATATTTGTTTTATTGTTCTTCCGGTTTTAAAACTTCATCTTTATTAATCTGAATTAATTCACATTATAAACTTAATTTTAATAGGTAAATCTCTCAATGAAAACTTTCTACTTAGCACGATATAGCCGAAGAGATATTATATTTTCAAACAAATTGTTAAGACTGATTTTTTGGTAAGAAAATGGTTAGACTGATAAAACACATAAATTAAAACGGTACTAATAGTCGGAAAGCTAATTAGAATATTTGAAGTGTATGGACCAATTTTGTTCATGTAGAACTTGGTTTAGACAAAACTATTGATATTACGATACTCAAATTCGACCTGAATCCGAACATTCGACAGACAGAACTCGAAGTAATTCACAACGATGATCGGAGAAAAAAGGGCTCCGATGAAGTAGTTCTTAATACAAACAATTCATATGATTAGAGAAAATCCAAGTTCTTGTTAAACTCGGCAGCCTTTTTAAGAGAATCATCAAAAATCATTCTCACAGAAATTAACCGCAAGGTCCCAGTAATGGCCGACTCCAGCAGCGGCAAACACCTTTCCGCAGCTGCTTCGGTGATGCACTCGTGGACCGAGAACCTGCTGAAACTTGATTTCGCGACGCTGCCTTGCCAAACTAACACGCACTTGTTAGGCGGTTTTCTTCGTCTTCATCATCATCTCCCTCTTCATTCTCGTTTACAGCTTCAGCCCAATTGATTCGTCGAAGAATAAGCTTCCCATACCTCTTAATGGATTTGCTTCCACCTTCCACTACAACACTAATGCCCTCTGAGATCACGGCACAACCAGTCAAACGGTTTTCTTGGGCATTAACATCAACTTTGAAGCGGGTCTTGGGATGTGAGAGGTCATTGATCCTGTAAACCGAAACGATTGTCTCCACCGTACTTGGGTCGTCAAAAAGCTTTCTCTCTTTCTTTTCACGGCGCTCAGCAGGGGTAAGCTTGCGAGCAATGTTTCTATCGACATGAGCCTGTTCCCGCTCAGCAGCAGCACTTCGGATTTCCATTTCAAGCTTAGTTGGATCTTGGGTAGCTTCAGAGCCTAAAACTTTCATTAAATTGCTCAACTTAACTTTCGGCTTCGGAGGTTCTACCAGGCCTTGTCTGATCATCTCCTGTTTATCCTTTCCCGGGCAAGACGTCGCTGAGTCCGAAGTTTCTTCTGCTCCTTCTTGGTTAGCTTCAGGGGCTGTGGCGGGGGAGGAGCTGGCTCAGCAGGAGCTCAATTGGACGAGGATGCTCAACATAAATCGTAATCTTCTCCTTCTTCAGTTTATCTTCACTTAGCACACCATCAGCAATGTCATCGTAAGAGCCCAAAACCAGAATAAGCAAATCCCTGAAATATACCAAAAACAATAAGAAAAAGGTAATGTAAAAGAATGAAAAAATAACCTAACATTGTAATTTATGTTGATCCAACTATTAATATTCAAACTTAGATATGCAAACATGGTCCAAGCCTCCAAGGACCCACAAAATAAAAAGGAAAAACCTTTTAAAAAGAACAAAAATACCCGTACCCAACACCTGTACCCGAATCCTAGTAACATAGATAGCAATGATTCCTTTAGATTTTTTAATATGGAAATTACATATGATGCCAAAAGTAATGTAAAGTTTTTGGCTTTATACACATGGTGAAGAGGCACACAACTCTCAGCTTGAATATTGACAACATAATCAAGAAGGCAAGAGTTCTGAACATCTGTTTACAGCTTAAGCAGAAAGTACAACAAAAATAACCATTACAAAGAATTGTATTTGAGCAATAAAATATCTTCCTCAATCCTCACACATAATAACCAACTGAAGGATTTTTCGGGTTTAATTTGATGACATGCTAAATCAAACAAGGTCTCCTAAGTGATAGAATGATTAAAGGATTATCAACTTACCACCACTCTATTTCAGGAATCGGGTCTTTTAGTTTCTCCTTCGTTATAATTCTTTCCGACACCTCAATTAAATTGGGATTTATATCAGCCTTTGCCTTTGCCAATTGTGCTTGCTTTGCCTTTAGCTCTTTTGCTTTCGCTTCTCCAAATTGATTCTGTAATAAACAGACCATAAAACTGATGGAAGAATCAAAGAAATAAAAACAAAATAATACCTTCAATTTGATGATCTCTGCATCTTTTGACCATTTCCTTCCTCTACAAACTGAAAAGTCATCCTTTTTGGTCTAATAATCTTTTCTTATCAATTCCCATCCGAGGATCAAAATGTGGATTTGCTTCCGGATCCACCTCCAGCTCAGGTTTAAGGATCTGGAATGCATCTTTCTTTTGCTTGTTAATGTTGACCTGAAAAATCAGATGGTTCAAGTTAAATAACAGCCTTGAAAGTAACACAAATAGCACTGAAATAAGAAAATAACAATGATTGCACCAAGAGTACGAATTTCACAAACCTTGAGGGTGCTAAGATTACTTGGTTTTGTCACATTTATGATATTACCGTGTTCATCAATTTCCCTACCAAGTGCATCAACACGTAGAACAGGTGCCTTGGTAGGTTTCTGAGGAACTGGAGCATCTACTTGCACCTGTCCAGGAAACATGTTTATTAGAGGAGCAAACTGAGGATCTTGGCGGAATCCATCTTAGCAGCCAGCTCTTGAGCACGCTTAACAGCTTCTAAATTGGGTACTGATGCAAGGCCCGGAACAGCAGCCATGCCAGTAGTAGATGGCATTGAAGAAGCAACAGGTGCAGAGGCAGGAGGGGCTGATGAGACTTGTCCCTGAACTTTTCCAGTAGTACCTACTGAACTCGAGCTAGGGCCTTTGTTCAACTACACATAACAATACCAATGCAACATGAATATTTTTAATTTAGAACAACTAGGGAATTTTTCCTTTTTGAAAAGAGAGATGAACTTACTGCAGGTATCTTCTTCATTTTCTCAGCCAATTCTTTCTGCATTGTAAAGCCTTTTTGCTTTGGCTAAGGCATCAAGAGAGAAATTGGCACCATTTTTTCCCATTACATGAAGAGACATCTGTACTAGATCCAGTAACCTCATGAGATCCGGTAACACTATATGCTTTATTTTCAGCAGTAGAAATTGAAGATACCTTGGTAGGAGGAGGGTGACCAGTCTTCGATAATGATGCCTGAGCAGCACCCTTCAAGCATGGAAAAAAGTAAATTACATCAGCATACAAACTTAGGATTTCAGCAATATGATATAACTTTAGATCAATTTAAACTAGCATAATTTCAACATAAATCCATTGAAATCAGATGCCATTCTACAGTTCAATAATATCGTGCATTATTATACATTTCATATCTCATACTATCATGTGATGTTAGCTAATATCTAAGTTATGCTAAGTTAGTGTGTATATAATAAAATTATAAAAAAATGGTGAAACATTAATAATAGGACAACAAAAGACAGGTAAGTTCCTTGAAAGTTCATCAAGCTAGGTATTCAAACTCAGATGTGAATGACAGACATTAGTGTGTGTCATGAGCATATTAAATTTTTCCAATATTTCCATGTATCCAAAGGGTCAGTATGCATCAAAATTCACACATGGTGCAACACAAATACTTAAAGAAAAATGAGAGTTGGATCAAATTGAATAATGTCATATATATTATGAACTTTATTACTACAAGCCTCAATTATCCGCAAATGTAAGAAGGCAACAACTATGACTCCTCCACCCATAAATCGATGAAACTGGCAGTCCAGGAAAGAACTAGGAAAAATAAATTTCGATAAACAAGGTCAAAACTTATGTAATAAGTACCAAGGACCATCTCAACAGAATGTATACATAATGCAACAGTCGATCATAGTGGGAGTAGCCATTTGAAAGAAATGCATATTATCAAGGAAATTGATGTTCAATCAGTGCATTTAAATAGTATCCACACATGACTTTACAGTCGCTAATTTTTGGTTTTAGATCTCTCTTTCACTAGTGAAATTCACGGGCAACATTTATTACAATGGACTAAAACAGCATTTATTAGCACATCTCATTGGTAATATCCATTTAAATCCCAGAAAAAACATTAAAAAAAACTTCCTACCCTGAAACATTATGAAAATACTCATTCCAAGTAATAAAAATCAAGAGAAACTTAATATATTCAGATTAGATTACTAAACAAAAAGCAATAAGGTTAGTTTTAAACCAAAGTTGTTATATTTGCTACTTAATTAAAATATTTTCTTCTCTATTTCATAAGAAAAATGATATAGAAAACAAAATCATATTAAATTCTAAGTTATAACAAGCTTAGTCTTAAAGGCTTTAAATTTGTCACTAGTTTTGAATTAAACTTCATTTTCATTTCAGTTTCCCAACAGCCAAGCAAACAATAGAAGGCAAACATCGCAAAGATAAAACTAACAAAAAAATGAATTCAAAGACTCACATTGTGTACCTGATCACACCACTGGCGCCATTGGATAACTCAATTTCATCGTCTTCTTTAGCCTTATCCCCAAACCTCCTTCTCTCTCTCTCTTCCCTTCTGTATTCTTCTCCAAGTTTCTCCTTCTCCCCTCTCTCTTCACTCTCTTCTCTCTCCTTCCTCTTTTTCTTCGCTTCGACTTCTTCATAGGAACCCTCACGGTGCTTCCTATCTCTCGAACCCTCCCTATTGAAGGATCTCTCGCGCTCGTCACGGCGCGATGCGGAAGATCTATGGTCCGAACGGCGGTAGGATTCGCGGTCGTCTTGGTGACGATCGGAGTCACGGTGGTGCCTGCCGTCGCGATCTCGGGACCGTTTGGATGCGTGTTTATCTTCTCCATTGTTTTTTAGGGTTAGGGATTTCGGTTTGGGTTTTAGGCTATATTCATCTCGCTCTCGGTTCAGGATTTTTTGGGGAATAAATATAATTATAAATTGATATCTTATCCTTGGAACGACGCCGTTTCAATAGCTGTTCTGTCTACATAAAATCCAGTTGATTCTGCAACATCATGGGTTGGGCCGAATTGGACTACAGTTATACGTTTAATTATGGGTAACTTACGCATTTAGTATCTAAACTATCAGTTTTAATCCGTTTTAGTATCTAAAATTTCATTTTTTTCAAAAAATATGTAAAGTTTGGTTTTGTTTCATTTTAGTATTCGATGTTTAAAACTTTAGTCTTTGTTTCATTTCGTTACCCCCATTTAAAATTTAACGTTAAGTTTTTAAAAAAATGAAAGTTCAAATACTAAAACGAATCAAAACTGATAGTTTAGGTATTAAACACATTAAATTTTAACGATGAGTACTAAAACAAAATAAAAATTAAACCTTAGTTATGGTTTTGAAAAAATTGAAAGTTTAGGTACTTAAACAAATCAAAACTAATAATTTAAGTACTAAACATGTAGTTTTCCCTTTAGTTATTGATATAGAGTCGTTTAATTTATGAATTAATTTTTTAGAGTTTTCAAATGGATCCTTAAGTCTATTATTAGTTCCTAAATCATCACAAAGATATTGCATTTCTGAACTTTTTTATTTCATTTCCCCCTAAAACTTTAATATCATTCTTTCCATCCTTTTCTCCCTTTTCAATTTATTTCTTTTTGTTTTTTTTAAAATTAACAAACTCAAGTTAAAACTTTTACTTAATCTCTACCGTCTGATCAGCCTAGTATCAAGACATTATTTTTCTCAATTCGGATTTAGATGAAAATACTTCAACGTCGATGAGTCAAAAGAATCTAATATACGAGTTTCAGACGAAAGTTTAACCATTAGTTAAAGGCTTAATACCAAAATAAGTGCTCAAACTATATCATTTTTCTCGAATAGGTACTTAAATTATTTTTTGATTCATCCATGTGTTAAACGTTTTCTATGTTACCAATTTTAGGTGCCTTTTCTACATTATCATTTTAGATGCCCGAGCATTAACTGCCGTTAAAAAACTTAGATTACATGTGTCATATTATAGTATTTTGAGAATTTTTTTTTAAATATTCTGTCAAATTCCAACCCAGTCCGCGCATTCCCCCTCTCATTCGCGGGTGCTCTCCCCATTCCCTTCGCTGTGCTCTTCCATCATCCCATGTTCAATTAATTATATTTTGGGTTGAATTTAATAATAAATTTGAGATTATTATTAGGAATTTGGGTATTTGGTTTAACGATTTATGTTTAGGAATTTAAAATTTTAGGGAGATTTGGTGTTTGATTGGTTGCAAAAGCGTGAGGGTTTTGTTTGTGGATGGATGGTTGGTCGATCATATGTTATTGGGGTTCGTCCGATTGTCTGTGTTAATGGTGGCAGGCGGTGGCAAAGAGAATAAAATTAAGGTTTTAAAAATTTTGAATTTTTCAAGATTTGATAAAAAATAGTTTTTTTCAATTTTTTATTTTAAATAAAAATTTAAAATTACCAGAACCTGACACATGTTAATTAACGAGTTTTTTTTTAACTACGATTAACGTCCAGACACCTAAAACGCTAATGGAGAATACAAAAACGTTAGACACCGAGATGAGTTAAAAAAGTTTAGACACCTATTAAAAAAAATAAGTGTAGGCACTTATTTTGGTATTAATTCTTAGTAAAAATTATGCGCAAGTAAAATAACTCCGATTCGTTGATAGTCGTGGATTAGTCCAACTAGTATTTATCATTTGCAAAACAAGCATTTATTGTAATAATACAGTTTAGTCCCAGCAAAAAGTTAATCATTCATACATTTCATAGCCAGGGCTTTGATAGATATTGACACTATTGAAGAGTTAAAAGCATACGCCTGGTTCGAATCCGATGAACTGGGTGATTCGTGATAATGCCAGGCCGGACGAACATCCGCAGTGCAGCGTTTGCGAGTGTTCCGAGAAATCTCGAGTCATATTCGAGCTCTGATATTCTATGCACGTGAAGTGATGCATCGTTGATGAAAGACCGCCTTTCGGAAGCTCGAACATCGGTTTATGCATCATTTCTAACGTTCATCTTTTCGTTTGGCGGCGGAAGCTATAGATTCGAGCGTATTAGAGGGCATAAATCCTATCGACTTCAACTTCCGAATTAGTGAAGTCGGAATGAAGCAAAGAGTTGGATCCGCTTCTCCTTGAATTCTTTCCCGCTTCCGTGTAGTCCTCTTCGATTTCACCACAAAATAAGTCATGGTGCCAAGAACCCCGGCCATTATCAGACCCCCAACGACAGTAACCAAAATTGCAGCCCACTCATGTTTCCGGCCGACCCACTATATACGAGGAGGCCATAAAGGCAACTGAAGTACAGACAGAAGCCAACCACATCAACTTGTTAATCACTTCCACCACCTGTTTCTCAGCTTTGGTTTCACCTCGGACCAATGTAATTTGAACGACGACAACGGCCAAAGAGGTGAAGAGAGCAATGGCATTGAAGATGAAGAAGATTTTGAAAGAACTCGAGCTTACCACCACCGCAACTCCGCTATTTTCATCTCCTCCAGGCACAGTAAATATAGCCGCAAAAGCAACCGTGCAAATAGAAACGGCTACCACAGTCACAGAATTCGTGGCGTTATTGATTCCTTCTCGGTGGAGTTTTCTAAGTTCCTTGGAGATATTATGAACGTTTTTGTTGGTTCTTTTGGTTTGTTCAAGCTGTGTATGGACATCCTTCTTATTGAGTCACGTCTGCCTCAGTTCGTCTCTCGGTTGATTCAGTTCATTAGCTCTGAGAGCACCTTTGTGAGAAAGGCAGCTCTTTATTTCCGGATTCTTCAGAGAGCGGAAGCCCTTCCGCTATGTCAAGAGCCGTTTTATGGTCTCTGGTGAGTGCATTGACGTTCGTATCAGGAAGGGGACAACAACACTACAATCTGCAAGGAAATAGCAAGATTCATTATATGAAACCGTTTCGTAAAAAATTGCGATGAATGTTAATATATTCAGCTATGTCAAGAATCGAAAATGAAGTGATTGAATAATTGTACCTCTGCTCTCTTTTCCGAGTGGCTACATGTAGTGCGGGTTCCCGAACTTGTCCGGGAGCATCAAATAGCAGCATCTGCCTCGAGAAGCAACTTCCCACCTCACAACTCTGTCCTTTAACAGCCATGTGCAATGCCGTCTGTCCTTTCTTGTCGGTTCTTCTTGCCAACTGCGGATCTTTGCTCAGCAATGCTTTTACGACATCTACATGCCCTGTCGAGCGGCTAGATGCAATGCATTTTTCCCATTTGATCTCGTACGCTCTAGCAAGCCACCATCTCTCGATAGCAGCTCATTTACTACCGCAGTATGCCCTTTGGTAGCTGCAGAGACAAGAGGGGTTGCATTCGACGGCCCCCAAATGTTTGGCATAGACCAGGATCATGATCGAGTAGCACCTGGATAATACCTGCAAGGATCGGACGTCATTTTCCAGCCTAGAATCGACGAAAATAACTGCAATACCATTACTGACTCCACAACTGGCCTGTAGAAACGAAAACTAATACAAAGGCATTTACATATTACAATATCTCCATATCAATACGAACAATATGTTGACATATTGTTCCGAAGGTTGAAAGAGGACGGTGCATAATCATTCTATTTCTCAATGAAAATCATATAGCAGATAACGATAAGCAATTCATAACATCAGCAGTAGAATATCGACCATGTTGTCTTACACAAACATCGGTTAACAGTGAAATTTATTCGACAGACTTGACACTGACTTGGACCCGTACTTTTACTATATGTCATCTTTACAAGAACTCGACTTACCAATTGAAATCAATAACATCACAAGCAAAATCACAAATCGAATGCTAAGGATCATTACCATGGTTGCCCTTGGCTTGCAGCAATATGCAACGGATCAAACCCAGATTTATTCTTCTTAATAACGGTCTTGTTTGAGTATTTTAGCAACTCCTTGACAACATCGAGGTGCCCTTTCTCGCAGCCGTAAACAAGGCGTCTCTCCCAACTCATTTACCTCATTCACCACACTTGCCTGTATCTCCGACACCTCCATATGAAATCTTCCCCACTCGCAGTCTTCATCATCATGCGAATCAATGTCGGCAAGAATCTGCTTCACGGCCGCCAAATACCACGCTGTGCTGCCAAGTGCAGCTCGGTCATTATGACGACCAGTTACCTGCTTCCGTATTCTTTTTGCTAGCCTGATCAATGCGCTTGCCGGTGGTGCCTGCCGTCGCGATCTCGGGACCGTTTGGATGCGTGTTTATCTTTCTCCATTGTTTTTTTAGGGTTAGGGATTTCGGTTTGGGTTTTAGGCTATATTCATCTCGCTCTCGGTTCAGGATTTTTTTTGGGGAATAATTATAAATTGATATCTTATCCTTGGAACGACGCCGTTTCAATAGCTGTTCGGTCTACATAAAATCCAGTTGATTCTGCAACATCATGGGTTGGGCCGAATTGGACTACAGTTTATACGTTTAATTATGGGTAAATTACACATTTAGTATCTAAGCTATCAGTTTGGATCCGTTTTAGTACCTAAAATTTCATTTTTTCAAAAACATATGTAAAGTTTGGTTTTTGTTTCATTTTAGTACTCGACGTTAAAAACTTTAGTTTTTGTTTCATTTCGTTACCCACATTCAAAATTTAACGTTAAGTTTTTTTTTAAATGAAAGTTCAAATGCTAAAACGAATCAAAACTGATAGTTTAGGTATTAAACGCATTAAATTTTAACGATGAGTACTAAAACAAAATAAAAATTAAACCTTAGTTATGGTTTTGAAAAATCTGAAAGTTTAAGTACTTAAACAGACTAAAACTAATAATTTAGGTACTAAATGTGTAATTTTCCCTTTAATGATTGATATAGAGTCGTTTAATTTATGAATTAATTTTTTTGGAGTTTTTCAAATGGATCCTTAAGTCTATTATTAGTTCCTAACATCATCACAAAGATATTTCATTTCTGAACTTTTTTTTATTTCTGATTTCCCCCTAAAACTTTAATATCATTCTTTCCCATCCTTTTTCTCCTTTTTCAATTTTTTTTTTTTTTTTATATTGACAAACTCAAGTTAAAACTTTTACTTAATCTCTATCGTCAGATCAACATAGTATCAAGACATTATTTTTCTCCATTCGGATTTAGATGAAAATATTTCAACGTCGATGAATCAAAAGAAATCTAAATATACAAGTTTGAGATGAAAGTTTAACCATTAGTAAAAGGCTTAATACCAAAATAAGTGCTCAAATTATATCATTTTTCTCGAATAGTTGCATAAATTATTTTTTGACTCATCCAGGTGTTAAACGTTTTCTTCGTTGCCATTTTAGGTGCCCGAGCATTAATTACTATTAAAAAACTTCATTAAGTGACATGTGTCATGTTCCGGTAATTTTCATAATTTTATTTTTTTAAAAAAATTTTGCGCAATTCCAACCCCCACACCCATCATTCCCTTCACCGGTGCTCTCCCATTCCGCCTCTCATTCACCGGTGCTCTCCCCATCATTCCCTTCACCGGTGCTCTCCCCATCATCCCCATGCTTTAATTAATTATAGTTTGGGTTGAATTTAATAATAAATTTGAGATCATGGTTAAGAATTTAGGTATTCGATTTAATGATTTATGTTTAGGAATTTATAAATTTGAGAGATTTGATGTTTGATCGGTTGTAAAAGCAAGGGGGTTTTGTTTGTGGATGGTTTGTCGATCATATGTTGGTAGGTTTTCGTCCGATTGATTGTATTGACGATGAAAGGCAATAGTAAAGAGATTAAAATTAAGGTTTTATAAATTTTGAGTTTTTCAAGATTTGATAAAAAAAAAATTTCTTTTCAATTTTTTTTAAATAAAAATTCTCAAAATTATCAGAACATAACACGTGTCACTTAACAAGTTTTTTTAACTACGGTTAACTTCCGAACACCTAAAACGCTAATGGAGAAAATGAAAACGTTAGACACCGTTATGAGTAAAGAAAGTTTAGACACCTATTTAAAAAAAAGTGTAAGCACTTATTTTAGTATTAATCCTTTGTAAAATTATGCGCAAGTAAAATAACTCCGATTCATTGGTAGTCGTGGATTATTCCAATTAGCATTTATCATGTGCAAAACAAGCATTTAATTAGCTGACACTATTCTCATATGTAATGAGATAATGAGAAGGTAGGATAGTAAGCTGCCCCCAATGCCAGGTTGAGAGTAACTTCCGTGAGATACATCCGACAGTCAGAATTATAAATTGCCCACCATAAGACTCGATCCCACGACCACAAGGTTAAAAGCTTTGCGCTCTACCAACTACGCTGAACGGGCAATTCATACAAAACAAGCATTTAGTGTACTAATAATACAGTTTAATCCCAACAAAAAGTTAATCATTCATACATTTCATAGCCAGGGTTTTGATAGATATTGACACTATTGAAGAGTTAAAAGCATACGCCTGGTTCGAATCCGATGAACTGGGTGATTCGTGATAACGCCAGGCCGGACGAAAATCCGCAGAGCAGCGTTTACGAGTGTTAGCTCCGAGAAATCTCGAGTCATATTCGAGCTCTGATATTCTATGCACGTGAAGTGATGCATCATTGATGAAAGATCGCCTTTCGGAAGCTCGAACATCGGTTTATGCATCATATCTAACATTCATCTTTTCGTTTTGCGGCGGATGCTATAGATTCGAGCGTATTAGAGGGCATAAATCCTATCGACTTCAACTTCCGAATTAGTGAAGTCGTAATGAAGCAAAGAGTTGGATCCGCTTCTCCTTGAATTCTTTCCCCGCTTCCGTCTAGTCCTCTTCGATTTCACCACATAATAAGTCATGGTGCCAAGAACCTCGGCCATTATCAGACCCCCAACGACGATAACCAAAATTGCAGCCCACTCATGTTTCCGGCCGACCACTATATACGAGGAGGCCATAAAGGCAACTGAGGTACAGACAGAAGCCAACCACATCAACTTGAACGACGACAACGGCCAAAGAGGTGAAGAGAGCAATGGCATTGAAGATGAAGAAGATTTTGAAAGAACTCGAGCTTACCACCACCGCAACTCCGCTATTTTCATCTCCTCCAGGCACAGTAAATATAGCCGCAAAAGCAACCGTTGCAAATAGAACGGCTACCACAGTCACAGAATTCGTGGCGTTATTGATTCCTCTCGGTGGAGTTTTCTAAGTTCCTTGGAGATATTATGAACGTTTTGTTGGTTCTTTTGGTTTGTTCAAGCTGTGTATGGACATCCTTCTTAATTTGAGTCACCGTCTGCCTCAGTTCGTCTCTCGGTTGATTCAGTTCATTAGCTCTGAGAGCACCTTTGCGAGAAAGGCAGCTCTTTATTTCCGTGGATTCTTCAGAGAGCGGAAGCCCTTCCGCTATGTCAAGAGCCGTTTTATGGTCTCTGGTGAGTGCATTGACGTTCGTATCAGGAAGGGACAACAACACATCTACAATCTGCAAGGAAATAGCAAGATTCATTATATGAAACCGTTTCGTAAAAAACTATGACTCAAATATTTACTACAAGCCTCAACTTATCCGCAAATGTAAGAAGGCAACAACTATGACTCCTCCACCCATAAATCGATGAAACTGGCAATCCAGGAAAGAACTAGGAAAAATAAATTCCGATAAACAAGGTCAAAAACTTATGTAATAAGTAACAAGGACCATCTCAACAGAATGTATACCATAATGCAACAGTCGACTCATAGTGGGAGTAGCCATTTGAAAGAAATGCATATTATCAAGGAAATTTGATGTTCAAATCAGTGCATTTAAATAGTATCCACAACATGACTTTACAGTCGCTATTTTTTGGTTTTAGATCTCTCTTTCACTAGTGAAATTCACGGGCAACATTTATTACAATGGACTAAAACAGCATTTATTAGCACATCTCATTGGTAATATCCATTTAAATCCCAGAAAACAACATTAAAAAAAAACCTCCTACCCTGAAACATTATGAAAATACTCATTCCAAGTAAATAAAAATCAAGAGAAACTTAAATATATTCAGATTAGATTACTAACAATAAAGCAATAAGGTTAGTTTTCAACCAAAGTTGTTATATTTGCTACTTAATTAAAATATTTTCTTCTCTATTTCATAAGAAAAATGATATAGAAAACAAAATCATATTAAATTCTAAGTTATAACAAGCTTAGTCTTAAAGGCTTTAAATTTGTCATAGTTTTTGAATTAAACTTCATTTTTCATTTCAGTTTCCCAACAGCCAAGAACAATAGAAGGCAAACATCGCAAAGATAAAACTAACAAAAAAATGAATTCAAAGACTCACATTGTGTACTGGATCACCACCACTGGCACCATTGGATAACTCAATTTCATCGTCTTCTTTAGCCTTATCACCAAACCTTTCTCTCTCTTTTCCCTTCTGTATTCTTCTCCAAGTTTTTCCTCTTCTCCCCTCTCCTCACTCTCTCTTCTCTTCCTCTTTTTCTTCGCTTCGATTCTTCATAGGAACCCTCACGGTGCTTCTATCTCCGAACCCTCCCTATCGAAGGATCTCTCGCGCTCGTCACGGCGCGATGCGGAAGATCTATGGTCCGAACGGCGGTAGGATTCGCGGTCGTCGTTGTGGCGATCAGAGTCACGGTGGTGCCTGCCGTCGCGATCTCGGGACCGTTTGGATGCGTGTTTATCTTTCTCATTGTTTTTAGGGTTAGGGATTTCGGTTTGGGTTTTAGGCTATCATCTCGCTCTCGGTTCAGGATTTTTTTTGGGGAATAAATATAATTATAAATTGATATCTTATCCTTGGAACGACGCGTTTCAATAGCGTTCTGTCTACATAAAATCCAGTTGATTCTGCAACATCATGGGTTGGGCCGATTGGACTACAGTTTATACGTTTAATTATGGGTAACTTACGCATTAATATCTAAACTATCAGTTTTAATCCGTTTTAGTATCTAAAATTTCATTTTTTCAAAAACATATGTAAAGTTTGTTTTTGTTTCATTTAGTATTCGACGTTTAAAACTTTAGTCTTGTTTCATTTCGTTACCACATTTAAAATTTAACGTTAAGTTTTAAAAAAATGAAAGTTCAAATACTAAAACGAATCAAAACTGATAGTTTAGGTATTAAACACATTAAATTTTAAAGATGAGTACTAAAACAAAATAAAAATTAAACCTTAGTTATGGTTTTGAAAAAATTGAAAGTTTAGGTACTTAAACAAATCAAAACTAATAATTTAAGTACTAAACATGTAATTTTCCCTTTAGTTATTGATATAGAGTCGTTAATTTATGAATTAATTTTTTAGAGTTTTTCAAATGGATCCTTAAGTCTATTATTAGTTCCTAAATCATATCAAAGATATTGCATTTCTGAACTTTTTTATTTTCATTTCCCCCTAAAACTTTAATATCATTCTTTCCCATCCTTTTTCTCCCTTTTCAATTTATTTTTCTTTTTGTTTTTTTTTTTTGAAATTGACAAACTCAAGTTAAAACTTTTACTTAATCTCTACCGTCTGATCAGCATAGTATCAAGACATTATTTTTCTCCATTCGGATTTAGATGAAAATACTTTAACGTCGATGAGTCAAAAGAAATCTAAATATACGAGTTTGAGACGAAAGTTAACCATTAGTTAAAGGCTTAATATCAAAATAAGTGCTCAAACTATATCATTTTTCTCGAATAGGTACTTAAATTATTTTTTGATTCATCCATGTGCTAAACGTTTTCTCTGTTACCAATTTTAGGTGCCTTTTCTTCATTATAATTTTAGATGCCCGAACATTAACTGCCGTTAAAAAACTCCGTTAGATTACATGTGTCATATTATAGTATTTTTGAGAATTTTTTTTTAAATATTCTGTCAAATTCCAACCCCCAGTCCGCCGCATTCCCCTCTCATTCGCAGGTGCTCTCCCATCATTCCTTCGCCTGTGCTCTTCCCATCATCCCATGTTCAATTAATTATATTTTGGGTGAATTTAATAATAAATTGAGATTATTATTAGGAATTTGGGTATTTGGTTAACGATTTATGTTTAGGAATTTAAAATTTTAGGGAGATTTGGTGTTTGATTGGTTGCAAAAGCGTGAGGGTTTTGTTTGTGGATGGATGGTTGGTCGATCATATGTTATTGGGTGTTCATCCGATTGTCTGTGTTAATGGTGGCAGGCGGTGGCAAAGAGAATAAAATTAAGGTTTTAAAAATTTTGAATTTTTCAAGATTTGATAAAAAATAGTTTTTTTTCAATTTTTTATTTTAAATAAAAATTTTAAAATTACCAAAACCTGACACATGTTAATTAACGAGTTTTTTTTAACTACGGTTAACGTCCAGACACCTAAAACGCTAATGGAGAATACAAAAACGTTAGACACCGAGATGAGTTAAAAAAAATTTAGACACCTATTAAAAAAAAATAAGTGTAGGCACTTATTTTGGTATTAATTCTTAGTAAAATTATGCGCAAGTAAAATAACTCCGATTCGTTGATAGTCGTGGATTATTCCAACTAGTATTTATCGTTTGCAAAACAAGCATTTATTGTACTAATAATACAGTTTAGTCCCAGCAAAAAGGTTAATCATTCATACATTTCATAGCCAGGGCTTTGATAGATATTGACACTATTGAAGAGTTAAAAGCATACGCCTGGTCGAATCCGATGAACTGGGTGATTCGTGATAATGCCAGGCCGGACGAACATCCGCAGTGCAGCGTTTACGAGTGTTCCGAGAAATCTCGAGTCATATTCGAGCTCTGATATTCTATGCACGTGAAGTGATGCATCGTTGATGAAAGACCGCCTTTCGGAAGCTCGAACATCGGTTTATGCATCATTTCTAACGTTCATCTTTTCGTTTGGCGGCGGAAGCTATAGATTCGAGCGTATTAGAGGGCATAAATCCTATCGACTTCAACTTCCGAATTAGTGAAGTCGGAATGAAGCAAAGAGTTGGATCCGCTTCTCCTTGAATTCTTTCCCCGCTTCCGTGTAGCCTCTTCGATTTCACCACAAAATAAGTCATGGTGCCAAGAACCCGGCCATTATCAGACCCCAACGACAGTAACCAAAATTGCAGCCCACTCATGTTTCCGGCCGACCACTATATACGAGGAGGCCATAAAGGCAACTGAAGTACAGACAGAAGCCAACCACATCAACTTGTTAATCACTTCCACCACCGTTTCTCAGCTTTGGTTTCACCTCGGACCAATGTAATTTGAACGACGACAACGGCCAAAGAGGTGAAGAGAGCAATGGCATTGAAGATGAAGAAGATTTTGAAGAACTCGAGCTTACCACCACCGCAACTCCGCTATTTTCATCTCCTCCAGGCACAGTAAATATAGCCGCAAAAGCAACCGTTGCAAATAGAACGGCTACCACAGTCACAGAATTCGTGGCGTTATGATTCCTTCTCGGTGGAGTTTTCTAAGTTCCTTGGAGATATTATGAACGTTTTTGTTGGTTCTTTTGGTTTGTTCAAGCTGTGTATGGACATCCTTCTTAATTTGAGTCACCGTCTGCCTCAGTTCGTCTCTCGGTTGATTCAGTTCATTAGCTCTGAGAGCACCTTTGTGAGAAAGGCAGCTCTTTATTTTCCGTGGATTCTTCAGAGAGCGGAAGCCCTTCCGCTATGTCAAGAGCCGTTTATGGTCTCTGGTGAGTGCATTGACGTTCGTATCAGGAAGGGACACAACACATCTACAATCTGCAAGGAAATAGCAAGATTCATTATATGAAACCGTTTCGTAAAAAATTGCGATGAATGTTAATATATTCAGCTATGTCAAGAATCGAAAATGAAGTGATTGAATAATTGTACCTCTGCTCTCTTTTTCCGAGTGGCTACATGTAGTGCGGTGTTCCCGAACTTGTCCGGGAGCATCACAATAGCAGCATCTGCCTCGAGAAGCAACTTCACCACCTCACAACTCTGTCCTTTAACAGCCATGTGCAATGCCGTCTGTCCTTTCTTGTCGGTTCTTCTTGCCAACTGTGGATCTTTGCTCAACAATGCTTTTACGACATCTACATGCCCCTGTCGAGCGGCTAGATGCAATGCGTTTTTCCCATTTGATCTCGTACGCTCTAGCAAGCCACCATCTCTCGATAGCAGCTCATTTACTACCGCAGTATGCCCTTTGGTAGCTGCAGAGACAAGAGGGGTTGCATTCGACGGCCCAAATGTTTGGCATAGACCAGGATCATGATCGAGTAGCACCTGGACAATACCTACAAGGATCGGACGTCATTTTTCCAGCCTAGAATCGACGAAAAATAACTGAAATACGATTACTGACTCCACAACTGGTCTGTAGAAACGAAAACTAATAACAAAGGCATTTACATATTAACTATATTCTCGATATCATATACGAACAATATGTTGACAGATTGTTCCGAAGGTTGAAAGAGGATGGTGGATAATCATTCTTATTTCTCAACGAAATCATATAGCAGATAACGACAAGCACTTCATAACATCAGCAGGACGATATCGACCATGTTGTCTTACACAAACATCGGTTAACAGTGAAATTTATTCAACAGACTTTGACACTGACTTGGACCCGTACTTTTACTATATGTCATCTTTGCAAGAACTCGACTTACCAATTGAAATCAAATAACAGCACAAGCAAAATCACAAATCGAAAGCTAAGGATCATTACCATGGTGCCCTTGGCTTGCAGCAATATGCAACGGATCAAACCCAGATTTATTCTTCTTAATGACGGTCTCTTTGTTTGAGTATTTTAGCAACTCCTTGACAACATCGAGGTGCCCTTTCTCCGCAGCCGTAAACAAGGCAGTCTCTCCCAACTCATTTACCTCATTCACCACACTTGCCTGTATCTCCGACACCTCCATATTGAAATCTTCCCCACTCGCAGTCTTCATCATCTGCGAATCAATGTCGGCAAGAATCTGCTTCACGGCCGCCAAATCACCACGCTGTGCTGCCAAGTGCAGCTCGGTGTCATTATGACGACCAGTTACCTGCTTCACGTATTTCCTTTTGCTAGCCTGATCAATGCGCTTGCCGGAGTTCGACAGGACCAGAGCAGGGGCCGTTGCTGACGACGGGGACAGTGTCGCCGAGGGTTCTCCAGTACCCGAACTGGAACTGGTGAGGCTACTGGACATTCGATCAATCCGCTTGTTAGAATTCGATAGTATCAAAGCCGGGGCCGTTGCTATAGATGAGGGTGATGGTGTTGCTGAGTGGTCCGTAACAGTGGAACTGCAACTGGTGAGGCTACTTCCCAACCGGTCAATTCGCTTGTTGGAATTCGATAAGATCAAAGCCGGAGTCGGCGCTGTTACAGCTGAGGACGGTGATGGTATCGGCGAAGCTTCCATGCCGGAATTATGACCCGGATGTGGACTCACAAGTCCTTTCTCCAGATCCATATCTCCACCTTTACAATCAACAATCAATAAATAATCAATATAATTATCAAAACTAATCACAAATTTGTCATATTCCTTGACCCCATGACCACAATTTAGATGTTTTGATTTTTCAGCTCCTGTCAATGAACCAATTAAAACTCCAATATCTTCATCTTGAAACCTAATTTCAAACTAAAACTACCGCCAAATTCAAAATTAAAGAACCCTGTTTCCCAATTTATTTCTTAAAAACTAAGCTCCAATGGATCTAGATATAAACTAAGCTAAAAATTCAATTAAAAAACTGGTTTAAACTAGCTGATTTAGTATTTTTTCCAAAATAACCCATTAAATTTTTTTAAGAAAGAATCAAAACCCAAAATCAATGAGTCTTTAAGCTAAAGGATCAAACTTTACAACAAAAAAGAATGAAAAAGTATGTACATAAGTTAAAGAGAAATTGTATTGGAAATTTACAGATGAGTCAAAGGAGAGTCAACAGTGTTACCGTCTTTGATTGAAGATGCGGCCATTGGTGAAGAAGAAAATAAGGAGAATGATGGGAATATTTATTTGTTTTAAAATGAAAAATAAAAAGTAAATATGAAAAGGAAAAAAGAACAAAGAGAAGAAAGTTCAAAGAAGAAGAGTAATTAGTCAGTGTTGGTTGGCTAAGGAAGAAGGGAAGGTGTTTCGAATTTTCTTCTCTACTATATTTAAGGGTAAATTATACCATTTCTCACTCAACTTTATTTTTTCTTCTATTTATTCATTGTATTTTTAATATTTCTAATTTGTTCACTAAACTTTTTAGATTGAATAATTTTGTTCACCCTACCGTTAACTTTTTAACGGTGTTATGACATGACACAAGTATCAAAACGACGTCATTTTAAAAAAACTCAAATATACACCAAAACAACGTCGTTTCGAATCCTCTTCTTCCCTCCATTTTCTCCCTACTTTTTTATTTTATTGTTGGATGAACAAAATAGAAGAGAGAGTAAAGTTCAATAAGAAACAATGTAATTTACCCTTTATATTTTCAAATATTTATATTAATAAATAATAAAAAATAACACGTCATCACAACGTTAGAGAGATTATAACAGAGTGAGCAAAATGATTCAATATGTACAACTTAGTGAGCAAATTAAAAAAATTGAAAGTACAATAAGTGAAAAAATGTAAAATTTAATGAAAAATGATATAATTTACCTTATATTTAATATTAAATTTTTTGAAAATATTAGCCAATTACATAAAATATTATTAAATTATTAAAATAAAAATAACTTATGTAATTATTAAAACATTCAATGTCTGCTTTAGTTTTAACATGAAATAATCTATTTATAGTAACATTCTAATTGAGTTACCTCGAGTCTAATCCTTTAAAATTTCAGTTATTAGAAAAAAAAATGACTGCCAGTATCGATATTGACCCTTCAATATCAATATTATTGCCCAAGTTTCGATACTTTATGAAAGTATCGATATTATTTTATTCACTGGAATTTCGATCTTGATACTGAACCTAGGAGCCTCGAGACCGTGACCCCAGTCTCAATACCCCTTACATGGTATCGATACCACTACCCAGAAATCACATGTTTTTGCCCAGAATGAAGAACAATTTCGATATCGACCTTTCAGTATCGAGACCCAACTTGCAGTGTACCCTATTTTGGCACAAAAAAACTTAAGCTTCCACTCCCAAAATCCTAGTGAGCACCCTGAAGATATTCATTTTTTTCATTTTTATGTTATTTATATTATTATTATTATAATTATAATTATAATAATAATAATTATTATTATTAATATATATTATTTAATATTACAAGCCCAAAATGGAGGCCCAATTACAAATGGTGGCCCAAATCCAGAAGCCCAATGGAAACCCTAAACCAGATTAGGGTTTCCCTCTTCCACCAGCCGCCTCAGCCTGCTACCGTTGGATCTGGCAAGATCTAACGGTCCAGATGGTTCCAACAGGAAACCCTAGGGCCACGACGCCGGCCGCCTCTCTGACCCGTCCATCCACTGCTGCCACGCTTCAACAGAAACATCCAGAGGAAGCAAGGAACGCCGTCCACGTTCCAACCCTGGGGTGAGTCACCACCTACGGTCCGGTGACTCACTGAACTTTACCCTTCGGACCGGTCCGAAACGAACACCGGTGATGGCTATAAAGCCATCACCCAACCTGCAAAGAAAAAAAAAACAAGGAGGAAGAACCGAGAAACCACAACAGAGACAGAGAGAGATAGAAAACAGAGAGCAACATCCCACAACCAGCAAAAAAACAAAACAGAAAGGAAAGGAAAAGAAAAGAAAGGAACTTACCGAGGAAGCCACCGGACCCCTTCAAACGTCACCAAAACCTTCGGAAACCGAAGGTACTTCTTTAGATTCGCTCCGATCAGGAGCCATTTAGGAGAAAAGAGCACCGGAACCATCCTTAGGACGGTCCGATCTATCTAATGGTGTAAAAATAAAATTTTCCGGCCACCAGATGCGGTGGCCGGCGGTGAGGGTCACGGCGGCAGACGGTTGCCGTCCGGTGACCGGCTTCCCTCTGATGAGGGAAGCTAGAGAGAAGCCAGAGAGAAATTTGTTCTCTCTGTTAGAGAGAGAACAGAAATGAAGAAATGAGAAGCTGGCCCGTAGGGCCAGTCGGTTTCGGGTATTAATACCCTCTCCCAAACGACGTCGTTTTGGGGAGGGTATTTCTGTAATTTCATAAAGGGTAAACCCCGTCCGAAGCCATTCCAACTTGTAATTTTTACATTTTAGTCACTAAATCGAGTTTATAATCCTTTTAATTTGATCTTTAAATTTTAGTTTTATTTATTTTAGTCCTTTATATTAAAATAATATATTTAGGATAAATAACAGATTTAATCCCTTAATTTTAATAAATAATATTTTAATCCCTATTTTATATTTTTAATTTATTTTAATCTGATATTTCGAATTTTAGATAAGTTTATTTTAGTCACTAAATTAATAAATAAGAAAATAACATGTTTAATCCCTGTAATTTTGATTAATTATGAATTAGGTTTTTAATTTTAATTTTACTATAATTTAGTCAATAATTTTAAATATTTTTATTTATTTTATTGCTTTTAAATATATAGTTCTAATTGTATTTTTATTTTAATTTTACTTGTTTATATATTTAAATATTTTTATTATGTAGTCATAAATATATATATAATAAATATTTATTTTAATAAATTATTTTAATATTTATTTTTCATATGAAGAAAAAGACAGTCTTAATACAACTGGATGTCCTATTCTGGTATTTTAAAATTAAAAATTATAAAAAATATTATTTAATTTAAATTAATATTTATCAATATCAAAGAAAAGAGCTGTCTTAAGGCACCTAGAAGTCCTTTTCCGATATTTTAAATATTTTTTATAATTTTGAAATAATAGGATTATAAATTAAATATATTTTGAATTTTTAAAATTTTTAATAATAGAGACAATTTATAATTAAAAAGTACCAATTTTGGGCGTTGTAGGGGTGCTAATCCTTCCCTAAACGTAACCGACCACGAATCCCTTTTTATTATTAAAAAGAACGAATTTTTGGTTATAAACGCAGATCAGTTCATTTTTTAATTAATGTTTTCTTAAAACTTTTTTTAAAAAATAATTTTTAGGTATTCGACCTACCTGACCCAAAAGGCCGATGGCGACTCCCAAATTATTTTCAAAACCATTTATTCACATCAATTTTCCCGCCAAATAAATATTTGTGCCCGGACGAAAACCGGTTACGACAGCTTGGCGACTCCGCTGGGGATCGGTCAAACTTTAAAATCAATTATAAATTGTCTCTATTAATTAAAAATTAAAAGTTCATATATTTAATTTTAATTCTTTCTTTTCAAATTTTTATATTATTATTATTTTCATAATATTTATATGTTTCATTTTATTTGCAAGTATTTATTTCATTATTATTTTCTGTCAAAGGTTTGAACATTTCTCCTCACACACAACACTTGCTTTGCATAACATAAAGCTCTATAATTGAGTTTGTCCCTTTTAAGTGGGAGTGAAAGCGACGTCTTCGTGAGAATTTATTCTCCGTGTCAGACCTAGCAAGTAACTTTCGGGGTTCATATGCTCTATGGCTTCGTGAGAATTTATTCTCCGTGTCAGGCATAGAGAAATGTATCCCCTCGAATTGAACTCGATCCATTTTAGTCTGTGATGGACTAGGATTGAGGGTTAGCAACCCAAGGGGGCACTAACAAGGACAATTCGGGTACCTTTATTCCTAGATCTGAAACCCTGCATATAAAACCCTAGAAACTCTTCCAATACGAAGTCATGCCGAAATAGGTGTACACACAGGAGAAATGAATTCTAAACTTTCCTGTTAATTTATTTATTTTCTTTACTGATTAAATTACATGTATATGTAAATTATTTAAATTTAGAAAAAGCATGTTTAAATAAAAATATTTAGGTAAATGTTATTATTAAATCTCTTTATTATGTAAACTAATTCATTTCTTTTTGTGTGTTCTTTATTTTTTCTGTTTGCATAGCATCATACAGGATAAAAGGCATTGATCCTTGTGTTAATTGTCTCATTGGAAAGCCTTCATCCATGGATAAAAAGTGTTCAAATCAAGTAATTCTAAACTCAGAAGTAAGACAGTGGGCTGAGGATTTACAAAGACAAGAAGAAGACAGTCTGCAGGATGATTATGTATCTGACTTAGCCAGTTATGCTTCAGTTTCGCTAAAAAGAAATGATATGCAGGATTTGAGAAGTATTTGGGAAAGTTGGGATTCAAACAAAAAGTTGCAGTTTTATCAGACTTACGGAGACATCCCATATTTGCTCTATGTTGAAGTTGATGATGAATTACTCAGAGCCCTAATTCAATTCTGGAATCCAGGGTACAATTGCTTCACTCTCAATAAAGAGGATTTGGTCCCTACTATTGAAGAGTACACAACTTTGTTACATATCGAAGGGGCTTTGGAGAATCGAATCTATTCAAAGTCAATTAAAACTCAACCCTTTCGAGTTAAATTAGCGAAGATTGCCGGGGTACGAGAAGAATGGGTGACATCCCGTACAAAACAAAAAGGCGAAAGCGAAGGCATTGCTTGGACCAACATTAAAGAACTTATTCAGAGCCATCCAGATATTAAAGTACAATTCGATTTATTTGCTCTGAGTATGTATGGTATGGTCATCTTCCCAAAAGTATTGGGATATGTTGAAGCTGCAGTAGTAGATTTGTTTGAACAGCTACCGAAAAAGATTAATCCTGCTTCTGCAATCCTAGCAGAGACCTTCAGATCGTTAAATGCTTGTAGAAAGCTAGGAGGTGGACGATTCTCAGGGTGTACCCAGTTGTTATATGTTTGGATCCGTAGTCATTTCTGGAGAACAGAAAAGGTTTCATACCGACGCTTTAATACGGATTACTCACCATTAAAAGAATTTCTGGAGCAGGAATGGCCGAAAGAAATTAAGAAAGATATGTGGATTAATGCCTTTCGAAATCTGCAAAGCAATGACATTGTTTGGCGAGCCCCGTGGCAAATCCAAAGGGAATTCTTTTACAAATGTGGTGATTACAACTGGATAATGCTGCTCGGATTATGGGGAGGAATTGGATATGCACCACTTCTGGTCATAAGACAGTATGAAGGTCGTCAATTTGTACCTGTCACTGCTGGATTACATTCATCTGAGTTCGCATTCCATAGCAAAAATTATAAAAGAAATATCATAGAAGCCTTTACAGCTTGGAAAACAACTTTTTGTATCCGAGCTAAAGCAGCAAAAGAAATGCTAACTCATGATTATGAAGAATGGAGATCTGCCAGGAAAAATAAAAATATTCCTCTACCAGATCAAAAAGAGGATATCTCTATGGAAGATCACATTAAGGTGGTTCCATCAGAGATTGAAATCCTGAGAGTTGAGTTTGAAGCAGAAAGAGAAGGCTGGTCGAAAGAATTAGAGCAAATGAGACAAGATAAAGCTATGTTGGGTGTTGACATTGACTTTCATTCATCACAATGTGCAATGTTGAGAAAAGATAAAGAAAAAGTTGATGATGAATTCAGAGCATTACAGAAAAATTACCAGGAGTTATATAAATCCCGGAAAGCATCAGGATCAAGCCAGGAAACAATACAGATGACCAGAGAATTGAACATCGAGAAAAGACGAGTTGAAGATCTGAAAGGAAATAATAGCCTTCTACTCAAAAGCCTTGAGAAAGGAAAGCAAAAAATGGAAGATTTTGAGGTTGACAGAAGAGAGCGAATTATAAAAAGCAAGGCTGAACACCGCGAGATCATGAATGAAATGCAAAAAGAAAGGGATCGAGCCAAAGATTTAGAAGAGATGAAGAATGACATCTTTGATAAATTTGAAGGTGAGAAAAATATCATGTTCAAGGGATTTGAATCTGAAATGAACCAGCTGATTGCTGAACTTGAAGTCAGAGGCCAAAAGATGGAAGAACAATATTGAAAAAGAAAAATGGGAGCTAGAAAGAAAAATTTCAACACCAGACTTGAGGTAGATCAGGAAGTGGCTAGCAATTGGATGCAAAGATGCAGAAACAAGGATGTTCAAATCCATAAACTTAATCAAAGAACGCAAGAAGCACGAACAAAACTTGAAGAAGATCTGGATCAGTCTAGAAACAAAAACTCAGAGTTTAATGCTTACATTTTGCAACTTGAAGAATCGTTGTTTAAAGAAAAGGTTCGTCTAGGACCTAATGATCTCAAAGAAAGTAATGAGGAAAGTGCTTCACTGCGAAGACGCATTAGAGATCTTGAAAAAATTCTGCACAATTGTCAAGTCAGAATCACTGAGTTAGAGCAAACTCTTGAAGGAACAAATGAACAATGGCAAAAGTCAACTGATTTCTATGTTGAAAGAAGTGAAGAAAGAAGTAATATGGTGTTCGAGGCCATGGTACAAATGAGCGAAGTTGCTAGATATGTTGGGGAACTAGCTGTTGAAGCCAAAATAATTGAGCATCATGTTGATCCAGTTTCTAAGTGCGGAAAGAAGGTGTTATGGTTAATTAAAGAAATTATAGAGCTTAATAAGAAAGCTACGCCTTATCTGTAGTTATGAACTATTATAAAGAAACTTTTGTATGCCGATGAAAGTTGTTCTATGACAGTTAACTTTTTGGGGATCAATATCTTTTTGCATACATACATTTTGCATACATTCATCATTCATTTCATAAATTTCTTTATGAATATTTTTTTTATTTTTATTTTATTTATTAAGATAAAATTCATTAATTACAATTTGGAAAAAATAATATTAAAAAGATTTTTCAATCGCAGTTATTCTGGCCAAAAGAGAAATACAACATCACTACGGTACTAGACAAGCTACTAAGAGAATTATAGAGGATAAAATACAACGTATTGAAGAACATCATAATAAAGAACAAGCAGAAATGAGAATGAAGCTGGAGAAAATTGAAGCCAATATTGCAAATTCACAAGACAGCATGATGCAGAAAATAGAGGACATGTTTAAAAGGCAGGCTATCATTGGAAAAATGCATGAAAATCCTGTATCTTTCGACCAAGAACCTATGTATCCTCTAGGTTTTCCACCAGAACCAATTTATCATTCTGGTACTACACCTATACAAATCAATGCTCGTACATCAGCATTTCAAGAAGCCAAACCACATGAAAATCAACAAGTGGATCCTGCATCTTCAAGCAAAAATCCGCTTATATCAGATGTGAAAATAGGGGATCTTAATACTGAGCATTTAATCCCAGATTTGAATGAGCTGAATGAGAAAGAAAAAGTAAATGAAGAATTGACCAGACAGATCAAGAGCTTAGAAGAACGAATGAAATCCGTGGAAATAACTGAATCATTCTATGGGTTTGACGCTAGTGAGTTGAGTTTGGTTCCAGACTTAATCCTCCCCATCAAGTTCAAAGCTCCTGAATTTGATAAATATGACGGTACTACATGCCCTTCATCCCACATTACTATGTTTTGTCGAAGAATGGCAGGATATGTGAAGGACGAGAAATTGTTAATTCACTGCTTTCAGGATAGTTTGACAGGACCGGCTTTAAAATGGTATACTCAATTGACCAAAGCCAACATTAGATCCTGGAAAGATCTGGCTAAAGCATTCTTAGAGCAGTACCGCCACGTAACAGACATGGTTCCTGATAGATGGACTCTCCAAAACTTAGAGAAAAAGAATAATGAAACGTTCAGACAGTATGCCCAGAGATGGCGTGACACGGCAGCCCAAGTTCAACCACCTCTGTCAGAAAAAGAAGCCACAGTAATATTTGTCCATACATTGAAAGCTCCTTATTTAAATCATCTAATGGGGAATGCAACAAGAAATTTTGCAGATTTGGTCATTTCTAGAGAACTCATTGAAAATGTCTTGAAAAGTGGCAAAATTGAATCAAATGAGGGGTCTAGTTCCAAAAGACCTATGTACCGGAAAAAAGAGAATGAAGTCAATAATGCAAATTCTTACAACAAGGATTCATCGAAAAGTGTTACAATAACCCAGCCAAGGGTTAAGAAAGAGGAAACAAACACTAATCGAACAGAGTCCAGAGGATCTCGAAAGGAAAATGAAAGGTTGTCTTTTACACCTTTACCAGTACCATATACGGAGATCTATGATTCGTTGTTAAAAGCAGATGTCATACGGCCCTATCCTTTGGTTCCTATGCAACCACCATTCCCTCCTTGGTATGATACAAAGGCACACTGTGTTTACCATGAAGGAATTACGGGTCATTCTATTGAAAACTGTTTGGCATTCAAAAGGGTGGTTCAAAATTTGATCAACACTGGAAAGTTGGAATTCAATACACCATCTGCATTAAATCATCCATTGCCAAATCATGGAGATAAAAACGTGAATGCAATTCAGGAAGAGAACAGAAAGAAAGCAAAAATTGACATTTCTAAAGTTAAATCTCCTTTTGTTTGGGTATTCCAACAACTCTCTTTAGCCGGTATAATTCCACAACAATTCAGGCCAAAGCAGAATGAAGGCAAGAATTATTGTGAATATCATCAAGAGAAAGGGCATAAAATTCAACTATGTCCTGAGTGTAGGGATTTGGTGCAAAAATTGATGAACAACCGAGAAATAGAATTCTTTGAAGAAGAACCAGGGAAAAAAGAAGATGATGTTTGCTCATCAGAGGATTCTAAACCTAATCAAAGAATAAATGATCCTGTGATCATTAATGTAAAATTATCTACGGCGATTCCTGCACCAATAAAGCCGAAAGTAGTTATCACCACTCCTCTACCATTTCCATACAAAGATACCCGCAGGGTACCTTGGAATTATACTACCAATGTTTCAATGGTAGGAGGATCTGTTTCTCTAGAAAAAACAGAAGAGAAAATACAGAATTTGGATACAACATCGACGTCTGAAGCAGTGAGCGAAGTCGGTTTCTTTACAAGAAGTGGGAGATGTTACTCTCCCGAAACATCCAATGCTTCAGAACAAGTGAAAGAAAAAGGAAAAAGCCATGGTAATGCCTCAGAAAGTATTTGATGATGAATCCCCTCCAGCATTCAATGAGCCTGTGACAGAAAAACAAGCTCAAGAATTTTTGAAATTCTTGAAACATAGTGAGTATAGTGTGGTTGAACAACTACACAAACAACAAGCGAGAATTTCTATTCTTGATCTATTGATGAATTCAGAAGCACATAGAAATGCTTTGATGAAAATTCTCAATCAAACATTTATCCCTGAAGATATATCCCTCAATAAACTTGACAGAATTGTGGGACATATAGCCGCTGACAATTACATAACGTTCACGGATGATGAAATACCGGAAGGCGGAATGGGGTCAGTAAAAGCTTTGAACATCACGACACATTTTCATGGTCATGTGTTGCCAGGAGTATTGATTGACAATGGATCTGCTCTCAACTTGATGCCTCTAGTCACACTTCAAAGAATGCCTGTAGATCAATCACACATGAAGAGTTATCAGAATGTAGTGCGAGCATTTGATGGTACTCAAAAAGAAGTGCTTGGGAAAATGAAAATACCGTTGTTAATTGGACCAGTTGTGTACAATATTGACTTTGTGGTGATGGACATCCACCCTACATATAATTGTTTATTAGGGAGGCCATGGATTCATTCAGCAGGAGCCGTTCCTTCTTCATTACATCAGAAATTGAAATTTGTTGTTGATGGACAACTAATATGTGTAGGAGCTGAAGAAGAAATCATTGCGTCTATAACAAGTGATGTTCCATATATTGAAACCAATGATGATGCACTTGAATGCTCTTTCCGAGCTCTTGAATTTGTCAATGCAACCTTTATTGCAGAAGGAAGCAAAATTCCATATCCCAGATTGTCTGATTGCACCAAGATGACGGTACAACAAACTTTAGGCATCGGAGCTAAAGCTGGGAAAGGTTTAGGAAAGAATCTTCAAGGGATTTCGGTTCCTGTAAATATACAGATGAAGAAAGATCGTTTTGGGCTTGGATTTAAGCCCAATTTTCAGCAAAAGAACAAAGAGATGAAAAGAAGATGTGAGGACAGAAAGGCAAGGTTGAAAGGGAAAGAAATCCTTTGGGAACACATGTTTTTTCCACAGTTGAAGACCACATTCAGATCAGGGGGAACAATTAATGTAGAACAGCAGCTTGTTGAAGCCTTTAAAGAAGAAAAGTTGACGAAAGATCAAGACATAGTTGAAGAAGCTATGAATGGATTATTTATCAACATGATCATGAATGACAACAAGACTGGCAAAT
The DNA here is from genome assembly GCF_006381635.1 of Hibiscus syriacus. Classification (NCBI taxonomy): domain Eukaryota; kingdom Viridiplantae; phylum Streptophyta; class Magnoliopsida; order Malvales; family Malvaceae; genus Hibiscus; species Hibiscus syriacus. The sequence goes on from NW_024062970.1 coordinate 276,733, forward strand.
ACTTGGATAGGATTCGCCCATGTTTTCCTGGAGAAACACTCAACAATTGGACCACTGAAGATCTTCCCATAGTTTTTAATATTAACGCAGAGTAATATTCAGAACTAATCTTTATGTTTAGCTCAAAAGTATGAAAACTTTTTGTTATCTTGTAAAAGAAATTATGTTAAATATAAGAAATTTTCTTTAAAATTTTCAGATGGCAATCATTCTTTACATTTTCTTACATTTATACATTTATTTATTTCATAAATTTACTATATTCTTTCGGAAATATGTCCGACTTAAATTTGCAGGTGTCACCATGTTAATAGCATGTTTATTCCTAAATTTAATCAAGAGATAAATTTAGAGCAACCTATATGCCTGGAAGAAATCAATGGGTGTGAGGATGAACTGGAATGTGATGTTCATACTGAATTATTAAGATTGGTAGAAAAAGAAGACAAACAAATTCTACCCCACAAAGAAGAGATTGAGACTGTGAATCTGGGAACAGATGAAGAAATGAAAGAGGTGAAAATTGGTACTACTCTGACAATCCAGATAAAACAAGAATTGATAAATCTCCTTCAAGAGTTCAAAGATATCTTTGCCTGGTCTTATCAAGATATGCCTGGTTTAAGCACAGATATAGTGATACACAAGCTTCCAATCAATCCAGAATATAAACCGGTCCAACAAAAGCTCAGACGAATGAGGACAGAAATGTTGTTGCAAATCAAAGAAGAAGTGATGAAACAGATCAATGCAGGTTTCCTACAGGCAGCTAAATACCCAGAATGGGTAGCCAACATTGTTCCCGTACCAAAGAAAAATGGGAAAGTTCGAATGTGTGTAGATTACAGAGATCTTAACAAAGCTAGTCCGAAAGATAGCTTTCCATTACCCCACATAGACACATTGGTGGACAATACTGCAGGACATGCATGGTTTTCATTCATGGATGGTTTTTTCAGGATATAATCAGATAAAAATGAATCCTGAAGACATGGAAAAAACAATATTTGTAACTATGTGGGGCACATTCTGTTATAAAGTGATGCCATTTGGATTGAAAAATGCAGGGGCAACGTATCAAAGAGCCATGGTAACTTTGTTTCATGACATGATGCACAAAGAGATTGAAGTATACGTGGATGACATGATTGCCAAATCCCGAACTGAAGAAGAACATATTCAAAATCTGAGAAAGCTTTTCCAGAGATTGAGGAAATATCAATTAAAGCTCAATCCCGCAAAATGCACTTTTGGGGTAACTTCCGGGAAACTTTTGGGATTTGTGGTCAGCAAAAAAGGAATCGAGATTGATCCAGATAAAGTAAAAGCAATTCAAGATCTCCCACCACCACCCAATACAAAAAAAGAAGTTCGAGGCTTTTTGGGAAGATTGAATTATATATCTCGGTTCATTTCTCAATTAACTGACAAATGTGATCCAGTGTTCAAATTACTTCGAAAGAACAATCCTGAAGTCTGGAATGAAGAATGTCAAGAAACTTTGGATATTATTAAGAAATATTTATCCAATGCCCCAATTTTAGTATCACCAATGCCTGATAGACCATTAATTCTCTACTTAACGGTCTTCGAAAATTCGATGGGATGTGTACTAGGATAGCATGATGAATCTGGAAGAAAAGAAAAAGCTATTTATTATCTGAGTAAGAAATTTACTGATTGTGAAATTCGATATCCACCAATACAAAAATTATGTTGTGCCTTGGTGTGGGCTACTCGAAGACTCAGACAATATATGTTATACCATACTACTTGGTTGATATCCAAACTTGATCCTTTAAAATTCTTAATGGAATCACCAGCTTTGACAGGCAGAATGGCTAGATGGCAAATGTTATTATCTGAGTTTGATATTGTATATGTCAACCAAAAAGCAATAAAAGGAAGTGTAATAGCTGATTTTCTGGCCAGTCGTGTATCAAATGATTATCAGTCTTTGAGTTTCAATTTTCCCGATGAAGATTTGTTATGCATATCCATGAATGAAGAAGTCAGAACAAATGATGCATTTGCAACTTGGAAGCTTTACTTTGACGGAGCATCTAATGCTTTTGGGACGAGGAATCGGGGCAGTGTTAATTTCTCCAGAAAATATTTATTATCCCTTTACAAGTAGACTGGAGTTCTTTTGCACCAATAACATGGCGGAATACGAAGCTTGTATCATGGGATTGAAAGCAGCTATAGAAAGAAAAATCAAACGTCTCAAGATATATGGAGATTCATCTTTAGTGGTGTATCAATTGCGAGGAGAATGGGAAACAAAAGATCCCAAATTGTTGGAATATCGAAATTTTACCCTCGAATTAGTGAAAGAATTTGAGAGAGTTACCTTCAATTATCTCCCTCGAGAAGAAAATCAAATGGCAGATGCTTTGGCTACATTAGCTGCTATGTTTCAAGCAACTAAGAAAGTTGATATGATGCCAATCAAAATGCAAGTATATGAAATTCCTGCACATTGTTATATAGTGTGGAAGAAGAGGTAGATGGTAAACCATGGTATCATGATATTCTGCAATATATCAAAAATCAAAGTTATCCACCAAATGCATCGAAAATTGATAAAAGAACCTTGAGAAGAATGACTGCTGGATATTTTCTTGATTGAGAGATTATGTATAGAAGAAGCAATGATCAAATGCTATTGAGATGTTTAAATACCAGCGAAGCTCGAAATGTCATTGAAGAAGTACACAGTGGAGTATGTGGAATACATGCAAATTGTCTTTCCATGGCCAGAAAAATAATGAGATATGGATACTATTGGGCTACCATGCACACATATTGCATTGATTATGCAAGGAAATGTCATAAATGCCAGATATATGCAGACAAGATTCATGTACCCCCATCTCCTTTACATGTAATGACAGCACCCTGGCCATTTTCTATGTGGGGAATAGATGTCATTGGAGCAATCACACCGAAAGCATCGAATGGACATTGTTTCATCCTTGTGGCAATTGATTATTTTACCAAATGGGTTGAAGCTGCTTCATATACCAATATTAAGAGGTCCACAGTCTGCAAATTCATAAAGAAAGAGATAGTTTGCCGGTATGGCCTACCAGAAAGGATCATTACAGATAATGCTCTGAACCTGAACAACAAAATGATGACCAAACTTTGTGCACAGTTTAAGATCAAACATGCAAACTCAGTGGCATATCGTCCAAAGATGAATGGGCAGTTGAAGCAGCAAACAAGAACATCAAGAGAATCATTACAAAGACCACTGAAACTTACAAAGATTGGCACGAGAAGTTACCTTTTGCTTTATATGCATACCGAACTACTGTTCGAACATCTACTGGGGCAACACCGTTTTCTTTAGTCTATGGGATGGAAGCAGTATTACCAATTGAAGTTGAGATTCCATCGCTTCGAATATTGAGAGAAATAAAATTGGATGAATCTGAATGGATCCAAGCTAGATTTGATCAATTGAACCTTATTGAGGAGAAAAGATTGAAAGCTATTTGCCATGGACAGATGTATCAGAAACGGATGATGAAGTCTCATGACAAAAAAGTACATCCAAGAGAATTCCAAGAGGGTGATCTAGTACTAAAAAATATTTTGCCTATACATAAAGATTTCCATGGGAAATGGATGCCTAATTGGGAAGGGCCATACGTTGTGAAAAAGGCCTTTTCCGGTGGAGCGTTGATCTTGGTAGAAATTGATGGAAAAATTCTGAGAAATCCAATAAACTCAGATTCTGTCAAGAAATATTATGCTTAATGAAAAAATAATAATAAAAAAAAGAGAAAAGAAGCAAAGAAAAGAAAGAAAAAAAAGAAAAAAAAGAAAAGAAAAAAGAAAAAGAGGGGTCAAGGTAAAAACCCGCAAAGGGCATCTTGTAACCAAAGGAAGGATTTGAGTTGAAAACCTGAAAAGGCGGCTCAAATGCAGGTTGATATTAGGCATCTGGCAATTGAACTCTCTTAAGATTTTGACAGTTTGGGAGAAACTTCACATCTACAAGCATTTTGACAACGTTTGAGATCTTCCAGACAAAAGCTTACATCATTACTCTAAATTGTGTCAACTTGATTAATTTAGAAATACTTATGCTAATAATTTGTTGAGACATTTGAATTTTTATTATTCTTATGCTTGCCATAACTTTGAATACAATTCTATCTATTTCAAGTTCAATTTATTTGAGATTCAATTTATTTTCGAAAATTCAATTTATTCTTTTATTGAATTAACATAATTTTGAAATAAGTTAAAGATTTCTGAATATCACTTTATGATAATACTTTTAAATACATGGAATACAAAGTAAGCAAATCATCACCATCTTAAAGCCATGAACAATAAGGTTGTTATGCTGAATACAAACAACAACAAGGTCGAATTCGACAAATCTACTCATCAATTGCTCCAATCGATCATCATTCAGTTCTTGCATATCTGCTTTCAAAAGTATGCCAAGACAGTAAAAGGCAACTTCTGCATCATTGATCCCAGATAAAAGAGATAGGACATTGATACCACCATGGAACATGTCTCTATACAGATTATTGTGCATGATTTTTAGAGAAACCTAGAAGCATTTCCACCTCATCAGGTTCAAGTGGAGCAACTTTATTCTTTCCAACCCATACTAGATTCCATTTTCAGCACTCATCAAGAACATATTTTTGGACACTCGAAAGTGGCTCTTTGTCATAAGCTTCAAGAGCCTTACAGATCCTTTCTATCAATTTGGCACTTCTTGTACATGTTTATAAACATTTCAATTTTGTTCTTGGATTCCAAAAAGGCCATCATTTCTTTGTCAATGGAAAAACATCAGCACATGGAGGAAACAGAATAAGAGAAAATCTGTTCTTAATTGGCAGAATTATGAATATAGCCATTTTCAGTGTAGTAGCATGAAAATGCTTCGAATCTACAAATTCTGGCTTTACATCGAATAAATACTGTGATATCCCAGTCCAAACATTAAATGGAACAAATGCCATGTGCCCATAGCATCTTCTGGAAGTGTTCTTTGAGTTATCTGATCTGGTTTGGTAAAATCAATCATTGAATTTGGAAGAATAATGTGCTCATAGCATCTTCTGGAAGTGTTCTTTGAGTTATCTGATCTGGTTTGGTAAAATCAATCATTGAATTTGGAAGAATAATGTGCTCATAGCATCTTCTGGAAGTGTTCTTTGAGTTATCTGATCTGGTTTGGCAGAACCAATCATTGAATTTGGAAGAATAATGTGCTCATAGCATCTTCTAGAAGTGTTTTTTGAGTTATCTGATCTGGTTTGGCAGAACCAATCATTGAATTTGGAAGATGAATATGCTCATAGTATCTTCTGGAAGTGTTCTTTGAGTTATCTGATCTGGTTTGGTAAAATCAATCATTGAATTTGGAAGATGAATGTGCTCATAGCATCTTCTGGAAGTGTTCTTTGAGTTATCTGATCTGGTTTGGCAGAACCAATCATTGAATTTGGAAGATGAATGTGCTCATAGCATCTTCTGGAAGTGGTCTTTGATTTATCTGATCTGGTTTGGCAGAACCAATCATTGAATTTGGAAGATGAATGTGCTCATAGCATCTTCTGGAAGTGGTCTTTGAGTTATCTGATCTGGTTTGGAAAAATCAATCATTGAATTTGGAAGAATAATGTGCTCATAGCATCTTCTGGAAGTGTTCTTTGAGTTATCTGATCTGGTTTGGCAGAACCAATCATTGAATTTGGAAGATGAATATGCTCATAGCATCTTCTGGAAGTGTTCTTTGAGTTATCTGATCTGGTTTGGCAGAACCAATCATTGAATTTGGAAGATGAATATGCTCATAGCATCTTCTGGAAGTGTTCTTTGAGTTATCTGATCTGGTTTGGCAGAACCAATCATTGAATTTGGAAGATGAATGTGCTCATAGCATCTTCTGGAAGTGTTCTTTGAGTTATCTGATCTGGTTTGGCAGAACCAATCATTGAATTTGGAAGAGTAATATGCTCATAGCATCTTCTGGAAGTGTTCTTTGAGTTATCTGATCTGGTTTAGTAGGAACCACAGAACCAATCATTGGAATTAAAAGATGAACTGCATGATCGTCTTCATTAAGAAGTTTTTTTTAAAGCTTATTTTGCTTATTTCCTTTCCAAAAAAAAAACATAGCCCAAGTTTCACCTTTGCTTGTAATTGAGATCATTGCATAATGGCTTCCCATCTTTTACCGGAAGAAATGTGTCGGCAGCCTTAGTCATTTGAGCATCACATATAAAATTTGTCAATTTTGCAATTGATGAATCTGGACCACATCTCCATGGCTATTGAAGCTTCAGCCTCTGAGAATCCCATTTTTGTCAAGTATAACAGTTTATTCTCCTCATCAGAATCAGAATTCAAGATTTCACGGTATTAAAAGAACTATCGATATTTGTGAAATCATCTTGAAAGGTCATTTCATAATCAGATGAGTTGTTATCAGAATCAACATGTCACATGAATGCAAGCTTTTCAAGAGCCTATACTATTGAGTTTTATTTTCAAGAGGTTTTGTGACATTATATCTACATCTACATTTGTCAAAGATGATAGATTCTCTGATTTGAAGAAGAAAGATTTATTGGGTTTCTACAACTGAAGAAATACTCAGTTCACCAATCTGAAATCAAATAACTTAACATTCATGCATCATATTTAGGCATTTGCAAAAATATGGCATTTTCATTCATTTTCATCCATGTTGAATTTGGACAGGAATTTCAAAGATATTTAGCAAAGATTCAAATCCATCACTTGATGGATTAGATTTTCCAAATCGAGTTCATAATGAGAAGAACTCATCTGAAGAATGAAGAAGAAGTTCATAATGAGAAGAATTTGTTCAACCTTTTGCTCAAATCCATCACTTGATGGATTAGCTTTTCCAAATCGAGTTCATAATGAGAAGAACTCATCTGAAGAAGGAAGAAGAAGTTCATAATGAGAAGAATTTGTTCAACCTTTTGCTCAAATCCATCACTTGATGGATTAGCTTTTCCAAATCGAGTTCATAATGAGAAGAACTCATCTGAAGAAGAAAGAAGAAGTTCACAATGAGAAGAATTTGTTCAACCGTTTGCTCAAATCCATAACTTGATGGATTAGCTTTTCCAGTTCGAGTTCATAATGAGAAGAACTCATCTGAAGAAGGATGAAGAAGTTCATAATGAGAAGAATTTGTTCAACCTTTTGCTCAAATCCATAACTTGATGGATTAGATTTTCCAGTTCGAGTTCATAATGAGAAGAACTCATCTGAAGAAGGAAGAAGAAGTTCATAATGAGAAGAATTTGTTCAACTTTTTGCTCAAATCCATCACTTGATGGATCAACTTTTCTAGAAGAAGTTCATAATGAGAAGAACTCATCAGGAGAAGAAGAAGTTCATAATAAGAAGAGCTTATTCAACCTTTTGAATGACTCTATCACAGAAAGAAAGAGGTCAACATCATCCCCAGCGGAAAGTTCATAATGAGAAGAACTCATCTGAAAGAAAGAGAAGAATTTATTCAACATCTCCATACTAATTAAGTGAAGTCAAATGAAAAAAACTTATTATCTTTTCGTCTTTGCTCTATTCTTATTAAGAATAAGCAAAGAGGGGCAGCTGAAGATATTCATTTTTTTCATTTTTATGTTATTTATATTATTATTATTATTATAATAATTATTATTATAATTATAATTATAATTATAATTATTATTATTAATATATATTATTTAATATTACAAGCCCAAAATAGAGGCCCAATTACAAATGGTGGCCCAAATCCAGAAGCCCAATGGAAACCCTAAACCAGATTAGGGTTTCCCTCTTCCACCAGCCGCCTCAGCCTGCTACCGTTGGATCTGGCAAGATCCAACGGTCCAGATGGTTCCAGCAGGAAACCCTAGGGCCACGACGCCGGCCGCCTCTCTGACCCGTCCATCCACTGCTGCCACGCTTCAACAGAAACATCTAGAGGAAGCAAGGAACGCCGTCCACGTTCCAACCCTGGGGTGAGTCACCACCTACGGTCCGGTGACTCACTGAACTTTACCCTTCGGACCGGTCCGAAACGAACACCGGTGATGGCTATAAAGCCATCACCCAACCTGCAAAGAAAAAAAAAAAGGAGGAAGAACCGAGAAACCACAACAGAGACAGAGAGAGATAGAAAACAGAGAGCAACATCCCACAACCAGCAAAAAGACAAAACAGAAAGGAAAAGAAAAGAAAGGAACTTACCGAGGAAGCCACCGGACCCCTTCAAACGTCACCAAAACCTTCAGAAACCGAAGGTACTTCTTTAGATTCGCTCCGATCAGGAGCCATTTAGGAGAAAAGAGCACCGGAACCGTCCTTAGGACGGTCCGATCTATCTAATGGTGTAAAAATAAAATTTTCCGGCCACCGGATGCGGTGGCCGGCGGTGAGGGTCACGGCGGCAGACGGTTGCCGTCCGGTGACCGGCTTCCCTCCGATGAGGGAAGCTAGAGAGAAGCCAGAGAGAAATTTGTTCTCTCTGTTAGAGAGAGAACAGAAATGAAGAAATGAGAAGCTGGCCCGTAGGTCCAGCCGGTTTCGGGTATTAATACCCTCTCCCAAACGACGTCGTTTTGGGGAGGGTATTTCTGTAATTTCATAAAGGGTAAACCCCGTCCGAAGCCATTCCAACTTGTAATTTTTACATTTTAGTCACTAAATCGAGTTTATAATCCTTTTAATTTGATCTTTAAATTTTAGTTTTATTTATTTTAGTCCTTTATATTAAAATAATATATTTAGGATAAATAACAGATTTAATCCCTTAATTTTAATAAATAATATTTTAATCAATATTTTTAATTTATTTTAATCTGATATTTCAAATTTTAGATAAGTTTATTTTAGTCACTAAATTAATAAATAAGAAAATAGCATGTTTAATCCCTGTAATTTTGATTAATTATGAATTAGGTTTTTAATTTTAATTTTACTATAATTTAGTTAATAATTTTAAATATTTTTATTTATTTTATTGCTTTTAAATATATAGTTCTAATTGTATTTTTATTTTTATTTTACTTGTTTATATATTTAAATATTTTTATTATGTAGTCATAAATATATATATAATAAATAAATATTTATTTTAAATAAATTATTTTAATATTTATTTTTCAATATTGAAGAAAAGGACAGTCTTAATACAACTGGATGTCCTATTCTGGTATTTTAAAATTAAAATTATAAAAATATTATTTAATTTAAATTAATATTTATCAATATCAAAGAAAAGAGCTGTCTTAAGGCACCTAGAAGTCCTTTTCTGATATTTTTAAATATTTTTTATATAATTTTGAAATAATAGGATTATAAATTAAATATATTTTGAATTTTTAAAATTTTTAATAATAGAGACAATTTATAATTAAAAAGTACCAATTTTGGGCGTTGTAGGGGTGCTAATCCTTCCCTAAACGTAACCGACCACGAATCCCTTTTATTATTAAAAAGAACGAATTTTTGGTTATAAACGCAGATCAGTTCATTTTTTAATTAATGTTTTCTTAAAACTTTTAAAAAAAAATAATTTTTAGGTATTCGACCTACCTGACCCAAAAGGCCGATGGCGACTCCCAAATTATTTTCAAAACCATTTATTCACATCAATTTTCCCGCCAAATAAATATTTTGTGCCCGGACGAAAACCGGTTACGACACACCCCAAATGATGTTTAAGTGTTATGTATAGTAAAATAGGGCATAAAGAGTCCATTAACAAAATCTATCATGATCGTGCTCAATCTCATGCAAGCCTACCAACTCATCTACATGAGCTACATATGGTATAGGTGAGTTGCCTTTGATGCTAAATTATTGGAAACGTCAAAAGCTTAACCCAATGTAAGCTTTTTCTTCACCTAGCTTTGGAGCCTTCTCTAACCTCGTGCACTAAACAAAACCAAATGCAAGAATTACTAAATGTTGTCAAGGATTAAGGAGGGTTTTAAAACATTTACTAAGGTTAGAAATATCTAAAAAATGAGGTGAAAACCATCTAGTTTCTTAAACTCTTCTAAAACACGTTTTTACAACCATGTCAAAAACTTGATCTTGAAGTCTCAAATGAAAGCTCAAGAGGTGTTGATTCTGATTCTTACCTTTAGGTTGTTGAACTAGAGTTGTAAGGTTTCAAAGCTATCACCTTTAACTTGCTTAACTAAGGGAGAAGATGAAGGAAAAGAAGGGAACTTGGGAGAAGAAAACAATTGTAAAGTAAAAGAGAAGCTGGAATTTCAGACGTGAGATTACTATTTCATAAATGGTGATCAGACTTTATTTTGAATAAGGGTCTGATTACCTCCTTGGTCCTTCTGGTTTTAATTGCAAACTAAAAATGTCCTTTTTCCACTATTAGGCTCAATCCAAGCCTAAATCCACTTGTTCTTGGGTTAAGGTCTCCTACAAGCTAAGAAATTAATGTAAGGCCAATCTCGGGTTAGCCCAAAACTCCTAACTCAGGATCCGGGGCATTATAACTTCATTGCATAATGAACACTCATCCATAGATGACAAATGACAGCATGAGTGTTCGGCATTCGTAAGGAGCCGATCGTGCAAAGCAAGCCAAAGAAACATTCTTATTCGTTGCGGCACCTCCAATTTCCAAACCACGCCACAATTTTGAATTCTCTCTTGCCTCATAATTCGTAATGTAACTATAAGCCAAGATGGCAGAGAAGCGTCTATCGAGCTCCCATCGCCATCCCGGGATATCAGGGCCTAGCTAGCATCCAGGCAGCTGTACCGTAGCTATACGCTGAACAATATGATCGGGAAAAATATCCGAAAGTAATTCCCAATTCCATGCACCAGACGGGAGTGTCATCTCACACACAAGTAAAGGGCTCGAGTTACCTCCTCCCGTATAAGAAAACACCAGTCAATTGTTATTGTCTGACTAATGATCATACCAAAAATTAGTGTCTTTTCCATCCCAGATATTCCATGTAATACTCTCTGTAAAGTCATGCCAGATGAACTGAAGACCCCGCCATAATCTAGAGCCGCTTGAATTTGAAAGGAAAAGGCTCCTTCCACTTATATTTCTCATGAACAGTTTGAACCCATAATTTTTCCGGTTGAGAGATTAGTTGGAAAGCGACTTTCATCAGAAACGCCTGGTTCTGCTTGTATAATTTGTGCAGCCCCAGACCACCGCTCTTCATACCACGCTGCACCATCTCCCATTTAACAGAAATACCACCATTACCCTGATGAGCGCCCCAAACAAATTTTTGGATTAGTTTTTCCATTTCCTCACAAATCCCCTTAGGAATCCAAGCAGCTTGCATAACATAGACGGGGATGGCCTGAAGCACTGCCCTGGCTAACGTTACACGGCCCGCCAGAGAAAGAATCTTAGCTCCAAGGTACTTTCCCAAGTCACTCACCTCCTCAAAGCCGAATCTTGTGGCTATACTTCCCCGTCTAGATGGCGGTACATTCTTTGAAAAGTAGATTTGAGTTTTCGATACACTGATACGGTGTCTTGAGCCCCCACAAAACTCATCAAGAACTTCTTAGATAGTATTCACTTGATCAACCAAGGCTTCTGCAAATAGGACTAGTTCATCCGCAAATCAGAGGTGCGAAAGGCTTGGACCCGTTCTAGAAAGGCGAATCTGCGTCCAATTCCCTTAATCAATTTTTACCATTATAGTCTGGGAGAGTCTTTCCGTGCACAGAACAAAAAAGATACAGTGACATCGAGTCTCCCTGACGAATCCCTCTAGTGGGACGAAAAGGGTCCATAACTTCTCTATTCCAGATAATCTTGGTCGAAATTGATCTAAGCATTGCATAATTCAGAAGATAATTTTAATAGGCAAGCCAATCATCGACAAAATCTCCTCAATGTAGTCCCATTCCAGCCTATCGTAATCCTTTTCAAGGTCTACCTTAATGGCCATCCAACCTTTTATTCCGGGTTTCTTCGACATTGAGTGAATCACCTCCTACGCAAGAATTATATTATCCATGATTTGTCTACCCGGGACAAAACTTGATGGAGTAGGAGACACCCGCTTCGGTAAGAAAGGCTTCAAGCGACAAACCAAAAGCTTAGTAATTATCTTGTACAAGACATTACACAAGCTTTTTTTTTGTTTGAAAAATGTTTACTTTGTATTCGAATTCATAAAGTACACCACCCCAAGAATCTTGGGATGGAAGAAGGTTCAACATGAACCCGAGAACAACAATAACAACAGTCGGGAACTACACCACTATAACTGCCCGAAACAGACTACATCAATGTAGTTTCACACTACCCCTGAATGAAATTCACAAAGGAACTACACACATCTGAAACAAAGAAACACCATGCTACAATCTAATAGGCCAAAATCGAGTAATCGCTTCAGGGTTACCAACCTTCGGGATAAGCACCAATACAGTTTCATTTACCCTTTCATCTAAAATACCTTCATCAAAGAACGTCCTAACAAATTCCACAACAGACAGACCTACGACATCCCAGTTTCTCTGAAAGAACGCCACGTGAAGTCCATCAACCCCCGGGGCCATACTAAAAACAACTTCCCGAACTTCCTCAGACGAGATGTCCATCAACAACGGCCGTAACTCAACTTAACTAAACTGGTGGAAGCTATTCGGACCATCAGGGACATTAGCAATGTGCGATTCAGAAGAAAATATTATGTCAAACATGATGTTAAATCGTTTAAGTGATCTATAAATTTTTGGTTATTATGTCAAAGTTTTTTCTCATCGATAAAATATTCGAATATGATATTATAAAATTAAAGTTATCAAAAAATAAATAATTTAAATTTTAAAATATAATTTCTTCAAAATAGATGATTAATTAACTTTTTACAATCATTTTCATTCAAGTGCGAAGTAATATATCATTATTTTTTTAGAATCATATCTCTTCATTTACGAAAAAAATGATATTTTTTTTTTCAAAGTTTGATTACTTTAAATGTGAAAAAAATCATTTTTTTAAGTGTTATCTCTTTGGTTATGAAATGATTTCATTGTTTTCACTAAAAAAAAGAGATTTATTAAATAAAAGAATAGGAAACTATATCAAGTCCATACGTAAAATAATTTTTTAATTAAAGAGATATTAAATTTTCAAAGTAAATAACAGAATTCGAACCTACACAAAATATAACAATACTAGAAAAAAATATATGTAATAAGAGAAGGTTGAGAAAATAATAGGAAGAGACGAAAGAGGCCGACAATTGACATACGATAATTAAATTCAGTTAAATTAATTAATTCTGATCGATAAAAAGTAAAAATAAAATTAATTAATTGAATTTACTATATATATATATATATAACTCTTCTAAGTTTATTTAAAGAAACATATATGGTACTAACTGGTCAAAAACACTACATTTAATAGAATTAATGTTAGGTATCAAAATATTAAATGATTTGATAATACAAATACCAAATTAAACATTTAATATTAAGACAATAATTTTGGACCTTCCATTAAATGAAAATGATATCTCAATTAAAATAATGTAAAAGATTGAACTAAGTTGAAAGTGATTGTATACTTAAAAAATAGAGGTCAAAGCACTAACCGATTACTTCACTGGTTAAAAGAATCGTTTATGTTCCTACATGTCACGGGTTCAAACACCAACCGCTGCAGTAGAGTGACTGAATGTTTATTTTCAAATGATTGAAAATATTTAGAATAAATACTACTTTATAATCACATTAGCTTTAAAAAAATTAGAGGTCAAATGGTTTAGTTATGAGTCGTTATAATATTTGTCTTTTTGACCAATTTTCCATTATAATTAATTATTTTATTATTATTTTAGTTGATAGATAAATCTGATAAGCGAATTTATCAGATTTTTCGGAATATATAGATAAATCAAAATAAACCAAAATTTAAAGGCCTGAATACATGTTTTTCCCTAAATATTTTTTAATAATAAAAAATGGGGCAGTGGCCTCATACATACACATGGCTCCATCTTTGATCAAAGAGGTTGATTCGAGTAGTAAGCAATTTGATATTATTTAAGCAAATTTTGAGTTTCGAGTTCGAGTTATTGTGTATGTAGAAAATTCTTACTGGGAGACTCGCCCACTAATACCAAGTGTGAGACACGGGTCAGTCCGGATTAATCAGAACAAAGCTCTGGATATCAAATAGGGCAACCAAAAAGAATATCACTAACTGATAATAAAAAGGGTAAATTTATTTTCAATCCTTCTATCATGCTCAAATTTAAAATTTAGCCTATGTAAATAGTCTGGAATTATTACAAGATATTACATGTTCATAATTATTCTTAGTCTATTGATAACACGCACACATCCAACAGAAGCAGTTGTTCTCTAAAGAGAATAACAGTCATTTTTACAATTGAAATTACTCTATAGGTTTAAAATTATTTTGAAAGGTATTAATTTTTCTTTTGATCATTTTAATATGATTATAAGGTAATGTTTGTGTTTGGTTTTAAATCTGGATTAATTTACCTAGGGGAAACAATATTTCTTTTATCATTGAAACCTCTCTCGTTATGTTTAGATGAATAAAAATAATATTTTTTTAAATGGTTTTTATTAATAATTTTTTTCAAACCCTATTCCCATATGTAATGGGATAAGGAGGAGGTAGGTAGTAGGCTACCCCCAACGCCAGGTTAAGAGCAGCTTCCGTGAAAGTCCTCCGACAGTTAGAATTATGAATTGCCCATGGTGGGACTCGATCCCACGACCACAAGGTTAAGAGCCTTGCACTCTACCAACTGAGTGTTTAAAATTATTTTGAAAGGTATGATTTTTTCTTTTGATCATTTTAATATGATTATAAGGTAATGTTTGTGTTCGATTTTAAATCTGGATAAATTTACCTAGGGGCAACAATATTTCTTTTATCATTGAAACCTCTCTTGTTAGGTTTAGATGAATAAAAAATATTTTTTTAAAATGGTTTTTATTAATATTTTAATCTAATGAAAATATAAGGATTAAATGTTGGATTTGAGCACAATTTAAGAATTATTTTGACTTTTAATGCTAAATTTTATCAGAAACTACAATATATAAGATTCCAATGAATAAATTCTATTATGCACTACAAAATCGTTGTAAAAAAATTCCCCTTTTTTCATAAATCACTAAAATTATTAATTTTCAATTAAATGTTTTAATAAACTATCTACTCTTCTAACTAGAATTACTATACTAATATATTTTAAATTTAATCATACTATTGATATCTCATTTTATAAAAATTAGCTAAACCTATTCTTATATGTAATGGGGTATGTAGGGATGGCAATGGGTCGGGTCGGGTCGGGTTTTTGGGCCACCCGACCCGACCCGAGAAGAAAGGGTTTTTCACCCGTGACCCGACCCGACAAAATTAAGGTTTCACCCGACCCGGCCCGAATATATGACTTAGAAACCCGACCCGACCCGAAATAATAATAAAAAAAAATTTATTCAATGAAAACAGTGACTTAATTGAAAAAAATTATATATGGAGGGACATTATTGTAATTATCCCTAAATATATAGGATAAAATTATATATATTTTTCGGGTTGGGTCGGGTCGGATTTTTTTCACCCTAAACCCGACCCGACCCGACCCGAACAGTACATTTAAAAAAAACCCGACCCGACCCGAACCCGAATTTTTTTTAAAAAAATCCGACCCGATCGGGTCGGGTCGGAACCCGTCGGATTCGGGTTGAGTTGCCATCCCTAGGGGTATGGGAGAGGTAGGGTAGTAGGCTGCCCCCAACGCCAGGTTGAGAGCAGCTTCCGTGGAAAACCTCCGGTAGTCAGAATTATGAATTGCCCACCATGAGACTCGATCCCACAACCACAAAATTAAGAGTCTTGCGCTCTACCAACTCGATCCCACGATGGGACTCGATCTCATTTTATATATATGTAAAAGTATGACATCCAACTATTCAATTAATTAAATGAAAAGAACTAAAAATTTATTCATTTTTCTAGTTTGACTTTTTTATTAATTGATTCCACCTGCTTTGTTGAAATTGTGTTTTGAATGATTGAACCTATTTTTTTTAATCATTAATATTTAATTTATTGATCGACAATTCAAATTACGTACTGTAGTAATTTATTATGAGAACAATCCTTCTAAGTTAAATTATTCTATTAATAATGTTAAAAATTTAAATTCTTAAATTCCATTTAAAGGATATAATATATTATATGATAAAATCAAGTGGTTATTAGTTGGACTTAGTTTTAATTGTTTCTTTGTCCAAACAAACAATTTTCAGACAAGAATTAGATATGTCTTTAAGAGATGAGATTGGGATGGGAGCATATGCTTCATGCTATCTGTTAAGGCTCTTTATGGACAGTTAATTGTATCGTTTGGTCTAAACAGTCAGTTAACAGTTATAACGGTTATGATATTTTTCTAACCGTTAAGAAACGGTTAACATCCAATGGTTAACCATATTATTAAAGGTTCGGTTACAGGTTAATCTACTGTTAATCTATTACAATTTTTTTATCAATTTTTTTTCATAATTCATATTACAAATATCTTAGTACCTAACAATAAACATATAATTATATTGGTGTAAGAATATTTCTATATTTTTAAAGAAATAAAAATTAAAAATGATATATATATTATATTTATTTGTATACAAATTTTATTAAATATATATATATATATATTATAAATAATATAAAACTATATTAAGTTATTTGTGTAAAATTATAATAAATTAGAAATATAATTAAAAATTTAATTTTCTAGTGGTTAACCGTTGATTAACCGTTTATCAAAATTTATAACCGTAACTTTAACCGTTAACCATCATTTTTAGCGGTTCAGTTAACAGAAACCATTTAATATTAACGATTCGATTAATTGACCTGTTAAATATAATGATTATACTGGTTAACGGTTACAGTTAACAATTTCGGGTTTTTTTAACACCCTTACTATCTGTTCATTGTGGTTCTTCTTTCTCATTTCATATTTTTCAACGAAAAGAATGTACCATTCATTTTCATCCCCAATAAATAATTTATTTAATTTAGGGTTTTTTTCCTGATATTTTTCATCCAATAGTAAATAGTAATACGTTAGTGTGAATTTATCTAAGTAAAAAACAAGACAAATATTACCATTAGGCTGTAAAAGAAAGTTAAAAAATGATTTTTTTAAAGTAATTCTACAATACTTGCAATTATATTTAAATAAAACAATTTATTAATACATAATAATTAGAATCAACCAAAAATATCTAACTTTATTTTAAAAAAATAATAATTTGATCTTAAATTAGGTTAGGTTGATGCTATATCAAGGAAACTAAAATTAGGTTATAAGTAAACTTCCTTGAAAATGCATCTTGTATTTTTTTTTGAATTAATCACTGATATCCGATCTATTGACCGACTAATCTATATCGGGTACTGCAGAGGCAAGGGCGACCCTCCCAACCCAGTTTGCTCCATTCACAAACGCCAGGATTCGAACCCTGACCTTGCTTAAGGGACCTAGTGCCCCATCCCACTAGACAATAGTTTAATTAAATTTAACCCTAGCTTTTTGTTGGTTCCAAAATTGATTATGTCCTCAATTTTTATGATTAATCACATTTTAGTTTCCTATTAATATTGAAAATTTGCAAATCAAGTTCTAGCCTTCGCATTTTGTTGGTGTCCAAAATTGATTATGTCCCTATAAATTTTAAAATTAAAGCAAATTTAACCCTAGCTTTTTAGTTTAAATATTTTTATATCCCTGTTAGTTTTGAAATCAAACAATTTGATCCCTTTATCATTAAACTATTAAAAGAGAGAATGATAGTGAAGAGATGATATTGATGAAGGTAAGAAGAAAATTTCAAAGGAAAATATAAGCAAATTTGAGACTTTGTGATTCGATGCTTTGGTCAAGCACTCAAATCAGCCGTCCAGTTCCAGTTCTTCAATCAATTTTCAAAACTAAAGCACAAATTAAAAGCATCCAATTTTCTTTGACTTGGTCTTGAGAATTAGGACCCTTCTTTGTTTTATTATTTTGTCCTAAAACTAGGGGATAGTATCCAATCGAGGTCAAGTAAAAAAATTCGAGTTAGTCGAGTTGAGTAGTCTTATTTTATGATTAAAATTATATTTAAATTTTATTTTGAATTGAATCGAGTTTATGAAATTCAATTTGAGTTGTCTGACTCTTTAAATTTAATTGTAACTTTTTATAATATTATGATACACATTGAAATTTAAACGATTTTCTCTAACCATATAATACAAATTGAAAATTAAAATATCTATACAAAACCAACGCATTATAAAATTTTTTAAAAAAAAAAATTAAAAATATCTATGCATAATTAACATTAGTTGAGATTTGAATATGAATTGTGGTGACTTCATCTTTGCATTTTAATAAAATTTTGGTGCTTAATTTCCAACTTCTTTATTGTCCTTTCTATTCACCATTCAATTCAATTACATCACCTTTGTACTTTTATTATTTATTTTTTAAGTCATTAGAAAAACAAGTCTTTGAAAACCCATTTCTTTTCTCTATGATGTAATGTCATGTCATCCCCTTCCATTACTACAAAAATTGATTTTTAAGTAATTAAAACTAATCAAGTAATAGTAAATTATGAAACAAATTTCTCACTTTTGAAGCAATAAAATCCTAAAAAAATTACAAAATGAGCACACTAAACTCAAAAGGTTTATAAACCAATAATTTCTTCTAACTTATTTAAGGGTAAATTAAAAATTTAATCGTTCACTTTCGACATTTTTTGTTTTGATCATTAAATTTTTAAATTTGATGACTTAACATTGACATTGTTTCATTTTCAGTCACTCTGTTATTAAATAATTAAGGGTGCTATGATATGGCATATGTATTTTAAAGATGATGGGAAAAAAACCCAAAACTTTCTTTTAAATTTGTGATAATACCTTGAAATATTCCTTCCGAAAATTTTAATCTGGTTTTTTTAAATTTTCTTTGATTTTGCGATGTTGTAGAATCTTTTTCGAAATCCCAAAGGTGGAGAGGGAGGAGTCAAACAATATATCATGATTATATGATGATCGAAAAATGAGTATCGTAGATCAGAGACATTTTCCTCTGGGTTTTCTGTTGAAGTTTCATGAGTTTTAAAGAGAGTTTGGGAAACTGTAAACTAATTGAGTAGTAGGGAACGATGAATCAAGTTCTTAGATGTCTGAGGTGACTAGAGAAGATATCATAGAACATCAATTTCAGCAACATCGTGACATGAAGATGAAACTCTAAGATCAATTTTAAAGTTTTTGGGAAGATGATGAAATATAATAATAAAAAAAAAGATAAATCTAACGTCAACAAAACAGAACCCGCATCAATTTATTGTTTCTGATTTAACTCCGAGTGACAAAAAATAAAGCAATATCAAAGTTGAACTACATGATCAATTTTTTTTAAAAAAAAATTAATGAAAGAAAAACAAGAATATAATCAAAGTTGAGTGATGCAAAGCATAGTTTACCCTTTAATTAATTACAAGATTAATTTAAAGAGAATCAAACCCTTGGATCCCAAGTGGGGTAGGAGTCTAGCAACTCCTCCCAAAAGCCAAAATTCCTACCAATTAGTTGATATATGCCCCCCCCCCCCCCTCTCTATTATATAAACATGTGTGTGTATATAACTTGAACTACAACCACAAAATTGCTTAATCCCATCATAAATCTTTGCAACCTTCTTGTATATTTTTCATCACATTACTTAGAGCCACATATTCTAGATAAACACAATAAAGAATGACCATGGTTTGTTCTTTTTTTTTCTTTTTCCCTAATGATATATTAATGATTATTTGTTATCATCCTATTATTTATCTTTGTTTTTTTTCGATTTTTTCAGGATCTCGAAAACGGAATTATTCGATACGACGAGGTTAGTCCAGTGACATCTCTAATTCTTGGATGTATGTATGTATATTCAGTTTTTGAAATGATGTTCTTAAATAATTTTGTAGGAATATATCTTGAGTTCCCGAGGTCTAAAGCTATTTACATGCAAATGGGTTCCGGTGAAGGAAGAACCCAAAGGTTTAATCTTCATCTGCCATGGTTATGCCATGGAATGCAGCATCACCATGAACTGTAAGTATATATCTCTATGTTATTTGGACTCAGGTGTGAGTATCGATACTTCAGATGTCGAACACGGATGATTAAATAAAAAAATATTGAAGAGTTGAAGTGATACATAATTGATTATGATTGATTTTCACTTTGCAGCAACTGCAATTCGGTTGGTGAAAGCTGGATTTGCAGTTTATGGAATAGATTATGAAGGCCATGGGAAGTCATCTGGTCTGCAAGGCTATATCTCAAGCTTTGACAATGTTGTTGATGATTGCTCCAATTTTTTCACTCAAATATGTGGTAATTTTTCAACTTGTTATTTATTAGGGTAAATTACACATTTAGTAAAGCTAAACTTTTAATTTTTTCAAACCCACGCTTAGTGTTTAGTTTTCATTTCATTTTGGTATATTGCCATTAAAAACTTAACGCGCTTAGTACCTAAACTACTCGTTTTGGTCCGTTTTAGTACCTAAACTTTCAATTTTTTCAAAACTTAACATTAAATTTTGAATGGCTACAGTTTTTTAACGGCGGGTACTAAAATGAAATAAAAACTAAATTTTAGGTATGACTCTGAAAAAATTAAAAGTTTAAGTACTAAAATGGGCTAAAACTGCTAGTTTAAGTACAAAAAAACGTAATTTACCCTATTTATTCTTGTTATTATTATAATTGATTTTCATGTAATTTATGAATTGAGGTAATCTTACTCCTGATTTAAACTCATTCAAATGTATATATATTTTAGGTATATTGTCAAAAAAATACTTTCAATGTTTGATTAATACTCATTTTGACATTTTTTTTAGTATTTTGGTGTCTAATATTTTATTTTAGGACAAAAAGGCCCTTAACAGTTGATGAAATAGTCACTTTAACCCCTATATTTTAAAGCATTTTGGCTCCTAACATTTCATTGGAGGACAAAAAGCTCTTATTTTGGACCGTTAAACGTTTGTCGGCTAACAGTTTTCATCTTCGGAGGGACATTTTTACCCCTATTATTCCGTTAATGATTTATTTCATTAAATTTGTATGGAATATTCAGAGAAGAAAGAGAACAAAAGGAAGATGAGGATATTGTTAGGGGAATCAATGGGGGGAGCAGTGTTGTTGATGATACATAGGAAAATGCCTGAATATTGGGATGGGGCAGTCCTTGTTGCCCCCATGTGTAAGGTAATCTATCTCACCCTTATTAAATACACTAAAAAATTAATATGTATAAGAATATAAAATATTGATTTAACAAAAGTTTTATTCACAGATTGCAGATGAAATGAAACCACATCCTCTAGTCATAAGTGCTTTGGAAAAGCTCTGCAATTTTATACCGACTTGGAGAATAATTCCAAGCCAAGATGTCATTGACGCTGCTTTCAAAAGGCCTGAGATAAGGGCTCAGGTATTTACCGACGCCTTCTACCGACACTTTTCGAGTCGATTTATAGCGGCGGTCTTCTTTTACCGGCACTTTAAGTTTAATATCAACATATCATGTCTAGTATACCGATGGAGTACAACGTCGATAAGTATACGATGGAGTCGTACTCGTACATTTCTATTTAGATATATCTTACCGGCGAAGTTGTCAGTAAAAGTAAAAATTGAATTAATACTGACATAACAATTCATAAATCGATGGCGATAACATCAGTGACACATTTGATTGTCACTATAGATCATTAATCAAATTCGGATTTATGTTTTGTCGATAGAGGTCTATACCGACGAGGGTTTAAATATTTTATTTTAATGTCACTAAAAGTTATTGACTTTTTTTATACTATTTTTACTGATTGCTAATGTTAATTAAGTTTTTTTCCATAAAAAATGTTAATTAAGTTAATTGATTACAGATTAGAGCAAATCCATATTGCTACAAAGGTCGTCCTCGTTTGAACACAGGCAATGAACTTTTAAAGATGAGCATTGAGGTGGAACATAGACTTAATGAGGTTAGTTAACCATTGCCTTATAAATAGTGACGATATTCACCTGACACTTCAACTATTAAGTACATGTGGAGATGTCACGTAAGTAACATTAGTTGACTGCAGTCAACTAACGTTTTTCTTCCAGCATGAGTAATTTGACAAAAAATGAAACGCTAGAGGTTAAAATACTTCAAATAAATAAAAAGAACTTAAATAATCATTAGCGTGAACGTTAAGAACTTATTTTGACATTATATATTTGATTTTTGTTAATCTTATTAGACAAAACACGTGACGGTTTCTTAATTTGATTAATAGGTGTCATTACCGTTTATAATTCTTCACGGAGAAGATGATAAAGTAACGGATAAAACAGTAAGCCAACAACTGTACGACGTCGCATCAAGTTCAAACAAGACATTGAAGCTCTATCCTGGGATGTGGCATGGACTGTTATACGGTGAAACACCAAAAAACATCGAAATCGTGTTTTCAGACATCACCGAATGGTTAAACCAGAGAGTTGGACCTGGAAGTTCGAGGCTTGAGAGGGAATTGAAGCATCAAACGACGAGGTTTTTATTTCAAAAGACATTAAATAAATATGTTTTCTGAGCACTGCCAAAAGCTCTTTCCTTTTGTTGGCTCAAAATTCCATATGAATGGCCCGTCGTTCAGGTTTAAATAGTGACTTTGCAATGTGATTTTAATGTTTATATGTGGCTTTTGTACATTTAAATTAATCAAATTGGGTTCGAACTAAACCAAATTAGGTCAAATTAATTAAATAAGATTAATAGTAGATACTCCATTTTCAAGTTTAGTCCTTTAAGTTCTTTAATTTTCATAATTTGACACTTCAGGATAGAGAAAGATTTAATTAATCACTTAGTCTAATTAGGTTCAATAAATACACTGTTTGATTGCATTCTTATTTCAAAACTAAGGCAATGCTCATTTACCAATGAGTTAATAGCGTATTCTTTGCATTATGCTCAGAGGGTCACCGTTGGTAATTCCCGAAGTAGATGAACATCATTTTCAAAACCCTATATAATAATTTTTTGAACTTTAAGGCAATGTTCGCCTATGTAGATCAATAATGAAGCTTTCACATTACATGATCAAGAGTGGTCGTTATTGGTCTTAGTAGACCAACATCATTTTCCAAATATGGCATCCATAATGATTTTTAAATTAAATAAGATCTTGAACTCAAAAGTTTTGATTTTAAATATAGGGTAATCAACTATAGAAACCAATTTTTGGGCTCTGTGGGGGTGTTAATCCTTCCCCATGCATAACTAACTTCCGAACCCGATTTTTGGTTTTCGCAGACAAAATTTGGTATTTTTGAAAAAAATTATGTGTTCCAATCGCACCATAAAATGATTGGTGAAGACTCCCAACACTTCACAAAAACCTTTTCAAAGAAAAACCCCTAAGTCGAACTAGTTTTTTTATCCCCACCCGGGCAAAAAACGATGTCGACAAGTACTGACGTGGTACTTTACAGAACTGATGTGACAATCCATGATGGCTAGTGACGTGGCAGATGATATGACAAATGAGCTAAATTTTTTTCTTCATTGAGTTCTAGGGCCAAATTGATTTTTTTCTAAAAGATTATGTGATTTTTTTATTTTTTTTTTTAAAAAAAAATATTTCTAATTTGAAATACAAAATTATTCAAAATATTAAATATCAAAAATATCAAAAATAAAAATAAAATTACTAAAAATAAAAAAATATATTATTATATTTTGCCTCAAATTTAACCTGATTTTTATTTATATAATCCATCCATAAATTTTATTTATACATATTTACCTTTAACTATCTTGTTGAACTTATATTTTGATATAAAAAATATTTTTAAAATTGATTTTACACTTAATCAAATATTTTAAAAATAATTCAAAGTCCAAAATATCTTGAAAAATATGTTTTCTAAATTGTTTTATATATGTGAAATGCTTTTGAGTTAATTAAAATATGTTTAAAGTGTTTAAAATGTGTTTAAAACTTTTTAAAATATGAAAAATACTATTTAGTCACTATTTGACATTGTTCATGACATTGTTCATACATGGGTAATGTTCATAGGTTTGAAACTTTTGTAAGAGTTTTGAAAACTTTCCCCTGAAATTGTTTTAACGGCTTGATTTTCTTCAACGGTCATGATTTTAAGTAAGAGTTTCGAAACTTTCACTAAATTTTAAAACTTTCAAAAATAGTGTGTTTAGAAGTTTTGATACTTTCACAATAGTTTCGAAACTTGCTCCAAAGTTTCAAAATTTCATGTGCAGGTGACCTTAAGTGCATATTTTTTAAAGCTTCCAACGACTATGACTCATCCCCAACGTTCATAAATAGCTAGCAACCCATTCCACACAATAAAAACACTTTAAGGACACTTGAAGAAGGTGACCACACCTATCCAAGCTTAGAGATCAAGAGAAAAGAGTTTCATTCCTATTTCATTCATTTTCTCTTATACATAAGTGTATTGAGCTTATTGTTTATCTTTTTAATTCATTCTTTGTGAGATTAATTCTCGTAAAAACCTACCTAGAGAGGTATTCTTGTTTAAAATCAAACCTTGTAAAGAGGGGATAGGTTCTAGTTTAGCCTTTGGAAAAACTAGAGAATTGTAAATGTTACACCTTATCCTTGAAAGGTAAGAAGGAATTAGTGAATTTGTTAGAAAATCCTTAGTATGGAGCTAAGGTATTGGATGTAGACTTTGTTGAGAAGTTGAATTACTATAAATCATTGTGACAATTTCTCTATCTTTTATTACTTCCACACCAAAGTTTTTTAAAGTCCAATCCACCCCCTCTTGACGGTTTTCTGTTGATCGATGGAGCCTAACATATCTTAAACTCTAAATATCTTTCTAATTCGATTTTATATAAAAAGAAACATAAAGATTTTATATGCATAATGATCACACAATAAAAGAAACATCAATATTTTATATAAAAAAATATTTTTGAAAAAAATTATTAGCAGAAAAAAAGAAAAATCACTAATATAGAAATAATAAGAATATTAAAAAAATCTTATGAATAACCTAATTTTTGGTATCCATTTGTTGAGAACTTGAGATAATTACTTAATTATAAAGAAAACTAATCATAATTAATATTGAAAATTGAACATATTTTTTGAACCAACTTACTTAAATGGTTAAAGGAATCATTGTTGTTCGTAGAGGTCATTGGTTCGAGCACCAATGACTGCAGTAGGGTGATTGAGCATTCATTGTCAAATGGTTGAAGAGCATTTAGAACAAATAATACTTTGTAATTACCTTAATTTAATAACAAAAATTGAACATATTTTTTTTCACTTTTAATCGAACTAGATTTTCTACTTTTTTCAATTTTCTCTTAATTTATATCTATTTTAATTAAGTCAAATCAAGTTCGAGTCAAACTCTAATAACTTTCATCTTAACACGAATATTCTTTAATAATTACTATCAACCGAATTCAATCCTTGCCCAAGCTTAAATATGCGAGATAGTTTAGTCTTCAAATCAATAAAATCATCATAAGTATCAATTTTATTTATATATGAATTACCACAAACAATATTGTACATAACACCTCATCAATGATAATTATATCTTTAACCATTCATAACGTCCTAGTAGACCCGTTTATGAGATTTTGGTGGCCCTCGGAGGAACCAAAAAATCAGGCCCCTAATCAGGGATTTAAATTACAATTTTCATTTGTTTCTTGGACCACATTGTGTTTATCACTATTTACGGACCTAATAGATGATATTGTGGTTACTACAAGTATCATGACTGTGAATTTTTAATAAATATGCTATCATGGACATAACAATTGTGGATATTGTTGTTTCATACGAAGTCGTTACCACTGCATAACGGTCATTGTTTTAGTTACAAACCATTATTTAAATAATTGTTCCTAATGACAAGTGTGAAAAAATAAATTTTAAGAGTACTCATAATAACAAATATTGAAAAAAATTAGACATATAATAAAAAGTATTGAAAAAATTAGACTCATAATAACAAATAAATATTAGAAAATAAATTCAATTTTAAAAGTATGCCCCTAATAATAAATATTGAAAAAATTGGATCCTTGATAATAAGTATTGATAAAAATTGGACCTTTTATTGAAAAAAATTGGACATTTTATTGAAAAAAAATTGGACCTATAATGATAAATGTTAAAAAAGTTTGGCAAAAAAAAATGGACACTTAAAAATATTAGAAAAATAAATTATAAGAGTAAACCTCTAATAATAAATATTAAAAAATTAAACCCATACTAATAAATTTTAGAGAAAAAAATGAACCTTTAGTGACAAATATTAAAAATGATTAGATTCTATAATTGACATAAAACTATTTTTTTTATTATAAATATAGTATAAATTATAAAAATTCTAAACCCTAAACAGGTGTCTCTTCTGTCCAGACGCATATACGAGGTTGTGTCCTAGCTTCATTAAATCTCTACGTAGGTCTAGTTTATTTTTAATGCTTATTCCTAACAGTATAATACTGTAAGAAAATAATCATTTCTTAAACAACAACGATTAATGCAAAAAAAATATTTTATAAAATTACTTTTAAAATGTTTTTAAGTGGACATTGTCAGACACGTAATTTTCCATCAAAGCTTTTTCTTAAAGAAAAACATTGTATATTCCAAAAAATAGGACAATGCTTTTCTCGGGAGGCTTGTTTTGTCGGTTCAAATTACTTGTCTTCCTCCTGTCACACGACTATATGATTGGACTATTTTTCTTTACAAATATAATCAACTATATAAGAGTAAAAGTAATTAAAAACATATGATTTCATATACTTGAATATATGCAAGGGTATAATATATAACTGCTCACTCGATTACAGGGCGCGGTTAGGTTGTCGGGATCTTGTGTAAATTCTTATAAAAGGATTTTTATTTTTTAGATATATTTAATTTCGGGGCCTCTATTTTTATATTTCTTAATGGCAACAACTGATAGATATACTCGATTTTGGAGCCCCTATTTTTATACTTCTTAATGAAAATAACTGATAGATATACTCAATTTCGGCCCCCTATTTTTATGCTTATTAATGGCAACAACTGATATATATACTCGATTTCGAGGCCCTTTCGAGACCCCTATTTTTTGGGGCCCTGCGCGGTCGCCTACCTTACACACCCTCAGCCACGCCCCTGCTCGATTATAAGATATTATTTTATTAAGTCTTTTAACTATTAAAATATATAAAACAGTCCTTCATTTATAGAGTGTTATTTTATTGAGTCACTCGACTATTAAAGCTTATAAAATAGTCACTCAATTATTCACTATAAAAGTTAACACGGTGATTGTGATATGATAAAATCCGATCACATAATCTCAAACGACTATCATATCTCAGTCATAGTATTAACGTCAAACTTAGACAATCGCCAATTTTTTAACGGAAAATGACGAGTTTGGAACATAATGAATAGTGGGGTGACCATTTTGTAACTTTTAATAGTCGATGAACTTAACAAAGTAACATTCTATAGTCGGTGATTATTTTATAACTTTTAATAATCGAGGGACTTAAAAAAGTAGTATCCTATAGTCGGGGAATATTTGTGTACTTTACCCTATATTTATTAGGTTGACATTTAAAAATATACAAACTTTGAGAGTAAATTATTAACATAATTCATTAAATTTGAAAAGTAATATTTTGATTATTTATATTTAGAGATAACAATTTAACTTAAATTTGATATATTTTAACCTAGTTTATCTTATAAGGTTATTTTTTTATCACTTTATATCTATATAAATGTAAAAATTTATTTTAAACAATTTTATGTATAAAAATGGATGAACTTTTTAATTAAATATTTATTTTACTAAATTTCTATTTTGATTTTTAAATTAAGATAATGTTTGGTGAATTTTTTTTATTAAATATGCTGTATTTTATATTTATTTTCTTAAACTAATGTTACCATGCCATCTCATCCAAGCTCTGGTTTGTACTATATTGGCAATCTTGTAAGATTATGCAATCTCACAAAAGATAAGGCCACTCAAATATCTATGGCTTACTCAAATATCTACAATTAATTCCATTATTTTCTTCAATTTAAAATTAATTAATTAATTAAATTAAATTTATATTATTAAAATTCGATTCAACTCAAATTAAATCAAATGTTCACTCTATGAATAGGAATAAAGTTTCTTTCCTGTCACTACTCTTGTCTTAAGTGTAAATTCCAAAATATTCATTCACCTTCACATGCATTAATGGAGTACGAAAATTCACGACTCTCACCAACGCTGCTCAGGTCCACGGAGTCCCCACTATTTTGCCTTTTTTATTTAAAATTAAAAAATTAAAATTATATATTTATTTTTAAAAAACAGAAAACACAAATTTTGAAATAAACCTAAAACTTTGGAAGCCTTCATTTCAACCCCTAAACCCACACCGATCGTCGCCTTTTGCCGTCAACGAGCCTCCACCCGACCTCCCCTCCCCCCGACGACCAAAATCCCCATTAAATCGTGACCGATCGACGACGAATCAAAGTTTTAAATCGTTTTAATTCGCGATTCTAACGTTCGAAAGAAAAGACAACGACATATGAGTAGGAGGATGGCATGGATTACGTCGGTGGCGATGGTCGGAAAGGCAACGACGATGGATTAAGGTTTGAATTTGGGATTTTGGGACTATTTTATAATATAAGGAAAGTTAGTTTTTTTAATATAAATATCATATTTTTAATATTTATTTTAAAAAATAAATTTCAAAATACCAGATTGTGACACGTGTCACTTCACAGTAGAAATTAATGTCGTTGACGGCCTGGGTACCTAAACGGGTAACGGTTGTAACGTTAGCCACCTAGATGAGACGAAAATTAGTTTAGGCACCTATTTGGGTTTTAGGATATAGTTTGGGCACTTATTTTGGTATTAAGCCTTAATATTTTTTTATCAATATGAGGTAAGTACAATACAATATTAATTTAAAGATAACTCTCGATCATTTGACAATGAACGCTCACACCATTAATATTCATGATGCTCGAACTCGAGACTTCAAAGAATAACAATAATTCATTTACCACCGATGTCACTTGGTTCGTGCCTTTCATTAATATTAATGTAAAGACTTAATGACTATTTTTTCTCTGTAGTAAACTTAATTTATTATTTTTTCTCATATGGTATTTTTACATCAATTTAGCTTTCGAAGTTGTTTAATTGCATATATCATCCTAAACTAGGGGTGCTTAATGAGTTGAACAACTCGTGACCAGCTCGAACTCGAATCGGTCACAGCTCGGTAAAAACTAGACTCGGGTTGACTCGACTCAAACTCGAGCTCGATTCGAGACCTTAACGAGTTGAGTCGAGCAAATTCTAGCTCGACTCGATAAGTTTGCGAGCAACTCGTTAATTTTTTAATATAATTCTTTTAGTAGTTATGTTAAAAAATTATTTCTTTAAAAAATTACTAATTTACTAACAGATAATAAAATATATAAATTGCTAATCTATTAATTTTTTTAATAAACAACAAAGAATATTAAATTATTAATTAATTTTACTACACTCAAAAAATCAAATTTTATATATTATTTTAATGTCTTTGTGGATTGTTATTTTAGAATTTAGACTTTGAAATTACTTCATACATTCTTTTGATAATTTTTTCGGTTAAATTTATTAATTTATGATTATATTAAGCTCTATATAGTAATAGTAGATTTTACCTATAGTTATAAGATAAAAATTTCGTTGAACTTAACGAGCATTGAGCTTAACGAACAATAAGTCAAGCAACAAATCTTCTTAACGAGCATGAGTCGAGCAAAATTTTAACGAGCTGAACGAGCAACGAGTCGAGCAACAAAACTTTTTAACAAGCATGAGTTGAGTACTGTCCAACTCGCGATCAACTCGCTCGATAAGTACCCCTATCCTAAACCCTAAACTTTAAATCCTAATCACTACTACCTAAATCTCAAATCCTAAACCTTAACTTAAAACTCTAAATAATAGTAAATATTTTAGATATTGATACAATTAAATAACTTCAAGGATTAAATTAATACGAAAAAAAAATCAAAAGGGCGAAAATGATAAATTACATTTATTAGAAGGTCAAAATAGATCAAATATTAATAATTTATAAAAATATAATATTCATATATTATATAATTACTATTAATATTCTCGAAATTCTAACAATAGTACGAGATAAGGCAAAGCCAAAATGAATTTTATACAAAGACAAAGGATGGCACAGAGACTTTCATATGTCGCCATTAGAGCCGTAACTATCCCCTTCAATTTACATACAACAAAAACATAGATACAACTGTCCAACTTCATTTACATTTATAAGATATGATACGACCACGAGTAACCTAATTATACTAAAATTACGAAAATACCCTTTTTGGTATTTTATTGCGACGATGCCGACGTGGTGTACGATTATTGGTTATTCGAATTAGGGCAACTTAAGATTTTTTTGTAGAATACTCCGTGATCTTCCGTAGTATAGAATAAGTGTAATAGGACCACTGCCACTCCAAACGTGGTCTAAAAGGAGACCGGATGGACAATGGTTTTTATTTTCGATGGGATTTAAATTACGGTCGGAGTGATGTTATTTCGGTCAAATCATGTATGATAAGATTCATTGTAGTTGAATCCGGTGAATATCGATAATGAAAAGGGTTGGGATAAGGAAATATTGACCGTAGTATTGAGTAATCACCGTTATTTAAATCCCGGATCCGACCGGTTTATTTGTCGGGATCTTTATTAGAGGAATCCGAGATCATCTTCTGGATCATCCGACTTGTCTCTTCCTCGGACATTCGGTCTTGTTTGCTCTGAGATTGTGCATAGACTTCAAAGAATTCCTTGTTTTCCTTTTCAAGCTCATTCCAAACTGTTCAAATATAATTAAAGAGTACCATGATCATATAAAGCAAAAAGTTCAAGGGAAAAATAGGTAAATGATGGACCAATAAGTTTTTTAATGAGCAGAGCAAAATTTTAACGAGCTTAACGAGCAACAGCTTTTTTTTAACAAGCACGAGTCGAACACTACTCAACTCGCGATCGACTAGCTCGATAAACACCCGTATTTACGACTTCCTCTATCCAAGACTACGACACCCTACTTCGGGTTGGTCGGAGTTTTCGGGTAGATAAGTTACGATACCCTTGGAACATCAAGTTTATCTGTTCTAAATGGATTGAAACCATGTCTTCAAACAGAATATTATTGAAGAAAAACATAAAAAAAATCAAAACCCAAAACTCGAACATTAGGGTTTGTTTCGAATTCGATTTCTGCATGCAATAAAAAGGAAACGAAATGAAACCAGCAGCGAATTCTTACCAGTGGAAGTGATGACAGGTTTGATGTTTGCATGCTTTGACAGTGCTTCCATGCACTCTTCTTTAGTCATGTTGAAGATCAAACACTTTTCTATCAGATGCTGCACCTGTTCAACAACAACATAACATAATATCACGTACATACATGCATACATACATAGAACTAAGGGCATAAGGCACATATACGAAAAGATCATAAGGAGAAAAGCAGCTCACCATGTGTATGTATGATGTTGAAGAATCCCCCATGATTAATGATGCAATGGGTGTGGGGGAGGGTGGGGGAAGAATATAAGAAAGGAAGTGTGGGGATGGGGATGGCTTGGATCCCACGTGGGAGATGGATGATAATTGGCTGAGAAGGGATTAGGGGAGATTTGTAAGTGACCATTGCTCTTGTTTTTGTAGGATTTTGGGGTTTAGGGTAATCCCCCTCCACGTGATGTGTGGGGTCCCCTAAGCCTCTCCAAACATGACAAATCCTACAACACAGTCCCAGTTGGAACACTTCAACAGTCCTAAAAAGATACGATATCCATCACGGATCTTAAAGGCCACCGTAAAATAAATTTTACCGCTGTCATATTTATTTATGCTTGACAACCATGGGAAAGCAATGGCTTTGTTGATGCAAAGATGGTTCAAAACAGGATGGAAAGTTAAAAAGGTATATGCTAGATAGAGTTGAAGAGGAGGGAAGAGAGGAGGTAGAGCTTGGTGGGATAAGGATGGCCATGAATAAGTTGTTCAAGTCAATTATAAGTGGTTCATCTCTTCTAGTTTGAATATAAATTTGTAACTAGTGACGAGATGACGATTTATAAATGATGTAAATGCTCAAAAGATTGCAAAGAGTTGAAAGAGAGATAGGGCTTGAAAGAAACATTCAGGAAGAAGGCCTTTTTCTATATGTTATAGGTACTTATATATTGATCTTTAGTGTCGTCAAATATTGGAACATAAATTGAAAGGGTGAATAAACTCAATCGTCAGAAGATCATGTGGGTTGATCAATAATTACATCATGAGATCATAATTGATTGGAGAATATAAAATTTTAAAGGTGTAACGTAGTGTGCTATACAAAAGAGGTATAACAATGGTATAAGAAGTTTCTTTGATCTTCTCCTCATAGACTCTATCTTATATATGATGATCGTCTCTAGTGTTAAATGAATGGTTGTAACATGATTAATTGAAATTAATCAAAATGTAACGGTTAGAGACAAAGGTCCTCAATAAAGTGTAATCATCTTATAGTCCTCGCCTTATATATGTCGATCATCTCCAGTCTCAAGGTATCATTTGCAGGGATGAAACTATGTTTCCTTTTGGGATCTGTAACACCCCCAACCTGTATCCGACCCGGATATGAGTTCAAGGTGTCATATTAACTTTTCAAATCCTTTACTTTTAAAAGATAGTTAAAATTTTAAATATTCATTTGTATAAAAATGGTGGAACCTTTGATCAAAAATAAATAAATGGAATTCAACTTAATTTAAAAATAGAAGTTCAATAATTTACATAAATATAAGAGTGTATGTTTACAAAAATAATCATAGCATATGCCATTCAAACCTTTAATTACATGCCAACACATTTAATACAACAAAAATGACATACTATATAAATTACTTATGATCTGATCTTCTTGTAGAGATATGTTGTCTTTACTGATCCTAACTTTGCTCTTCTTGCTTCTTTGAACCTACGTGTGAAACACTCATACGCTAAGTCGTTGATTTAGTGAGGCATATAATGCATAAATAAAACATTAAAACATGTAATCATATACTTAACATTTATAAACATTGTGGAGTACAGAAACCATCATACATTACACCAAATAAGAACATATAACATCATGCAATATTTATTCATGTTATTTCTTTTAATAGCCCACGGTACATTACTGAGAACTTAAGATATGTGAGTGCATTGAGGTTGTGCACTAATGTTGTCACAGAAGCTCGTATAAATTGCACCGAAGTGCCACATAAAAATGTCCAGAAGGACCACATTGTATTGTCCCGAAAGACAACGTGGAAATGTCCCGAAGGACCACGTAGAATTGTCCCGAAGGACTGCGTAGAACCCTCAACTCTCGGCATGCCAATTATACCTTTAGCTCTCATATCACATACTTATGGGTTTTACCATTTACACATTTCACATAGCTTATATCACATAGACATATAATCACATAGCTCATTGTCACATAGCTTATTTCACATTTTCATATCACATAGGTCAATGCCACATAGCTTATATCACCTTTTTCATGTAATCACATAGGTCAATATCATATAGCATAAAATATAAACAATGCACGTTCACATAGTAACATAGTTAAAACTATGCTTATATTCATGTAATCATGTAATCAAAACATTGGAGATAAATATATACTTAAATTTTTAAATTTTAGTTTATTTTAATTTTATTTCTTGTTTTTTTAATTATTAATTACACTTTATCTCTCTTAAGCTGATATCTTGACTCCGTCCTTAATCATCTGTCTTTGCTACTCGTGCGTCAAAGGTAAATGTACAAATGAATTTAAAGCTTAGATCTTAGTAAGGTGACATTATGGTGTGTTTTAAATCATGCTAGACGAGATATAATAGTTGAGATGAGATATGACGATTAGTAAGATTTTCTCATTAATGTATTGAAAGATCAAATATGATTAGTTGAAGTATGATCACTCGAAATTATTCAGAATTTAATATTTATATACAAATCTTCATTTTTTAACCATAATTGATCATAGGTTTTACTATGATAAATGTAATACGACAAATCCCCTTCCCCACCACCAAGCTAAAGTATCAAAGGAAAGCAATGTTGTTGTCACCAATGTTTTTCCAATTAACATGTTCCATATATATATATATATATATATATATATATATATATATATATATATATATATATATATATATATATATATATATATATATATATATATATTACTTACAATTTAGTTGATGAAAGAACAATTGAAAGGTCGGCTTGTTTCTGAGCACACAACATCTTATAATAATTAATTTATGCTGCTTTTATTTCGTAGCCTTTATTCCTTCTGTTTGTCACTTTTTGATATTGTTAAAAATATTCTACTAATAACATATGATATTTGTTCATAAATATAAATTATTGACATATTATTATTTAAAAATATTCATTTTGCTGCAATAAAATATTAATTGCAATAAAAATATAGAAATATGACTTAAATACATTAACATTTAAGTGTATTTTCGACTTGTATTTAGATTTCCTTCGAAATTAATAATTTAATATAGATTTTTTTAATATAGTTTCTGACTTTCGCCTTTCAAATTTTATAAATTTATTTTATTAAATCTAGATTCTTTTGTTATAATTTTTGACATTACTATATTCGTGCTCCAGCGAATAATATTTTGAATACTCTACAAACCATGCACACCTACATACCATTCGATGTCACTGAAACCACTCATTAAACTCATTGATAGAAATAGAAATATATATATTTTTAGTATGAATACACATATATCAATAACATAAGATTCTTCACAACAACAAAAAAAATAACATAAATTTTTGAACGGAAAGGATAAAAATAAAATTTTAAAATAGATATCATCAGTAAATAGGGATGGCAAACGAGCGGGGTGGGTGCGAATACCACTTCTCCCATCCTTATACCCACCTAATATTTTCGTATCTACCACCTACCCACCACCTACCCACCACCTACCCATCCTTATACCCACCTAATATTTTCGTATCTACCCGCCTACGTGAAACCTTGTGACCATTGATAAAATGATATGTGACACTTTAATTTTTTTTTAAATATAACTCATTTCCCCCTTATTTTGACAAAAAAACATAGAACATACTTATGTAAGTATGTGTTATATTATTTTGTCAAAATAAGGAGGAAATGAGTTTTTTTTAAAATAAAAAAAATTAAATATATTTTTATAAAGTAACATGTGTCATTTTTGTCAGTGGTCAAAGGGTTCCATGTCACTTTTCATGACGAAAGTGGGTGAACCCGTTAACGGAAGAAAACACCATGTATGAAATCGAGAATTTTAAAATATTATGTATGAAACTGAAAATTTTATATTTCATGTATGAATGGGTAATTAACTCAATTCATAATGGCTAATTGCAATTAAAAATTATAGAAATTTGACATATATACACTATTTGTCAAATATATTTTCCATTTGTATTTCTTTTGAGATAATATCCCCCATTTATTCGAAATTCGATCGAACTCGGGTTTAGAGTATTTTCACCCGACCCGAAATTCAAATTATTTTTTGAGATAAAATTTCACACTTGACTCAACCCAACAATATATAAGGGTATATATATATAAATATAATCTAAATTTTATTTGATAAAATATGGATCTAATTGAAAAAATAATATATAGAAATATATTATTTTAATTATTCTTAAATATATAAGGTATAATTATAGTATTTCTTAGGTTGAGTCATGTCAGATATTTTTCATCTTAACCCGAACATATAATCTAAAAGCTCTTATCCGAATCTGATTTTTTTTAAACTCGATCCTTACATCGAAATTCGAGTCTTGATTTCAGAATATAAATAGTGACATAAATATATGTTTTAGCGACAATATTTTAGATGCCACAAATAAACAAGTTTGTTGTATATGGTAATGATAATTTTAATGAAAATTCTTTTGTTCCAATGAAGTGGTTCCCCAATGATAGTCCTACTCATCTTGATTTCCCAGAATATCTCTTGTTACTCCTCATCACTTGGTTCTTCCGCCCTTCCCGTGGTAAAGCTACTCATATGTGCTTTTACTACTATTGGTGGTTTTATCACATTAAGAATAACATCCGTCCTAACTTTGCCAAGATAATATTTTTAGTCCTTGTTGATGTTGTTGATCATAAAGGGGACAATTGCACTAAAACACTTCCCTATGCTTGTATTCTTAGCTACAAATTTAGAGATAAACTTAGAGTGTCTACCGCCCTTGGCCCTCTTATTCCCCTCGTTTGTGTCATCGATCTTAAATCGACCCACAAGGCAATTAGGACTTTGATGACATGATCAGTGAGTGGCATCCTTTTAGAAGAAACTTGGACGACATCGAAGAGGAAGAGAACACAATGGAAGAGAAACCGGTGCCCCCACCTCAAGGGGATATATCGATGAAGACCATGTATGATTATATGATTCAAAACTTCAAAAAATATAAGTGCTCATATAGCTACTATTGATCATTATTGGGACTCGTTTGAGTCTTCCATGGATCATCGCTTGGACGTGCTTGAGAATGGCGTTCGCTTGATACGTCATCACTTGATGCTTCCCTCTCCTTTGCCACCTCCAGAAGAATATGCATTTTTATGATATTTTAGGACATTTTGTTTTGGATTTATGCACTTTACGACTTATTTTGGAACTCTATGTTATCTTCTGTTTTATACTTTCATATGTTGGTACTTTATGGATTTGAACTATTGATGTTGATCTTATGAACTTGTTAAGCATAATTTGATCTTTTCTTTTCGCTAAATCTTTCATGTTGATATTATTCTTTAGAACTTGATTATTTTATGTTAAGCATGATTTGACTTTGGAATATTTTATGTTGAATATTTGAGTTACCTATTACACTAACATATTTTCTCTTTTGAAGCTTAATTTGATTTTGCTATAACAAAAAGGGGGAGAAATATGTGTAAGTGTAAATTTGCTAGCCAAAAATCATTTAGTTAAAAATTATTTTTATAAGGGGGAGATTTTATTTTTCACAAATTATGAAAAATCATTTTAAAGCAAATTTACACAAAGGGTTTTGTTATATAAAAAAAAGATTGTTGAACTAAGTTTTGATTTTGATATAATATGATTATTTTTAATGTTTTAAGTTGTTAAAATTTGCATTCCACAATTTTTATAAACAATTTGTTATAAACAATTTTAAAATATTTTTAAGTGTGAAAAATAATCCCAAGTGTTTTTGTGTTAATCCACATTTTATAAACATTATTTTAAGGCTCAAAACACTTATTTTTTTCCAATTTCACTGTCAGTCTCGAGATCACTAAGGCATTGCCAAATCTTTTGTAACACACTTGTGAGCTGCATTGTTAATTTGTACAAACACATTTGCCTTTGTGAGGTTTTTCTTTTGTTGGCTAAATTTGTAATTTCTCTTTAGGAGAGTGTGTAAGCAAGGTTTTGGGGCATAAACCTTGTATGTCTTTGTAAGGTTACACCATATCCTTAAAGGTTTGCAAATCTAATGGATTTGAGAAATCCTTAGTGTGGATAGATAAAGGTAGTGGATGTAGACTTAGTTTAGAAGTCGAACCACTCTAAATTGTTGTACAAAGTTTTTTATTTTTCGATTGCTTTTACCAAAATTTTTAAAAGGCCAATTTACCCCCTCTTGACATATTTTGATTGTTTTTTTGTAAGAGCTAACACAAATACTAGTTTAATGCTACCTTAGACTATTAAAAAATTAATTTAATGCTCTTGTATATATTCAAGATAATTTCCATGCTAGTTTAAGATATTATAGTAATTATATTTTAATTAATTTATTAAATAATAATCAATTAAATTAACCTGAAAATGATGAATTAAATAAAAAATAATGTAGTTTAATGAACTTATATTAATAGGATAATGTTCTAGCAAAATCATGCATTTAATGCTCGTGTAATAATTATTTAGGTTTTTAGGGTGACTAAAAAATTAATTACCAATCTATGACATTTATTATAGTGTCTTAAAACTCATCATGTGGGCATGAAGAGTTCCAATAAAATATATTTTCTCTTAGAATTTGTTACCTGGATGTGACAAATTTTAATAAAAAATTATAATTTTTCGGAACTTGTCAATCGTCATGCCCACATGATGAGTTTGAATTAAAAAAAAATTCGAAACTCGTCACCTCCACATGACTAGTTCATCCTTCACTGTACTAAATGCTGTAAGTCCCAAAATAAACTTTGAACTACCTTATTTGGCTAATAAATATACTTGCCATCATTATTGGGCTAAAAAAAACCTAATTTTCCTATCAATTTAATATAGTTAAAAAATTAAATATAAATGAAATACTAGGCAAAAGAGTGATGAAAAATAACAATCCAAAGCATAATCTTATATTTCTTATTTTATATAAAATCTTGTTATGCATGAAAAGGAAAGTAAATAATTTATAAATTATGATAGCATTTTTTTTTTCTTTTTCTTTTCTATCTTTTACCTGTAAAGGTTATAAGCCTCGAGATTGAAGGAAAAAAAATCTTAAGATGCTTAAATTAAAAAATAAAAGTTATATTTATCTTTTGCTTTTTTTCTTACTCAAAAAGATTATAAATTCTAAAAGAATACATTTTCTAAAGGCAAGAAACTTATGGAGCACACTCATTTTTCAATTATTAAATTAATAAAAAAAATTGAATTGAGTCTATTTATTTAAATAATTAAAAGTGTATTTGTGTATAATGCATTTATGAAGATGTTCTTTTTTAATAATAAAATGGTAATTGCAATTAAAAATTATAGAAATTTGACACATATATACACTATTCGTCAAATATATTTGCCATTTGTATTTCTTTTGAGATAATATCCACCATTTATTCGAAACTCGATCGGACTCGGGTTTAGAGTATTTTCACCCGACCCAAAATCCAACTTGTTTTTTGAGATAAAATCTCACACTTGACTTGACTCAACCCAACAATATATATATATTATCTTAACCCGAACTTGACCGGATCCTAACTCATAATCTAAAAGCTCAGACTCGAATCTAATTTTTTTTTTAAAAACTCGATCCTTACATCGAAATTAGAGTATTGTACCCATCCCTATTTTCTATTATGGTTCTATTAGAGTATATGTCTTTTTTTTTCTTCATTTTATTGAATAGATTTATGCATATTTTACAAATAATATTACTCTAGTTTGGGTCACCGATAAAGAATATATCGACATACGCCATTGAAATCATTCTTTAAATTCGTATATAATTACTTTTAAAAATGATGTTTAATAGGTGTACGAAAGTTTGAATATTTGTA
This sequence comes from Hibiscus syriacus, assembly GCF_006381635.1. Classification (NCBI taxonomy): domain Eukaryota; kingdom Viridiplantae; phylum Streptophyta; class Magnoliopsida; order Malvales; family Malvaceae; genus Hibiscus; species Hibiscus syriacus. The sequence continues at coordinate 316,386 of NW_024062970.1, forward strand.
TCATCTTCTACCATACTCTTCTCAACCCTCAAGATAGAATTTACTTTGTAAAAGAAAAAAGAAAAAAAGAAAAAAAATTACAATGTCTTGTTTTTGAAATGTAAAGAAAAGGAAAGTTAAAAAGAAATAGGGTAAATTATACGGGTGACCACTCAATTATGGTCAAAATTATTTTGACCATCGATGTTTTAATTTGATCAAACAGACCAACCAACTATTTAAATGGTTTAATTAAACCACATACCGTTAACTTTTAACTGTGGAGGTGACATGAGAGTAAAAATTTAACCGAGGGAATGACTCATCAGTTAACTTTTTGGTATAATTATATATTTGATCATTGTTACTTACGTAAAATGTCAATTTGATCCTAATTTTAATTAAATTCAATAAATTTAATTCTCTAATAAATTGTGACAAGTGTCAGTTTATAATTGGAAGCTAAATTTACTTTAATTTATTAGATTTATTTTCCTCCAATCAAAGGGCGACTCTTGGAAGTAAAAAATCAACGCTACAAAAAAAAGGAAAAAAGGTTAAGAGGAATTGAACCCAGGACCATTCGGTGGCATAGCAACAACCAAACCACTGAAACAATGAAGCAATCTAATATGTTATGGACAACAAATATATATATGTATTGTATTATAGTATGTAAATGATTTCAAAATTAATAATATTTTATATATCTTTTTTTAGCTTATTAAATATATATTATTTTATTTTAATGTAAAAATATATATTTTATCTTTATCATCACTTAAAATAATATTATTTAAAATATTTTAACTTAAAAATATATTTAAATATTTTATTATTAATTTAATATAAAAATATATTTTATTCTTATCTTCACTTAAAAATATATTCTATTCTTATTTTAAATTAAAAATATATTTTATTCTTATCTTATTTAAAAATCTTAACTTAAAACATATTTTGAATATTTTAAGTGATGATAAATATAAAATATATTTTTACATTGAAATAAAATTATAATATATTTAATAAGCTCCAACAAAAATAAAAATAAAAAATAAAATTAGCCTTCCAGTTAGAGATTGACATGTCTCACTATTTAATTAGACGATTAAATTTATTGAATTTAACTAAAATTAGGATCAAATTGGCATCTTGTGTAAGTATCAAGGGCCAAGTATATAATTATACCAAAATGTTAATTGAGGAGTCATTCTCTCGGTTAAATTTTAACTGCCACGTCACCTCCACCGTTAAAAGTTAACGGCCATTGGCTTGGTTGAACCATTTATATAGTTGGAAGATCTGTTTGATCAAATTGAAACATCGATGGTCAAAATGATTTTTAACCACTGTCGAGTGGTCACCCGTGTAGTTTACCCAAAGAAATATTACAAGAATCTTACTTTATTTTCTTTAAGAATAGCTTATGTTTAATTAGTTATTTAAATAAAAATGTATCAATTTCAAGATATTAATAGTACGACTGTTTTCTACTTTATATAAAATCTCGTTATGCATGAAGATGTAGTAAAGAATATACAAATTATGAGAGCATTTCCATCAATTAAATAAAGATGGTCTTTGGTCTTTATTTATTTTTCTTTGAAAAGAAGTAAAGCATACAAATATCCCATTTCCACATCAAGCTCATCCAATGTAGTATAAATTTCGAATCATATGGCTTCAAACTTGCACATCATTCTGCTGCTAATTAACACCACAAAACTTTCATAAAAACGAGAGAGAAAACGGAGTTATGGCGCTTCAACATTTCAGCCACAGACATCCACTTGTGTTCGTCGAAAAGAAGAGCCCTGAAAGTGAGAAGGCTTACTGCTCGGCATGTGGGGAGCTGATTTCTGGACCCAGCTTCAGCTGTGCCGACTGCGGGTTTTGCCTTGACAAGATGTGCGCCGAGGCTCCAGCTAAGGTGAATCACCCTCTTCATCGAGAACACAGCCTTCAACTTCGTGTAAGTCTACCATATAGATCTTTCTGTGGTCTTTGTGAAAAAATATTGGACAAGTTTGCTTATCGTAATCGTGTACTTGACCTTCATATCAAATGTGCATTGCTTTCCAAAAGCATTGCTGAAAAGGGTTTTGGAATGCTTGAAGATGTTCCCCAGAAAGATGCATTGGTCTCCGTTGAAAACTTTCCAGAAAAGGCGAATGATGCTCTGTGTTGTGCATGTAGCAAGTGGTCATTGGATTCTGCATACTTTGATCTTGGAAATGGAATTCTCCTCCATAAGAAATGCCTTGATTTGCCTCTTGAAATCAACCATTTTCTCCATACCCAACATTCTCTAATTTTGCAGTTCAATACTGAATATCTCCCTTGTCAAATATGCCGAAGTATCCGAGGCCTGAGATTTGTTTATTGTTGTTCACCTTGCAAATTTGCGGTTCATATATCATGTATTGAGCTACCAACGAAAATCAACCACCTTTGCCACCGCAACCATCCTCTCTTTCTGCAATCCAATTCAGAATCTCTCCCCTGTAAAATCTGTCAAAAAACCCAAGATCAAGGATTTGTTTATTCTTGTTCCACGTGCAAGATTTCGCTTCATGTTAATTGCGCAACCCCACCAGCTATTGTGAAAGGTGAAATCCATGAACACCCATTCACCTTGTTTTGGAAGCGAGTCCCATTCATTTGCGATGCATGCGGCACAGAGGGGATATGTGCTTCTTATACTTGTTCTAAATGCAGTCTTACAGTCCACAAAGGTTGCATTTCACTGCCACGCATCCTCAGGTTTCCACGACATCGCCATCGGCTTTCCCACACCTTCGTCCTTGGGCAACATGAGATTAAAACACGGAAATGCGAAGCTTGCCCTGAAGAGGTAAATGCTGAGCATGGGGTTTATTGTTGCGATGAATGCGATTATATAGTCCATGCGAATTGTGCAAAACAATATAGTTGGTTCAGCTTTGATGAGTCGGAAGACGCAGATGAGCAACTTAAAGCTAAGTCAGCCTTTGTTGTTATCAAGGAGACTGAACTTGGAGAGGACACTGCAGTAGCTTCGGAGATAAAACATACAAGACATCAGCATAACTTGGTTTTGAGCGATGATTCCGAGGGTGATAAAGTTTGTGACGGTTGCATTTCATCCATCTCAACTTCATTTTACTATTGTTCACAATGTGATTTCTATTTTCATAGATCGTGCGCCGAATCACCGTTGAAGAAGTACCTTTGGTTTCATTTTCACCAACGTCCCCTTATCTTGACTTTAGCAGGTCGTGTTTTTCGGTGTCGACAATGCCGGTATCAGTTCTATTCTGGCTTTGCCTACAAATGCAGAATGTGTGATGAAGATTATTCTTATTTCTGCCTTGCATGTGCTCTAGTTTCTGATACTCCCACATTGCCAGGGCACGAACACCGCCTTTCCTATTACGAATCCAAAAGAGGGCTGTGCAGTGGATGTGGAGATCAGTTAGATGGCGCATTTACATGCAGAGATTGTAATTTCGCTGTGGATTGGAAGTGCCTCAGGCTTCCCAACAATATTTTACACAGGTGCGATGATCATCCTCTCATCCTCACCTATCACGAGGATAATCTTTATTCGAAATACAACTACTGCGACGTATGCGAAAGGCGTAAAGAATATACGAACCAGTCGTTTTACCACTGTGCAATGTGTAGAACTTCCGCTCATCGCCAGTGCGCCGTGAAGGAGTACACATTTATGAAGCTGGGGGGTTCCTATAGATTGAGGAATCATCCACACTCAGTCACTTTCACCCGCAGTATCTCTACATGTCATATGTGTCATCAACCTTGCCTTGATCTGTCTCTTGAGTGTTTACACAATGGATGCGACTACATTGTTCACTGGGATTGTATAACATCTTCACTGCAGATTCATTCTTGGGATTCCTCTTACATAAGGCGGGAAGATGCAGGAACTTCATGATCCATTTATGTATTTGTGTGTCTTTTTATGATGCTTTCTTGTAAAATGAGTTGAGTGTTGTTCCAAGGTTTCCTTGTCTGGTTATTGAAGTTCATGTCTGTATTGGTGTGTTTTTCCAGGACTTTTCTTGTAAAATTACAGTGTGGATTGTGATGATATTTGTGCGAAATTTTCGATCAGTTGAACTATTGCTCTCTTATCATTTTGCAGTCATTTATTTTTGGGTAAAGTACACTAATGATCCCCAACTATAGGATACTGCTTTATTAAGTCTTTTAACTATTAAAAGTTACAAAATAATCCTTCAATTATAGAATGTCGCTTTATTAAGACAATCGACTATTAAAAGTTACAAAATGATCATCGACTATTCATTATGTTCCAAGCTCATGCTCGTTAAGAAAACTTGTTACTCATTAAGCTTGTTATTCGCAGGGTCGTGGCTAGGTTGTTGGAGGCCCTGTGAAAATTCTTATAAAGAGGCCCCTATTTTCTAAATATACTCAATTTCGAAGCCCCTATTTTTATGCTTCTTAATGGCAACAACTGATAGATATACTCGATTTCGGGCCCCCTATTTTTATGCTTCTTAATGGCAACAACTGATAGATATACTCTATTTTGGGGCCCCTATTTTTTGGGGCCCTACGCCATCGCGCACTTTGAACACCCTCAGCCACGCCCCTGGTTATTTGTTAAGTTCGATACTCATTGCTCGTCTCGTTGTTCGTTAAGCTCACCGAAATTTTTTACATTATTTTCTTAACTATAGGTAAAATCTACTAATACTATATAGAACTTAATATAAACGTAAATTAATAAATTTAACCAAAAATTTTATTAAAAGAGTGTATGAAATAATTTTAAAGTCTAAACTCCAAAAGTAACAATCCACAAATACATTAAAATAATAAATAAAGTTTGATTTTTTAGTGTATGAAATAATCTTTTAAGATAACTACTACAAAATTATATATAAAAAATAAAAGAATTGTTTGCGAACTTATCGAGTCGAGTTGGACTTTGCTCGACTCAACTCGTTAAGGTCTCGAGTTCGAGTCAACCCAAATCAAGTTTTTACCAAACTTTGACCGATTCGAATTCAAACTGCTCACGAAGGAACAAGGTCTTTAAATATAAAAGTGACTTTAATTATATATTAAGACTACTAACTTACAAGAAACAACTTGTGGCTGTAGTTTAGTGGTAAGAATTCCACGTTGTGGCCGTGGAGACCTGGGCTCGAATCCCAGCAGCCACAAATTTTAACAGTTTCTTTACCTTTTTGGTCGATTAAAACGCCGTCGTTGAATGTTCAATTCAAAGTCTTCAAAGTCAATAAATAGGGCTCTTCCACACTCGTTTTCTTTCTTGTTTTACTCGTTCTTTCAGAGATCTGCTCGTTGCTTCGGTTCTTTGGCTTTGCCTCGATTCGTGAAGGTACACCATTTCGTATTCATTCCGTTCCTTTTCTTTTACCTTTGTTTCATTCTCTCGTTGATCACCGTCGCAACATATCACGACCTTTAATCATATCATCGTTTTATTTTTTTCATTCACAGTCCAGAAGTAGATTTAGTTTCTTTGTTTTGCGTGTTATTTCGGTTCTTCTGCTCGAAAACTCCAGTTTTCCGGTTCTCGAATAGTTCGTTATAGCGATTTTAGTTATATAAGCTGAAAGCTAAATGATTTCTGGTGATAAATGATCGCATGGACTCTGGATCTTGAGTTTGAACGGATTATGTTTCAAATTCATCGTTTGTTGTAATATAGGAAAATATTTTATTCTTTTTCATTTTAATTTCAAAGCCTGTGTATTGTGTTTTCACAATTCATATCATAAATGAAATCCAGTGTTTCAAATTCTAGCAAAACATTGCTTTACAGATTTCTGCTATGTTGCTTAGAATTTCATTTCTTTTTACCATGTTTGATTCAAGTTTGGACAAGGTATTGAACATGTATTCGATACTCATACAAAGGGTATATCCTTATATCTGACACACACAGAGAATAATGTAGACATTTGGAATTTCGAAACTTCCCTTGAGATTAGGGATTCATCAGCAATATTTGTATCGAACACGTATTTGATACTCACACATAGAGTATATTCTTATATCGGACACTCACATCGAATATTCTAGACATTTGGAACTTTGGAACTTCCTTTGAGATGAGGGATTCATCGGCAATATTTGTGATTTGGCTATTGATTTCCATTTTTGCTTGTTTGCTGTGATTCTTTACCCCTTGCTAAAGTATATGGTTGGGAGCATACTCAGACAAGGTTATGGGATATGATATTCTAGATACATGAACATGTTTTCAAAAAAAATAAATAAATGAATATACTCGTATCGGACATATTCGTGTATCCGATATTTATAACGAGTAATGTATAATACTCGCACGAAATAACATAGATATTGTAATTTTTGTGATTTTGGCTACTGATTTGAGGTGATTTTTTTGAGATGATGCAGATGATTGATGATGAACAGCTGGGATTTCTTGCAAATTTTCTAGGAATTTTTATATTTGCGCTGGTAATCGCTTACCATTATGTGATGGCTGACCCAAAGTATGAAGGAAACTGAGAAAAGGGTATGCAGAAAAAACTAAGTCATGCTACTTTTAGATAAGATCTTACAGATTTTACTTCTACTGTGGTACTAAATCTTGGCATTTAATCTTTTTTCTAAAGAATTTTGGCATGTTACCATTGTTCTCCACAACTTATAGATTTGCTGCTTATAATTATTTCCAATGGCCAATCTTGATAGGAGCCGGGGGAAGCCTTAGATTTATTGGTAAACAAAATTTGATTCGAAAAATCATCTCGATTCGACTCAGTGAAATCTCGACTCGGAAAAGATTTCAGATAAATTTTGAAGGATAAAGTATGTCTAGTCAATTCTATTAGTACTAAATTGTTTTAATTTGATTTAAATCGATTTGAATGAATATTCACCTATAATTCTTCTTACCCTCTAATTTTACCTTTTTAAGCTCATTTTTATCATATTTGAATCACAAAAGTCTCTGCCACTATATGATATCTATGTAAATTCAATTTTCAACTTTTATATCCTCTCAATTTTTTATTTCGAAAAATACCTTTTCAGAAATAAATTTTAAATATATTTTATAATTTTAGGCAATATGAGGAATATATATATATATATATATATATATAGTTAGAGAATTTAGTTATATTAGAATCAATTTATGTCATAATTTTATATATAATTATAACTAAATTTGAACAGAAACTAGAACAACTCGATTTGAATTTTATAAATTTGACATGAAAAAAAAACTAAATAAAATTTGAATGATAATTATGACTCATCAACTTGATTAATTCGAGATATTTTGATTTGATTCGACTCGATTGAATATTCACCCTTACTTGAATGTTTCAAAAAGTTGGATATTTGCTTTAATGATCCCCGAAAACTTAAAACATTTTCCTTCACATGTGTAATGGCCCCGCAAATTTTGGAACTAAAAAAGAAAAGAAACTAGAGAATGCGATCAAGATGGATCGAGGACAAAGGTAATAATACTAAGATTTTCATGATGGACTGGCAATCTGTAATTAGGATTTTCGAAGCTAAGATCAAACATTGTTCGATTTGACTCGAAAACCCGTGAGCTTAAAAATTATTTGAACTTGAAATCATGAACTGAAGCTCGTAAAAGCTCGAAAAAGAAAAAAATATCTTAAACTTAACTCGATTAAAGCCTTAAACTCAAACTCGAATTTAAACCTTATAATGCATTTTTAAAAAAAATCACACGTAAATGTTAATGATATTAATAGTTTATTTTTTTAAAAAATCTTAATATATTATATTTTTGAGTTGCTCACGATATTTTCGAGTCGAGTATCAAGTCGTTCGTTTCGGCTCATTAAGAACTCTAGTCGAGTACTTATCGAGTCAATCTCAAGTAGATCGCGATCTATCTCATCTTTTTTAATTGCCACAGAATTAGCAATGTGCAGTACGATTTGATTTTTATGGTTGAAGGTCAACCCCGTTTCCCCCATATCATCCACACAACGTATCTATGTCTCTATCTCTGTGTATATTTAACACAGAAACAAAGAAAAGAAAGCTGAGAGGTAAGAAAATGGTGGGTAGCAAAGACAGTCGATGGAGTCTTCACGGCATGACGGCACTCGTCACCGGCGGAACCAAAGGGATCGGGTAAATCTCTTGACTTAGTTATCAAATATAATTTCGCCGTGATCATTATGTAACAGTTCAATAAATTTAATGATCATTTTATAATTTTGTATAAGTCCAATGATAAACTCAACTATTGCAATTCGAACAGGCATGCAATTGTGGAGGAATTAGCAGGACTCGGAGCAAGCGTACACACATGCTCTCGAACCGAATCCGAGCTTGACGATTGCTTACTCGAATGGAAAGCAAAAGGTCTCCGTGTGACAGGTTCAGTGTGTGATGTTTCAGATGGAGCACAAAGGGAATCCCTATTGAACACTGTTTCCTCCGAGTTCAATGGGAAGCTCAACATCCTGGTAAAAAAAATATACTACAAATCTGAACCAAAATCCGAAACGATACACCGAAACATATCGATGAACACTATGTAAATTCTGCAGATAAATAATGTCGGAACGAACATACTGAAAATGGTGTCGGATTACACAGCGGAAGACGTTGCGTTCCTAACGAGTACCAACTTCGAATCGGCTTATAACATCAGCGTACTAGCTTATCCTCTTTTGAAAGCTTCAGCAGCCGGAAGCATCGTGTTCATCTCTTCAATCGCTTCTACCATGCCTGCATATCTTGCACCTATATATGGAGCCAACAAAGGTATTATTTCGCTTCAGAACTCGATTATCCATGTATATATTCGTGTTATAATCGTATTTGAGATGTTATAATCGTGTTGCAGTTCGTGTATTTTATATATGTATAAATGTTAACCTGGTAAGAATGGTTTGATTTTGTTGCAGGGGCCTTGGACCAACTTGCTAGATACTTGGCATATGATTGGGCAGGAGATAATATCAGGGTCAATACTGTTGCACCTGCCGTGATCAAAACTCCACTTGCTCAACGTGTAAAACTTTTTTCGAACTCGATTCTTATATCCAAATTCAATCTCGATAATTTATATTCGAGATCGAGTACAAATATTCTTATGTTTAATTTTTTTTTTAGTCGAACTCGAATATCTTTTATGGTTTGGGTTACCCACATAGGACTCGGCATTTAGCATGATCATGATTTCACTTCTATCATACAGTACTTTTTCTTTTGGCAGTCCTTTGAAGGTCGTAAAGAAAAAATAGAGACAACCATATGTCGAACACCGATAGGGCGGCTAGGGGAGCCGGAGGAAGTATCGGCGATGGTGGCGTTCCTCTGCCTACCGGCGGCTTCATATGTAACAGGGCAGCTTATAAATGTTGATGGAGGAATGACGACGAATGGCATCTACTTTCCACAAAATAAAAGAAGCAACACAGCCGTGAGTGGAGAGACAGCTCGAGCTTGAATGTAGTTGGCAAATTGTGATGGTTATAGATCTGGCGGTACTGATTGTTTTGATTTCATTGTTCTTTATGTTGCTGGGATTGCTAATGAATTTGGACAAGCAAGTAATGACGTTGTTACGTGTGCTTTTGCTTTAACTTTGAATGAAAATCTTGATTCGAATAATAGACATTCGAATGAAAAATCGAATGGATCGATAACGTACATGATCAAACGCACTTAAATTTTAAATCGGTGATCAAATTCAGTCAAGCCGAAAATAAAAATAACTATTCGTATACTTCACTTTTATAATTAAAAATGAACATAAATTTGACCAACTCGATTCAAAAGAATTTTAAATGAAGTTTGAATTGTAAAATATGATTTGTTAAATTGACTAAATCGAATTTTTTTTACTCGACTCGATCGAATATCTACTCTTACTTACCTCCTCAAAAATATGGATATTTGCTTTAATGGTCCCCAATAGTTTAAAATTCTTTCCTTCGTGTGTATATGTAATCCCCCCCCCACCCCACCCACCCACCCAAAAATAAACTATTTGGAGATTTTCTAATTAAAAAAATAAAATTTTGTAATGGAGTGGCAATGTATTTAGGATTTTCGATAAAGTAAGATCAAGCATATCATCCACATAACATGTCTACGTTTGTCTCTCTCTGTGTATATTCAGAGAGAAACAAAGCTGAGAGGTAATAAAATAGAACTTTGAGAAGACTGTCGGTGGAGTCTTCACGGCAGGACGGCACTCGTCACCGGCGTAACCAAAGGGATCGGGTAAATGTCTCCCGTTTATTATCATTATTATGCGATGATAGTCATTTTATAACAATTTAATAATAATCATTTTGTAACTTTTAAAACTTCAATCACCGGAAAAAAATATTTGAACTTGTAACATCCTACATCAGTACGACACACACAGTCGCCCGATGAGAGTGTCACACGGAATTACCATAGTGGATAACCAAAAATTTTCTTAAACATGCTCGATTAAATAAACAATCTTTTTCAAATACTTGTAATAAAATAAACAATAATATTCATACAAAATGGTTTACAGTCGGGAGCTGTAACACCTCAACTCGTATCCGATCCGAATACAAGTCTGAGATGTCACATTGACTTTTTGAAACCATATTATTGTAAAATAGCAAAACATTTGAACTTATATTAAGAAAATACGTTCATTTATTGTTCAATTGTGTTTGTTATAAAATTTTGAGTGCAAAATGTATTTATGAACAGTAAAATACGGCCTGCTACAGTACCAAATGTAACCCCCCAAGACCCGGTCTGTGAGTTAGACCCAAACCTAAGTGGTCACATATCCCATTCAGAGGTTTTTTTTTTTGTATATATATATAACTTATAGAACGTTAAATATAATATAGAACATAATATTAATAATACAAATATGTCCAAAACAATAATAAAATACATGTCACCAAACATAACCGAAAAACATACAGAAATATATGTTCGTACAAAATAAAGTAGTTGATTTCTCCTGATGCCAAATCTGCTAGCTTACGGTCTGCTGTTATCTGAAAAATGTTAAAATTTACAGAATGAGCTAAAAAGCCCAGTGTGTTCCATACAGCGTACAAAAACATATTAATAAGATATTATCAATAAAAATCGATTTATGCAACATGTTTTTTTTAAATATGAACACTACCCCCATCCGTCACGAACAAATTGTGTAGGTTCCCATAACCATACACCCCGTCACGACCAGTAAGGCCCTGAGCACAAAGCCGAGGAGCCTGCAATATTTTCTTCCTCCAACAATTCTTTCCTCCCCAATGACATTAATAAACAAATATGTATTCGAGTAAAAATGGTGATTAATCCATTAAAACATGAAAATGGATCATGCTTGAAAATCATATACAGAAATACGGTAATCAGATGTCGGTAACCATTATTCAGAAATCAGATATCATGTATCATGTCATAACAATATTTTGAATAATCACCATTCTGGAATAATTCAAATAATATTTAAAACAGTAAACAACACTGTCAGGAAACACACCTGTCACACTCTGAGAAATCGGATAGGGAATCCTACTATTGGGTTTGTCGATCACGTTCTGCTGCAGCGCTAGATCCTACGAATTAGAAAAAAAAATCCATATTGGAATCCTAATATAAATAATCTAAATATTATTTAAATAATATACGGAAACCTACTGGTAATTCTCGTAGTACGCGGTTCAGGCTGATCTAACGAACGGATAATACCGGACCTAATTGATCCTTGCTCAGGTGAAACACGAGTACCTTCATAAAATATTTTATTGAGTAAATCCTTGACCAAATCTCATTTAAATAATCAAAATATTAAAATATTAAGCCTTTTGGGTTTACAAGCTCGATTCGGGAATTTCGGATCAGAATTTGGCAAAACGGACTTCGAAATCAAATTCAGGACGTCGAAAAACATAAAGTATGACCTTCCGAAATTTCGAATTCTTGGTCAAAAATAAAGTCAACGGGTTTGACTGACGATTTGGAGACTTTCGGGTTTGAATTTAGTAAAACGGACCCCATAAACGGATTCGGGACGTCGAAAACTATCAGGATAGGTATTTGTGGACGAAAACAAAGGTCGTTTAATAGCCGGTCAAAGCCGGTCAAAGTTCTGGTCAAAGGAGGTCAACAAACTGTCAAACATTTTACACAAATAGCACCCTTTTTAAAAAAATTTACCAAAATAGCACCCATTTCGAATTAATTCTCATAATAGCACCAAAACCGAATTAATTCCCATAATAGCACCGGTCAACGGTCAACGGGTCGGGTCGGGTCAACGGGTCGGGTCGGGTCAACGGGTCGGGTCAACGGGTCGTGACCGGTCAAACCGGTCAAAACCGGTTCAAAACCGGTTAAACCGGTCAAAACCGGTTTCCAGCGTTCACTCGCCTGCGGCGGCGCGTGTGGGCGCGTGCGACGTCCTCCGGGGCTCTAAAAATCACGGAAAATTTTCTAAAAATTATTTTGAGCGATTTCGAGATACTTACAAAGATCGGTTCAAATTTTTGAACGGCGGAGAGCTCGATTTCGACTCGGCCGAATCTTTGACTGATCCACCTCCCCACGCGCCGCCGTCAACGGAGATCGAGGATGACACCGGCGGACTCGGAACGGCACAAGGAACACGATGGTGCGGGAGGTGTCGTAAAAGGAGCAACGATCGACGATGAATTTAGGATTTTCTAGGCGATTGAGCTTAAAAAAAACGTCGATGCTTTGACTTGAAATTCACGACGTTTGGCAGCGTTTCGCTTCAATTAAATTGAGGGGATTGTTCCTGACTCGATAACGAACACGATGGTACTTTCAAAACGACAATCGGAATTCGGACGGTGTCAGAATCGTCGTCGGAAGTTGAGGTGCGTGGGGTAAAAACTTAACAAATTGTTCTGTTATGAAACCAGAATCAATTTGCACGCATATAAGAAAAAAAATCTGCCGACACTCCTTGGAAATATTCAGTGATTGGTCATTGAATTTCCTCCACTTTTTAAAATAGGCTACAAGTTTTAAAACTTCCAATTAAATCCTCAAATTTCACCAATTAACTTAATTAAAACCTCAAATTACAATTATATATTTTTTTCCATTTTCCGGGTTGTTACACCAAATGTTAAAATTTTCCATATTTCTGCCAGGGAACGATACCCTGCTACAGTACTGCCGTAAAATACATATAAATTCATAAAAATCTAATCTTTCATCAGTATAAAATTTACCATTTACCTATACACATTTAAAACATTCCAAAATTTAATCATATGATTTTACAAAACCGATTAAAAAATATCGGATTCAAATCTTTACTTACATGTCAACCACTATAAGTATTACAAAATACATACTATTAACTTCTTTTATGATCTGATCTTTGGAAATGAGAAACTGACTTGTCTTGCATAACTTTTTACTTCTCTTTTTCGCTTTCCAAACCTACGTATAAAACAATCACACGCTAAGTCGTAGACTTAGTGAGACATATAAACATATAATGGAAACCATAAAACATTTCATACAACAAAATGTATACATGCACATATACCATCTTTATCAGGATCTCTATCATAATCTTTAACATGCTTATCGGTACTTATATTACTATCACTAATTTCTTTTTATCATATAAGCATATACATCATTTCATAACAGAGCACACATAGTATCACATCAACTGATTTATTTACTCTCTTAAAATCCCATGTATACTTTTGAGAACTTAAGGTATGTGAGTACATTGAGGTTGTGCTCCACTATGATGTCACCACAGCTCGTATAAATATCCCGAATGACCTATCCAAAGGTCATAAAGAACCTCGGCAACTGTCCATAGGTCCCGAAGAACCTAGGTAAACTGTCCATATGTTCCTTAGAACATAGATATAATGTCCATATGTCTCAAAAGACATAGGTAATTCTGTCCATATATCTCGAAAGACATAGGTAATTCTGTCCATATGTCTCGAAAGACATAGGTAATTCTGTCCATATGTTCTGTAGAACATAGGTCTCGACTCTTGGCATGCCAACTATACCACTAGCTCTCATATCACATAACATGGGCATTATCATTTATATCATTTCACATATTCACATGCACATTTCACTTTTCATATGATTTCATAATCATATGTCACTTAGCTTATAACATTTCTCTTGTGTTCATATGACATGTAAATTATTGTCATTTCTTGTTCTCATATGCTTCACATATATCCCATTCATATCATATATTCATATAGGCTCACGGTTTTATCACCTATCATGTCATTTCACATATACACTCATATAATCAAGCATACATACATTTCATGTCATTCATTTCATTATATATATCCTTATCACATAGCTTATTTTATTTCTCATGTTCTCAGGTAAGCACATATACCATGTCTTGTTTACTTATGTTCACATAATCACATCACTTATTCATATCATCTCTCTTTTAATCTCATATTTCTCCTTTTCTGTCACATATCACAAGTGCATATAATCACGTAGTTTACTTTCATGTAATTCATGTCACTTATGTTCACATAGCTCGTATCACTTTGCATGGTTTCACATAAACATATATATATATATATATATATATATCACATGGCACCTATAAGCTCATATATTTCATAGTTCTTTCACATAGCTCACTATCATATTTTCATATCATATATCTTATAATAGATTCTTATATCATCTATTGTTTCCTTTCTACCTATTCATAATCACACTAGCATATACTCATACAAATCATGTCATACATACAATAACATAAGTACAATTTAAATTGCACTCACCTTAGTCTTGCTTTGATTCAATCCTAATTCTTTGATTGTTCCGGAACTTGTTTATGCTCAATATCTTTGCTCTAGCTTGGCACACGTGAAGATGAGAGGAGAAGAAAAATAAGAGAGTTTTCAGACAACTCTCCCCCCTCAACGTGATTCATGCTTATAAAAGGGGAAAATATCTTTCTTGTCAAATGACCATTTTGCCCTTTAATTCCTTTAATAATTACTAACAATTTTCAGGAAATATTTCTAAATAAATCATTGATTATTTAACTATTCTACTTTTATCACCAAATTCTAAAAATTTATGATTTAGTCACTAACCCGTAGTTTGGGATGTTACAGGAGCTCCTATAGATATACAAAAAATATATATTCAGACCATGTGTTTAAAACAATTTACGACTCGATTTTTACAAAATGAGACTTCGAATATACATAACCTCTAAGAAATTCGAGACGTACTATGCTATGTTGTCTGGTCTGAATTTTCTTCTAGTTAAAAAAGGCTCATCTATTCATCTTCACATAATATGCGCAAGGTAACAAATTTCAAACATTGTGCTAACTAGCCCAGTGCCACACTAACAACTAAATTATACTGACAGGGTTCATTAATATCATGATGTAAAAACTGATAGAAAATACAGTAAATCTGATCATTACAACATTAGTGAATATCCTTGTGATATTCACTCTCTATGCTATGGTAGACATCATGGTGCGACTGAGGGATTTCTGCATCTCGGGGCTCACACACCCACTGATTATATGCTTCGACACCCTGAACTAAATGAAATCGAGTGTCCGAATCGTTTCCCGAGCATCAAGCAAGACTAGTTTTATTTGCACATATTTTATCTTGTTTCTACGTTTGAATTAATCATTTGATTTTATTTTTGTTCTCACTTCTAGTCTTATTTAGGAGTAATTATAGTTCATTGGGAACCTCACTTTACAATCTTTTAAATTTCTAGCCCAAAATAACTTCTTGGTATCTATATTGGTCATACAGTATCAATACTACCCATCGGGTATCGATACCCTTCTCAAGGTATCGATACACTTTATCAAACTTTCTTGTTTAAAAGGTGAAAGTATCGACACTTAAATGGGAGTATCGATATTAGAACCATGGGTATCGATACTCCCTTGAGTACCGATACCAAATTTGCATTATGGAATTTTAGGTCTCAATACTAGGCTCACCGGTTTCGATGACGAGCCCTCAGTATCGATACTCCTTCTAGGGGTATTGATACTGCCCTCATAAAACTTATACTTTAAGGCTGAAACATGAACAATATCGGTATTGACATCTACAATACCGATACTTATACTCGAAATTGCCTTATTTGGGCACATGAACTCACTCACATCGCCACCTAAAGGTTCCCAATTATTCTTAATGTTTTATGTAACCAAGTAGGGTCATAAATAAGGCTTTTGGGCATGCTTATAACTCAAAACATAAAATCTAGCATGAAAGAAATCTAGCATGCTTCAACTAAGTTTTTCAATAATATTATAACTCTAATGACCCACAATGAGTATAAGAGAGTTGTAAGGGTGGTTACCTTGTATTCTTGGCTAAATATAAAGCCTTAATCACTCTAGAGGTGTTTTCCCTTTCCTTTGGCCTTTGAAGTTTGTCCTAACTCTTTCACTATTCAAAGTTAAGAAAAAAGAAATTCTAAATGAACCAAAATGATGTAAATAAAAAGGTAAACTTTTCTTATAACTTAAATCTATCAAGGAAACTTGGAATCAAAGATTTCTATTGAACCTCTCCAAAAACCCATTTTGGAAACTAAATGAAAACCATGAGAAATGGGGATTAATCTAAAGCTCGAAAGATAGGGATTTATAATCTAACCTTAGCTGAACAAAATATGATGAAATTGTTGGGATCTTGGCTCTTGAAAGGAAAATGAAAAATACTAGAAGAAAAGAAGAAGAAGAAGAAGAAGAGTTGGTATGGTAAATGGGGTAAGTTCATGTGATCTGATATAAAAATAAGGGGGAAGTTTCCAACTTCAACCAAAATGGGTA
The DNA here is from genome assembly GCF_006381635.1 of Hibiscus syriacus. Lineage (NCBI taxonomy): Eukaryota > Viridiplantae > Streptophyta > Magnoliopsida > Malvales > Malvaceae > Hibiscus > Hibiscus syriacus. The sequence goes on from NW_024062970.1 coordinate 333,230, forward strand.
AACTACACTTTAAGTCCTTCCACTTCCCTATTTCTATAATTTCCATTACATTTCACAATACATTTGGGCCTAATTTAGCCCAATTCCCATAAAACCTGGTCCATGCCATTTTAATAAATTCTTTTGGGTTCTAAAATAGGTCTAAGGTTAACTTGAAATACTAACACAGGTTTTGAGGCGTTACAACTCTCCCCTCCTAATAAGAAATTTCGTCCTCGAAATTTTTACCTGAATAAAAAAATGTGGATACTAGAGTTGCATGTCTTACTCGATTTCCCATGTGGCTTCCTCGACTCAATGATTCCTCTAAAGTACATTTATTAAGGGAATTCTTTTGTTCATTAACTTTTTCACTTCTCTAGATAAGATTCTGATCGGCTCATCTTCGTAGGTCATATCAGAGCTTAACTCAACTTGCTCCAATGGTAGGACATGAGATGGATCTGAGCGATACTTTCGAAGTATAGACACGTGGAACACATTATGAATGCATTCCAACTCTTGAGGAAGGGCCAAAAGATAGGCTACTTGTCCAAATCTCTCAATCACCTTATAGGGACCGATGAAACGCGAAGTCAACTTGCCTTTACGCCTGAATCGAAGTACCTTATTCCATGGAGAAACCTTAAGGAATACTTTGTCACCTACGACAAACTCAATTTCTTTTTGTTTCAAATATGCATAAGACTTTGGCCTATCCGATGCCTCTTTTAGCATATTATTTTTATTTTTATTTTTTCTTTAGTTTTCCTGATTAGGTCCGGTCCCACTATTTTTCCTTCACTGAGTTCGGTCCAGTAAAAAAGAGTTCTACACATGTGCCCATACAAAGATTTGTATGGGGCCATCTGGAGGCTCGAATGATAGTTGTTATTATATGCGAACTCCACCACCGGCAATTGACTTCCCAACTACCCGCAAAATAAATAACTACGAACCTAAGCATGTACTCCAAAACTTGAATGACACGCTCTGATTGATCATCTTTCTGGGGGTGAAACGCAATGCTGAAGTAGAGCTTAGTGCCTAGAGATTTATGTAGAGCTTCCCAAAACCAAAAGGTGAATCTGGGGTCTCTGTCTGAAATAATCGAGGTTAGAACTCCGTGCAATCTTACTATCTCTCGAATGTAGAGCTGCACCAATCTTTCCAAAGTGAAATCCATTCTAACTAGCAAGAAGTGTGTATACTTGGTCAATCGATCTACTATTACCCATATCTCATCGTGCTTACATCTCATTTTCGATAAACTGGTCATGAAATCCATAGTCACTTTGTCCCACTTCCATTATGGTATCTGAATTGATTAGAGGAAACCGGAAGGAACCTGATATTCCACATTAACTTGCTGATACACCAGACACTTCGCTGCGAACATTGAAACATCTCTCTTCATTCTCAGCCAATAGTATAATGATCGAAGTTCCTTGTACATCTTATTACTTCCCGGATGAACTGAAAGTTGACTACAATGGGCCTCATATAGAATCTTATCACGTAATTGATCGACCTCCAGAACACAAAGGCGTCCTCGAAAATACATCACATTTTCCTCACGCAACTCGATCCCTGGGGCCTCGGTGCGGACTTGCTCCATACGAGTTCTTATACTATTATCTGAACCTTGTAGTCTCTTGATCTCACTTAATATCTAAGGCTATACTCAGAGCTGGGATAACGAACCTCCATCTATGGATATACTCAGACGCACTAAAAGGGCTCTCAACTATGACGTCGATTTTCAGCTTAGCGCACCCGCTACAATATTTACTTTTCCTGGGTGATAATCAATAACATAGACATAGTCTTTCAGTAATTCAATCCATCTTTGTTGCCTCAGATTCAATTCTTTTGGGTAAATAAATATTTCAAGATTTTTTGGTCGGTGAAAATATGGTATTTCTCTCCATAAATATAATGCCACTAATTCTTGAGTGCAAAGACTACCGCTGCAAGCTCTAGGTCGTGAGTATGATAATTTCACTCATGAGGCTTAAGTTAACGAAAGGCATACGCGATCATCTTTCTCTCTTACATCAACACATAACCAATGCCTTTTAATGAAGCGTTGCTATACACATTGAATTCTTATCCCGACTCGGGTTGAGTTAAAAATGGGGCTTGGGTTAAAAGAGACTTTAATTGTTTGAAACTTCTCTACTTCTTTTCTCTCTATATAAACGGTACCCCCTTCTAAAGCAACTTAGTCATCGGCGCAACTATCGTCGAAAATCCTTTCACATACCTGCTATAGTATCCTACTAGTCCCAAGAAACTTAGCACTTCAGTTACACTTTTATGTGGATCCCACTCAAGTGTCACGTTAATCTTTTGAGGATCCACTCAGATACCATATGTTGATACTACATACCCCAAAAATGAAACCTCAGGTAACAAAACTAGTATTTCCCAAACTTAGCGAAAAGTTTATGATCTCGAAGAGTTTGAAGAACTGTACGAAGATGTTGATCATGCTCATCTTCTGATCTCAAGTATACCAAGATTTCATCAATGAAAACCACCACGAACTAGTTCAAGTACGAGTGGAAAACTTGGTTTATGAGATCCATGAATTTTGTCGGGGCATTAGTGAGTCCAAACGACATCACAATAAACTCATAATGACTGTATCTTGCCCTAAATGTCATCTTTCGAATATCAGCTGATAACACTTAGAACTCAAATATATCTTAGAAAAAACGCAGGCTCTCTTAAGCTGATCAACAAAATCGTTGATTCTGGGAAAGGGATATCGGTTCTTGACAGTCGAGTTGTTCAACTGTCAATAGTTGATGCACATCCTCATCGAAACATCTTTCTTTTTAAGAAACATGAACAACGCTCCCAAGTAGATATACTTGGTTAGATAAACCCCTTCTCAAACAATTCTTAAAGTCACAACTTCAATTTCTTTAGCTCTGTCGGTGTCATCCAATAAGGAGCAATGGACACCGGAGCAGAATCAAGCATTACTTTGATTCCAAACTCTAATTTTTTGTCTCGTAGCAAACCCAAAAACTCATCTAGAAAGACATCTGGAAAGTCTTGAACAGTTCGGATATCCTCAATCCTTTGAACTACAACTCAAGTATCAACTATGTGAGCCAAGAAGGCTTCATAACCCTGATCCAACATCCTCTATTCATTAAGAGCTGACACAACCCTTGCACCCTTGTACTTCTCACTAAACATTACAACTCGGGTTCCATTTTCTTTTCTAAGTTTAATTCGTCGAATGTTGCATCTCAAACTTACGTCGTGCTCTGAAAACCAATCAATACCCAAAATCATATTAAGTTCTCTTAATGGTAGCTCTAAAATATCGGCTGAAAAGATATCACCTTGAATCTCAACTAAGAATCTACGATAAACCTAGTCTACTAGGATATCTAATCTTAAAAGGATAGACACTCGGACTCTTATATCAAGATTCTTAGTTGGGATATTTCTCTCTTGAACCAAATTAGAACAATCAAAGTAGTGACTAGAAGAAAAACCACGGTAAATGTACCTGAAATCATGTCAATTGCATCACATTCCTCCCGAGCTCAGACTGCATATTGGCAAACGAAAACTCTAGGCTCAACATTAACTCCTGATCTGGCTGCTCCCCTACCAGTCTATCCGGATGTAGAACTCCCACCTCTCTGAGGTCATCTATCTCTCTAAAACGAAAGAGTTGATCTGTGAATATTGGTTGGGGTCATCTCCTTAGCCTATAGGCAATCCTCACGAAATGGTCAAGGGATCTACAATGATAATAGCCACTGGACCCCTGTTGGCACTCTCTCTGATGTCTTTTGCCGCATATAGGACAAGTGAGATGAGATTACGACCTCAAAGAACATATGGAGCTCACTAATGATGCAATAACCAATGACATCATCCACTGGCTAGATCGGCCTTCACCATTCCTTACACTCTGAGCAGACCTACTGGACTAGCCCCCTACAGCTCTCTATGACCCCTGAGAATTTCTCATTCTCTTTGGCTATTGGATCAATCCTGATGACCCTATTGTTACTCTGTTCTGGCCTGAGGTAGCCTCGATCTCTGCTAAAACCCTCTCAACAGCTTTTACCTATCAAACTAACTCAACAAACACCCTCGGAAGATCAGTAGCTAAGTGGGTCAAAATATCTAGACAAAGTCCCTATTTAAACTTCCAGAACCGGTGGTACTCTGTCAACACTAGCTCAGAAAAGTACTGGCCCAGGAGAAGAAACTCCATGTCATACTCAAACACTGTACGGTCCCCCTGAGTTAACTGAATAAATTGGTTCCTCAAAGCATCCATATGTGCCTCACCAATATACTTCTATCGGAATTATTCTAGGAAACAATCCTAGGTGGGTTACTCAGATACATAGACGTCTCGATCGTCTCTCACTAATTTATGGCGTCACCTTTCAATAAGGAGATAGCATACTCTAACATGCCCTCGGGGAGTAAGATGAAGCTGGTGAAGTGTCCGAAGGGTCTCCCTAAGCCACTAATCTGCTATTACACGGTCATCATCTCTCGTGCTGAAGAAATATAAGGTTTAATATCTTCTAAGCCTCTCAAATGGTGTCTCCTGAGGTGTTACTACAGATGGGGTTGGCTGAGTTGGTTGGACAGGTAAAGTAGAAGATTTCCAGGGTAGGGCTATGACTATACATCTAAGGGTCTTAGTCAAATCCTTAGAGAATGTCGCCTCCTTGACCCTCGCATATCTAGGCTCTTTAGTTTCTGTATCTAGAATAAACTCATAACATATCTCGTTTGCTAGGGATGCCCCACTGTCACACCTACCCTCCTGACTATGGATTGAGCTCTCGTCCATATCTACTATATGAAAATTTAGAAATAAAGGGTTTTACTATAAACATTTACAAGAGCAGAAGTACTCTTAACATCCCTAGAGATATGTATATTCATAAACTGTTACTGACTCTGACCCGCAGGCCCTAGGAACGTCAAACCTAATGCTCTGATACCACTAAATGTAATATCCTACATCAGTATGACACACAGTCGACCGATGAGAGCACCACACGAAACCACCGGAATGGCTAATAAAAAATTTTCTTAAACATGCTCAATTAAATAAACAATTTTTGTCAAATACTTATAATAAAATATGCAATAATATTCATACGAAATGGTTTACAGTTGGGAGCTCCCATAGATATACAAAAAATATACAAATCATGTGTTTAAAATAATTTACGACTCGAATTTAAAAAATGAGACTTCGAATATACATGCTCTTTAATAAATTCGAGACGTACTCTGCTCTGTTGTCTGGTCTGGATTTTCTTCTGGTCAAAAAAGGCTTCTCTACTAATCTTCACCTAATCTGCGAAAGGAAACAAATTCTAAACGCTGAGCTAACTAGCCAAGTGTCACACTAATCTGGATTTTCTAAACGCTGGTCAAAAATATAATGTTGTAACAACTAATAGAAAATACAATAAATCTAATCGTTACAACATTAGTGAATATCCTTGCGGTATTCACTCTCTACGTTATGGTAGACATCATGGTACACTGAGGGATTTCTGCATCTCATAGCTCACACACTCCTCTAGTCTACTGAGGATATGGCCCCCAAAATCTCTGCATCGGACATCATACCCCCAACTAGCCCACCACTTACGAGCGTCGGACCTTGCGCTCTATCTAGTCTTTTTAAAGGTCTTGCACCCTACCTAAGGATATTTGGATTGATTCTATACTTCGACACCCTGAACTAAAGGAACTCGGGTGTCCAAATTATTTCCCGAGCATCAAGCAATGCTAGTTTTATTTGCCCCTATTTTATCTTGTTTCTACGTTCGAATTAATCATTTTATTTTTTTGTTCTCACTTTTAGTCTTATTTAGGAGTAATTATAATTCATTGAGAACCTCACTAGCCTTTACAATCCTTTAAATTTATATCCCAAAATAAATTTTTGGTACAGATACTGGCCATATAGTATTGATATTATCCGTTGGGTATCGATATCCTCCTCAAGGTATCGATACTCATTTACCAAACTTTCTTGTTTAAAAAGTGAAAGTATTGATACTCATATAGGAGTATCGATACTAGAACCCTAGGTATCAATACTCCCTTGAGTACCGGTATAAAACTAGCATTATGGAATTTTAGGTCTCGATACCAGGCTCACTGGTTTCAATACCGAGCCATCAGTATCGATACTCCTTTTAGGGGTATCGATACTGCCCTCATAAAACTCATACTTTAAGCCTAAAACATGAAGAGTATCAGCACTGACCCTCCAATACCGATATTTATACTCGAAATTTCCTTATATGGGCACATGAACTCACTCACATTACTACCTAAAGGTTCCCAATTGTCCTTAATGTTTTATGTAAACAAGTAGGGTCATAAATAAGGATGTTGAGAATGCTTATAACTCAAAACATATAATCTACCGTGAAAGAAATATATCATAGTTCAACTAAGCTTTTCAATAATACTATAACTCTAATGACTCACAATGAGTATAAGAGAGTTGTAAGGGTGGATACCTTGTATTCTTTGCTAAATATAAAGCCTCAATCGTTCTAGAGGTGTTTTTCCCTTTCCTTTGGCTTTTGAAGTGTCTCCTACCTTTTTCACTATTCAAAGTTAAGAAAAAAGAAATTTTAAGTGAACCAAAATGATTTAAATAAGAAGGTAAACATTTTTTATGACTTAAATCTATCAAGGAAACTTGGAATCAAAGATTTCTATTGTGCCTCTCTAAAAACTCATTTTGGAAACTAAATGAAAACCATGAGAAATGTGACTTAATCTAAAGCTTGGAAGATAGTGACTTACAATATTACCTTGCTCAACAAAATAGGATGAAATTGTTGGGATCTTGACTCTTGAAAGGAAAAAGGAAAAAGGAAAAAGGAAAATACTAGCAGAAGAGAAGAAGAAGAGTTGGTATGGAATTAGGCAAGTTCAAGTGTTCTGATGTAAAAATAAGGGGAAAGTATCTAACTTCAACCCCAATGGTTAAAATATACTTTAAGTCCTTCCACTTCCTTATTCCTATAATTTACATCACCTTTCACAACTCTTTTGGGCCTAACTCAGACCAAATCCCATAAAACCTTGTCCTTATCATTTTAATAATTTCTTTTGGGCTCTAAAATGGATCTCAGGTTGACTCAAACTATTAGCCCGGGTTTCGGGGTATTACAGACCATGATTTTTAAAACCGGACCGGTCAGCGAACTAGCCTTGCTATCGGTTCACTGGTTCAACCGGTCGAACCGGTCAGATCGGCCGGAAGAATCGGACGACGTCATAATCAATTATTTATTTAAAAAATTAAATAAAAAAATTAATAAAAAACAGTTCTTTTATATCACAAGTCATATTCAAAGCAAGTTATAACATATATAAATTAAAAATCATAAAATCAAGTGAAACAAAATGATTCAAATCAACTACAACATAATATTTAAGGTAAAACATATTAAATAATAAATATAATTATATAACTATAATAAAAAAATGGGGGCTAAAAAAATCATAACAAACGATGTCGTTTGGTTTAATTTTTTTTAAAAAATCTCACATGACTAAGAAACATAGAAGAACATCACAAAAGTCTAAAGAGTAAAAATATAAAAACAAAACAATCCCACATGGCTAAGAAACATAGAAGAGCTTCCCAACTGACTTCTATAAATAATAGAGGTAATTTGTCATTCAAAATCATGGAGCCTTTTGGTGAGCACAGAGCGAACTATTTTTTTGCTTCAATTGAGCTTCTAATTTTTTTTTGAGTTCGAGCCTTTTTGAGTTCAAGTTTCAATATTATATTTAAGTTCGAGTTGAACTTGATAATTTTTAGCTCGTGAGTTTTTGAGTCGAGTTGAGCTTACTTTTAAATTTTTCGAGTTCGACTCGGTTCGTTTAACAAACGACGTCGATTGATTTAATTTTTTTTTTAGAAAAAAAAAACAGAACCGGTTTTCAACCGGTTCGAACGGTTCAGAGTCGGTTCAACGGTTCCTTCCGATTCACTAGTAGTTGTTTAACCGGTGTAGAATGAACCGGACCAGGCAGCGGTTCCCGGTTGAACCGACCGATCCGGTCCGGTTTTCAAAACACTGTTACAGACCTTGCACTACAAATAGGCATGCAATCGTGGTGAAAATAGCAAGACTTGGAGCAAGGGTACACACATGCTCTCTTACCGAATCCGAGCTCGAAGATTATTTATTCGGATGGAAAGCAAAGGGTTTCCGTGTGACAGGTTCAGTGTGTGATGTTTCAGATCGAGCACAAGGGAATACTTTTTGAACACTGTTTCATCCGAGTTCAATGGCAAGCTTAACATCCTGGTAAAACGAATACCATTAACCAGAACCGAAATCCGAAACGATACACGGAGATGTATCGATTAACACTATGAAAATTTTGCAGATAAATAACGTTGGAACAAACATAGGGAAAATGGTGTCGGGTTACACAGCGGAAGATGTCGCGATTCTAACTAGTACCTACTTCGAGTCAGCTTATAATATCAGCGTACTAGCTCATCCTCTTTTGAAAGCTTCATCAGCAGGAAGCATTGTGTTCATCTCTTCAATCACTTCTACCATGCCTACATATTTTGCGCCTATATATGGAGCCAACAAAGGTATTATTTCGCATCTAAACTCGATTATCCGTATATCTAATAGTTTTGTAATCGTATTTAAGATGTTATAATCGTGTCGCGGTTCGTGTACTTTATATTTATATAAATGTTAACTAGGTAAGAATGGTTTGATTTTGTTGCAGGGGCCATGAACCAACTTACAAGATGCTTGGCATGTGAGTGGGCAGGAGATAATATCAGGGTCAATACTGTTGCACCTGCCGTGCTCAAAACTCCACTTGCTCAACCTGTAAAACTATTTTTTTGAACTTGATAATTTAATATTCGAGATCGAGTGTCAATATTCTTTTATTTTAAAAAAATTTACTCGAATTCGAATATCTTTGGACTTTATGTGTTTGGTTACCACATTGGACTCAACATTTAGCATGATCATAATTTCACTTCTATCATGCATACTTTTTCTGTTGGCAGTTCTTTGAAGGTCATGAAGAACAAATAGAGACAACCATAAGTCGAACACCAATAGGGCGGCTTGGGGAGCGAGACGAAGTATCGGCAATGGTGGCGTTCCTCTGCCTACCGGCGGCTTCATATATAACAGGGCAGCTTATAAATGTTGATGGAGGAATGACGACGAATGGCATCTACTTTCCACAAATTACCAAACATTAAATCTTTTAAAATAAGTTTATAGTTTAAATTGTAGCACAATAAATGAAATAAATTATGTTAAAGAGTATCTCAAAATTTTACGCAGTGGGACTAAAACTATAATTCAACAAAATAGGCTTGAAGTAGATTCTTTATCGTGTTAGGTCTTGGACATGTATTTATAATTTAGTGTATATGCCTATGTTAATATTAATATTAATATTGGAATAAATTGACAATTAAACCCTTATGGAAAAACTTAATCCATACAATTTAATACTTTAAGAAAATAATTAGGATTATTTTAGTGCTTTATATTAGGTTTGATTATAGTTTCAATCCTTCTATTACCTTGAAATTTAAGATTTAATCTCTATTATAAATTAATATAATTCGTTCACACTTTTATAATATTATTAACATTTCTAAATTAACTGAATTGCGATATTTAGAGTTATCTTTTATAAAAAAAAATCAAACCATGTTCTACAATTAAAAATATTATTTTATTAGAACTATTAGTTCAACAACAAATTATTATAGTAATGGACTCCACAATTTTCATTTGTTTAAGTTTCCTATACAAATTGAAATTTGTAAGGGTTTCATTGTATAATTATTAATTATTTTCCATATTGGAATGTAGTTGAATTTAGAGTACTGAAATGATAAAATATACTTGTGAAGGTACTAAACTGCAATTAAACAGATAATAATCTAAAATACTTGAAAAGCAAAATATTCATTACCCTCATATGGGTAACATATTCCCAAAAAATACAAAACGAAGTTTTGAAAACAGATTCCTTAAAACATAAATTGCAGAAAACATAAAAATATAGCACCCAACAGAAGCTGTTACTAAGCTTAATATTGGGTTTAATCGACTTCCTCGATCTTAGGACTTGCACCGCTTCCACCGGCAGGAGGGGCATCATCGTCCATGCCGCCACCCATGTCAGCCCCTGCACCTTGGTACATCTTGGCGATGATGGGATTGCAGATACTCTCAAGCTCCTTCATCTTATCCTCGAACTCATCGGCTTCGGCTAGCTGGTTCCCATCCAACCACTGGATGGCTCCGTCAATGGCGTCCTCAATCTTCTTCTTGTCAGCCGGGTCGAGTTTGGATCCGATCTTCTCGTCGTTGATGGTGTTCCTCATGTTGTAGGCATAATTCTCCACAGCATTCTTGGCTTCAACCTTCTTCTTGTGCTCCTCGTCCTCAGACTTGTACTTCTCGGCCTCTTGAACCATCTTCTCGATTTCTTCCTTAGACAAACGACCCTTGTCGTTTGTGATTGTAATCTTGTTCTTCTGGCCGGTAGTCTTGTCCTCAGCAGATACATTCAAGATGCCGTTGGCATCGATATCAAAGCAAACTGTGATTTGGGGTACACCCCTGGGTGCCGGAGGAATGCCGGACAGCTCGAATTTACCCAACAGGTTGTTATCCCTTGTTCTAGCTCTCTCACCCTCATAGACCTGGATCAAGACACCCGGCTGGTTATCTGAGTAAGTCGAAAAGACCTGCTCCTTCTTTGTCGGAATAGTAGTGTTTCTCGGGATCAAAACAGTCATAACACCACCGGCTGTCTCGAGTCCAAGAGACAAAGGAGTGACATCCAAAAGCAATAGGTCCTGAACCTTCTCGTTTCCTTCACCGCTCAAGATGGCAGCCTGAACTGCTGCACCATAAGCAACGGCCTCGTCGGGATTAATGCTCTTGCAGAGCTCTTTCCCATTGAAGAAATCTTGCAACAACTGCTGCACCTTTGGGATCCTAGTCGAACCACCAACAAGGACAACATCATGAACACTGCTCTTATCCATCTTAGCATCCCTCAAACACTTCTCGACCGGCTCCATACACTTCCTGAAAAGATCCATGTTGAGCTCTTCAAACCTAGCACGAGTAATTGTGGTGTAAAAATCAATACCCTCGTACAAGGAATCGATCTCAATGGTAGTTTGGGCAGTCGACGAAAGGGTCCTCTTCGCTCTCTCACAAGCAGTCCTCAACCTCCTCAATGCTCTAGGGTTTCCACTAATATCCTTCTTATTCTTCCTCTTAAATTCTTGAACAAAATGGTTAACCATCCGATTATCGAAATCCTCCCCACCCAAATGGGTATCACCAGCAGTTGCCTTAACTTCGAAGATGCCTTCTTCGATGGTAAGCAAGGAAACATCAAAAGTACCGCCGCCCAAATCGAAAATCAACACATTTTTTTCACCGACACTGGAGGCCTTCTTATCAAGACCATATGCAATGGCAGCGGCCGTCGGCTCGTTGATGATACGCATGACATTAAGACCGGCAATAACTCCGGCATCCTTGGTGGCTTGCCTTTGGGAATCATTAAAGTAAGCCGGCACGGTAACCACCGCATTCTTGATCGTGGATCCGAGGTAAGCCTCAGCAATTTCACGCATCTTGATTAACACCATGGATGATATTTCCTCAGCAGCAAATTGCTTCTCCTCGCCCTTGTAAGTGACAACAATCATGGGCTTATCACCAGGACCGGCGATCAGCTTAAAAGGCCAAAGCTTCACATCGCTTTGAACCGATGAATCACTGAATCTTCTGCCGATTAATCGCTTAGCATCTGTTTTTTAAATAATTACAACAAAAAAAATTCAGTCAGCAAAATTATACCAAATCCAACTCTCGTAAATTCTTCTAATCATATAATGACGTCATAAATAACAACAGAGTCCAAAGTTATAAGTTTAATTGCAAAAATGGTATAAATTTCCCAGTCAACAAAATTAAACAGTGAAATCAACTCTTCTAAATTCTAGCTAATAGAATAATGACGTCATAAATCAGTAAAGGCATGCAAAGTCTCAGATCTAAATCTAAAGCAGAATTAAAAAAAATCAAAAGAATAAACAGGGATTTACCGAAGACGGTGTTGATAGGATTCATGGCGACTTGATTTTTAGCAGCGTCGCCGATTAAACGCTCGGAATCGGTAAAGGCGACGTAAGACGGCGTCGTACGGTTGCCTTGGTCGTTGGCGATGATTTCGACTCGGTCGTGTTGCCATACTCCGACGCACGAGTAAGTCGTGCCGAGATCTATTCCGATCGCCGGTCCTTCTCCTTTTCCGGCCATCTCTTAAAAATTCCAACGAAAATCGAGAGATGAAAACGGGAGAAAATAAAGAGAGATTCGTTTGTTCTTTTGAATAGAACTGTGTGGTTTACCAATAAGGGGTAGTGATTTTATATGCTTTAAATTTTGTTGATCAGGGTTCTGGAATGTTCCGATGGGAGAATGGTGATTTTGAACCCTTGGATTTGAAAGAATAAACGGTGCAGATTTGTTTTTTAGATTTTTAAAAAGGTAGCTGGGATCCACTACGTGTCTTCAGTTGCGTGTTTCTGGCGGTTTAGAATTTTTTACTTTTCTTTGAAGATGTCGGCCATAGGCTTTTAATGGGAATGGTACCATGTTCGTATCCAAACCCGACCCGGATTATGACCATAATTTTAGAGATAATTGTATAGGATGTCCTCAAATTAAAATATTCATTCTAAATTAATCCTTAAAAATTAAAATATTCATATCAATCTTCAAACAATGAACCCATTCTAGTTTGATCCCTAAATTTTACAATATCCAGTATCAATCCTCAAACTATTTGTTTTCCAATTTAATCATTTTGTTAATATACTTTTAACTCTACTCATTAAAAAGTTATGTTTTAAGGTCATCAAAATTCAGCTTGTGTCTTACAAAATTTCCAAGAGCTTCATAAATAGATTATTTTTTTTTCCAAAATGTACATGTTCAATTATCATTACCTTAAACATATAATTTTTTTAGAATATCATGTGTTTAATTCTCAAGACCTTCAAAAATAAATTAATTTTTAACCTGTGGAGTTAACAATACGTTAATAAAAAAATAAAAATAAAATAATACTAATAATCTGATAATTGATTTAGAATTCTTTAAAGTTTAGAGATCAATTTAAAATTAGGTTATAGTTTAGGGATTAAAATAAAATATTTTAAATTTTAAAAACTAATGTATAATAAGAGCCATAGTTTAGAGATTAATATGAAACTTACCACATTATTACTTTATAAATTAATTTGATATAATAAACCTTAAGCGACGATGATGGCCATGAAGGGGTGATTTTTACAATAATGCAGTGGAAAAAAATGTTCGAATAAGACATTCTCGAAATTATTTCTTCAAATAAGGTGAGTGTTATAGTATATCCCAAAGATGCATTACAATTCATGTGAGTCTAATATAAATTTAGGGGAGATGCATAGAGTGCAATGTGTCTCCCATATTTTTTTTCATATTCCAATTTTTATTTAAGTTTTAATCATTATATAAAAATGGGGAAGGCTAAAATTGGGGGTGGGGGAGGAGGAGAGACATATTGGGGGTGGGGGAAGAGGAGAGACATATTGTTGTTTGGGGAGGGAGAGTCGTATGGTATTCCATGCGACCTTGGGGAGATGCGGAGATTACAATGCGACTTCGATGTGTACTATAGCATTCACCTCATTTGAACAAATAATCTCTCGGGTATCTTATTTGAACAAAAAAATAGATTGCGTTATTGTAAAAAAATCACCCGCCATGAAGAGATAAACAATAATGAAATATTGTAATGCTAAAATTCAAATAAAAATATTATTTTTATTTCTCTTTAATGATTTATGAAGTGTAGAATATAAAAAAAAACACCATATCATTGCTGGATTAGTATTGCACCAACCTATATAAAATAATAAATGAATAAAGTGACTCGCAACAAAAATGTTAGGTGATCAAAATGTAAACTTACTCGTAGTTAAATAACCTAAATACAAACTTTCACTCGAAAAGATAATGTACGTTTAAGATTTATCAACTCGATTAATTGAGTGACTCAAAAAGTTTAAAATACAATAATCCTATTATAAACTTATTAATAATTGAGTGACTTGTAATGCAAATAATGAAGTGATAATCTAAAAAAATTATTAATCTACACATGTATAATAAGACAACTTATCTCATTTTTAATAATTTATTAAACATAAATTCGAATATATTAACCAATGTCTATGAGATGAAGCGATAAAGAATTTGATATCTCTTAAATAAGAAATTAAGTTCAAATTTTGTGAATAAAAAAACAATTTTGAGAGAATTTTATTTGGTTTAAGAATCTAACCCAACTCGACTTTTAATGTTAAAAATATTTATTTATCACCCTTTTTTCCCGAGGAAATGCAGCAAATGCTCTTTAGAGGTGCTTTCCTAGTTGATTTTTTTATTTACATGGATTTTAAAAATACATAATTAGACACCTAGTTCCCTAGTTATTTTTTTCGAATAAGAATGAGGCCGTAGCTAGTACATCAAATGCTTATACGAACATGAGGAGGGCCATGAAGATCCTGTTCCAAAATTGGCAGTAAGGAGCTCGGAGGATGATCAATGATGCTAAAAGAAGGGTCCCGGTGAATCATGAGTTTGGCTAGGTGATCTGCTGCAAAATTAGCTTCTCTACGAATGGCAACGAACTCAACCATCCAAGGATTTGAGCACAAGACAACAATGTTCCGGACGAGCGTAAAAGGGCTCGACAAATACGGTGGGAGAGGACCTCGAAAACATGTGTTATCGGTTTGAACCAGGACATACTTGAAACCTTTAGAGCACGCACGTTGCAAACCGTCGTACTGTAACACCCTAATTCAGTTAGACCCAAAGATCTATGGATTACAATATTACACGAGACTACTAAAATAGTGACCCAAAAGTTTCTTTTAAAATTGCTTGTAAATCTAAAAATATTAAACATTCATAATGTAATATAAAAACATAATAATAAATTGGGTTTACAAATAATGGGGAGCTCCTAAAATACATCCGCAAAATAATATAAAATATTGAGTTTCAAAAGAGTTAAATATTGAATATATAACAAGGTTCATAACAGTACATGCCCTCTTAAGATGACTCAATATGTACTCTGAAAGGTCTCTATAAATCTGAATTTGCTGCACTGGAATATCTTATGACGATAGCTCCCCACGACCTACTCCCTAAGAACTTGTGCACAGAAACATATTCCGAACACTGAGCTTACGAGCTCAATGCCTCACTGAAAATTGTATTATACTATATTCATTTACTAGATGAAGTGACAAGTGGCACAGGTCTGAGTGTATAACTATTGGTCTGCTAATCTGTGGATGACATCATGGTACAGCTGAGGGATTTTGCATCTCGGAGCTTACGCACCCCTCTAGCACTGCCAAAGCACCATCGGGTACTCCTAGGTGAGATCCATAATTCTGCATTGAAACGTACACCCGCCGACTTACTCCGTCGAGTCTTGGGGCATCTGCACCCAGTTGGCTATTATAGTGTCATGGCACTGCCTTGGATCCACTGACTGTCGTATTTTTGTTGAAAAGAACTTGGGTGTCCTGATTGTTTCCCGAGCGTCAATCAAGACTAGTTTTATGTAAACCTAGCTATTTCTATTTCTACTCTTATGATATTAATTATTGTTCTCACTTGAAGTCTTATTTGAGGATATATTGAGGTGTTGAGGTACCTCGAGTCTAATTCCTTTAAAAACTGGTATTTTGTCAAAACAGACTGAAAGTATCAATACTAACCCAAGAGTATTGAGACTCCTGAAAAAAGTTTTGATACTTTATATAAGTAGTGATACTTTTAAACATTTTGTCCTGCCTAGTTTCGAAACTTTCCGCGAGTTTCGAAACTATGACCCAAAGTATCAATACTCTTGAAAGATTATCGATACTCTTGCCCAGAAACTCACAAGTTTACCCGAGAAGAAAAACAAGATTCAATATTATCCCTATAATATCGAAACTCAACCTGTAAAGAGTATAAAATAGGTGTAAAAACTCATATTCTACTATCCCAAACACCTTAGTGAGGTCCCCAAACATTATTAATGTTTTATGAAGATACAAAGGAGCATAAGTAGGATATTAGACATGTTTATAACTATAAAACATGAAATATACCATGAGAATGCTTCAAGCTTATACAACCTACTACATTTCATCTAAATGACTTACATATGATAAAGTTGATTCAAGAGTAAGTTACCTTTGATGATATACTACTGGAAATGTCAAAGACTCAGCCAAAAGTAGACTTTTCATTCCCCTTAGCTTTGGATCCCTCTCCAATATCTTACACTAAACAAAATCAAATGCAAGGGTTACTGATTATTGCTAGGGATTAATGAGGGTTTTAAAACACTTCCTAAGACTAGAAATATCTGAAAAATGGGTTGGAATCATCTAGTTTCTTAAACCCTTCTAAAAATCATTTTTACAACCATGGCCAAAGTTTGATCTTAAGGACTCAAATGAATGCTCAATAGGTGTTGTTTTTGGTTCTTATGATGAAATAGATTGAAACTAAACCAAAGCCTCCACCTTTTCTCAAGAGAATGATGAAGATGAAGAAGAAAACTTGGTAGAAGAAGACAAATGTGAAGAAAAACAGAAGTTGGAAATTCATACGGTGATATCACCAATTTTTAATGAAAATCAATTTTATTTTTGGACAAGGATATAGTTGCATCTTTGGTCCCTCCAATTCTGACTGTAGATTAAAAACACTCTTTTTATTTCACTATTTGACTCAAATCAAGCCCAAATCCTCTTCAATTTGGGTCAAGGCTTCCTAAAAGCTAAGGAATTAAACCAAGGCCCATCTCGGGTTAGCCTAATATTTCTAACTCAGGATTTGGGATGTAACAAATCTCTCATCCTAAATAAAATTTCATCCTCAAAATTTACCTGGTAGAAGAGGTGAGGACAATAAAGCTTCATGTCCTCCTCTGTTTCCCACGTTGTTTCCTCAACGCCATAGTACCTCCATAGCACTTTGACCAAAGAAATCCTCTTGTTCCTTAACTCCTTCACTTAGCTTGCCAAGATTTTGATTGGTTCTTCTGAATAGGTTATATATGAGCTGACCTCAATTTATTTTAAAGGTATGACGTGCGAAGGGTCGAAGTGATATCTTTTGAGTATAGATACATATAACACATTGTGAATGCACTCTAACTCTGATGGTAAAGCTAGTCTGTAAGCCACTGGTCCAATGCTCTCAAGCACCTTGTAAGGTCCTAAGAAATGAGGATTCAACCTGCCCTTGCACCCAAAGTGGAGCACCTTCTTCCAAGGGGAAACCTTGAAGAATAACTTATCCCCAACTGCGAACTCGATGTCTTTACGCTTTAAATCTGCGTAAGACCTTTGTTTGTCTGAAGCTTCCTTAAGTCATTTTTGAATCAATCGAACCTTCTCCTCGGTCTCTCTAATTAAATATGAGCCTACAATCTTACCCTCACTGAGCTTAGTCTAACAAAGTGGAGTCCTACACTTTCGCCCATACAAGGCCTCATACGGAGCCATCTGAATGTTCGAGTAGAAGTTGTTGTTGTAGGAAAACTTTACTAACAGCAAGTGGTCCTCCTAAATACCCTGTAAATCGATGATAGTACACCTGAGCATATCCTTGAGAATTAGGATAACTCATTCTGATTGGTCATCTATCTGAGAATGGAAAACGGTGCTGAAATGTAGTTGGGTGCCTAGGGACTTATGCAAAGCTTCCTAGAAGCAAGAAGTGAAAAGAGGATCCCTATTTAAAATTATGGAAGTCAGTACAAAATGTAACATCACTATCTTACGGATATCCAATTGAGCTAACATCTCTAACGTAGAGTCCAACCTTATTGGGAGGAGGTGAGTTGATTTGATTAGGCGGTCTACTATGAACCAAACTATGTCATGTCTCTGTCTGGTCATTGGTAACCTGGTCACAAACTCTATGGTCACCCTGTCATATTTCCTTTGAGGTATTTGAATGGGCTGAAGCAAACCTGAGGGGACCTGGTGTTTCGCCTTAACCTGCTGACACACTAGACATCTAGCGATAAACTCTGATACTTCCTTTTTCATGCCCGACCAATAAAACAATCTACGAAGCTCCTGGTACATCTTATTACTGCCTGGGTGTACAGAGAGTGGATTATAATATGCTTCGTAAATAACCTTACTGTGCAACTGAACATCTATGGGTACGTACAACCGGCCATTAAAGTATAACACATCTCTATTTCGAAGCTCAAAATATGAGGCCTCACCTTGGCAGACCTGATCGATCCGACTTCTCATCCAATCATTTAAACTCTATAGCCTTTTGACTTCACCTACCAGCTTAAGCTCAACTCGCAACTCGGCTAGCAAACCATCATCACTGGATAAACTTAAACATGATAGGAGGGCTCACAACTTAGTCATTAATTTTCTACTCAAGGCATCTTCCACTATATTCACCTTTCCTGGATGATAATCTATCACGCAATCGTAGTCCTTAAGAAACTCAACCATCCGTGTTGTCCAAGGTTCAACTCCTTCTAAGTGAGAAGATACTTGGGGCTCTTGTGATTAGTGAAGATATGACACTTCTCGCCAAAAAAATAGTGTTGCCAAATCTTCAAAGCAAACACTACTACTGTTAGTTCAAGGTCATGGGTAGGGTAATTACACTCATAAGGCTTAAGCTGACGGGACGTGTAAACTAAAACTTTACCTTCTTGTATCAAGACGCATCCAAACACATTCAAAGAAGCATCGCTGAAAACTGTGAAGTCCTTACCCGACTCTGGTTGGGTCAATATTGGGTTTGGGCCAAGATGACCTTTAACTGCTCGAAGCTCTCCTATCACATTTCATTCCATACAAAGGGAACTCCATTCTAAAGTAATTTTTGTTAGCGGGGCTGCTATCATCGAGAATCCCTGAACAAACCGACGATAGTACCCGGTTAACTCGAGGAAACTATACATCTATAACATATTTTTAGGGGGCTCTCACTCAATTATATCCCAAATTTTCTGAGGGTTGACTTTGATGTCGTCGGTTGAAAAGACATGACCCATAAATGCCACATTCGATAGCCCAAACTCATACTTTTTGAATTTGGCATACAACTGTATGTCTCTAAAGGTCTAAAGAACAATACAGAGATGTTGATCATGCTCGTCCTCTGATTGGGAGTACACTAGGATGTCGTATATAAACACCATCACAAATTGGTCCAAGAATGGGTGGAAAACACGATTCATTAGGTTTATGAATGTCGTCAGGGGGGTTTGTGAGTCCAAACATCATAACTAAAAACTCATAATGATCATACCTTGTTCTGAAAGTCGTATTCGCCACATCCTCATCCTTGACTTTTAACTGATGGTAGACTGTATAAGATCAATATTTGAGAAGACACATTCCCCTTTGAACTGGTTGAAGTGGTCGTCTATCTTGGGGAATGGGTAACGGTTCTTGATGGTCAACTTATTTAACTGTCTATAGTTGATGCACAAACTCATCGACCCATCTTTCTTCTTAACGAATAAGACTGACACTCCCTAATGAGAGATACTAGGTCGGATGAAACTTTTCTCTATTAACTTCTGAATCTAAGCTTTTAACTCCTTAAGTTCATTTGGTGTCATGCGATAGGGTGTAATAGACACCGTGTTGAACCTGGTATTACTTAAGTATCAGACACTAATGCACGCTCGGGTGGTAAACCCGACAACTCCTCTGGGAACACATCGAAAAAGTCTCGCACTGTTCGGATATCCCCTAGTGTAGGTGCTAAAATTCGAGTGTCGACCACATGAGCCAAGAAGGCCTCACACCCACAGTCGATTATCCTTTGGGCTTTCAAAACTGAAATAATCCTCGTCTGATGGGATCTTTCACTAGTCATCACCAACTTGGTTCCATCGATAGCTATGAGCTTAAGCCGTATGGTTTTGCACCTCAAACTGGCATCGTGTTCGGTTAACCAATCTATCCCTAAGATCAAGTCGAACTCCAATAAGGGTAACTTCATCAAGTCCACTGGAAAGGTCTGATCATGAATCCTCATTGGGCATCGTCTGAAAATTTATCCACCAGGATGTCTAAACCTAGTGGGTTAGAGACTCGAACACCTATCTCTAGGTTCTCTACCAGGATTTCTATTTCTTGAACTAAGTTAGAGAAAATATAAGAATGGGTGGAACAAGGGTCTATAAAAGTGGTAACTGGTAAAGAAAATACCATAAATGTATATGATATGACATCTACTGCATCACAATCCTCACAGGCTCACATTGCATACTGTTGAGAGGCCACTCTTGGCTTGGCCCCAGTCTCATGTCTAGCCATCCTATGACTCTGCTGCCTAAACGTAATGCCACCTCCTCTAGTTGACCCTCGACCTCTTTGTACTAATGGTGTCGATCGCTAAGTCACCATTGATGCTCTACCCTAAGCTCCTGGGCAGTCTCAGGCGAAATGGCCCATGGATCCATAACTATACAACCTCTATATCCCAACTGATATGTCCATGTGTGCCTTTTTCACACTTAGAACATAGGGTAAAGGTGAACCCTTCAGTCAGTTCATTAGCAACACTCCCAAACACTAAGTTTAATGGCCTTCTCCTCGATTCAGACCTACGTCTATGACCCAAACTTTGTTCGGTCTTTCGATACTGTAATGTTGGGGGCCTTGAAGAACCCTAATTATCTCTAACTCTCTTGGCTGGGGTATGAGAAGGCCTTGCTGACTCAACGACTTTCCTAACATATCTTACATCCTCATTAGACTGTCTAGTCTGTCTATCTAGGGCTCTCTCAATTATTTTTACCCGATGGGACAGTTGAGCAAAGACTATGGGAGGATCTACTATAAAATAGGTCAAAATGTCACCCTTAAGGTCATCTCTGAACTGATTATAGCGACGCTCCTCAGTCGAGATCAACTCTACTACATATTACTAAGTCGGAGAAACTCTCGCTCGTACTTCCCTACTGAGAGGTCACTTAGAGTCAAGTGTAGGAATTACTCCATCAGATCATCGATATGGATCTGTTCGATGTACTTCTCTCTGAACTGGGTGAGGAACTGCTCCCAAGTAGGTCACTCTAGCTCCATCGTCAACTCTACAGTCTCTTACCACTCTGTCGCATCACCCTTAAGTAGGGAGGTGACGCACTCTAAGTTATCCGTAGGGACAAGATACAACTGTCTGAGGGTACGGAGCGTCTCTTTGAGCCACTAATCCGTCGCGATAGGATCATCATCCTCAAAACTGAAGAACTCGGTGTTCTTATATCGGCAGAGTCGTTCTACTGGGGACTTCTAAGGAATAAGCACTGGTCGAACTAGGGTACTGGTGGTGGAGGTGGTGCAGCTGAAGAACTAGGGAGAGACATAGCTATCTGCCTAAGTATGGAGGTGAGGTCCCTGAAAAAGGTAGCCTCATATACCACTACATCTGCTGGATATTGATGGTAGTAATTATCCTGGATAAATCCCTCACTAATATTGGGTAGTGGTGAGGCATGACTTGTCTCTATCACCCTGGTTATAATCTGGGGGAGTCTGTTATAGGGTCTATTTGAAATTCCAAAATGAATGGGTTTATTATCGTTATTACAGTCAATTAATGTTTTATGAAGATACAAAGGAGCATAAATAGGGCCTTAGATATGTTTATAACTATAAAAACATGAAATATACCATGAGAATGCTTTAAGCTTATGCAATATACCACATTTCATCTAAATGACTTACATATGGTATAGTTGAGTCAAGAGTGAGTTGCATTTGATGTTATACTGCTAGAAACGTCAAAGATTAAACCCAAAGTAGACTTTTCTTTCCCTTTAACATTGGAGCCTTTTCCAACCTCTTGCACTAAACAAAACTAAATAAAAGGGTTATTAACTATTACTAGGGATTAATAAGGGTTTTAAAACACTTCATAAGGCTGGAAATATCTGAAAAATGGGTTAGAACCATCTAGTTTTTTAAATCCTTCTAAAACCCGTTTTTACAACTACGACTAAAACTGATCTTAAGGTCTCAAATGAAAGCTCCAGAGGTGTTGATTTTGGTTCTTACCTTGGTTTGATGAAATAGATTGAAACTAATCCAAAGCCTTCACCTTTGCTCAATAGAAGGATAAAAAGGAGGAAGAAAACTTGGGAGAAGAAGACAAATGTGAAGAAAAAGAAAAGCTGGAAATTCAAACAATGATATCACCAATTTTTAATGAAAATCAACTTTATTTTTGAATAAGGGTATAATTGTATCTTTAGTCCTCAAATTCTGACTGCAGATTAAAAACACCCTTTTTTATTTCACTATTGGGCTCAACTCAAGCCCAAACCCTCTTCAATTTGGGTCAATGCTTCCTACAAGCTAAGGAATTAAACCAAGGCCTATCTCAGGTTAGCCTAATACTTCTAACCTAGGATTCGGGGCATTACACGTACACCCTCCAAAGCCTAGCATGGATGAACAAAGTAAGTCCAAGAGAGCGCTAGAAACCTAACAGGAAATTGCCATAATGGTCATGTAAGGTTTTGCCTGAAACACCCCTTTGAGATAGTTGAGAAATTGCCCCATCGGTATTGAGACATACCCATCTTGATTAAGGGGGCTACCACTGTATCATCACATAGATTCCAATGCTGATGATGTTAATAGAAGACACCGAGTTGTGGTAGTGTTTGGCCCATGAAACGCTAATAGGGAGAAGAAGAGAGGAATTCGAGCGTATCACTTGGAAGTAGCAAGATTACGCCCCTTCCAAATCGACCAAACAACAAACGCAAAAAACATGTTCAAATGACAATCAAAGTAGAGATGAAAGTTACTTTGAAGGTTCATAATAATCTAGTCTTCCAAATTGGCTGCAAAGAAGGTGATGGTCTACTGAAGACTCAAAATTGAAACCCAAATTGCATTCGTGATAGTGCAGTCGTGAAGAATATGGAGAAGCATTTTTTCCGGGGCTAAACAATCGGGGCACAAGGAGTCCTAAGAGTAACCTCTATGACATCTGTTATGATTGGATAGCAGGTTATTTCTTTTGATGAGCCAAAGGAAACTGCGGATGCGCTCAGGAACACGAAGCTCCCAAATGAGTTTCCAGTTTAGATTTTGGGCATCCCAACAAGGTTTAGAGATAACTTGGAAGACACTCTTAACAGTGTATATAATTAAGCGCTTGGGGTTAGAGAAGATGATTGATGAGATCAAAGTTCCAAGAGCTATAAAAAGAGTAACAATAGATAGCTTTAATAAGGGATTAAACATAGCATCTGGGTTCCTCCAATTGAGCAAAGAACCTAAATGAGGAATCCAATTATCTAACCAAAATCTGATTGAGTTGTCATTTCTAATGGTTCAAGCGACGAAGGCATAATAGGATGGCCAAATAGAGGCAAGAGAACGCCACAACCAAGAGAAATTAGAGTGGGCGATGCTATCCAGCAATGGTCAAGCATATGGTACTTCGCACGAAGGAGGGAAATATAAAACTAATCACCATTAAAGATAAGGGTATTACACACTTTCATCAAGAAGACAGAGTTGACAGTCATTGTGGACCTTATACCTAACACATCAATGCATATTGGTTGGCAAAGCTTACTCTATTTAACAAGTGGTACCCAGTTAGAAAAATAAAAAAATAACTAAGAAACTCGAACAAAGATAGAATCAAATAGATCTGATCGCATCAGTAAACAAACCACAAAAGGGAATTAAGCTACTCAAAGACTACCAACAAACTATAAATCAGACTTAAACGATATTCATAATTATCCATGAACGCATAACGGGTTTCTAAATTCAACCCGAGGGTCCAAACAGTGAAGATCAACAGTATAACATATAAGCATCATCTTGATCAGTTATGACAATCTCAAATCAACACTTAAAAAATATAAGTGAAAATAATGGTCAAACAATAAAAAAAATGCCAAAAAAGTGTCATAAAAGCATATAAAAATATGACATACATGCAAACTTATTAAAAATTAAAAATAAAAGAAAATAAATGGATAAAAAATACCGAAAATCGAAAATAAACATTAAAGTTGATGCCACTGTCGATCAATAAAGATGAAAAACGTAATGAATTGTGTACCAACGAGAGAAAACTAGTACACGTATGCATATTCGAAAATTATAAACTCTTTTTTAAGCAAATTTAGAAATGATAAATTCTAATTTGAATAAATTTAAAATTATTTGACCCATTTTCGAACAAGTGAAACATTATAAACTCTTTTTTAATAAAGTGATTTTAGTAATTAAGAGATTTTAGTAATCAAGAGATTTATTATTATCCCTTAAAATTTTAAGTTCGAGCATCACATATGCAGAATATAAGTGTTTACTTTCAAATGATTGAGAATATTTTAAATATATATATTTTATTAAATATATATTATCAAATATAATATTTTTAATAGATATAATAGAGGTAATTTATAATTATATATTCTTATATTTTATCTATAAATTAAGAGACTAACAATAACCGATTGTCTAACGGAATAAAAAATTAAATTTCTTAAATAAGATTTATGAATTTGAATTCAATACTATAAATAAAATAAATTTAAATAAAAGAATTGTATGATATGAACCTCTACAGTATTTGTATCCATATACATGTGAAAAAATCATACTTATCCATAGAAAATTATTTTAGTTTAACAACTTGTTTGTAACTTATAGAAAAGAGTGACCCCTTTTTTGTAGTTTTCCCATAAATAAATAAAGCACGTGGAAATAAATAACATTAATATCGTACTTGGTGTTTTAGAACTTCAGATAGATCTAAAACTCCAAGCAAAATCTTCTCTCTTTTTTCAAATTATTTTATCAGGTAATCATTTATTCTCTTCCAAATCCCTAATTATAACCCTTTTTCTGTCCTTCAATTTTGAGATTGGGGTTCGTTCCTTCGTTTCCTTCAGTTTTTTTTGGTAAATTGTATTGTTTTTATATAATTTTAACAGAGAAGAGTCGATGTTCAACCCAGTCGATGTTCTTTAATTTTAAATTTTAACAGAGAAGAGTCGATGTTCAACCCAAGCAAAGTCTTTTTTTTTTCTTTTAATTTTAGAATTTGAATTGTTTCTGGGTATTTTTTGATTTAGAAGAAATTCCCGTTTTTATATATAAAGGAAGCAAATCATGAATCTTTCGTTTATTGTAGCTTCCATTTGTTCTTGGATTATCTTAAAATGACGAAATAAAAATGATTTAATGTAGTTTGTTTGGGTAAATTTTATTTACTTCTTGGAAAAATCATATATATGAAGTTCATGTATTTTTCTTTTTTTGAAGGTCTTTTGGGATGAGGAGGTACAGTCCTCAATACTATAGTCCTCCCAGGAGAGGCTATGGAGGCCGAGAAAGGAGTCCTCCGAGGAGGGGATATGGTGGCGGCGGCGGTGGTGGTGGTGGAGGGTATGGTAGAAGGAGGGAGCAGAATAATGGAAGCCTTTTAGTTAGAAACATTCCTTTGGATTGCAGGTAAATCTTTCATCATAATAGAACCCCTTTTTGTTTTTAATTGTTGGTTAAATGAATTGTTTGATTACTGTTTGCAGACCGGAAGAACTTCGAATTCCGTTCGAGAGGTTCGGACTTGTTCGAGATGTGTATATTCCGAAAGATTACTATACAGGGTTTGTCATTTCATACTTCAAGAATTTTGTGTACTGCATCATTTCTTTGCTGTGGTTCTCAATAGAAGTTCATTGTTTTGTAGTTTATGATTGTTCAAGGAGCATTAGATTATGTTTGATTAATTTTTATTGGGGTAAAGGACGAGCTTTGTGTTTTTTTCTTCGAAACCTAAGATTTTGGTTCGGGAAAGTTCCCTGTCATATTTGGTGCAACATCTAGTGTTTGCAGTACTTTGTGTTTGTTCAAGGTATGAGGTTCGTGCTTTTTCATCGCTGCCTGGGCTTGTTGGTTCGGAAAATTTATTACACTGCAACAATTGGTTTAACTTTCATATGGGTCAAATAATTGTCAGTTGCTACGATCATTTGAAAGTGTTTACTTTTTATATCGGATTGGAAATTGCATAAACCTACGATAAACCAATCTATTTTCTTATTCTTCTTCTTCTCTGATCATTGCAAAACAAGCTTTTAGGGTCGGAAAATGGGGTTTAGACTGCTGTTTATGAACTTTAACAACTTGTTGCCTGCTTAGATCGTGACTTAGTTTATATACTGGTAGAGAAAATGCATAAGCCTGCATAAATCGATTATCTTTTTCTTTAGCTTTTGCCATTACTAGTTATTACATTGGCAAGCTTTAGACATTTTGTAAGACTGCCGTAGGTTATCGGCTGATTGGATTTTTATGTTCTCGTCTTAGATCTTTAGTCATTGTATGTCGGTATATGTAAATGAAATTAATTCCTTTTCAATTGCTTTTCGTGCTATTTCTTAAAACACATTTTCCATTTTTCTGGAGTGAATTCAATTTTGAACTGGTTTATCAGGGGGTAATTGGTTTGAAGTAAAAAACAAGCCGAAGCCCCACATTTGATGAATCCGAGGATTTTACGGGTAATGATCATATCAAGAATGTTCCTTTATGAAGCGAAACTATATAATTACACAATCAAATAGAGGTTTAATGAGGAAGAAGATGGGTATCCGAGGCCCAACCAATTGAAGGCTACTCGAAGATATATTTAGTTTGAGGGAAATTGTTGATGTCTAGTGCTTCTTATATTTACAAGCATGTGAAGATTTTTCGACTCACTTGCTCCTTTTGAAGTTGCCTTTGATTTTGAATATTAAGGGAAAAGGTCAGCCACTAAGCCCATTCTTATGTAAATTCCGACCACGTTTGTCGTCGTGCTTTGGAGACGTATTTAGACATGTAAAGTATTCAAAGTATGGCCTTGTAGCGGTGACATAGCGTTATAGTTTCAACATCCCCGTCTCATTTTTTTAACTTGCATGCTTAAGTGAGGGCTTTCTGTATACTTCCCGCAGGGCTCCGCGCGGGTTTGCATTTGTGCAATTTGTGGATTCTTATGATGCTGCTGAAGCTCAATGGCGCATGAATGGTAAAATATTCGGCGGGAGAGAGATATCCGTCGTTGTTGCTGCTGAGAATAGGAAAAGGCCTGAGGAGATGCGGCATAGATCTAGGCTAAGGTAATCCTTATCTCACGCACTTGGTTTCCTGTTATACTTATATTTACCTGGAGATTTATATGGCATGGAATTCTTCAGAGAACCATCAGGATATGGAGGACGATCGTCTTACTATGGTATGTTATTTCGTATGTTACAATCTTTTTCGTAGCTTATTACTATTTACTGTTTTCCTCTTATCCTCTTTCTTAATGACATATCCATATTCGATGCTCGTACCGAAGTACGAGTGTGGTGAAATTATTAGTCTGTTACTGTGCTTTGGATTTGTGCAAATCATCATTCATTCACTTTTCTGCTTTGTGATAAAAAGAATAACCTATGATAATTCCTCATTTGATGTGACAGGGCGTTCCCGGTCTCGTTCAATATCTCCAATGCGCTCTCCTCGCCGTCCATCGGGTTCTAGAAGCCGATACCGCTCAAGGTAAGCTATCAAATTGCCATCATATCCTTGAGTGTTTAGCAAATAATTGATGATTAGATATCGATTTTGTCAGGTCATACTCCCCCGCCCCAAGACGACGAGGAAACTATTCTGTTTCACCTGATAGAAGGCACGGAGACCATCCGAGATCTCCGAGAGGTCCTCCACAAGATCGTGGTGGTGATTACAGTCGCAGATCATATTCTCCAGGATATGAAAATGCTGGTGGAAATGGCTACGGCGAGTAAGTCACGGTCATAGTTACGTGTTATATTGCAACCCATATATTCATTCATTTTGAGTCCGCCGTCATGAACTATCACATGCACGACCGGACATCGCGGTCTTTATTCCGTAGTTCCATTAATATTCATGACCGATATTTACTGCATCTAACCACAATAACATTCACTATGTCAACAACAACGATAAACACAATGTGACTAAATGATTTTATCTTCCGACCTTGATTGTTTCGAGATTTTTCGTTCTCGTTCTTAGGACTGATTCGGTTTGTTTTCAAATACTCCACCTGTAGGAATTCTGCATACGAGTCCAAGGAAGCACCACGGGCTGCACAGGCGCCATCACCGCCTCCTAGAGCATCAAGGTCGCCGCCTGGATCCCGGTCTAGGTCGGCTGACCGTTCACCAAGGCGCAGCCCATAAACGGAGTCGACGGCAGAAAGGGGATAACCTCATGGTCTTAATATGGTAGAATTTATGCTAGTAGGCTTGTTTATCTATCTCATTGTGCTCCTAGGTTTTTAGCTTTATTGAATCAAACCAAAATTGAAGTATTTTGCTTCCTTTTTAGTACAAAAGAGATTGTGGACGTTGAAATTCGAATTTCGGATCAATTAAATATCACCTCATAGAGGTTGTTTTATTGATTCTAGTTCATATGATTATTGGTATCGACTATTTAACTGAGTTGCCTTTTTTTTCAAAAAAAAAAATTCAATCTTTTTTTCATATAAATACGATAGTTTTATTAAAAATAGAAAATATCTAAAATTGCAATAAAGATTTATAAGTATAATATAAACGTAAATAAAATTATAATTAGGTTATTTTCCTATAATTATTAACACAAAAATTAGTCACTTAGATAACACAAAGACCGATTAAGGAAAATGTTAAAAATCTTAACTAAAAAGTTCGAACAAAATAAAGATACGAACAAATATAACTGCATCAACAAACAAACCACAAAAAGGGATAAAGTTACTGAAGGTCACCGACAAATCGCAAATCAGAGTCAAGCGACGTGAAAAAACTATCTGCTAACGCTAAACGTGTATCCAAATCAATCCGAGGGTCCAAAGCAGAGAAGATCATCATGATAACAAATAAGTATCATCTTGATCAGTCGTGACGATGTTAAATTCAACACTAAGAAAAAAAGATAAACGAAAACAACTACAAAAAAACTGTAAGCTACCAAAGAGCAGAGAAAATGTGCCACAAAGACAGATATAAACGTGTCATAAAGGTAGAGAACATATCACAAAGACAGAGAACATATCACAAAGGCATAATTATTCTTATTAATAAAACTTAAATAATAAAGAAAAAAGATAACCGACGGGCAAAAATAAATATCAAAATTGGTGTCACCGCCGGTTAAATAAAATTAAAGAAAAAATTAAATTGATCAATAAAATTGACACAAATTTTAAAGAAAGAAAATAAAAGAAAAAAAAGAGAAAATCTTTGATTTGTTTTAAATATGTTTTTCATTATAAAATAAAATTTGAAATTGAGTAAAATACTTTTTTGAAATTAAATATGCTTTCATCATTGGTATTTATCTTATTTTTTTTATCTTAATTTGTCATTAATTTTTTTTAGAAAGACATCTGAAAAATATAAAATTAAGATTTATTTATGGAAGATTCATATTCCATTCTCCAAAATGTTTTTTTAATAAGGGAAACTGAGTTTTATTGATAAAAAGGAAGAATCAAAATTATAATATATTTAAAGAAAAAATTGGAGACAATCACCAAAAATTCGACAGTCATTAAAAATTCATACATAAAATTAAAATATTAAAAATCAAAGATACAAAGTGAATGAAGCCTTTCAAATATTAAAACAATTTAGTACATTCATAAAATTTATCGTCTCTGTCGAACAAAATGTTTTACGATGTGATAAAAGAGTGACGGAGACAGTCAAAAAAAATTTATACATAAAATTAAAATATTAAACTAAAAATATAAAGAGGATGAAGTCTTCCAAACATAAAAATTATTGGCAAAATCTAAGTTCTTAGGTGAAAGCGAGAAAGTCTCAAAATCGAATCTCTAATTTCGAAGGTAAATTCTTTTTTTTTCCATTTACAGCTTATTTTTTTCATGAAAATCTTTAATTTTGTTGCAATAACAGTGAAACCCCATGGACTTCAGTCAAATCCTTTTCTTTTTTCTTTTTCAATAAATATTTTGATCATTTGGTTCCTGCATGTTTTAATCTAACTCATTTTCTTGTAATTCTAGCTTTGTTTGTTTCCTGGGAAATGTAGTTCAAGAAGAAAGGGAAAAAAATACTTTGTTTGTTTAGGTACAGCGATCCAATTGTTCTGTTTGCTTCTACTTTTATGTTCACTTTTGTCTATTGATGGAAAAAGGGAAATGATAATCATTCAAAAATAGCAAATTACTTGTATGCAACACTGATTCTAACCATTCAAATTAAAACTATGCTATTCGGATTTGCTTGTATGTTAATCGGACTCGAGTCTAATTGTCTAAAACAAGCATGGAATTAGGGTTATCATAAACAATCCACTAGACAGTGTGCATGGTTTCTGTTTGGAGGAGAAATATCTTTAAAATCTTGTAATTTAATCGGCTTCTTAATTATACAAACATATAAGGAAGTGCATATTTTTATATTTGGTTAAGTTTGATTTTCTGCTCCCTTGTTACCTTTTAGATTACTTAGAGAACGGATATCAACTCGAGACTCGAGGGATGATCAGATGTTGCAGAATCTGAAATGGGAAAGTACGTAGATAAGTGTTATGAACAACTAAAGAAGGGGAAATACATTATCAAAGTTTCGGACGAAGTTTATTTGTGCCCCTATTGTCCCCAGAAGAAAAAGCAGCATTACTGATACATCGATCTTGTCCGGCATGCTTCTGGTGTGGGAAAAAGTAGTTCTGCGGAAAGAAGACCGATAGAGAAAGCCAATCACCTGGCTTTGGCAAAGTATTTGGAAAAAGATCCCTGCCTGCGGTTAGTTCATCAAAATCTGTGGCTCAAGAGGCTCCTCGTACTGGTCGTGACCATGATGAGAATGGGATGTATGTTGCCAAAACTTCGGATGGAAAGCCAAATTACTGATACATGGATCTCGTCCAGGATGCTTCTGGTGTGGAAATAGTACTGCAAAATCACCAATAGAGAAAGCCAATCACCTGGCCTGTGGTTGGTTCATCAAAACCTGCAACTCAAGCTGATCCTCTTAGTGGTCGTGACCAAGATGAGAAAATTGTTTGGCCGTGGACAGGAATTATGGATAATATCCTTACTCGAAGGTTAGAAAATGGGCGATCTATAGGAAGAGATGGATCCACATTGAAGGTTGAGTTGATCAGGAGAGGGTTCAACCCCATAAGAGTTAGCCCACTTTGGAATTACGATGGTCATTCACGGATTGCTGTGGTGGAATTCAATAAAGATTGGCCAGGGCTACAGCATGCCTTGTCATTTGAGGAGGCTTACAAGGCAGATCACCATGGAAAAAAGGATTAGGGTGCTAATAATGATGGTAAGTATGGTCTTTATGCTTGGGTCGTTCATGCCGATGACTACAAGTCAAGTAGTAGTATTGGAAAACATTTACGCAAGACTAGTGACCTTAAGACCATCCCCAAGCTCATGGAGGAAGAAGCCAGGAAACAAGATAAACTTGTATCATATTTGACAAACATCACCGAGACTAAAAACAAGATAGACTTGTCTCATAGTTCATATGACCACATTTAAAATTGATTCCATCAGAGTTCAATGGTACTATTGGCAATAGTTTTGGTGATTTCCTACCATATATTTGTTTTATAAAAAGGGCATAGAAATGAAAATTCCAGCATCTTCTATTTTAGTTGCATTCCCAGGAATGTCGACCAAAGAGTTACCGGAAAATGTCAATGCTAACATGTTTCTTCTTCCAGAACATTGTTCAAAATAGTGCATTACAATTGGCTGCTTTGGAACGAAAAAGGGCTGATGAAAATTTAATGAAACTGGCTGAAGATCACAAGGTCTGTTTGTCATTCGAGCCTTTTATTTCGTTTTAATGCCACAATACTTGATTGTTTTAGAATGCTGAGAATTGATGATATGACTGGACCATCAATTTTCCAGAGGCGGAAGGAGGAACTTCACAATAGGATAATTCAACTGGAGAAACAATTAGATAAAAAAACAAGCATTAGAACTGGAAATCGAGCAACTCAGAGGGTCATTGGATGCAATTAGGCCAATGAGAGATGAAGATGATGTAGTTCTGATAATAATGGAAACAAATCTAAAGGAGTTGAAAGAAAAGGGGAGAGAGCTTGAAGATTTTGAAGCATTGAACCAAAGTCTAATCGTAAGCGAACGTAAGAGCAACAATGATCGGCAGGAAGCTCGCAAAGAACTAATCAACGTGAGTTCTTTTTCTTTTCTACTTTTAAAATGCTTGCCCTGCATTGATTTGTGAACTATTTTGCGATGCTCATCGTATAATTTCTTAAAATTCTGCTTCAGCATTTTATGGTTTGATCGTACTTGCCGGTCCGGAAGCACTAATTCAATCACTTTGTAGGGACTAAGAGAAATGTCCAGTCATGGAAATATTGGTTTCAAGAGAATGGGAGAACTCGACAGTAAACCGTTCCTCAAAGCAATGAAGAGAAGGTATAATGAGGAACTAGCCGAGGAGAGAGCTTCAGAAATGTTCTCATTGTGGGAGGAATATCTGAAGGATCCAGACTGGCATCCTTTTAAACGTATTAAACTCGAGGGAGACGAATAGTAGGTCTTTATTTCTTGACTCCTATTAAATTTGTTCTGCAACCCCAATTTCTCAACTTTACAATGTTGATACGAAGATGTCGTATATCATATACTAGAAGCTTGCGAAACACTCCTCGTTTGTTTCTTGTTCCGTTGCTTTCCTGTCGGTATGAAACGGTTTGCTCAAAGTTTGATAATGCTGGTTCAGGAAGTGATCGACGATGAAGACGAAAAGCTAAGATATTTGAAGGATGAGATGGGCAATGAAGTGTACAAGTCAGTCTTTTCGGTTATAAATGAAATAAACGAATACAACCCGAGCGGAAGGTACGTAACTTCCGAGTTATGGAACTATGGAGAAGGAAGAAGGGCAAGCCTGCAAGAAGGTGTTGAATGTTTACTGAATCTATGGAACTCCACCAAACGCAAACGATGAATGATCTGAAGGGATGCTAACTTATTTCTCAGGTAATTATTGTCGAAAATAGTGAAACTCTTGAGATGTTTGTCGTAAAGATGAATCACCGATCATTTCTTTCACCGTTTTATCACAGGAACTGATTTTCCGACCGAAAAATCAAAGAACACATGTCTGTAAGTATGTTCGAATCCCTTGTTAAACCATTTTCAGCTTCCAGGTGTATAACAATATACCTTTCTGGGATGGAACTGCATTCATTTTAGCACGATGAATTCAAGCTCATTATTTTCGTATCGGGATCGGGATCGGGATCGTAAACGATGCTGATGTAAGACATGTCGACTTAATGTAGTGTCGAGAAAACGTTGGAGAACTTTAATGTTACTGTGAAGTTGAGCTCCATATC
Source organism: Hibiscus syriacus (assembly GCF_006381635.1). Lineage (NCBI taxonomy): Eukaryota > Viridiplantae > Streptophyta > Magnoliopsida > Malvales > Malvaceae > Hibiscus > Hibiscus syriacus. The sequence goes on from NW_024062970.1 coordinate 366,828, forward strand.
CGACATGGATACCGGGATATGATCTTTCGAATATATGGAAATACTTAGAAAAATATTAAATTTTGAATACATATTCATATTTAACACTCACATTCGAATCATAGTATATCTGTCATATGTTTCCATGCATATGTCAAGTGCATTTTCCATTTTTTACCCTCAATATTCAACATGACATATTCAATGACATTATCATACATGCATGGCATGATCATAAAATATGGTGTGTATTTATGAATATTTTAAGTGGTGTTTGGATCAAGGAATATGGGATTCCCATGGGAATGAAATCTACATTCCCATGTTTGGTTGGCCGGGAATCTCATTCCCGGTAATATTTTATTACCAAAAGTAGATTTTTTGGGGTATATTACTGAGAATGTCATTATCTCTCTTTCTTTAGGTATTGTTGGATTAACGGCATTTTAAAATGCCCTTAAATTTTTTAAAAAAAATATTCTTCTTCTGTCATTGAATAATAAAAATTCTACAAAGGTTAAATTACAAATTTATCCTTAAACTATTTTAGATTTACAAAAAAAAATGTAATTAAAATTTTATATGAAGTTCAGGGGTTAAAATAAAATTTTACCCTTTTATTAAACCTTTTTATATTTTCAATTTTGTAAAAAAATATATATAAATTTTATGAATTTAAATTTTTTAAAGAAAATAAATAAATATTTTCTAACTTGTTAAAAAACAAATATATAATAAGGACAATTTGGTAATCATTTATTTTTTTAACTAAATATGGTAATCTTACATTCCTGCTAAACCAATCAAACACAAAATTCAACATTCCCAGTAATCATATTCCTTGACAATCTTACATTCTCACTTGTAATATTACATTCCGACTTGTAATCTTATATTTCGTGAACCAAACGCACCTAAAAGTCAAATATGTTATTAATCCCCTTCTTATGCGTATCTTTTTTTATTTGTATTTTTTATTTGTCTAATAAATTTTGAGTGTAAATTTTATTAATGGTCACTAAACTTTTAAAGTACCTACAGTTTGGCCACAAAAATCAGTTTTTCTTTATTATAGTCATTGAACTTAAGGTTTCCTTTATTTCTGTTTCAGTAATTAAAATATTTTTTAAGCCGGTGACTCCAATTAAAAATGGGTAAAGTATACAAATGTGTCCCCCTAATATAAGACATTATTTTATTGGGTCTCCTAACTATTAAAAGTTACAAAATGATCCCTAAATCATAGAATGTTGTTTTATTGAGTCCTTCAACTATTAGAAGTTACAAAATGATCATTTGACTATTTAATATATTCCAAATTTGTCCTTTTTCGTTAAAAAATTAACGGAAATCGGAGTTGGATGTTAATCTATCGTTTGAGATATGATAGTTGTTTGAGATTCTATGATCAAATTTTATTATATTCCAAACAACAGATCAACATCTAACCCAGACTGCCATCAATTTTTTAACGGACAAAGACGAGCATGGAACATAATGAATAGTCGGGTGATCATTTTGTAACTTTTAATAGTCAGGGATTCAACAAAATATCTTATAGTCGGGGATCATTTTGTAACTTTTGATAGTCGGAAGTCAAGAAAGCAACATCCCCATAATCAAAATACAAATCAGTACTACACTTTACCGTTAATTTAACAAGTGTATATATTTTCTACTCAAACTCTTTAATATTTTACTTATACTGAATTCAATAAAAGTGCTATTGATATTTTGTGTCTTTATTAACTGCCAATCGAAAATAAAAACAAAAACGTTATTAATATCTAAATTTGATTGAAGTGATATTTTTTTAGAATTAAAGGTGTAATTAATATGCATTAAACTCCATAAAAATAATGCAATAAATTCTAAAAGCACTATTTTCTAAAACATTTATAAAATTAATTAATTAATTAATTAATTATCGTCTACGTAAAATGTCTCTTTCTTTTTGGGGAGAAAGCGTGTAGAATTATTTGTTTGATAATAACAATTTCTGTCATAATGCAATTAATTTTGAAAATGAAATATTTATATGTTTTACAGAGAGGTGCAAGGTTGGACCCCGATCATAATTCATTTTATTATTTTATAAATTATAAAATGTTAAATTTATATTTGAAATTAATAATAATAGTTAGTTTTATCATAATTTAATCGCAATTATAAATTATAAAATGTTAAATTTATATTTGAAATTAATAATAATAGTTAGTTTTATCATAATTTAGTCGCAATAAAAATAAAAGAAAATCAATATGTCCACAACAAAGATGGATGAATAAGAACACGAAACAAACATCAAGAAGAAGAAAAAGGGATATAGTTAACGATTAACAATAAATCATATTGATGTCGATAATAAAAATGGGGTAAATTACACATTTAATACTTAAACTATCAGAGTTTTAGTCTATTTTAATACCTAAACTTTTAATTTTTCGTAATCATGCCTAAAGTTTAGTTTTTGTTTCATTTTAGCATCCCGTTATTAAAAATTTAACGCATTTACTACTTAAACTATCAGTTTTTTTCCGTTTTAGTTCATAAACTTTCAAAAGAAAATCCAAAACATAACATTAAATTTTGAATGGGGTACTAAAATGAAACAAAAATCAAACTTTAGTTATGATTTTGAAAAAAATTGAAAGTTTAGTTACTAAAACTGATAGTATATGTAATAAACGCATAATTTATCTTAAAAATATATAAAAAAAATTAAGAGAATGATAGGTTTAAGGAAAATAAGAGAGGAAAACGGCTAATTTATTTCATTCCAACTATATATAATTAAATTTTAAAAAATATTATTTTTAGTATTAAAAATTTAATTCGACTCGAACAACTCGAATGAAAGTCATTTTTTTTATCTAAGTCGAGATTAGTTTAGATGAATAGTCTAACCCTTAGACTAGACTCTCTCTTGAAATAAATGCATTTTTATAGCTTTTGAATTTCTAAAAGTTGGTCAATTATATTATATTTCAATTTTTTTCTGTATTTATAATTAATCGTTAATGAGACTTTGATTTAATATAAGTTTGGAGTTCGAATTTCAGGAATGTTAATGATGTGAGTATGGATGGGCATGGGATTTGAACTCAACAGGTTTCGACTTGATCGGGTTGGATTTTTTAAAAAAAAATTAGATTCGGGTCAATTCGGGTTCAGGTTTAGAGTGAAAAATACTTGACCCGAAAAATATATAATTTTACCTTATATATTTATGAATAATTATAATAATACCTTCTATATATAATTTTTTTTTTCAATTAAGTCACTGTTTTTATTGAATAATTTTTTTTAATTATTTTGGATCAGGTTTATAAGTTATATATCGGGTCGAGTGAAACCTTGTTTTGGTCGGGTCTCGGGTGGAGGCTCCCTTGTTCTCGGGTCGGGTCGGGTGGACTAAAAACCCGACTCATGCTCATCCCTAGATGTGAGCGTTTAATGTCAAAGACTGAGAATATTATTTCAATATATATTGTCTTATACTTACTCCACCAGATTAATAAATAAATATATAATCCAGATTAATAAATAAATATATAATTAAAATATGTATTATTTGTATTGGGTAAATGTAAACATTTGGAAGAAGAGATGAGCCGCAAGCAAACCGTGCACATTTAATATGTTTTGAAGAAACTATTTGTTATTATGGAGTTGTCTAATTTCAACAGAGCATTAAATTTATTATAAACTGTACAACCACATACGAAACAAACTTCATTTCGGTGCCATGATCAGTGGATTTTGATTGATTTCAGTACAATGTATATATATGTTAGTAATATTCTAAAATTTTATATTTATTTTAATATATGAATTTCACTTATGGTTCAACTCAGGAGATAAAGTTAACAACTAGTTGGTTTAATGGGATGAGGTACTAGGTCCCTTAAGTAAGGTCAGGGGTTCGAATCCTGACGTTTGCGAATGGAGCAATTGGGTTGAGAAGATCGCTCTCGTTTTTGCAGTACCTGATTTGGATTAGTCGGTCAATAGATCGGATATCGGTGATTAATTCAAAAAAAAATTAAATGTTAACCTAAATCATGGATACAATATAAATTAATAAATAATTTTATACTTATACAATATAAATCATAAAAACCATGTATATAATTATACACAATAGAAATATATAGACCACGTACATGATTTTACATTAGAGTGTGTGATTTTCTAAAAAAATATATTGAAATTTTTGAGGATATAAAATTATAAATTTTTAAAAAGATGTGATATTAAGTCATCAATAAAAATATAAAATATACTTAAATTACGTGAGAATTTAAAATTATCATAGTGTTATGCCCGTAACACCCTTCGATACAAATATATTGGATTTTTTTTAACTTATTAAAAAGATTTTATTACTTTTTCAAATTTAAAATAAAATAAAATTTTAGAGCAAAGTACATAAATGATCCCTGACTATAAGATACTATTTTATTTTCCGAGACTATCTAAAGTTACAAAATTGTCTTCTAATTATAGAGTGTTGCTTTGTTGAGTCTCTCGACTATTAAAGTTACAAAATGGTCACCGACTATTCCTTATGTTCTAAACTCGTCATTTTTGTTAAAAATTTGACAGTATTCGGAGTTGAACATTAATCTTCTAACTATGATATGATAAAATCTAATCCAATAATCTCAAACAATCATCATATCTCAGTCATCATGTTAACATCCAACTTAGACAATCGTTAATTTTTTAACGAAAAATGACGAACTTGGAACATAATGAATAGTTGGGGTGACCATTTTATAACTTTTAATAGTCGAGATACTCAACAAAGCAACACTCTATAGTTAGAGGATAATTTTATAACTTTCAATAGTCAATGGACTTAATAAGCAATACCCTATAGTTAGATAACCATTTGTGCACTTTACCCAAAATTTTATAATATCCAAATAAAAACTAAGATAAATTACATGTTTAGTATCTAAACTATTAATTTTAATTAGTTTTAGTATCTAAACTTTTAATTTTTTAAAACATACTTAAAGTTTAATTTTTGTTTCATTTTAGTACCTCTATTCAAAATTTAACGCTAAGTTTTGAACAAAATTGAAAGTTTATGAACTAAAACATATTAAAACTGATAGTTTATGTACTAAATGCGTTAAGTTTTTAACGGATGTTACTAAAATGAAACAAAAACTAAATGTTAAATATAATTTTTAAAAAATTAAAAGTTTAGGTACTAAAACAGATCAAAACTAATATTTATGCACTAAATGTGTTTAATTTTTAATGAAAGTACTAAAATGAAACAAAAACTAAACGTTAAATATGATTTTAAAAAAATTAAAATTTAGATACTAAAATAAATCAAAACTGATATTTTAAGTACTAAATATTTAGTTTATCCTAATAACTATTAGTAGTACTATTTAAGGAACCAATACTACTAAGAACATTCAAACAGGTTCTTCTACGTACAAAATAAAACCGAAGATCAAAGCGCAAAGAAGGAAAATCAATGTCTTCTTTCCGTTTTCTTCTTCGCTTCACAATTTTCCTTCTCATTTTCCGTCAAAACTTTGGTTTTCCTTCCAAACAGACACTCTTTTTACCTCTCAAAACGACCCTTGGTCGTCCCCCGCTGACCTTTCCCCCCTAACCCTAAACTTTCCTCCTCCGCCTTCGACGCCGCCGGAGCCACCACCAACAAGCTTGGCTTCCACCATAACGTCACTTTAACGGTTTCTTTATCCGTCGGCTCGCCGCCGCAGAATGTTACCATGATCCTCGACACCGGGAGTGAACTGTCATGGCTTCACTGTAAAAAAACTCCCAACTTAACTTCCACTTTTACTCCTGAACTTTCCAATTCCTACAATCCCGTCCCTTGTGCTTCCCCGGTTTGTAAAACCCGAACCCGAGATATAACCATACCGGCTTCCTGCGACCCGAATAATCAACTTTGCCACGTGGCTGTCTCTTACGCTGATGCTTCCTCGATTGAGGGAACTCTCGCGTATGAGAATTTCGTAATTGGATCTTCGACCCGACCCGGGTTTTATTTGGCTGTATGGACTCGGGTTTTAGCTCGAATTCGGACGAAGATTCGAAGACAACCGGGTTAATGGGCATGAACCGTGGGTCCTTATCTTTTGTGAGTCAAATGGGTTTTCCCAAATTCTCGTATTGTATATCGGGTTTCGACTCCTCTGGTGTTTTACTTCTCGGTGATACGAGCTTCTCATGGCTTAAAACTTTAAATTATACTCCTTTGATTCAAATATCCAACCCGTTACCGTATTTTGATCGGGTTGCATATACCGTCCAATTAGTTGGTATTAAAGTCGGGGATAAAATGTTGGACCTACCAAGATCCGCTTTCTTACCCGATCACACGGGCGCGGGTCAAACAATGGTTGACTCGGGCACCCACTTTACTTTCTTAATGGGTCCGTTATATGCCGCGATAAGAAACGAGTTTTTGCAACAAACAACAGGAGTTCTACAAGTTCTCGAGGATCCGAACTTTGTTTTCCAACAAGCAATGGATCTTTGCTACCAAATCAACGAGTCAGTCGGAACGGGTTTTTCAAACTTACCGCGAGTCAGTTTGATGTTCGACGGGGCCGAGATGGCCGTATCGGGCGAGAGGCTGTTATATCGGGTGCCCGAGATGAGTAAGGGGAGTGATTCGGTGTATTGCTTCACATTTGGGAACTCTGATCTTATGGGGATTGAAGCGTTTGTGATTGGGAATCATCATCAACAAAACGTGTGGATGGAATTTGATTTGGTGAAATCAAGGGTCGGATTTGCAGAGACCAGGTGTGATCTTGCTAGTCAACGGCTAGAGATAGACCTATAAAATAGAGGCACCCATTATAGTCCAATCATGCTCCACCTTTTTAATAAAGATGGACCGTTGATCCTACAATGTATGGCGATGATTGGAAAAACATGGGATTTTTTTATTGAAATAATATATATTTATATTTCAATTTTGCGAGAATAAATGTGTAATTTAGGTGTAAGTTTTGTGAAAATTGGTTTTGTTTATCAAATGTGGCATGCTTGTGCTCTTGTTCGTGTTCGTGTTTTCATATCGTGTCTAAGAATACGGACCGCGTTTATTTCTAATCCATTAACCAAGTTCTGAAAGTGCCCTAATCAACATTGTAGCTTAAGCAAAAGAGTGTGAAAGTGACACTCCATCAGTAAGGAATATCACCATTAAAATGGCTGGCATGAAACTTCATCAGTTTGATATGTAAAATCCTTCTTTAACTATTTGCCTTTGCCCTTACCCTTTCCTTGACCTTTCTTGGCGTCCAACTTGGCTTGAATACGAGCGGCCGCAGCGGCTTTTGCTTCTTCTCTCTTCTTTTTCTCTTCCTCCTTCACTGCAGCAGCGAGTTCCCTCTGCTTCTTCAGCTCCCTGATTTTACGTTCATCGAAATTCACAGCGTTACATGCATACAAAGAGTGTTACTCAAGAATACAAGCGGAAAGTGGTACAAGAAAAAAAAAAGAGATGCAACTTACTCTAGCCTAGCTCTCTCCTCCGAAGCGCTACCGAGACTAGAACCTTTCCGTGGCCTGCAGGACAATAACTCCACCTCGAATACAAGGGTAGCACTGCATACAAAAAATATGAAATCATATTCCTCCTGACACAATTTCGAAGCCAATCACATTCATCGCGACTATTTTACTCAAGACTCGGGTGGAAGTATCAAATACGAGTATGTTCCAACACAGTTATGTTCAATCTTTTTTTAAGTTTTTTCCATGTATTTTGAGGGTCCTTGAATATCGAACACCAGAACTTCAAGTAAAATGAAGAGTTCAAACAACATACGCCATACACCATAACCATATCTCCCAACAAAACACAGATCTAATTCAAGATCTATAATTTCTATCGTCATAGCTCTTGATAAAAGATAGTTGCATTATAATGACAATAAAAGATGAGAATAAGAATCACATACTTAGGTGGGATATCGGGCGGAGATCCAGCAGCACCATAGGCATACTCCGGCTTGCAAGTTATTTTCGCAACTTCACCAACCTGCCGAAAAGGGGAAAAATGATATGTAACAGAGGCCTAATTAACTAAAAATCAACATGGAGAAAACATATTTTTGACCTTCATAGTTTTTATAGCAAGGTCCCAAGCCTGAATAACCGCGCCCTTTCCGAGCTCAAAGGAGAAGACGGAATTATCTTCATGTGTAGTATCGAAAACTTCACCAGTTTCAGCAAGAGTGCCTTCATAATGAACTGTTCAAACACCAAAGAAGTAAATCTACAAAGCTGGAATCTTGTGGGAGAGCCCATTTATGTATTTGGACTACATAGATAAATAAGGATTAAAAGGAAATTAAAATTCTAGCTGACCAAACAAGATAATACAATATCATTTCGTGTGAAAGACGTGTTTTATTATACGGCATTTCTCAGCCACGAAATTCAGCAACGGTTTATATATGATCATATGAATAAAATGCCATTCATCATAGAAAATGAATATACGCTGCATGTCCGAAACAAGTGCATACCATCAACCAACGGAAGATCCTGAGACGGGACAAGAGCATCAGCTTTGGCCCGTGTTATGATCTTCTTAACAACACCTCCGTCGCCGGTCAAATCAGTAACATCATCCATTGTGATTAGACTTTAAAAACCTGATCAGGCAGGAGAAGCAACGGATAAGAAAAACAAAGTCAAAATTTTCGAATCTATAATGATTAAACAATCATTTCCGTGATCTAAGGAAAACAAAAAACCAGAGACACACCACAAAACCGAGCGAGAAACCTTTAGAAACTAATCAACTAAGAGTAGACTGTCAACTTGTTATCCCAATATAAGAATCTTAGTAAAACGCCACTCGAATCTATTAAAACACCCTGACAATCAATAAAAATTCGATCATTCTTACATCTTTGAAAAAAAAAATCAAAGACACCGGTTCTTTTCAACGTGGATCATTCATGCCACCAATTCAAACTTATACCTAAAGAAACATACCAATAAACTATTTTCCAAACAATTTCTCTCAAAATCAGGAATAAATACATATAACCTTGAATCTACTGTCCTAATTTCTTCGATCATTTCCCACAACAACTTTCCCCAAATGGGAAATACCAATCAGCACATCATTTCACATAATTGGGTTCTTTTCTTTCAATTTTTCTCTAAAAAAGTAAATTAAAAAGTAACCCAACCAATAAAAACAATTCATGAACTTCTTTACACTCTAATTTCAAATTCAGTGGCTAAAAAAAGGACTATATTAAAGTGTTCATTAACTGACCCGGATTGCAGCAAGGACTGAGGATCCGAAGTGATATCGAGAGATCAGTTATAGGGGTCGTGTCGGACGCTGATTTTCGGAAGGAATCGCCGTCGATTCTGGTGGCCATAAAGCTGTCAAAGTGGGTGGGTTTTTTAGGGTTCGGATGAAGAGTTATAAAGGAAAAGGAATATGGGAGTGGAATTAGAATATTTCCAAAACTGCGATTCAGACTCGCGTTTCAAGCGTGTGAAACGCACGCTGATGTTGAAACTAGTCTACACATGACCTTATTAAACTTGAATTATACTGAGTATAATGTTTTTTATACACATATATAATCCACCATTATATATCTTTAATTATTTATTTTAATATTAATTAAAAATATACGATAATTATATTAAAATTTAAATATTATATACTAATAGATATAATAAAATTACGTTGATACAATTAAAAAATAAACAATATTGATAATTTTAATCGAATACAATGACAAAAATATCCCATAAATATATATATAATTAATGGAATCAGAAGTCCTCAAACTATGATCATCCTTTCATATTAATCCTTAAACTTTTAAACATTTCAAGTTCAACCCCAAACTACGACTCATTTTAAATTAGTCCTCAAACTTTTGAACATTCTAATTTCATCCTTAACATTCGGTAATATGTTCGATTATTTATGTTTGTTTATGTTCATTCGTTTATGAGCGTTCATTTATGTTTAGCCCAATCTCTCTAGACCCATTTAAAATATTAAAGCCTAATAAATTTTAATCTGATACCCATACAAATGTATTATTCAATTAAATTCAATTAATTTTAAATACAAATTAACAAAGCTCAAAACAATTAATAATCATAAAATTGTTAGGAAAGAAAAAAAATATATTTTCATTTATGTTTGTTTACGTTTGTTTATGTTAATTTATTGTGTTCGTTTACGTTCGTTTATTGTGTTTGCTTATCTTCGTTTACATCCGTTCGTTTATGTTCGTTCATTTGTGTTCGTTTATCATTTAAATGAACGAACATGAACAAGCTACATTCCTTAACGAACGAACACGAACAAGCTACATTCCTTAACGAACGAACACGAACAAGAATTTTTTTGTTCGTTTATGTCCGTGTTCGTTCATTTGTTCAGTTAAAGTTAAATGAACGAACATGAACATATCTCGTTCGTGTTCGTTCGGTTCGTTTACAGGCATATCTACGTAGACTTTTGGCTACCATTTCTACCAAAACAGATTGGGTACATTAGTTGTTCAATACTAAATTATCTGTTTTAATCCTTTTTAGTATCAAAATTTTTAATTCTTTTTAAAACATACCTAACTTTTAAATTTTATTTTATTTTAGTGTCCGTTAAAAATTTAACGTTAAGTTTTTTTTTTAAAAAACTAAAAGTTTAGATATTAAAATGAATTAAAACTGATAATTTAGGTACTAAACACATTAAAATTTTAACGGTGGGTACTAAATTAAAATAAAAACTAAACTTTAAAATAATTTTGAAAAAAGTTTAAGAATTAAAATGGCTCAAAATTGATAGCTTAAGTACTAAACGCACAGTTTACCCAAAAATATTTTGTATGCCTCTCCTTGACTCTTATCATTTATTTTGTTAGAATTTGGTTAAATACTTAAATAAGGACCTAATGTTTTAGAGATTACTTAACCAAGGGTCTAACTTTACAAAGATAAGAGTTTCATGTTTTTGTGTATGTTCGAATAAAGGTCCAACCTTTTAAAAGGATTGAATAAGGGTTTAATATTCTTTTAATCTGCTCAATTAAGGGCCTAACCTTTTGAAAATGTATTCAAATAAGGGCTCCATTTAGACATATTAGGAAACGTTGGACCCTTAATTTAGCAGAACAAAAACATTATTTCCCCCCTACGTCCCTCATCACATACAAAATGTAAACCCCAAAAATCCCGGCACCACCATTGTCAGCAGAGAGCAAAAAATAACTCTCTTTCAGACCACTTTTGATATAAAGAAAGGTTATTTTTCTCTCTCTTAGGTATAGTTTGCGCCTGTTAATCTGTGGCTGTTTATTTCATTCAAGATATTACATTTGATTCTATTTTGAAATCTGGGTTATTATGCTTTTGAGGATTTGTTGATTATGGTGCCTTGAAGAAACGATTTTTTTTTCTGGTATATGTGTATTATTCTGTTAGTTCCAAAGGCAATACCTTTACAAGAAACTGTTTTTCTTCCAAGCTTAAAGCTGAGAGAGACCCTGATAAGTATTCACCTCTGCGCATGATAAATTGCCTGAACAATATTCTAAGTTTAATATGCCTGCTACTTGGTTTCTAAGGTGATGGACTTTTTTGAAAAGTTTTAGCCTTAATGATGATGAATAGAATGGCCATGTTTTCATCGTTTCGGGTTATTCAGCACTTGCTCTTGCTTAACATATCACTTTTCACTAGAGAATGATGCACGATGTAGTAACTAGTAACTAACATTTCACTGCATGCACATTCCAAATGGCTGGAAGAATTTTAGGTTGGTTGGATTCTTCCATGAAGTGCATTGTTACATGTCTCAAACTCAAAGAAGGTTATTTAGTATAGGGTAGGCTACCCTACCTACTTTAAGAAGAAAAAAAAGAGAACACTGTTGTAGTAATTGCAGAATAAACGGATGGGCCATGCACAAACCAATTAATAACAACTAGTTGCAGAGAAAGATTCCTTTTTTCTTTATTGAAAATAGAAAAATGCCCGTCATTGTTGAAGGGCTTCAAAGAAATGTAAATGTAGTGGAAAAGCCTTGCAAATAATTGAACTTGAAACAAAGGCTTCAAAGACATCAAATCCCTTAACTTCAAGGAAAGTGTTAGTGTTAGAGCGGTTTCCTGTTTTCTTCTCAATCAAACAGCTCTTGTTTGTACTTTGTATTGGTTCTTATCAAGTCTACGTGACTTTTCTGAGTCGTCTTCATTCATGTCATGTCATGTCTGTCTTGGGGCCATGCACAGACCAACAAGTTGCATAGGAAGATTCCTCTTTACTCAACCCACTATGGCACAATTGAAAAAGGAAAAAAATAACAAAAATCCGTACTTTGGATCCCTTATTTGTTAAGCGTTTTCTCTCCATTATGCAGTAATCTTATAACGGGACAAAACTTTCGAGATAATATTCTGAAAGAAATTAATTCATGAGTTAATGCATTCTCAAGATTAATTACTTAAATAGAGTGAAATTCACAATGTTGGCCGTAGGTCGCCATGCCTTCCAGGCGACTTTGTAGGTCGCGATACACTCCGGACGACCTTGTAGGTCGTCATGCACTCCGGGCGACCTACCCTTACTCAAACAGAGAGAATGAACGTGTTGCATGGCACATGCACGTCCCAACACATAGGTCGCCATGCCCTCCGGGAGACCTTGTAGGTCGCCATGCACTCCGGACGACCTTGTAGGTCGCCATGCACTCCGGGCGACCTACCCTCGCTCGGCTGCCCTCGGATTCCCTCGCATAGCTCGCTCGGATGTCCTCGCATAACTCGTTCGGATGGCCTCTGATGCTCTCGGATAGCCTCGGTCGGATGGCCTCGGATGCCCAGCGTGTTGGGACGTACATGACACATACTATCTCTTGTAGCTCACGAGGAAGACATGACGACCTAGTAGGTCGTCCGGAAGGCATGGCGACATACGGCCAACACTGTAGATTTCACCTTATTTGAACAATTAATCTTGAGAGTACTTTATCTCGTGAATTAATTTTTTCCAAAACATTATCTCGAAAGTTTTACCCTCATAACCGAAATCCTTCGCCTACTCACTACTTTCCTTCTAAACTGAAACAAAAAACGCATTCTTTATTCTGCACCAATTTCTTTGAGCAACTTTGATTTCTTCTTTCTTGTTTTTTGTTTCCCCTTCAAAACAAAACCCAATCTTTAGATTTCTTTTTTGTGTTCAATTTTACTTGCTTTCTTTTACTCAATCATCAACTTCCAGATCCTCTAAGCAGGAAATATAGTTTGATTTTGAAGTCCCCAAGTATTTACCAGAATCATGGGAAATTGCTTCTCCATACAATTTAGTTTCGAGAATATCCTCATCCGAGGCTGGGATTCCACTATCGGACAGGCTAATTACGAGTGAAACCTTAAAGAAAATCTTCCTACCTTATCTGCTGTTCTTGATGAACTGAAGGCACGAAGGGATGACGTGCAATGGAAGGTTGATCTGGAAGAACAACGGCTACTGAAGCGACTCCATGAAGTTGATCTATGGCTTTCACAGGCGGCAACTATGATAACAGAGGCGGGAAATTTGATTGAAGATGGCCCTCAACAAATAAATAACTTGTGTCTCGGCGGCTGTGTTTCCAAGAATTGCCTGTCTGCCCACAAGTTTGGGAAAGAGGTGGCCAAAATTCTTGAAGATATAAAGGATCACACTAGTAAAGGAGTTTTTGACAAGGTAGCAGAAACTCAGCCCCAACCTTCAGTGGTAGTTAGACCTGAGGAGCGACCAGTTGCTCTTGAATCCACATTCGACAAGGTATGGAGCTGCATCATGGACAAAGGTGTAGGAATCGTTGGCCTCTACGGCGTAGGAGGCGTTGGAAAGACAACACTCTTGACCCAAATCAACAAGAAGTTCGGCATAACAACTAATGATTTTGATGTCGTAATTTGAGCGTTGGTGTCTAAAGATTACAATGTTGAAAAGGTTCAAGATGAGATTGGTGCAAACATTGGTTTTTCCAACGAGTCCTGGAAGAATAAAAGGGTTGATCAGATAGCTGTAGATATCAACCGGGTCTTGCGTAACAAGAGATTTGTTGTGTTACTGGATGATTTATGGAAGAGGGTAGACTTGAAAAAAGTTGGGATTCCATAACCAAGCCAAGAAAACGGTTCTAAACTTGTCTTCACTACTCGATCTTTGGAGGTTTGTGGTGAAATGGAAGCTCGAAAGAAAATTAAAGTGGAGTGTCTGAAACTGGAAGAGGCTTGGAAATTATTCCAAGAAAAGGTTGGGGAAGAAACTCTCCACAGCCATCCAGATATTCCAAAATTAGCTAAACATGTAGCCGAAGAGTGTTGTGGGTTGCCTCTTGCACTGGTTACGATCGGTCGTGCCATGGCTTGCAAGACGACACCTAGGGAATGGAATTATGCAATCCAGAAGTTAAATCAATCCACCTTACCCAAAATGGAAAAGAGAAAATAACCTCATTGACCAAAAATGCCTTATAATATACGATTTTAACTAATTTTGTTTGGATTTGCCAAAATGATCATCTAAATCGCAATGCGATCGATAATTCGCAACGCGATCTCCGGTATCGCAAATCAGTTTCCAGATTCGCAACGCGAACTTCGACTATCGCAATACGAGCTTGGACTATCGCAATGCGAACTTCGACTATCGCAATACGAATTTGGACTATCGCAATGCGAACTTGGACTATCACAATGCGAATATGTAAATCGCATTACGATAGTCGACTATCGCAATGCGAACTTGTAAATCGCAATGCGATAGTCGAAGTTCGCATTGCGATAGTCGAAGTTCGCGTTGCGATAGTCCAAGTTCGCATTGCGATAGTCGACTATCGCATTGCGATTTACAGAACTTGGACTATCGCAATGCGAATATGTAAATCGCAATGCGATAGTCGAAGTTCACGTTGCGATAGTCCAAGTTCGCGTTGCGATTTATTCCAAATTCATTGCGATAGTCCAAAATCGCAACGACTGGTGGTATTGCATTTGTTTCTTAAGAATTTTCTCTAAAAAGATAGTATTCGCGCGGACGTGTCGAAGACACGTATTACCACGACCACGACCACGACCACGAGACGGACGGCGGCGGCGATGGCGCGCGAGAGTCCTCATTGTTCTTTATCAATCAACAAGGAAGTGGGAAAGCCAAGCCTTAAATACCATTCCCAATTGTGTTTCCAATACTATGTGGGATTGAGCATTACCAACACTTGTTTCCAATACAATGTGATTATTCAGGAAACAATTAACAATCATGCACCTTAAAACAACTGAATCAGCAACCAATTGCATTAGTATTATACGATTAAATATGTCATAATTAAAAGTCAATCTATAATCAATCACGATTATTGCAATTTTAAGCAAAACATTCAAAAATAATATCACTATTTAAGGCTCAATCCCACATAGTATTGGGAACAAGTGTTGGTAATGCTCAATCCCACATAGTATTGGAAACACTATTGGGAATGGTATTTAAGGCTTGGCTTTCCCACTTCCTTGTTGAGTGATAGAGAACAAGGGGGACTCTCGCGCGCCGCCGCCGCCGTCGTCCGTCTCGTCTCGGGTCGGGTCGGGTCGTGGTCGTGGTCGTGGTCGTGGTAATAGTAATAGTAATAGTAATAGTAATAGTAATAGTAATACGTGTCTTCGACACGTCCGCGCGAATCGCAATGCGATAGTCGAAGTTCGCGTTGCGAATCTGGAAACTAATTTGCGATACCGGAGATCGCGTTGCGAATTATCGATCGCATTGCGATTTAGTTGGTCATTTTGGCAAATCCAAAAAAAGTTGTTAAAATCGTATATTATAAGGCATTTTTGGTTAATGAGGTTATTTTCTCAATGGAAAATGAGGTATATCCGCTTTTGAAATTCAGTTACGATAATTTGCCTCCCATAATGAAATGGTGTCTCCTATACTATTGTCTGTATCCTGAAGATTATAATATTCCCAAAAGTAGATTAGTGGAGTATTGGTTTTGTGAAGGGTTGTTGAATGAATTTGTGATAGAATTAGTGAAGCTCAAATGCAAGGAGACCACATTATCAACTCTCTTATCTATGCATGTTTATTGGACAGAGCAGAAGAATCATTTGATGGGGAAGAGTATGTGAAGATGCATGGTGTGATCCGAGACATGGGTTTGTGGATAGCATGCGAGCTTGAAGAGAAAGAGAAGAGTTTCTTTGTAAAAGCAGGTGCTCAATTACTAGAGGAGCCAAATGTTAAGGCATGGGAAGGTGCAAAAAGAGTGTCGATGATGCATAATCAGATTAAAGTTCTTAGAGGAAGCCCTAAATACCCTAAACTTCAAACTTTGTTTCTCAGCCGAAATAAGTTTCAGGCGATCAACGATGGCTTTTTTCAGTTTATGCCTCAACTAACTGTTTTGGATTTGTCGTGGAACAAATATTTAAAAGCACTACCAAAGGGAATTTCAGAATTGATTTCTCTAGAATGTCTTGATCTATCCGAAACTGATATAACAGAGTTGCCAATGGAAATGACATCCTTAACCAAACTGAAAATGTTGGACTTGAGTAACATGCACCATCTCGAAAGAATCCCACATAATTTGATATCTAGTTTTCCAAGTTGCAAATATTCAGGTTGGACAATGTTCTGGATAGGGATGATAATGAAAAGCTTATAGAGGAATTGAAAAGTCTGCAACTTCTGAATATACTAAAGATACCACCAATAAAAAGCATGTCTGCTCTACAAAGTTTTCTAAGCCACCACTTGTTTCGATGCAGCACCGAAGCACTAGAGTTGTTGTCTTTTCAGGAGACAAATGTGTTTAATGTTTTTTGTTTAGAAAACATGAAGCGTCTTGAGATATTACGTATTGGTGGTTGTGAAAACATGGAGGAGATGAAAATGGAAAAACTGCATACCAGGGGCTCTCCGAGTACTAATTATACTTCAGGCTTCCACACCTTGAGGACTGTTGTAATTTCAGGTTGTGAAAAATTGAAGGACGTTACCTGGTTGTTTCTTGCTCCAAATCTCAAGTCTCTTTGGATATATGGGTGTGCAAAAATGGAAGAAATACTGAGCGAGGGAAGACTCGGAGATGTTGCAGATGTGGTGGGAATTCCACTACACCATTTCTGAACCTTCAAACACTTCGTCTATGGGGACTACCGGAATTGAAGAGCACATACTGGGATGCCCTACCCTTCCCATGTCTGAAACGTATTCAAATAAGCAGTTGTCCTAAACTGAAGAAGCTTCCTCTCAACTCTGACAGTGCTAAAGGGAATCACATCACCATTCAGGGATTTCAAGACTGGTGGAAACGACTAGAATGGGAGAATGAAGCCACTCGAAATGCTTTTATGCCATCTTTTGACGGAAGAAATCAATTGTGAACCTCATCGTGAATGGATCGATCATTTAAAGAACTTTAAATTATTTTTATATTATATATATTAATTTTATATTTATATCTTTAAAATTTTATAATATCTTACCTCTGAATTTTTAATATACTTTCTAAAAATAAAATCCAACGTCGGTTTCATAACTTACTCATGCTCACACTGTTCTTAACGGTCAGGAAAAATGGTCTTACCTTATACCGTAGTCATTGGTCAAGCCTACAAGCAAAGTTTTAGTATTAGACAAGAGAAGTCAATTGAAACGAAATCATCTCCTAGAAGTAACGTGTGCATCCAACACATCTAATGGCATGACATTTTAAATATATATATATATATATATATATATGTTTAATTTATTTTTCAAAAAATAAAAATCATTAAAACAATTAATTTTTTTATTATTTTAAATAATTTTTAAAAACCTTTTTAGGATTTTATTTGAATATTTTTTACAATTTTCAATATATATTTTTTATACCGAGAGAAACCTGATTGAGTCACATTGTAAACACTCCCTTTTATCAACGAGATCGTTCTGTAAGTTCATATAAAAAGAGAGTCAAAGTGAGAATGTCAGTATACTTCTTGAGCCATTTTAGGTATTAAGCCTTCTTTCAATATCATTTTTTTTTGTGTGGAAAAAGTCTGTGGCTCTCAGGCTTGAACATGAGTCTTGTTGATGACTAATCCTATGCCTTAGCCGATTAAACTATGCCTTCTTTTAGTATTAGCAATGGAAAAAAGGTCCACCAAAATCCAAACTGCAGTCTTTGACTCTCATTTTAGATTGATCACAAACTTTTGAATCTTTTAATTTATCCCCCAAATTCATCCAAATATGTAATTAGCTTCAACAATAGTTTAACCTAGATTTTTTTCTAACATATAATATTAAAACTTGACCTAACAATTTTATTAAAAAGGGATGAGATTGATATATACATATAATTTGGGATGAACTTAAAATGGTCAAAAAGTTTGGGGACCAATTTAGAATGAAAATCATAGTTTGAGGATGAAATTGAAATGTTAAAAAGTTTGATGACTAATCTAGAATGATAGTCATAGTTTAAGGATGAAATTAAAATATTTAAAAGCTTAGGGACTAGTTTAAAATAAGAATCATATATAAAGGATGTATGATACAATTAACTCTCTCTCTCTCTATGCGTGTGTCTTGCTACCATTAGCCAATAGA
The DNA here is from genome assembly GCF_006381635.1 of Hibiscus syriacus. NCBI lineage: Eukaryota > Viridiplantae > Streptophyta > Magnoliopsida > Malvales > Malvaceae > Hibiscus > Hibiscus syriacus. The sequence continues at coordinate 385,467 of NW_024062970.1, forward strand.
CAAGTAACAACAAAACAAGACACGAAGAAGCTGGAAACATTATAATGTAAAAATAATAAATAAATCTTAGTACTCTTAATGCATTTGGATATGACAAATTATTGAGATAATGTCAACTAAGAAGCATGCATCAATACCACTAACTACATAACGATGATATTAAATGATCAAAGATAGACCAATAGCATCAACTAGGTGGCTCAACTAATAAACAGTTTGATATCGTTTAAGTATGTCTCAAGTTCGAGTCTTTATGTATGCATAAAATCCCCTACTGGGAAACTCACCAACCCAAGCCAGGTGTGCAACCCGGATCGATCTAGATTAATCAGAACGAAGCCTTAAAACTGGAGGGTAACAAAAAAATTAGCAAACTCCAAATCTTTCTCTTTTCATTTCTTAAAAATTCATATTAATTTTCGTATTCGACCCTTGTTCGTATTCAGATGAATAAAAATATAGTCCTCGAAAAACCTTTCAACAATATGATAATAGACGACACACGCGAAAAACCAAATCCGAATAACATAGATTGTGATACCTCTAAAACCTGAATGACCGAACAATTGAATCAAAAATTTGATATCTCTAAGACTCGAATAATCGAGTCCGAATATCATAGATTGTGACGCCTCAATATTATCGGCATAGTGTTGCTCATCAGTTACACTATAGTTCCATATCTTCACCTTAATTATGGACGACATCTATTGTGCGACAACATACGGTGTCCTATGGTATATGCTTTTCGCTTACGATATTGTCCTAGTTGCTGAAACAAAAACTGAGTTGAATAGTAGACTAGCTACCTGGAAGAATGCTTTGGAAGAAAAAGATCTAAGGATCAATTTTAAAAAGACGGAGTATTTATGTTCAAACTTTAGTGGGAACCAAAACGATGAAGATGTAGAAGTATACATAGAAGGACACGTTCTCCCCTCAAAGGATTGTTTCAAGTACCTATGGTCTATGATACATAAAGATGGGGGTGTAGATGATGACGTTACACACCGTATAAAGGATGGATGGCTAAAGTCGAGGGCTGCTACTGGAGTTTTGTATGACAAAAAGGTGCCTCTAAAACTTAAGGGAAAATTTTATAGAATGACAATAAGACCAGTGATGCTATATGGAGCAGAATGTTGAACAATCAAGAAGGATCACGTAAGGAGGATGGAGGCCGCAGAAATAAGAATGCTTCGATAGGCATGTGGTAGGACTTTGTGGAACATGACACCAAACTCTGCTATTAGAATGTCCTTGGGGGTGGTGCCTGTATCCGAAAAATTGAGGGATGGAAGATTACGGTGGTTTGGGCATGTCTGTCGACGACAACCGTCGGATGCGGTCAGGAGGGTAGAGTCGATTACAGTCGTCGGTGCGAGAAGGAGAGGACGACCAAGGCAGAAGTGAGAAGACTGCTTGAGATCTGATTCGAAGGATTTAGCCCTTACTGAGGACATGACCTCTGATAGGAAAGTATGGAGACTTAAGACCAGGATAGCCGAGTAGTGCGGATCACATCCATAGGGTGTATCATATCTGTCTTCTTTTAATACCTTTGTAGTAATTTCCATGACTTCTACTTTTTATACGTTTCATTCATTGGAAATTATGAAAGCTTAGAACTAGGGTAGCGGAGTAGTGTTGCCTTAGTTTAGGTTTTAACCCATTTGACTTCACTCGTTCACGTAGCCTGCTATCGTTGACTTCTGTGTATCATTCCCTTCATGTTCCCTCTTTTTAAATTTAGTCGGGTCTTACGTTGCTTTCTATATGCATAGAGTTTTACGCAGGGATTTACTTCACATTACAGATGCGTATATGAAGACTGCATATGAAGACTGTTCAACTATGTATTTATTTATTTATTTATACATGCATTGCATTTTATCTTTATTTTAAATTTTCTGACTGCCAGAGGTCTTCCACGGAAGCTGCTCTCAAACTGGTGTTTAGGGACAACCTACTACCCTACCTCCCCCTTACCCCATTGCATATGGGAATAGGATTTTATTGTTGTTGTTGTTGTATCATCATAACTCACATATAAACCCTTACATCAATACTATTATGATCAACAATGATTTTATTTAATCAAACGAAAATATTAATAGAATTTGAAAATTCAAAGATAACATTGATAAAATTTAAAATGATAAACAATATTGATAATTTTAAGGGTAAATTACGTGTTTAGTATTTAAACTATTAATTTTGGTTTATTTTAGTACCTAAACTTTCATTTTTTTCAAAATCATATCTGACATTTAGTTTTTGTTTCATTTTAGTGCCCTACCATTAAAAATTTAACATATTTAGTACCCAAACTATCAGTTTTGATCCGTTTTAGTACCTAACTTTCAAAAAAATCAAAATTTAACGTTAAATTTTGAAAGAGGATACTAAAAAGAAATAAAAACTAAACTTTAGACATGTCTTTGAAAAAATTGAAAGTTTTATATATTAAAACGGACAAAAACTATAGTTTAGATACTAAACACGTAAAAAAATTTAGCTGGCCCTATTCTCATATGTACTGGGGTAAGGGGGAGGTAGGGTAGTAAGCTGCCCCCAACGCTAGGTTGAGAGCAACTTCCGTGGAAGACCTCCGGCAATTATGAATACGATGATAAAAATACCCCATAAACAAGAGACAAGTAACAAGAAAACAAGACACCAAGAAGCTGGAAAACATTACAATGTAAAAATAATTAATAAATCTTAGTACTCTTAATGCATTTGAATATGACAAATTATAGAGATAATGTCAACTAAGAAGCATGCATCAATACCACTAACTACATAACAATGGTATTAAATGATCAAAGATAAACCAATAGCAAACTCCAAATCTTTCTCTTTTCTTTCTTAAAAAAATCATATTAATTTTCGCGTTCGACCCGTATTCGTATTCAGATGAATAAAAATATAATCCTCGAAAAACCTTTCAAGCATACGATAATAGACGACACACACGAAAAACCGAATCCGAATAACATAGTTGTAATATCTCTAAAACCCGAATGACCGAACAATCGAATCGAAATAACATAGGTTGTGATATCTCTAAGACCCGAATGGCCGAAGTACCCATGTCGAAGACATACCGATATCCGACCAGTGCATCCTAACCCGAGTAACTTAACAAGGCAATATACAGAATGTTAATTTGATTCAAAGAGAATGTGAGATTCAAATAGACAATAAGCATCTTTGATGCATAGAAAGACATGACAACATCCTTAAATATCATTTACATTGCCCTAAATGGCTGTGTATCAATACGAAGACATCGATGTTTTTCGTTAAGAATTTGCAGTTGTAAAAGGCATTACCATTGCTGCTATTTGCTTATTTCCGGATGCATTTTTACGTATTATGAATGTTGATGTAATTACCTGTGGCCATATGGTAGCCACCGGAGCAATCTGGTACACGCTGCATTTCAGCCACCGGCGAAGATTTTATGTAAGTAACCTGTTGCGAATAATCGTCAATATCAAGTTCTTATATATGTTGTATGCAACAAAACCGGAAGAAAAGGTCTGTATGCTTGTTTTAGGAAATCCGGCACCTTATCGTCGTATATGCGAGATCGGTAACTGAATCATAACCATCAAAGACTGCAGCTAATTTTGCAAGACTTTGCCTTCCATGAGTAGCAAAAGATATGCACTTATGAGGCAGGCTCCCATGACGAGAGTGCATAAACCGTCCGTCCCTTCCACCCCTGAAGCAACCAACCGTTATCCTCGTCGATCACAAAGTCCTTGTGGTAGCATGCTTGGAATCGCTCCTTTGCCGTCTTCATGATCGCGGTATTCAGTGGCAATTGTCTGAAGCCGGCCCTTTTATTCCGGACCTGCCACTGTTTGTATGTCTCGGGCCTCTCGATTCTTTCAGCACCCTCACATGCGATGACATTCATTACTTCCCATCCGAATATCTCACTCTCAATCAGCCTCCGTTCGGGAATTTCACGGGGCACATTAGTCTCGAGCATATCGAATAAAGTGGAATAGTGAAAGAGAGCCTCCCTAAATCTGGTTATAAAGAATGGAGCACTGTAGGCACCGTTCACAATCGCCAGTATGAAAACATTGGGATTCAATTTCCTGATCAAGTTCAGAACTTTATTCCTCGGACTGTCGACAACCACGGTCTCATCAAGCAGATTCCGGAGCCTGAAAAAGCAGTTTACAACAAGCACCTCACCGCCTTCAATCTTGAGGTCCTCGATTTGAATGGTGTCCCATTTCTGTGCGATTGCATGGAACTCGAACGGAACTTTGAATGTCTTAGCATAGTTTGCAAGGCGGTGCCCTGTCTCCTCGACTCTTTCTGCTGGACGGAAACCTGGTTGCGGAAGATCGATCCCTGTAATCTTTAGCTTAGGCGCTCCGCCGGATCTAGATGAGAGACGTTGTATGAGGCCAGGCCATTGGAAGCCATAAAGAATACCGAAGTCAATAATATGAAGCCTAGCTACATTTTCTGCGAGATTCATTATTGTCGTGTTCGAGAAGTAGTCCGAGAGCTTCTTAAAAGGACATGCAGCAAGAAACAAATGGTAAGCTTTCAAAAAGTTAGCAGCCGATGTCGGCTTCGTGACAACGGGATTGTAACTCTGTGTTCCCGAGCCGGCTAACCGTGCCTCTAGGCCATCGACAAAATAGTTGGCCAACCGCTGCATCCCGTCACCCGTAGGATCAGAATGCTGCTTGATTTGCTTCAGCAGCTCGTTCGCACTCCTCCTATCGTCAGCTGCAACAGCTTGAGCACAAAGAGTTAGGAGAGTTCTCAAATCGACCACATTCCGTCTACCTTTCTTTCCACCTATAGATCCTTTCAACTGTCCATTCTGCTGCAAGTTCTTGTTTGTTTCGTTTTGCAGAGCCTTTTGAAGGTCGGTTACGCTTTGACTATTTAGTAACACCGTATCGAACATTTCCGGGCTTACAGTGGATTCAGTATAAACTGATGACTGCTTGTTACTCCTGCCGCTGTCTAAATTCACATCCTCGCGGTGAGGTTTCTTCTTTCCTTTCGATCCGTCCTGCGAGAACTCATTCTCCACCTTCTCTACCACATCTTTAGCCTCTTCCATTAGCTCTTTGAGAAACATTCTGTCACTTTCTACATCAACGAACAGGCTCCCACGACTCGGAAGGAATCCTTTTCTACATGGCATGACGGATTTACCATCATTAAACATTTCAGGAAGCCTGAGAGTATCCACCGGAGAATCCACAAAGTCGTCTACAAGACTACCAGCATCGTTCCGGGAACGATGGGATGAATTAGCTTGAGAACTGAGGTTCAAAGACATTTGCAAACCCAAATCACGGCTGCACGGAAGACCAAGTGCATTACTGTTTCCGCTACCACATCTCCAACAACTTTGACCATGATGTTCATGAAGCTTTCATTAGTTTGATCCTTCGATTCGGTTTCTAGAGAAGGTGGATACCGTTCTCCGAGAACCTCATAAAACGATTTCTCAGCAGCTTTAAGGGCTGCTGATGACTCTCTAAACATGCAGGTCTTATCTTCCATATCTTCTTCCATTAACATCTCACTTATGTACTTAAGAGCTACATTGCTAAAGTCAAAATCCTCGAGCGGATCTCCCTCTCCGTTTGCACTCGAGGAAGGCGGTATGTTAATCGGAATTGCAGTCGGTTGCCTAGGAGGAACATCAACATAATTTTCAATCCTAAACCCGTTACTAAAATTCGAATCGGACAATGTGAACAAGGTATCTTCATTTAGTCTGAATCCATCAACAGAACTGTAAAGTCCCTTCCACAACGGATCCATGACGATAACAAGCCAAATATGATACAGCCGAAACCCTAATACCGAAATCCGAATCCCGAAACTACCAAAGCTCTTCACTATCAAGTCCAAAACTAAAGAACCTAAACCAAATCCAGAAAATCCAACTCTTCCCCTCTTGAATTATTGACCAAAAACCAACAAATTTTCAACCATAAACTCTTATGTTCCTTCTCAAAATTACCTAAAAAAATCAAAATAATACAACATCAAACATATAGAAAACAACAAATAACATAAAAGTGGGATCATTGGACATTATTTTTTCTTTTGATAAAGCTGAGCATAATACAAGGTTGTACATGTTTAACAACTCTCGACCATTTGACAATGACAGCTTATACCCCTGACACATACACCATTTATGTAGATTGGTTCATGCATATCATTGGACAGTAAATGGGATAAAATTAACATGTTTTGGTAGCATAAAACATAGAAAAGATTGAGAATTTAGAACAGTTTCCCACAAAATGAACAAGGGAACTAAAACAGGTAAAGAATATAAACAAAACCCAGACTGAAATCAACATTTTCAGGACAAATATCATAATCAAACTGGGAATTAAGAGAAAAGAAAGATTCTTTTCAGGTTTGAAAAAACCTTAAAAATTCATCAAAGCAGTTTCAAAAGACAAACTTGGAAAAAAAGAAGCATCAAGCTAGTTTCAAAGTCAAATTTCAAAGGACTAGAAAATAAAGATGAATAGAAGAACAGTACCTGAGTTGAGAGAAACAGGGATCAGAAGGGAATACTCATTTTGCGTTGGACTTGGAATTTTTATAGTAAACGAACTTACTCACCGAACAAATTAAATTATTGTTAGTTAATAGGGTGGACGATGATGATTGGATAAATCTAGACGTCCATTACAGCTAAAAATAGTATACTTCTTTGTCTGATATTGACTAATTCCGTCTTTATTTCTTGGGTAAACTACATATTTAGTAATCAATTCATCAGTTTAGTCTGTTTTATACATAAATTTTTAATATTTTTAAAATCATACCTAATATTTAGTTTTCATTTCATTTTATTATCAAGCCAATTAAAAATTAACGTGTTTAGTATCTAAACGATCGTTTTGTCTGTTTTACTATCCAAGCTTTCATTTTTTCAAAAATTAACTTTAAATTTTGAATGGGATTAAAATAAAACAAAAACTAAAGTTTTTAACGACGGGTACTAAAATGAAATAAAAAATCAATTTTAGGCATTCTTTAAAAAAATAAAAAAAATTACGTACTAAAACGGATCAAAACTTATAGTTTATGTACTAAACGCATAATTTACCCAAATTATTTTGACAATTGATACAAGGGTCTTCTAGATTAATTTTCAAGAGTAATCAAAACTAAATCTTCGTAACTTTACGTAGTAAAACGGATCAAAACTTATAATTTAAGTACTAAACGCATAATTTACCCAAATTATTTTGACAATTAATACAAGGGTCTTCTAGATTAATTTTCAAGAGTAATCAAAACTAAGTCTTCGTTACGAATTTGATTTGATTTGTCCCAGAATTATTGAGATATATTTATTTCAAAAATGGTTCAGATTCGATATAAAGATTGTTGAATTTTAGGTTACAAATTCACTGAACATAAACAAATTTCCCACTTTGAAATAGGATATAAAAAGTATCCGACATGTTTTACTAGTGTTTTGCCTTCATCATTCAGCACTAATTGCGGATTAAAATTTTCCCGGTTAACCACTAAGCTAAACTCTTATACATGTATGGAGGAAAGAAACCATTATAACGAACGATGACAGGACCGCCAACATATAACAACGAGCACGATCGACAGTAAAAATTATCGGATTCGAAGTCCGACAACATCGAAAATCGACGATCTCAACGACACGAGAATCCGACCGTCGACATCACCTAAGCCTTAACGAGGAGGATGAATCATTTGTACAATGTTTCATTTCAATGTCTGTGGTCTGAAGATGGTGTTTTGTTGTTTTCCTAGCTTGATGCTTGACCAGTAAGCATAGTCAGCCAAGACCCTGTTCCTGAATAGGGATGGACATAGATTGAGTTGAGTTTTCAGTAGGGATGGGCACTCAACCCGAACCCGAAGGGTTCGACCCGTCCCGACCTGATCGGGTCGGATTTTTTTTAAAAAATCGGGGTTAGGTCGGGTCGGGTTTTTTTAAGTATGATATTCTGGTCTGGTTGGGTTCGGATTTAGGGTGAAAGATGTCGACCCGACCCGAAAAATATATAATTTTACCTTATATATTTAGGAATAATTACAATAATACCTCTCTATATATATATTTTCAATTAAATCACTGTGTTTATTGAATAAAAATAATTTTTTTATTATTTCAGGTCGAGTCGAGTTTCTAAGTCATATATTCGGGTTGGGTCGGGTGAAACTTTTTTTTGGTTGGGTCGGGTCGGTCTCGGGTGGAGGCTTCCTTGTTCTCGGGTCAGGTGGACCAAAAACCCGACCCATGCCCATCCCTCGTTTTCAGTCCATTCAATTCAAATATATATTTATAAATATATTTAACTCGAGTTTAAGGGTAATTTTGTCAAACTCAAACTTGATCCTATTTTTTGAGATAAAATTCACGCCCAACCTAAAATAAATATATTTATAAAAAAATATTATTTTGATTCACTAAAATATTGATATAATTAAGAAGAAATATATAAAATTTTATTATTATAATTATCTTTAAATATATAATATAAATTTAAATTATTTTTCAAGTAGATATTTTTTACCTTAAACCGAAACCTAACCCGATTCAATCATCTTTTTTTAAAAACCTAACTTGACCAAAAAAAAAAGCATAATCGTGTCAAAAGGCACATATTTTGGGTCTCGTGCCATCCTAGTTCTAAAGTTCTTGGGTTTTTTGGCCCAATACCCTAGCGGGTAAATTATTTATAATATTGGGTCTACTGAAAAATTATGTTGCCGCCACGCGTCGGTAGTGAGTGTGGGATTCGTCCGTCGGTCTAGAAGTTTCAGGAACCGATCCAGTCGGATCGATATGGTCCAGTCAAATCGGTCTGAATTGGGTCTGTTTGATCTGACCGAGTCAACTCGTCCGAATCAACCCATTAACTTTGATGAAAAGTCAAAATTTTTAAAAAATCTTATTTTATATTTTTGGACGTCAGGAGTCCGAATCCGAAGTTCATTTTGTCAAATTCACACTCAGTAAGTTGTTTTTCAATGTTTTATCTTCGGGTTCAAATTGGTTTTTTCAATTAAGTTCAGTTTCTGACATAAATTCGTTTTCTATGTATTCGATAAATTATTGGACGTTGGATTCAAGTTCAAGAGTGATCGAATAGAGATTAAATGGTCGATCGGTATGACTCGTAAATTGAGGTAATACTTTACTACCTTTTGTATGCTTTCTAGAACTTGTTGATAATTGGTAACTGCATTGATGAAATGATTGGCCCTTTGGGTAAAATTAATTATTTTTGGACTCTAATAGAATTTCGGTAAAAAGACAGTAAATTGTATAAGACTCAGATGGCTCGCATAAGAAACTAGAAGATTGATCGGAAATAATTATAAGTTCAGTGATTCATTAATAAATGAATTAACTTCAAGAACCATAAATTTTGACTTAATTCTTTAAAGGTTAAATACCAGAAATATTTGGATAAGAAATTACCAAAAATAACCCTATAGGGTAAAATTACAAAAATGTCCTTGTACTGTAAAAGACCAAGACTTACTCTGATGGTGAAAAATAACGTAGAAAGGACATACTTTACCAATTATCAGAAAAAGTACATATTGTTTAGATTGAAAGGAATTACCGAAATGTCCTTGAGCTACAAAATAACTAAAATAACCTCAAATGTTCAAATGACCAAAAATACCCTAAACTCTAAAAAGACAAATACTTTGAAGCCTAATTTATCGAAAGTATTGCTACTGACAAAATTGAATAGAATGACTATACTACGCTTAAAATGTAAAAAGGACTATGGATTGTTATGATAATGGAGATGACCTGAGAACTCAAATTTTGAATCGCTTGAATCTTGGAATCACCGATTAAATTCTTGATCTATTGAAAAACCCAAAAATCAAAATTTTACATATGGAATTTCTTAATACGACGATCCCTTTGTTTTTGAATGATCATTTGAGGATTAGATTGATGAAATTGCGACACGTCAGTGAAGTATTTAAATGATGAATTATTCTCAAGTTTAGAAATAACTAATGTGTATGGACCCCAAAATGACTAAAATAGTCTCGAATACCGAGATGACCTAAATACCTTTATGACTTGGATTAAGTGAATGTCGTTGGATAGACTATGGGAACATCGATGAATCTAAATGATGTACTGCCTTTAAAGGTTATGGAGCACGACCCAAGTCGTCAGACATTTTGGGATACTATTACAACGTGGAAATGAAATAAATACCAATGAAATACCTATTCGTCTCCTCAAGAACTGATCAAGGATGACTCTGATATTGATCAGATCAACTGCTGCAGTCAGTAATAAGAAGTGAATAATAGTGAACTATTACGGTCCTAATGATTGACAAGTATCGTAATATTGGGATATGTAGTTCAATCGGACTCGAAATCCTCATAATTCAATGCATAATCTTGAATACCATAAATCACTGCTTTATCCTTATTGAGTTAAATTAATGATAATTCTCCAAGAACCAAAATCTCTAGAATACCACTATTTGTTTGAGTAAAAGAATCGTTCCTGACATACTTGAAATCTTAAGTAACTCTGATGCACAAGATTCTATGCCTTCCTTATACTCAATTGCGTACGAAAAATATCTGAATATTGTACGATCTTGATAAATCACTTCCCGAATGAATGATAAATCAATTAACTATCAAACCCCCTTTTATAGGGATCTTGATTCTAAAATCCTATTAAATTACAAAAGTTTCATGGTTCCATATCAGATAAATACCAAGTATCTCCGAATAATATTTAGATCCTCTAGTGTGTTCCTTATTTGACATGTAAATGTTTTACCTGTTTTAAACGTGATTTTGAAATCACTAATTTATTGTTTTATGAACTATGGTTACTTGAAATATGTTCTCTGGTTATCAGTTTTCATTGTAAAATATTTATTGTAAAATATGATCGCTCCTGATTTATGGATTATGGAATCAACTGGATTATGAACTATGGTTACCTGAAATGTGTTATATGGTTTCCTGTTTTCACTGGAAAATATGATCGTTCCTGATTTATGGATCATGAAATATGCTGTTACTACTTGAACTGTTTATTGGGATATTATCTGGGTAGGCTGGAGTATGGAGGTTCAGTTCTGATCAAGCTGGTAAATCCTTACAAACTTAAGGTGACCCTTGGGTAAGCTCTGAGGCTCCGAGAAACTTTATTGGGCAGGTTCTCAAGCCCCAAGGCATTCCCCTTGGGTTAATTATGGAACTACATATGGTGTACGGATGAAGGACATTTATATGATTTATTTTATTGTCACGTTTATGAGATTTTACTGGATCACGATCCATATATTACGGTTTACTATTAAATCTGATTTCTATGTATATTGTATGAGTAGGATTCTGGAGTATGGAGGTTCAGCTCTGATCAAGCTGGTAAATCCTTGAAGACCTAAGGTGACCCTTGGGTAGGCCCTTAGGCCCCAATGCATTCCCTTAGGGTGGCTCATTTGTTGTGTGCTTAGAGGTTGTTTGGTTCGGGGAATGTGGGATTCCCATGGGAATGAAATCCACATTCCTCCGTTTGGTTAGCCGGTAATCTCATTCCCGATAATGTAACAGTGAATTTTTTAGGGTATTATGAACTATGGTTACCTGAAATGTGTTATATGGTTTCCTGTTTTCACTGGAAAATATGATCGTTCCTGATTTATAGATCATGAAATATGCTGTTACTACTTGAACTGTTTTATTGGGATATTATCTGGGTAGGCTGGAGTATGGAGGTTCAGCTCTGATCAAGCTGGTAAATCCTTACAAACTTAAGGTGACCCTTGGGTAAGCTCTGAGGCTCCGAGAAACTTTATTGGGTAGGTTCTCAAGCCCCAAGGCATTCCCCTTGGGTTAATTATGGAACTACATATGGTGTACGGATGAAGGACATTTATATGATTTATTTTATTGTCACGTTTATGAGATTTTACTGGATCACGATCCATATATTACGGTTTACTATTAAATCTGATTTCTATGTATATTGTATGAGTAGGATTCTGGAGTATGGAGGTTCAGCTCTGATCAAGCTGGTAAATCCTTGAAGACCTAAGGTGACCCTTGGGTAGGCCCTTAGGCCCCAATGCATTCCCTTAGGGTGGCTCATTTGTTGTGTGCTTAGAGGTTGTTTGGTTCGGGGAATGTGGGATTCCCATGGGAATGAAATCCACATTCCTCCGTTTGGTTAGCCGGTAATCTCATTCCCGATAATGTAACAGTGAATTTTTTAGGGTATATTATCGGGAATGTCATTACCTCCCTTCCCTTAGGTATTTTGGATTATCAGCATTTTGGACTAAAATGCTCTAATTTTTTTTCAAAAATATCATTTTTCTGTCATTGAATAATAAAAATTCTACGAAGGTTAAATTATAAATTTATCCTTAAACTATTTTAGATTTACAAAAAAATGTCTATAATTAAAATTTTATATAAAGTTCAGGGGTTAAAATAAAATTTTACACTTTCATTAAACCTTTTTATATTTTCAATTTTGTAAAAAAATTATATAAATTTTATGAATTTAAATTTTTTAAAGAAAATATATAAATATCTTATAGTAATATTATAGTAGAATTCAACTTGTAAAAAAACAAATATATAATAAGGACAATTTGGTCAAATATACATTCCAATAATCTTTTATTCATTTAACCAAACACAGTATTCTTACATTCCTACTAACCCAACCAAACACAAAATACAACATTCCCAGTAATCCAATTCCCTGGTAATCTTTTATTCCCACTGGTAATCTTACATTCTGTGAACCAAACGCACCCTTAGGGTAAGACCTTATGGATGCAGTTCTGGTGAACTGCATAAAGGTGTTCGGTTGGAGGGTTTTATTATGGTTTTAAAAATATGTTTTAAATTGTTACTGTTTTAGAAATGTTCGTATCTCTTCACTAGTTTTGGTTGGAACACACTATCCTAATATGATCTCTTAAAAGCTTGATACTCTGAATGTTTCCTATGAATTGAAATCTTCCTGGTTTTTACTCGATGAAATATCATTGGAACCTTAGTTCATTACGAAAACCTGTAGATTGCTAAATCAATACGGAAAATTTATGATGTTTCTTTTATCTGCATGTCCTTCAGCATCACTTAGTAGTTCTGTATTATTGAGTTTCCTAAAGCTCACTCTTTTACTCATCATTTCAGGTTAAAAGAATCAAATCAATGCAATTATCGATATCAGTAAAGGAGTTCCACTTGCGTTGCTTGCGGAGTACGGTGCATATGATTAGGAGGCATGTAGGTTGTATTTTGTTTTTATATCATAGTCTGAATCTGTTTTATTTCTGAGTATTGTTAAAATTTACTTTTGTATCTATAATTTTTTTTATGATTTTAGGTGTTTTAACAAAAAAAATTCAATTTTCCTGAATTTTTATTGTGGATCGCTCCGGTGACCCTAATGTGACACTCCGAATCAGATCGGGTCACCTTCATCGGTATGTGGGTGTTACATTCTTTAAGTTTATCATTTCTATTTAAAAAAAAAGTCAACAAATTTAAACTTTAACTATTATTGTTTTAAATATTTTAAAGAATTACATTTTATAAAATATATATTTAAAAATTACTTATTTTAGATTTTTAAAATATATTTTTTATATGTTTATCAATAATAAATTTTAAATAATAATAAGTCAAAGTTAAATTTTTTGACAAACAAATCAATAAGTTATAGATTTAATGAGATAGAGAGATTACTAATTAGGGATGAAAAATGGGCGGAATAGGTGCGTATACTCATTCCCTTATCTTTCATAGCCGCCTAATATTTTCGTATCTACCATATACGACAGATAAAACTTTTAAATCTGTACCCGCTCAAGCGAATACATTCTCAAATCCACCCCACACCCATTACCTAATTGAATACCTACCACCCATTCCATATGCATTTGTACCCACCTCTACCTACATGGAAGCAACTTCAAAAATTACATAAGTAGCAAAATATAAAACAAACACATTTATTAAGAATCATAATAAAATAAATCAAAGATTAATTGAGTTTATACCTCAACATTTGGTTAAATTATAAGTTATGTCTTATAAAATCTTAAGATCTATATAATAGTATCTGAAATTATACATAAATTCATAATGGTCCAAAATTTATATGATGAGTAATTAGTGGGTGGGCATATGTGGGCCGGGCGGATACAAAGCGTATAAGATCTTAAACCCATCACCTACCCACTACCCATGATGTATGACTTTGTACAACCATATACGCTTACTATCCGCTAAACTTATACTTATCATCGCCAAAATTGGAATGGATACGACACGAAGTATACGAAATTATACTCATCTACCATTCCTAATACTAACTATATTAATTTAAAATAATGAAATTTTAATTATTTTCTAATTAAATTGATATTTGATATTAATACACCAATTCAATCAATAATAATATAAATTATTCAACATATCTGTAATTAAATGTCAATAAAAATATGTTTTATATTTTATTTTTAATTATAATTTATATAAAATAAAATATTTTTTTACAATCTAATTTTTACACAAAAATTTGCTACTCTCTTTTCAATATATATATATACACCTTACACATGCCATTAACCAACCCAGAAACTCCACGAAGCAAAAAGAAGAAAAAAAATCTCAAAGAAAACCTCTTTTACATTTCCCCTCAGGTCATTTTATCGCCTCCGCGCCGGTGCTGCTGCCGCCGCCACAATCCCGTCACCTAGCCTTAACCTGTTATCATCCACATTTTACGCTAACAATTTCTCCAAATTTACCTAAGAAATGAAATTTCTAGGGTTAGGGTTTTGGGGAACTCGATGAAAAGAAGAAAATAAAAGTAACATGGAAGATTTAAAGTACTCGGAATCAAAATCGGTGTGCGAGACGGTGAACGGGTCGCACCAATTCACGATCAAGGGTTATTCGTTGGCGAAAGGGATGGGTCCTGGGAAATGTATATCCAGCGATGTTTTTACCGTCGGAGGTTACGATTGGGCGATTTACTTTTATCCCGACGGTAAAAATCCGGAGGATAGTGCGATGTATGTTTCGGTTTTCATTGCGCTGGCTAACGAAGGTACAGATGTTCGAGCGCTTTTCGAGCTCACCCTTGTTGACCAGAGCGGGAAAGGGAAGCATAAGATTCATAGTCACTTTGATAGAGCGTTGGAGAGTGGGCCTTATACGTTGAAGTATAGAGGAAGCATGTGGTAAGAATTTTGAGTTTTATAATTTAGGGGTTTGGTTAATAATTTGGGTGTATATGTTGGTGAATTTTAATCGAAAACTGGGTTCAGCAATTTGTCTATTGCTATTTGTTGTCATAATTTTTTCCTTACCATGATCGTGTTTGAGGTATATATTCGAGTCATTCATGTATGTGCTGTCTTGTAGTTATCTTTCTGTAAGGTCCATTGTAAAGGGAATATGGAATTGTTATTATGCTTTTGTTTGATGAAACTGATAAATTTGGGTGCTGTTTTAGGACATGGCAATTGGGAAGCATTACGTTATTGGCAAATTCTCTTTCACTTAATTTTGAGGATCTAAGCATTACACTGAAATTTATCTGTGTCCAATAATTATGAAGTAGTTAAAAACCACATAGAATCTGTTGCATAACTTAAGCAAACCTGAACAAGCCCCAATGAGGCAATGACATAAACCAAGGAAATGAAACCTGGCTCTTTTAGATGAAAAGTGCTGGTGATTTCCATTTAATTTCACTTTAAATGTTATATGCATCTGTGTTTTTGTTGAAATATGTGCATATTCTATTGTTGAGCATCTAAGTTTCTCTACGTCTTACTGTAATATTCTTTTCATGATATGTTAAATTTATATGTTCACTGGATATGGTACATGTATAAGTCCATATCATATTTAATAAGGATGATTTTACCTTCTTTCTTCCATGCATTCAGGGGATACAAACGATTCTTTAGAAGAACAACTTTAGAAAGTTCTGATTACATAAAGGACGATTGTCTAATCATGAACTGCACTGTTGGAGTAGCCAGGACTCGCCTTGAGGGGCCAAAACTGTCTTCTATTCCTGTACCACCATCAGACATGGGTCAGAATCTGAGAGTTTTGCTAGATTCTGAAAATGGCTGTGATATAGTTTTTAAAGTTGGTGACGAGACGTTTAAAGCACATAAGTTGATCCTTGCTGCACGCTCGCCTGTTTTCAAAGCACAGTTTTTTGGGCTTGTTGGGAATCCTAACTTGGATGAAGTAATAGTTAAAGATTTTGAGCCTTCTATCTTCAAGGTGATGCTCCTTTTTACTTTCTTTTGGACTTTGAAGAATGGACCTACAACTAGTGTATTGCATAAACAAACCCTTGAAAGAAATTTGTTAGATGCATATTTTTATTAAAATTTGTTATACATAATACATAATCTTTTAAAACTTCTTTTTAAATACAACCAACCTTCAACTGGTAACCGGCTTTGAACCATTGCCAAGTATAGATTTTAGCTATCTAGATGTGCTGCTTAATATTCTTTTTTGGCAAATCAACTCGAACAAGAATTCATCTTAACCTTTGTCTGTTCTTCCAGGCAATGCTCTTATTTATTTATACCGACAAGCTTCCTGATGTACAAGAGATTACAGACTCAACATCCATGTGTTCATCAACCAACATGGTGCAGCATCTTTTGGCTGCTGCTGATCTGTACAATTTAGATAGACTCAAAGTGTTGTGTGAGGCAAAATTGTGCGAAGAACTAAATGCTGACACGGTGGCAACGACCCTCGCACTTGCTGAGCAGCACCATTGTGCACAGCTGAAGGCCATATGTTTGAAATTTGCTGCAACTCCGGTGAACTTGGGAGGTGCGTGTTTGTACTAGATGATACAGTGCAAATTCCTCCAGGTTATGTAAACTTGGTTTTGTGTATACAACTTTAGAATTATTTTTGTGCTTCCTCGTACATGTCTAGCTCTTGATGATGGATTCTTATATTTCAATTTTCAAGTACCAAACCATCTTTATGGTTAATTTACATAATCCCTTAACCCTCACACAAGGTTTAGATAAAACTGGTATGTGAAATGCTGGGAAACGGATTAGAGCACAATATTCCTGTGGTCAAAGCTGCTCAATGCTTTGGATATTGGAATGTATCCTCGAAAATTAGTTCACCTGAATGTTATTTTGTTGGACACACAAGTTCATTATTTGTCGTCTTTTGGAGTCAATTCTGTTACAATTATTTGTTTTCTTTTTACCTAAGCTTGGCCTATCAATTGTTCGGCAATGGTAACATGTAAGTTAATTTATATTCCCTAATGTCTTTTTGCAGCGGTAATGCAATCGGAAGGGTTCAGGCACTTGGAGGAATCTTGCCCGTCTTTGTTGTCGGAGCTGTTGAAGGCCTTTGCTTCCAGTGAGGAGAGCTTAAGCCTGCTATCAAGTCGGAAGAGGAGTGCCAACAGTGTATATGGGATGGATCATGCAGCGGAAGGTCCTGTGGCAGAACCCATGAACCCGAACCCGAATGCAGGCGAGTTCGGAGACGCTGATTTGCTATGGTATTTGCAGTGTTTCGGGACATGGGATTGAAATATTGGAAGGAGTGCCTTGTACTGTATTTACATGGTTAACATGATAATTAGAACTTGAAATGGATTTTTGGTTCTATGTAAAAAGGGACTATGTTTTCTTGAGGTTGAAATGTATTTACTCCTTGTTTCTGTAATCCGGAAAATGTGACCTAACATCTTATCTTGTTAGATCAATCGAGAGATCAATCGATATAAGACCAACTGATAAAATGTGACCTAACATCTTGTTAGATCAATTGAGATAAGACCAATTGATAAAATGTGACCTAACGTCTTATCTTGTTAGATCAATCGAGATAAGATCAAGTGATAGCCGGTATTTGTCTCGTCTTTTTAGTCCAAAGAGAAAAGGGCATCTCAAGCAATTTGGCTTCGATTTAAAATAATAAATTGATTAGGAAGTTAATTTGGATGTACAATGATCTAAAGCAATTTAGCTTCGATTTAAAATAATAAATAATTAATTGATTATGAAGTTAATATGAACATCTTATACAACTACAAAAGTATCACAGCAGTTTCCAAATCTAAAAAATTAGATAAATAAAATTGATATATATGTATATATATTAGTACAAAAGATAGCAGCCCAGGATGTAGGCTATATATAATTCCGGTTGAGGAGGCCACAGGATCCGCCTGGACCAGTTCGCAAACCGCTGCAGGAGGGGAATTGAAAGAGTGAAAGTCGAATGGCAAAGACCAAGCTGCTCTAACCATTCCGTCAGCAATCTTGTTACAATCCCAAGACAGTACTCCAGGAATGAGCAATTAACTCACGGATGCACATCACCATTGGGGAGCTAAAACCCGACCATTGAAGAGGATCAATTGCCGAGATCGCCTGCTTGCTGTCCGATTCTACAACTAAAGTTTGAATACCCAACTCCCATGCCATCTTCATCCCCTCAAATATTCCCCACAACTCAGCATCCAAGGTCAAACAGACACCGACGGCTTTGGAGAATCCGGCCACTCAACTACCAGCTGAGTCCCTAATTACACCGCCGCACGTTCTCAGTCCCGAATCCGTTCGCCAAGAGCCATCACTATTCAGTTTATACCATCCCTGCTGAGGAGCCTACCAACACAGTGGAAGTTTCTGCGGCCGCATCCTCGTAAACTACTGCATACGAAGGCGGAGAAGCTCTTGCAGCATCCGAATACTTCTTTGAAGAACACTTTCTACTTCCATAAACTCCATGTCAAAGATCAATCTATTTCTTCAAATCCAGAGATTCCATAAAATCAGTACAAAGAATAGGTCCCAATCAACAGGATTAAGCGGGAAACGCAGTGGTTCGAAAGATTACGCTCGACCCCAGGAAACAAATCTAGCTGGTAAAACTTAGCTTGATATTTGCGTTTGATCACCCTATTCCAAACAGACCTGGCTGGCAAGCAATACAGGAGAACGTGGACGGTTGATTCGACTGCCGCACCACATCTCAAACGCCCTGCATCGGAAGCCATGTGCCTCCTCACTCGTTCTTCATTCGAGAGAAGGCTGCACCTGCACACAATCCAAAGGAAATTTTTAACTCGGGGGAAACCATTGTGCCCAGCAGTACTCTTCCAAATCGGATCCCCTTCCACGACATCCAAATTGCATCGACGGCTATAAGCACTCTTGGTAGAGAAGATGCGCTTATTTTTCCCATTTCCATCCCGGATTATCCGTATCACCATGAAGCAAAGGCTATCAAGCATACCAATATCAGATAGGAAATAGTTGCGGACGTGGTACATGTACCCCACCTCACCAACGAATGAGAAAAGCTTGGTATAATACTCAACTACCATGACACGGAGGCTCGAATCATCTGTACACCAACTACCATCGTCCCCACGAAGGGAGCGAGTTGTGTTAATTCTCCTTCTATTACGAGCACAAGCATGGAAATACTTAGCATTACGGTCCCCAGATAAAACCTAGTTACATCTCGACTTTTGTTTCCAAATAGACTCCTCATGTTCAAGAATAATATCAAGTTCTTGCCGAAGCATTTCCTTAAGATTGCTCAAGAAATTCGAATCGCATTGGGCAAGGTCTCGATCGATGCCCCGTAGTCTAGCAATGATAATTTTTTCCGCTCGTCAATCATCCCAAAGGTGTGAATATTCCAATAAGCCAATTTCAATTTTAGATTTTCAAGATTGCCTGGAGCATCCACATTACTTTGCCAAGCCGCCTTTAGAATGTTGGGAAAGTCAAGGTGGTCTTGCCAAGAAAAGGAAAACGGCATTCACTAGAAACCTATCCAAGCGTTGGCTTAGTGTGCCACAGACCCATGTGAAAGCGGGAACATGAAAACCGAGATCTCGAAGGGCATTATCAAAAACAAAGTTGGCAAAGCTTCGGCTTGGTGCAATTCGGTCACTTGCACAACAAATTCTCTCATCTCGGTGGAGCAAAGAATTGAAGTCCCCTCGGAGTAACCACGGATTATCCCCACCCAGATCAAGCTCAGCAAGCTGAGTCCAAAGGAACCTGCGAAATGTAGCAGTAGGGTTTGCGTACACCACAGTAATTGTAGCACCTAAATCACACATATTCGAATGTCACACGAACTTTTAAAAGTGAATACCCAAAAAATTTCCCTATAATTCATACTTGCTTCAAAATATTTATATAAAATACAAATCGCAACAATTTATAAAAACAGGACCCCAATTTAAAAACTCGATAAATAAAATAAATAACCCATATATATATATATATACAAAATGACTCCTTTCAAACCATGAGCTCTAGATGCCCATTAAGACGACATTGATGTTCTCTGGTACTTAGTTGAGACTCCTCTGTTGATCTCGTTGTCCCATCATGATCTACGAAACCTGACACCTGCGAACAGAAACACATTCCGAACGCTGAGCTCACAAGCCTCGCGTCATACAATACCTCTACCATACTACATGCATTCATCAAATGATCATGTTGACAAGCGAAAATATGTGCATGCAAATACATTCAAACATACTGAGAGGTAAGTTTAGTGGTGTGGTTGGAGGAATTACGTGTATCTCAGGACGACACCCCTAGCTTACCTAACATCTTATGTATATACAGAAACATATCAACAAACATGAGATAGGTCTAGCAATGTGGTCGGAGGAATTTACGTGCATCTCGGACAACATACTAGCATATCTAAACACAATAGCTTCGAGGTAAGAATTGAAATTTGCATGCATCAAAACTTTTAGCCCTTAGTCTACCACAGATCCTCGAGAGGTCAGGGTGAGGTCCGAAATTTATGTGCATTGAAAGCTCACATCCCTATCCCACAGATACGGGCTCTCGAGCGTAAGGTACAATGCTGGAATTTATGTGCATCGAAATTCGTATCGTTACGATAGGTAATTTACGTGCATCAGATGTGTACCCAAACAAAAGATATTCGCCTATCAACATAACATAACATAACAGACAAACATCATAATGCTAGAGTAACTCGGGTGTCCTAATCGTTTCTCGGGTATCAAACAAAGGCTAGTTTTATGTCATTTTATTTCATAACGTTACTAGTCGAGTTGATCATTATCAATGATATCCCAAATTAAGGGTTTAAGTATTTAAGCAAATCAATTAATGGACCAAATTGAACTCATTCAAAAATGCTAAGGTCAAGACAACATTTCTCAATGCTTTAAACCCCTAAAGAATGCAATTTCACCCTTTTCTATCTAGCAAAACAACGAAGGGATCAATCCTTTGCACAACAGAAAGTTTGGGATCGATCTTTTTGGTTGAGGGATCAATCTTTTTTCTCGAGGGATCAATCCTATGCACAACAGAAAGTTTGGTATCGATCCTTTCGAGGGATCGAACCTTTTTTTCAAGGGATCAATCCTATGCACAACAGAAAGTTTGGTATCGATCCTTTCGAGGGATCGATCATTTTTTTGGGAATAACTTGCTTAAGCTCAGGAAACACCTAAAAATCAACCTAACAATTCCCCTAAGACTAGTAAACATGTTCAACATCTTATTTAGTATCTTAAAGGTCAAAAGGTAATATCTTTAATGCTTGCAACACACAACCATATAATATTACATGAATTATTTATACATGCATGCTTCATGAACTCAAACCCCCACATGATTTCCTTGCCCCATACATGAAACATGTTCATTTAGATGACATTACAAGTAGTAAATAAGAGTTATAGTGTGTTACCTCAGCTCCTAGCAACTCAAAAATGTCTATAGCTTATCCAATGATCAACCTTACCTTGACTTAGCTCAAGGGGGATTCTTGTACTATTTTCCCATCACTCAAAAGTCACCGTAGATTCCAACATGAATATGAAGGACACTAGGTGTTAAATAACAACTAAACTATATTAAAAATCAAATAGAAATCATGGGAGGAAGCTCTTGAAGCTTAAACCCTCCCAAAACCTAAAATGAGTTCATGGACACCATTGAAGAAGATGGTGAGCTTTTCATAAAGCTTAAGAATCCTAGATTAAGAATCTTACCTCTAAATTTTGGATTTAAGGAGATAAAGAAAGGTGAAGCCATTCCTTTTGTTCTTGCTTGAGTTGAGAGAAAGAGAAGGAAGAAAGTGAAGGAAGAAGGGAAGATGAAGAAGGAAATGAGCCTTTTTGGCTCACCAAAAAAAAAAAACCCAATCAACCAAATCAACCATGTTTTTCTTCAATGGTTTAATTACATTTTATGTTCTTCCTCTTTCACCACAAGTTTAAAAAACTCTTTTTTATCTTCTACAAGACTAATTTCTTAATCGATTAGACTCAAGTTCGAACCAGAGGACACTCGTAATATAATAAATCTATCAAATAAATTATTGGATCGACACGAAACTACTAAGCTGACGGGTGTTACAGTAACAAAAATATCTCTCGACAACTCCTGGGATCGGATTAATGCATGCACTAACTGATTCGAAACGAATAGGATATCAACAATAATACCATCCTTCCAAAGAATCCAGATACCACCGCTGAAACCATGGGCTTCCACTCAGAAAGAATCCGTAAAGCGCAGCCTCAACAAAATATCATCCGCATGATTGCCACTCATTCTAGTTTCCAACAAAGCAACCATAGGTGGGTTAAACTACCTAATAAACTCCTTGAAGTGACGAAGGTAAGAAGGGCTAGCAACACCCTGTCTATTCCATAGCATGCAACTAAACATAATTCAACAGACAGGACAGAAAAACAATGAACAGATGGGATTAACCTCCCTCGGTTTGGTTCTGTCTCTGGCGCATTCATTTCCATGTCCCGCTCTACCACACCATTAGGAGGAGCACAAACAACAGTTTTCCCAGCTGCATCTAACACGGAAGTAGCAGACTGGATCCAATCGCTCAACAAAGCACGACCGCCCAGTTTAGGAGGAGTATGCTTTTTGGTCCGAACAGGCTTAGAAACTCCAGCTTTGATTCCCTTAGCGAGGATAGACGTTTTAAGGTTCCCACGCTCTTTAGTTGAGGATCGCTGTAAAATATGATCCTCAATAATCTTGACAACTCTGTGATTACCCTTAGTTCCACTGTGCTCCGCGATCGATACGTGAGGAACGAGCCCCACCACCGTCGGTTGGACTTGAAACGAACTTCGCTTAGGCTGAGCGTCAGCAATACCCTTCTCCTTTAATGGACTCCTTGAAGGATCTCTAGGCGCAACAATATAATTAGATTATATGATAAATATTACTCTAATCCCTCAAAAATTAATATTTCAATTTTAGTCCCTCTAAATATAATTTCTGACTTTGCTCCTAACTTTGATCGAAGGGCCGCTATATGTGCCTTGTCATTCGTTTTTTCTGTTGTTTTCTCTCTCTGGCTATGGAAAAACAGAAACTCTCACACAAAACAATCACCAAAATTCTGGAATTTCACTAATCACAGTTTGCCAATCCATAATCAAAAATTAATCGAGTAATCAATCCCTTTATGGTTAGTCTCTTCTCTTCCTTCACTCTTTAATTTATGAATTTTAATTTCTAATCTCTTTTCAAAATTAGAATTATTATGCAATGATCGTTAAATTGAGTTTAGAATTTCACGGTAATGTTAATTCATTTTTCTCTCCATATAGTGTTTTTCGATAAAAGGAAAGTGTAAATGGCATATAAAGTGGATCACGAATACGACTATTTATTCAAGATTGTGCTAATCGGAGATTCGGGCGTCGGAAAATCGAACATTCTTTCGAGATTTACAAGAAATGAGTTTTGCTTGGACTCCAAGTCTACTATCGGTGTTGAATTTGCAACAAGGACTCTTCAGGTTATCTATATATGTACATAAGTGGTTGTTTTTAATATAATTTAACATTCGTCACATCCGCAATCACCGTAAATTGTACGTGCAATCGCAATTTTTGTTCAGGTAGAAGGGAAGACGGTTAAAGCGCAGATATGGGACACGGCCGGTCAGGAGCGGTACCGAGCGATCACGAGCGCTTACTATAGAGGAGCAGTCGGAGCGCTTCTCGTCTACGACATAACCAAAAGGCAAACGTTCGACAACACCGTGCGATGGCTCAAGGAACTGCGAGACCACGCGGGTTCGAATATCGTCGTGATCATGATGGTGGGGAACAAATCTGATCTCAACCATCTCCGAGCGGTGTCGAAGGAAGACGCCGAGAGCTTGGCCGAAAAGGAAGTACTATTGTTCCTCGAGACATCGGCACTCGGAGCTATCAACATAGAGAAAGCTTTCCAGAAGATATTGATGGACATTTATCAAATATTGAGCAGAAAAGCTTTGGCAGCACAAGAAAATCCGCCTACCCTTCCTCGAGGAACAAGCATCACTCTCACGAAGACGAACCAAAATAGAAATAAAGTTGCTTGTTGTTCTCCTTAGAAGAAATGATTTTTTTTCGAAAATACTTTATTTACATGTTTTTTTTTGTGCGTTGATTTTTGTTATTCGAACTCGAGACCTGTAAGGAAGAGTTATTAAGAAGGCCTAAGTTTTGGTACTACAAAAAGTTGTTTAACCTTACGAGTTCGATTTATATTTCGAAATGCTCTTTGATTGGATTTTATTTATTTTTATTTATACTAATAATTAAAATTTTGATTGGGTTTACTTGTTCCTTAAATTATACACTTTTTACTGAGTTATCCCTTAAAATATTTTTCGAAATATTTTATTCTTTGAATTTGAACAATTAACTCGTTTATCACACACCGCTACTACCATTAAAAGAATCAAAGATAAATTACATATTTAATCACTCAACTATTCCTATAATTTTGTTTAGATCACTAAAATATTTTTGTTCAAAATTATTACTGAACATAAAATTTTATTCCGTTCTGATAATTAAATATTATATCTAATTGCTTAAAAAAGTTATTCATTTTGTTTAAATAGTTGTGAATAGTCTCAAGTAAATAGTTAAGACTTTATTTTTATATTAAAAATTGCAGACTTGGGCTTTTAATGATTTTTAATTTAATTTCAGTGACGGACGCAGAAATTTATATTAAATGTGAAATTATAAAATGTCAAGAGACGAAATTAAATAATTAAAAATATAAATATATATAAAATAGAAGTGAATTTAAATTTGTTGAGTGCAATCAGATCTAAACCTCGAATCCCGAACTCCAAACCCTAAAAATATAAGAGAATTTAAAATACATACGGTGTTAATACAGATCTTAGATCAAACCCAACCCATGAAAACGTCTACTATGGGTATAAAGAGGCACGAGAGTTGTTGAGCCTTATAATTCAATTTGTCACTCAAAATGAATTCCTTTCAATGTTTTGTTGGATTTGTCTCAACACGTTCCAAAAACAAGAATTCACTTGCTCGTCAATGCTTTGCCAATGTCGAAATTCATAACTGAAAGTGTTTGCCTAAACTAGCAAACCCTCCCGAAAAAACCGACAATTCGGAAGCCTAATGTAGGCGTCTGAGGACCTTGGAGAAGTTGCCTCGGTCGGTAAACTAAATGAATCCATGTTGTCTCTGTTACATGAACATGGCACAGAGATTCGGCCTCATTTCTTGATTAATCTCAAGACATCGCCGACGAGATGCAAGGAACCGGTGACGAGGACCTAATCAATCAGAGAAGGGAAATTACAAACCCAAGATGAACAAAGGAGGGTCATAAGCATTAAAGAAAAAGTTGCAACCGAACCACGACATGAATACTTCAACAAGACCCGATAAAACGAGTATAAATGGGGTGTGCCTATAGTCAAGTCCTATGCTTAAAATATTTAGCATGTAACGGAGACACATCTGAAATGTCCAACGTTCATCGATTAGGTACTCTTTTGACGAATTATTCTAACCAAAGAAAAGAGGATACAACTTTTACAATATTAAGACTGGCAAATCGGTGGATCGATTCATGCATAACCTGAAAAAAAGGTTGAAATCCGTAAAGTACTCTAAAGTACCATAGCTAGGAACTCAACCTGAAGTATTCTAACCTTGTTATATACAAAATGCAGGTAAATATTGACGAACATGAACATATAATCTCGAGAATTACCTGAAACCGAACAAAGCGGTCCTTCTGGGCAGTATCCCTGAGCCATTTAATAGCGGATGGTAGAGAAGAAAAGACAGAACTGTTTTTACAACACCTAACGCTCATTCCTGTATCGTCTTTCACTTCTTCAATAACTTGATCGGTGTTACAGGCCTCCCCTCCTAGCATATGCAGAAAACTATCGTCTTAAAGAAAACTAAACAAAAGCACCCATGATTATGCACCATGTCTCTAATTACTTTGCACATTTTGCGATGATCATTATTAAAATCAATTCACTCATATGATCAAACAGATAATGGAACATTAATATAAGGGAAGTGAATCCCATTAGAAATAAAAATATGGGGAAAGAAAAAAGCATTTTACGACGAAAAGGTTGCAGTCTTTATTAGTTTAAAGTTACAATCCAACAGGGTTCACAAACTATGAATTTTGAAAAATAAGAAGAATGTGATGCCATGTATTAGGTAGATACCTTTATCATTCTGCAGAAGGTTTTCCCACACTCTTTGAAGAGCAAATTGCCATGACAAATCAACTTGAGGATCGACTGTAGGCAAAGTATTGGATCCAACCTTGTGATACACTGATATGTTCGGCACAAAGAGAGCCTTCCTGAAACGGACACCTGAAAAGACAATTAACAGATTGTAAAAAACATAATATATAAATTTCTTTGTCCAAGCAAGCATCCTGCTATCCCCTTGACATGAAATGTGAAGTTTCTTCTAGTCAAGATGAATCCTACCTTTTATTCAATGCAAAGAAGAATATAAGTTTCTCTCTATTATCTATGTCGGTCTGAATCTTTGTTTTTCTTAAAGTAGCCGTTTTGACATCCATGTCCAACATATATTCAGAAATGGGTATGGAGATGTAACCCTCCAAGTATATGGATTAAAGCACTTGAACATAATCATTCCCCTTAAATACCAGTTTTTCATGAACTTCAAATGCATTTATGATCTTTCCATCACATGGATATAAAATTCTAACTAACACAATTACCATGGCTGGAACATGTCCTCAACAAGCGCGGCAGAAGCAATTGTGGATCTCTCACCGACATACAATTGAACAGCAGAATCTGCACGTAATTCTCGAAAACTTTAGTCCACATCAGCAAGAGCCAAGATGCAGACCAAATCTAGTTTACAGCTTGAAATTCAAAAAGTCATGATAAAACCAAGCACAAAAATATAAATTAGATATACATGCACGCGTGTTAGAAAAATGTGAACAATTTACAGCTCAAGGAATAATCAAAATATACGTTTAGTTTACTCTCGCTTCATGTTAGTTTTATAAACTCAATCATCAAACTTATGAGTTCCGAAGCTTTCTGAAAACCCAATACCCTCCAAGGTTAAGATTATCCTTAATACTATTAACTCATAAGCAAAATACAAGTCAGCACCATACTCTACGTCTTTGATTGTTTCTTTTGACTTGCTAAAATAGAAAAGCTTGAATAGCGGATATAATGAGACCAAATGTATAAATTATGAGAATATTATCTAATTCAAGAACACTGATGTCCATAAGGAAGAAGTACTCTCTTTTACATATAAGTTCTTAACACTGGAAATTATTGTGGACCAAAGTAGGGTACTCTACCTGTGCGGTATCCTTGGATCTTTCGTCCGATTGCTGTTGTGCCTCAGAATTCTGGTTTGATTGGTGATTATCATCCCTAGTGCAAAGGGAAAACCACCTCGCACAAGCTTCCATGCTTTCAGGACTGTGAGCTCCATCCAAATAAAAAACCAGATTTTCAATGTCAGGAAATTGATCACGGACAATCTGAGCCCGCCCTTGCAAACTAGCTGTTGTTAAGCCCTTAATAAAGGGTTCAGGTAATGGACCCTATTCCAAGGAAATAAACTTCTAAGAAAACAGTAGTTAGAATGCAGACAAAGAAAGCCTCTAATAAATAGAACCCACTGTTTGATTGAAATTGGTGATAGGATGACCAGTCCTCTGAAGCCAAGCAGTACACAATGCGACAGCAAGACCAGCATTTAAATATTGATGTTCACCTTCAAGTGCAAGCTTCAGACCATTCAGCGAACTTGCATCAATTGGCTGCGCAACTTGAAGGTTTACCTGTGAAGAACATAATCATCTTCAGACTAGCATAACTTATATCCTTTAGAACAAGGCTAAATCCAGAATTTGAATACAAGTTGAGTCACGCATTTAAATTTTTCGTAAGGGAATTTAGAAATGAAAGGATGACAAAACTTACATTCAACTTCGAAGCTTTCTCTTCAAGCACCTGCATTGCCTCATCAGGTTGAGGTACGGTAAAGGCCTGTATCTCATACTGTGGTAGAAAAGGTACAAACAAAAAATAGGAGAAAGATTTAAATTATTTCACAACTCAAACACTCTTATCATATACTTTAAATCGATATAGTTCTAAAAGTAAAAACACCTTAAATATACCAGCCTTCTCCCCAGCAATTTCTCCCAGAGTGTTTCCTGTTTATCATCCAGAAAAGTAAAGAAAGCAAGATCTTTAGCATTAACTATTTCTCGTAGCTCAGAAAGTTGGTACAAAGGGACCCTAAGCAGATTCCATAGTTTAAATTGAGGAAGCGGATAGACAACAAAATATTTGACCAGATGGAACCTAAACTACTTGGTACCAGTTTAAGAACACAACTGACACACCCAATATCGGTACAGTATTGAGACACCACTAAAGCAAGTCTCACAAAACTGTCGCTTAATTCTGCATAATTTAGATTTTCTCCATTTTAAGCTTATAACTTCAAGTGCTCCGGATAATGGAACCTCACAGATGTAATGAAAATATAGTTGCCAACATGAGGTTAAAAAAAATCATTGATATTATGAATTTACTGCATGATTTTAAAATAATGCAATACAAATTAAAATGCTTCTTTGTTTCTCAAAGATCTTTTTCAGCAATTTCAAAAAACTATTAAGGGATCTGTCATTTATATTAAGTTATTAACTACAATACAATTATAAGAAATTTGTTTTAGGCCATTTTTTTAGCGATTAACTGATGTAATATATATATAACAATAACCAAGAATCTCCATGTGGTCATATCCAAGGGAAGATACACCACATACAATGGGTGTTTGAACCTAAAAAATAACACATTGACAAAAATTAGAACAAGATAAGCACTAACATTATATTTCAGCACTAAGGAGGCCACAAATTATACGCTTTGATTCGCAGACATCTCGCGTATTCGAGAACTAGTAGGGAACATACCACATTAGTTGCATCAAACTTTCCACCCAAACCAACCTCCAGAATAGCAACATCAACCTGCATGTACAATTTAAAGGCAATATTTATTTTTGCTTCACTAGCAGAGGATGCTCATAAAATGGAAGAAGCAACACGGGAAAACAGCTTCAAATAGAAGGATCATAACACACATCAAACCTTCTCTGCGGCAAATATCTTAAAGGCAAGCAAGGCCAGGAAGCGAAAGTATGTAGGCATTGGTACATCATCACAGGTGTTTTCCTGCAAATCAATGAAAAAAAGGTCAACAGGATTAAACACATTGTTCAAGCGAAAAGCCAAAATGAAAGATAATACTCTTTGTTCAATGATATATATGGAACTGGTTAGAGAAAAATATATTGCAGATGACGCTGTTTCAAATTGTCAAAGACAGACAGCCTAGGTCAGTCGACGTGTACTATTCAGGTTTGTTTGAAGTGCTACACAACTCAATTCTTATTCTTTCTACTAGGTTGGTTGGCTATAGAAGCCCCAACTTCATGTTGCCATGCTGAATTCTCAAAAAGTACCCACGACAAAAAAAAAATTCATATACACTATACAGGATTATCGCGTTAAGTCTGATGATACTTTTTTTTTTGATAAAACTGATGATACTTTGTTGAAGACATGTACTATGAAAATTACTTTAGTGAATTCTAATAATTAATTTACAACCAATTAATGTAAAACGCTAGTTATTGTAATAGAAATTCTTTATTGTAGAACCTGATATTTACAACTTAGAACAGAAAATAATCCACATTAAAAATAAAATATAGTACTGATTAACAAAACCCACATAATTGTGGATCGACATGCTCAATTTATTAACTGGGTTTTGTTAACTAGTACTACCCAGTATGAAACACTACTGCAGACGTACCTTCAGCCTATCATAGCACCACCAGAAGTATTCCAAGAATTTCTCCTCACATATTTCCACACTGAAACAGCCAAAAAGGCAAGAAATTTAAAATATATATACCTAAAATTATAAGCACGCATATATAGCAGTGGTTATTCAGCATTTAGATATTGCCAAGAAGAAGAAATACAGACAGTAGCTTAAATTCTTACCTAAAATAAATCACATACATACTAGCAAATTGACACACTTACCCATCTAACTGAAACCTTTCGCGAACATCTATAAGGTGCGGGGACGTGAAAAGTCCGGTCCGAAACCCACAATTACGTAATATAGATTCTGCAAACGTGCATGTTGATCCCTTTTCAATTTCCCAAATGAAGAAAGAATCAGTATAACAATTCACTTGTCATATACAAACAAGATAAAAGAATTACGCTAGCCAGCTAGACAAAAATAGTACTAATGCCTAAGCCAAAGTGGTAAGGAGCTTGGAATCCCATATGCAAGTCTTGGTTTCGATTCTTACGGAGAAAACAGGTGTTGGGAGAGTTTTCCCACCTCAGAGGGTCAACCTAACTTGACTCCAAAATAGTTGGAGCCCAATGTGACCGAAAAAGAGTATAAGCTAGTCGATAATAGTGGAAAATGCAAGGACCATTAATCTTCCCACTTCAGAGGGTCAGCCTAACTCGACTCCAAAATAGTTGGAGCCCAGTGTGATAAAAAAAAAGAGAGAGTATAAAGTAGTCGAAAATAGTGGCAAATTTCACGAAAAAGTTACATATAAATGCAGCATACGAAGAAAAAGAACGGGAAAAGATTCTAAAAGTTAATTAGCTAAAAATTTAAATACCTTCCCTTTAGTGCCAGCAACATGGATGATTTTCAACTGTGAAATCGCGCCTTCCAATTCCAAAATCTAAAATCCAATAAAAAAACAACTCAATTCAAAGCTAGTAAAACTGTAAAACAAATAAATAAATTTCTAAAAGAACAACTCCAATAAAAAAAATAACAACGAAAATTACTTTCAAATAATCAAAAAGCAAGTCGAAACGATCCCCTTTGTTACTCTTATCGGCACGACTCCGTTTCGTTATCAACGAAGACAACACATTCAACGTCGACTCGTATCGATCCACCGCAGACTCCATCGATCCTCCTACAGAAAAAAAAAACAAAGCTAAAATCGTTAAAAATGAAAATTTTGATGGAAAAAATCACTTCTTTTTTTTACCTTTGGCCATTGGGACTTGGATGAAAGGAATGGGAAAGTGAGAGAATGAGGATGCGGAGTGAAGACGAAGTGATGAGATTGAGATTGGAGGGCTGAGAAATTATAAGGCAAGCAATTCATATACTCTAATAGTGACATTTTACCCCTAATTTCTGTGGCTCGGTCGCAGACAAGAGACAACGATTGTCTACTGTCATTTTATTCTATATATTTTAAAACTTTTAGTACAAATATTAGCCCCTGACCTTTTTCTGTATATTCTTTTTGACACCTAAATAGAAAGGCAGAATTATGTTTTGACTCCTTAATTTATCAGTTTAGTCATTTTAGTTCGGAAACTTTTATGGTATTATTTTTAGGGTAAACTACGCATTTAGTGTCTAACCTATCATCTTTGATCCGTTTTAGTACATAAACTTTCAATTTTTCAAAACTTAGCAATAATTTTTGAATGTGATACTAAAATAGAACAAAAACTAAAGTTTTTAACGGTATGGTAGTAGAATGAAACAAAAATTAAACTTTAGGTATTGTTTTAAAAAAATGAAAATTTAGATATTAAAATGAATCAAAATGGATAGTTTAAATACTAAACGTGTAATTTACCATTGTTTTTATTCTTCAAGCTTTTACCTTTTTATTAATTTGCCTCAAATATTAAATATTTTATCTACATTGAAATATTTTTGAATTAATCACTGATATCCGATCTATTGACCGACTAATCCAGATCGGATACTGCAAAGGCGAGGGCGACCCTCCCAACCCAATTTGCTCCATTCGAAAACTCCAAGATTCAAACCCCCGACCTTACTTATCTACATTGAAATATTGGTATCAGTTGTTTTGTCATTTTCTGTAGTATTACCAAATTTTTTTAAAAGACATTGAGAATTATTAAAAATGTTTTAGTAAGGATGAATTAGTCATATTTTGAATTTTTTTATTATGTGACTTAAAAAGATAAAATATTTCACGTTAATATTTCAATAAGAACAATACAATATCACTGTTCCATTACATTTGAGTCAATTTGTAAATAATATAAGTTCGAGGGCCATAATAAATCCCCAATGAAAGTGTAAGAGTTAAAAGGACTAAAACACTAAATTGAAATTGAGGGTTCAAAACTCAAAAGTGGCATTATGCCCAGGTAAAACTATAAAAGAGTTAATTGTATTGTATGCATTCAAATTATGATTTTATTTTTAAATTGGTATTTGAATTTTAAAACATTCTAATTGAATCCTCATTTATTAATATTGTATCAATCTTATATCGGTATTTGGTCTAGTTGTATGATTCCCATTTAGGGTGCGAGAGGTCCCGAGTTCAGTTCTCGGAACGCTCCCATTTTTTTCGTTCTACCTTTTTCTGGGTTCGATTATGTTCTCAGTCCCTCTACCTTAAATTCCATTAGTTTAGTCCCTTTATTATTTTAATTTGAGGATTGAAGTCTTATAGATAAACTACTATAAAATGGATAGGCACTTTTGATATAGAAGCTGCTTCAAATTAAGTACAATAACGTGTTAAAACATAAGCAACTGGCAGATCAGTATTTTACTAGGAGAGTTATGTGTTATCAACTCATACACATACACAGGGTCGTGGCAGGGTTTTCGGGGGTCCTGTACAAATTCTTATAAAGGGGCTCCTATTTTCTAAATATATTTGATTTTGGAGTAACAATAGTGGCGTTTTCTTGACAAACGCCGCGATAGATCCATCTATAATGGCGTTTTATCAATAAAGCTACAATAATAGTGTTTTTTTTTTAACGTTACAATAGGTTCATCTATAGTGGCGTTTATTGGAAAAACGTCACTATATATATACTTTTTTGGGGTCCCATTTTTTGGAGACCCTGCGCGGTCGCGCAGTTTGCGTCGCCCGAGCCATGGCCCTGCGCGGTCGCGCAGTTTGCGCCGCCCCAGCCATGGCCCTGCACATACACTATCTGTTTGACTACCTAGTCTACCTTATGTCTTTGCTTTCGGATCGACTTGGAGATGATCAATCAGTCGAAACCCTCTTCACGCCGGTTCCACAACGATGAGGCTTGTTGCCATTGCTGATCTTCTAGTAGAAAAAGGGGTTGTTTCACCCCTTGCATGGCTGATCCACGTCGCAGCCGGTGAAAAGCTCGGTCTGGTGATCGCTGCAGCCGGTGAAAAGTTTGCAGGGCTGGTGCTCTGCTTGAGAAAATGAGTTTCTTCACCCCTTTTGCATGCAATATGGGATTGAAACCTATTTGCACATGCTTACACTAATTGTAGTGCGTATGATCCGATGACAACTTTTCGGAATTCTTCGTCTAAGTCATCTACATATAGCAAATCGTCAATTCGTCCCACGATGTTGTATGCCTGAAAGTTTGAAATAAGGTATAGTTTCGATAACACTCGGAACCGAAATGAAGTAGTTTTCGGCAAAACCGGACATTTTCGAAAAAAGGGTTCGAAGTTCAAACCTTGTTGTAATGGATTTTGCTCGTATCCGATGCAGTTTGCATCAAACCCGAGAATCATTGCTTCAAGCAAAGCTCTTTCTGCTACATATTTTCTCTTATCCCAATCGACCATCATATCTTTTACTCTCTCCAAGATTGATTTTGTAGTATATCGGTACAGATTAACCCGGAATTTTGAGTAAAAAGGAGAGTTTATGCAATCACAACAAGGCCTAATTGCCATCAACTAAATGGCATTTCATTAACACTAACCTATTATCTATTTGATCTTAGTTTTAAATAATTCCATAAGCTTATCA
The DNA here is from genome assembly GCF_006381635.1 of Hibiscus syriacus. Taxonomy (NCBI): domain Eukaryota; kingdom Viridiplantae; phylum Streptophyta; class Magnoliopsida; order Malvales; family Malvaceae; genus Hibiscus; species Hibiscus syriacus. Next base: position 419,800 of record NW_024062970.1, read on the forward strand.
TCAACTATATATTATACATTTAGAATTTAACTACGGTGAGATTTTAGTTATTCAATGCAATATATATGATTATGATTGTGTCATCATTAAGTAAATTTGTCAGTTTAGAAGATTTTATGCTAATAAATCGACTCTAGTTATAATTTTTTTAATAGATGTAACTAATTTTATTAAAAAGGGAAATATTTCGAATTACAATAGAGATTTATAATCGTAATTGTAAATTAAGCGAATAATTATAATATTTTCCTAAAATCATTGGCACAAAATTAGTAAATTAAGACCACATAAGGACCATACAAGTAAAGATTAAAAAATCAACCAAAACTCGAACAATGATAGATACAAATAGACCTGATTTCATCGGTAAACAAATCTCAAAAGAGAATCAAGCTATTGAAAGATCACCGATAAAATCGTAAATCAGAGTCGAGCAATGTGGACAAAAATCATCCACGAACGTAAATCAAGTATCCAAATCCAATTCGATGGTCCAAAGTAGGAAAGATCATCATGATAACATATAAACGTCATCTTAATCAGTTGTGACAATGTCGAATCAACCCTTAAAAAAAATAACGATGGTCAAACGACCGAAAACGTGTCAAAAGACACATAAAAACATGTCATAAAGGTATATTTATTAAAAAATAAAAATAATAAAAAATATAGATATAATATAAAAGGATGTAAGAATAATAAAAAATACCGACGATCGATAACCAACATCAAAATTAATGTAACCACAAAAAAAATGAAACAAAAAAATATAAATTAGACACCACAAAAAAAAATTAGAGAAACTAAATAATATATATTTTTTTATTATGTATTATTTGTTCTAAATATTCTTTGCGTAATCAACCGAAGGCTACAAGATTGATGAATATTGCTCCGAATCCAATCGCCTAAAGGAATAGAAAAGAATTCTGTGCGCCTCTCCTTTTTTTTTTTTTTTATCAATGCAAGCCAAGTGGATCTCGCAACCAAGCAGTCACGGAAAATATGCGACAACGATTCGTGCCGCGCTCCACAAATGCTGCAGCTACTATGGCCGTTCATGGACGGTTAATTATACCGTTTAGCCTAAACGGTCGGTTAATTATTATAATAGTTATCATATTTTTTTAATTATAATTTAACTATTAAGAAATGGTTCACCACTAATGATTAATCGTTATTAACAATTCGGTTATAAATTAACCTACGATTAACCTATTATAATTTTTTGTCAAATTTTTTCATAATTTGTACTACAAAAAGTATAGCACTTAACACATATTTACATCGGTGTAAGTGAATAAAATAAACAAGTATAACAATTAACACATACTACATCAGTATAAGTGAATAAAATAAAAAAATATATAGCATTTAACGCATAGTTACACTGGTGTAAGTAAATAAAATAAAAAAAGAACAACACTTAACGCATGCTTACACCGATGTAAGTATGTACATCTCCCAATATCTTAGTACCTAACAATAAACATATAATTATATTGGTGTAAGTATATTTCTATATTTTCAAATAAATAAATAATAAAAAAATAGGCACCTTTCTTTTAATTGTTAATTAATATGTATTTAACGAAAAAGCATGCCATGTGTCAACACCATATAATTACTTCAAATTTTGAACCAATTTATTTTTATTTTTATCACTTTGGCAGTATCTATACTTAATTACTTTAGCAATAAATTAAGTACTTTCTTAACAGGTACCTCACTCTTAATTGTTAATTAATATGTATTTAAGTGTTTAAAGAAAAAAAACATGACATGTGTCCACATATAGTCACTTACTTTAAATTTTCGACCTATTTATTGATAATATTATATTTGATTGGATTTAGGGATTAATCCACAGTTTATCTATAATTCAGAAGTTAAATTAATATTTTATCTAAAATTTGTGGGTCAAGTTAAACCTTAATCATTCACTAATATATCAGAACATCAAACTAATGGGATTTAACGATCTAATGACAAAAATATAATGAACTGAAAATGTAAGTGACCAAAACGTCATTTTTTAAAAATTGATGATGAAAATAAGACAAAAAAATAAAAGAGACCATCAGTATAGTTTATCCTTTTCTTTATGTAAATATGGGGTGTATACAAGGCGGTATTTGTTCAAATGCTCTCAATCATTTAACAATGAACGTTCATACCCCTGACATATGCGATGCTCGAACCAGAACCTCCAGAGATAATAACAAGTCCTTTAACCATTGAGATCGTTTGATAAACTCAGGGCGTATGGTTTACCTAATTTTTAAATAATGATTCGATATATATTAACAGTTTTAAAAATATTATTTAATTATACATTTTTAACAAAAAATTAATTGAAATAACATTTCACTCAAGCTAAAATATCTTGAATATTATTTAATTATACATCTATTTTCAAATATATATTTTCCACCATAATATTTAAAAAAAAAGTTAACCTATATTGGTGTGAAGAAAAATAATCAACCCCGTTGGGTTGATGTTCGGCCAATGGCCATGACATCCTAACCATGCATAAAGGCCCCTCTTACCTCCAATTTATGGATATATACCTTTAATAAAATTTTAATAATAATAATTATTATTATTATTTTAATAGTTTCCGATATAATGATTTTAAATCTATCACGAGTTATAATTAAAATTGGTCAACGATAAAAATCATTAATGAAAGAACTTATTTTATTTTTATTAATAATAGAGGCTTAATTGAATGTAAAATTTTCAAGAGTTCAATCACTTGTCTTTAAAGAATTTTGGGTATATTACGTGTTTAGTATCTAAACTATCAGTTTTGATCCATTTTAGTACCATAGTTCAAAATTTAACGTTAAGTTTTAAAAAAATTGAAAATTTAAGTATTATGACACCAAAGCTGATAGTTTAAGTACTAAATGCGTGAAGTTTTTAACGGCGAGGTACTAAAATAAAACAAAAACTAAACATTATATATGGTTTTGAAAAATTTAAAAGTTTAAGTACTAAAACAGACCAAAACTGATAGTTTAAGTATTAAATGCATAGTTTACCCAAGAATTTTTAGACCTTTTTGAACCTAATAAAAAATTATATCAAATTGAATTTTTTTTTGAATTAATCACTGGTATCCCGATCTCTTGATCGACTAATCCAAATCAGATATTGTAGAGGCGAGGGTGACCCTCCCAATCCAATTTAGTCAATTCTCAAACGTCAGGGTTCGAACTCCTGACCTTGCTTAAAAAAATCTAATTCCTCGTCCAACTAGATCAACAGACCTTAAAAAAATCTAATTCCTCGTCCAACTAGATCAACAGATTGTTGGTATATAAATTGAATTTGATGTCTAACTCAATGATATAAAACATATTTCATGACTAGTTATTTATCTATACGAAACTCATAATATGAGAATTTATTATTGTTGTCGATGGTAAATATCACTTATATATATAATATAATATAATCTAGATTTATTAATATATTAAATTTGATATATTTTCTTAAAAATATTATTTCAAATGTATATATATATATATATATATAAATTTAAAATTGTTGTGATACAAAGAAATAATAAGAATAGAAATAGCTGTACAGACCTTGTAATTATATTTTAAATAGTAGGTGCCATATGTCGAAAATAATAAAATATGACATGAAAAATAATAAAAAATTAAAAATAATATTTGAACCGTTAATAAAAAAGGAAAAAATAACGTGAAAATTTTAAAAACAATAATAATAAATACCAAACAAGTATTATTGTCAAGGGTAAATTACGCATAAGTACCTGAACTATTAGTTTTAGTCCGTTTTAGTACTTAAACTTTTATTTTTTTTCAAAATCATACCTGACGTTTAGTTTTTATTTTATTTTAGTATCCCGTCATTAAAAAATTAACACGTTTAATACCTAAACTATTAGTTTTGATTTTTTTTTAGTATCTAAACCTTCAATTTTTAAAAAAAATTAATGATAAGTTTTTAATAGGGTACTAAAATAAAATAAAAATTAAACGTTACATACTGTTTTGATAGGGTAAAGTTGATATTTTATGTACTAAACACATAGTTTACCCTATTTTTAAAAGTTTAAAGGCTGATAATTAAATAAAAATATATAACATTAGTGATATTTTTGTAAAAAGGAAAGTTTGATGATCAAAATAGTAGAGAGACAATATGTTGGTGATTAGTTTGTAGTTTACCCTAAAACCGAAGCAGCTTCCGTAAATTAGAATTCTTCACCGCGAAGCAAACTGCTTTCCCCTCCATTTTCTCTTATAATTTCCACCCTCTTTCTTCCTTTTCATTTCCCCTGTTTTCTTTTTTCATGGCTGAGCACATAGAAGACGCTGAGTTTTGGCTTCCATCCATGATTTTCATGGACGATGATACTCTAATGGAGGACCAGAATCTTAAGAACAAAAACGATGGCGAAAACAACACTGAGTCGTTAACATCGAGTCACGGTTTCCCTATTGAGTTCCCCTTCGAGTTTGATTATCCATACGACTCGTTCTCTGCTATTAGCTCCATTCCTGTTGAATCTGTTGTTGAGTCTACTGAGACTGAGAGAAGTGACGAGGAGGATGAGTTTCTTGCTGGATTGACCCGCCGAATTGTTCACTCAACCAGTCAGAAACTCGCCGTTCGTGATCTTCCTCTCGACAAAAACGAGGTGACCCAAAGTAATTTCTGGGTTTTTGATTTTTAATGCGAATTTTTAAATTTGTGCTTTCTCTTTTCGGTAGGAAAATGGAGGTTCGGCGGGTTCACCAGAGTCGACTCTGAATGTGCTCGGAAACTCTTCAGCTTCAAGCAATGGCGGTTCTCGAGTTGCAGAGATGAAAATGAGCAAGGACGTGCCCAAAAACACCATCTTCAAACATGGAAAAAACCAACCCAAGATTCAAAATCATGGGTTCGTGAAGAACCCAAGCTGTGGATTGCCTTTAAACCGGATCATTTCTTCTACTATTGCTCAAACAAATCATGTAAGCCTTCATTCTTTCTTGAAGAATTAGTGTCTAAAAGTTCCAACACTTTTTTGTTTTTGAGTTATTTGAATCTTATTTTTTAACTTAAGTTTTATTTATTTTTTAGTCGAATTGAATTAAATTTATGAATTACAAACTAAATCAGTAATTTTTAAGTTGAATTTTATTCGCCTTTAATTTAAAAGTTAATGATTATCATATCAATGATTTTAGATATAAATATATAATTTGAAAAACGAAAGTGAAAATTCAATATGAATCATGATATGGACTTGATTTTTATTAAATTTGAATCGAAATTTTACCATGTAAAAAGTAATATTTTATATTTAAATTAACAAAAATAACTTAAAAATACCAAATTAATGGTTGTCCCTTGTTCCTATATGTAATGGGATAAGGGGAGATAAGATAGTAGGCTGCCCCCAACACTAAGTTTAGAGCAGCTTCCGTAGGAGACCTTCGAATTATGAAACGTCATCCATGAGACTCGATCCCACGACCTCAAGGTTAAGAACCTTGTACTCTACCAATTGAGCTGGATTTGGTTAACTTTGGTGTTTGTTTATTTGGTTTTATTAGTATCATGGATGGCAGATGAATGCAAGAACTCAACAGCAGCAGATGAAGAAGAATAGATTAAAGAGCAATATTGTTGGTAAAAGGCCTTTATTTCAAGTTCGATTTCAACCACCGCCTCTGATTTTGATGTTCCTCGGTGGACCTAAGAGAGAGTCGGCCGGAACCGGCGTTTTCATTCCCCGTAAATACGACGACAAACCTTCTCGGTCTCACAAGAAATCGGGTAAGAATTAGTAGAGTTTGAGAAAGAAACACAAAAACTTGAAAATCAATCTAAATCGTAGTGTATGGTTTGATAGCATATTAGAATTAGTGTTTTCTTATCATGTGGTAATGTTAAACGAAGAAAACTCGAAAAATCGAAAATTAGTAGGGACGAAGAAGATTGAAGAATAAAAAATCGATTCGAATTGTAATATATGATATTCATAAACACGACAGGATTTAGAATGTGTTCACAATTACTACTTAAATCTATCCTCTGATTTGGAGACTGTTGCAATTGTTACTACCGGCAAAGGTTGTTTTAGCATTAAATCTCAAATTCAATCATACAAACAGTTCCATAGCATCAAATTATGGTAAGTAATGGATTTCTTTTCATTTTTCTTTATAATTTTTAGGGTAAAGTACACAAATGGTCTTCGACTATAAGGTATTGCTTTATTCAGTCCCTCGATTATAAAAAGTTACAAATTGATCTTCTTACTATAGAGTGTTCTTTATTAAGTCCCTTGACTATAAAAAGTTGTAAAATGGTTATCCGACTATTCATTATACTCTAAATTTGTCATTTTTTGTTAAAAAATTGATGATGATATGATTTAAACATTAACCGATTGACTGTGATATGATAAAATTTGATCTTAGAATCTCAAATGGTTATCATATCTCAGTCATCATGTTAATATTCATCTTTGACAACCATCAATTTTTAACGGAAAATGATGAGTTTGGAACATAATGAATAGTCGAGTGATTATTTTGTAACTTTTAATAGTTGAGGGACTTAATAAAGCAACATTCTATAGTCAAATGATCATTTTGTAACTTTCAATTATCGAGGGACTTAATAAAAGAGTACCCTCTAATTGGGGATCATTTGTGTAATTTAACCAAAAATTTAAAGGTTCAAATCCTAAATTTTGTTTGTTTCAATTTTCTAGTTACTTTAATACCTAGAAGAAAATCAAACTCGAGTCAAGAAAATAGAAAGTGTAGAGAAGTGGGAGGGTGAAATATGTATAGGGAATAGGGGTGTAAACGAGCCGAGTTGAGTTCGAGTATTGTTGAACTCGACTCGAAAACTCGCGAGCTTAAAATTTTTAAGCTCAACTTGAATTCAAAATCCTGAACTGAAGCTCGTGAGCAGCTCGAAAATGCTCAAAATGAAAAAAAAAATCTTAAACTTAACTAGATTAAAGCCTCAAACTCTAACATGAACTTTAAATATATGAAAGTCTTACTGTGTTTTAAAAAAAATCAATACATAAATGTTAATATTATTAATAATTTATTATTTTAAAAAATAATATATTGATATATTATATTTTCGAGCTGTTCACGAGTTTTTTAAGTCGAGTATCAAGTAGCTCGTTTCGGCTCGTTAAGAGTCGAGTCCATTCAATCCGAGTATTTATTGAGCCTTGACCGAGTCGATCTCTAATAGCTCGTGATTTGTCTTATCTCATTTACGACCCTAATCGGGAATGGACTTATTAATCAACTGGAAGTGGAAAATTTAGTCCAAATTTGCTTGGGAATTCTCTTGAACTAATGTTTGGTTTGTTGGAAAATAATCTGAAAAAATTGTAGTACATAAATAAATATATGTAAGTTGATGTATGAAATCTAAATCGGTTGAATTTTAGCATAAATCAAGCGATCTGTGAGGTAAAAAATTATTATTATTTCTTAAAATCTCGAGTTCAAATATTGTAATTATAAATTAATTAAATAGATATTTCACCTAAAAATTTTAAGGTCTAGTTAATATTTTATCCAAAATTTAAAAGTTAAATTAAAATTTTATTCAAAATTTAGAGGCTTGATCAAAAATAATTCTTTTTTATTAATGTATCATATCATGAAATAAGACAATTAACATTTTAATGATTAAAACATTATAAACTCATAACATTTGTGATAAAAAATATTTTTTAAATTAATAATTAAAATTAAAATGACTATTTTAATAATTTATCCTATAAAAATGCATAAATCTCGTGGTGCAGCTAGAGGTTTTTATTAAGTGAGGCGATCCAGACAGTGTTTGATTCATGCTAGTTAAAAAAAATTGTTACTCAACTCGATTCATTGCTCGTTAAGCATATTGAAATTTTATTCAACCGTGCTCGTTAAAAAAAACTCGTTTCTCGACTTATTGCTCGTTAAGCTCACCATAATTTGTAATTTATTTTCTTAACTATAGTTAAAATATATTAATACTATATAGAACTTAATATAAACATAAATTAATAATTTTAAGGAAAAAATTCAATAAATTTCAAAGTCTAAATAAGTTTATTTTTTGGTGTTGTAAAATATTAATTAATAATTTAGTATTTTTTTTGTTGTTTATCAAAAAATTAATAGATTATCAATTTATCATTTTTATTATCTACTAGTAAAGTAATATTTTTTAATAATGAAATAATTTTTTAAAATAATTACTAGAAATTATATAAAAACTAATAAGTTGTTCGCGAACTTATCAAGTCAATTTAGATTTTATTCGACTTAACTCATTAAGATCTCGATCTGAATGGAATTATATAAATATTAACATATTATTATCGAATTCAAATGGCTTAATACAAAAATAAGTGTCTAAAGAATGCATTGAAAACGTTTTACTGCCTAAAATTTTTTCCGATAAAAATAAGTGTTTAAAGTTTTCTACGTTATATTTTTAGGTGTCTACCGCTAAAAAACGTTAAGTGACACGTGTCAAGTCCATATTTAAAAAATAAAATATCATTTAATTTTTTTTAAATAAATTTGAACGTGACACATGTCACTTAATGATTTTTTTAACGGTAGGCACCATAAAGTGTAACGGAGAAAATTTTAGACATCTATTTTTAACGAAAAAATCTTTAGACATCAAAAATTAATTTTAAGTATAATTTTAATACTTATTTTATATTAAACCAAATCAAATTATTGACGAGAGACTCAACTCTTAGAGGTCGATTGGATGGGGGAACGTGGGATTCCCTCGTTTGGTTTGGCCGGGAATGTCATTCTCGGTAAAGTTTTATTACCAATAGTGGATTTATTGGGATATATTATCGGAAATGTCATTAGCTTCATTCCCTTATGTATTGTAACATTACCAACGTTTTGGACTAAAATGTCCTTATTTTTTTTCTTCAAAAATATCATTTTTCTGTAATTGAATAATAAAAATTCTACGAATGTTAAATTATAAATTTAACCTTAAACTATTTTAAATTTGCAAAAAAAGTCTATAATTAAAATTTTATATGAAGTTCAAGGGTTAAAATAAAATTTTACCATTTCGTTAAACCTTTTTTATATTTTTAATTTTGTAAAAAATTTATATAAATTTTATGAATTTAATTTTTTTTTAAAAAAATATATAAATATTTTTCAACTTGTAATATTATACAAATATATAATAAGGACAATTTGATCAAATATACATTCTAATAATATTTTATTTCTTTAATCAAACACGGTAATCTTACATTCTTGCTAAACCAACTAAACACAAAATATAACATTTTCAGTAATCTTATTCTCTTATAATTTTTTATTCTCACTATTAATCTTACATAGTTAAGTAAAGGTGCACCTCATGTCATGTATGAAATGGTTTAATTGTTTTCTCAAAAGTTTGACTTTCAAGTAAATGACATGCATGCACGTGGGCAGTCTAAATAAATATCTGACTTGGTCTCATTAAGCAGGCTTTACAACTACCATCCACGTATATATATATATATATATATATATATATATATATATATATATATATATATATAAAATTTTGAAAGTTTTATTTATTTTTTGAATAATAAGATTAACAATAAAAATTAAAAAATATATAAATAAAAAATAATTTATATTTAATATAAAAATAATTAATCTCAATCGTATATTCTCACTCATTCAATAATATAAAAATGTTTATAAAATATTAAGTTTTATCAAGTGTAATTAAATATATATATAGAGACAATAAATTCATCAGATGACATATAAAATTAATATATAAATATCAAAGTATTATCATAAATACTTCTGAGATCTGTAACATTGTAATATCTTAAACTAATTAAATAATAAATCAATTTATAATGATTGTATTTAAAAAAATATTACTTTTTATTTACGTGGTGTAATTGGATTAAATAATAAGTGATTCCTAACGCTTAAAAAAATTAATAAACAATATTTAAAAAAAATCAATTAAATGATATCAATAATTAAAAAGACTTTTATATTCTGAATTTAAATAATTATGTCTGTCAAATATATTATTAATGATTAAATAAAATTATAGATAAATATTATCTTATAATCGATAATTAAAATAATATTAAAAAGGAAATGTCTTTCTAAGAAATTTCTCAAACTTGTTCAAAGTCCATTTCCTTATACCATGCATTTCCCACTAATAGCATTGACTTTTCAATTGAACACAAACAAAAATTAAATTAAATTAAGGACGCTAGAATAAAACCCAAATAAATAATATGTCAAAAATTTTCGTTAGTCCTTATACCATATATAAATTATAGATTTAGTTCCTATATTTTAGTTTCAATTGTTTCAGTCCCTATATTCTTTTAAATATTATAATTGCAACCTTAAATCATGTCACAAAAATAAGGTTGTAAATAAGACGAGACAGATCGCAAGCTACTCGAGATCGACGATCGACTCGGTCAAGGCTTGATAAATACTCGGATCGAATGAACTCGACTCGAATTCTTAACGAGCCAAAACGAGCTGCTTGATACTCAACTCGAAAAGCTCGTGAGCAGCTCGAAAATATAATATATTAAGATTTTATTTTTTAAAAAATAAATTATTAATAATATTAACATTTATCTGTTGATTGTTTTTTAAAAAATACAGTAAGACTTATATATATTTAAGATTCAGGTTCGAGTTTGAGGCTTCAATCTAGTTAAGTTTAAGATTTTTTTTCATTTTGAGCTGCTCACGAGCTTTAGTTCAGGATTTCGAGTCGACCTTAAAAATTTTAAGCTCGCGAGTTTTCAAGTCGAGTCGACTCGTTTCAGAGTTTTTGAATTGAGCTCAGCAATACTCAAACTCGACTCGGCTCGGCTCGTTTACACCCCTACACACAAAGACAATATGAGTTATTTATAGTGACTTAAGACGATGGCACTGAATAATAGAAATTAAATATATGTTAAATTCTTCTATTAATCAAATGACTCAATAAAATATCACCTTATAATTAGGGACCATTTATGTACTTTACCCATAAATAAATAACAAAAACGCGTTTACTTCATCTATTTTAAAATTTAGCTTCTCTCGTTTTCTCAGAGAAATTTGCAGAGAGGCAGCCATAGATATTATCATAACGTTAAAGCTTTACTTCTTCCTTTTCATTTTCTTAATTTATTTTTTTAATTTTTTCTTCTCTTTGGGATTCATTGCTAGTAATGAGAAACTTTAATCAGATCCATGAAAGATAATTTCATCAAATCATATTTAGAAACCCCATTTTCCACATCTAAGACACCCATAATTCCCCAAACTCCACTCAGATCCACCTTCTTATAGCCCCCAAATTCCATTTCCACTCAACACCCAGTTTTTCTATCGCCCAAATTAAGATACCCAAATCTTCAAAACCCCTCCAAAAAAAGAAAACTCAATGAAAAACCAATCGAAATTATTCACGATCGGGCTAGTATCAGCCTGGTACTCGTCTAACATAGGTGTATTGTTGTTAAACAAGTATTTGCTAAGCAATTACGGCTTCAAATACCCAATCTTCTTAACCATGTGTCACATGACGGCTTGTTCTTTGTTAAGCTACATAGGGATTGCATGGATGAAGATGGTCCCAATGCAAACGATTCGATCCAGGGTTCAGTTCTTCAAGATCTCGGCTTTGAGTTTAGTGTTTTGTGTGTCGGTGGTGTTTGGGAACATCTCTTTGAGGTATTTGCCGGTTAGTTTTAATCAGGCTGTCGGTGCTACGACGCCGTTCTTCACTGCCGTCTTCGCTTACTTGGTGACATTGAAGAGGGAAGCTTGGCTTACTTATATTACTCTTGTTCCTGTTGTTACTGGGGTGATCTTTGCCAGTGGGGTATGCATTTTGTTCCTATTTTTAATCAATCTTTTAGTGTAAAGTTTCGGACTTGGTCTTGCTTCATTTTGTTTAAATATATGTTGCTTATGCTTTTGTCTGAACGATAGATTTTTGAGGGATTTCGTGAAGATTTGATTGGAATTTGGCATTTGGTTTTGCTTCATTTTTGTTTGTTTGTTTTTAAATCTAACCATACCGGTATTCGAATACATTCTTATATCCGACTCACACCGGAGTCCGAGTAATTTAGTGTGAAAATAACTAATTGTTTTAGCTCAATTTGGATGTTTTTCAATGGTAATGACCATGATTTGTGGATTAGCTTTTCTGTTCTCTTGGTTTCGAATGGTTCATCAATGATTCTTTGTATATGCTATTTCCTCATTTGCTCATGCATTTCACATTTTGGATATGTTTTGATTGTAGCATTAAGAAATAAGAAGTGCATAGTCTAAGTGTTGGGCATGGGTATATGTACGACAAGTGACGCTCGTTTTTTTATAAAGTTTTCGTGAAGGTCGGTAGAGGATGGTGGACATTGATGCTTCTAAAATGAAGAATCGGAGAAATATAGCTGGAATATGCCCCTTTTATTGATTTGAAAACCTTCAATTTTGTTTAAATTTTGTCAATTTTAATCATGTTCTGCACTATTCACATTGTTTTGTTTCACTTAATTTGCTTTCTGGTTCTTATTTTTGTTTTGCATCATTTGTTCAACGGCCAAAGGGTGAACCAAGTTTCCATCTGTTCGGGTTTATCATGTGCATTTCGGCTACAGCTGCACGAGCTCTCAAGTCAGTTTTACAAGGAATTTTGCTTTCGTCCGAAGGGTGAGGAGATTTTTGCTTTGCTTCTGCTTCTGCTTCTATGGTTGATGGCATAATTTTCAATATTTTCGCTTTAATTCAGAGACTAGAAACTGGCGCTGAAAATTTGTTGTAATTTTATTTTAGAGAGAAGCTGAATTCCATGAACCTCCTCCTCTACATGGCTCCGATAGCTGTTGTATTTCTACTTCCGGCAACACTCATTATGGAGGAGAATGTGGTTGGTATCACCCTTGCTCTTGCCCGTGACGATGTCAAGATCATTTGGTATCTACTATTCAATTCAGCGCTAGCGTATTTTGTGAATTTGACCAACTTTCTGGTCACAAAACACACCAGCGCCCTAACTTTGCAGGTACGCTACGCATCGGCATTTTATGAGTTTAGTACGTTTAGTTTGCATCTTGTCTTCCGGAAATGAAGATGGATTCTTTAGATCTTTTATACGGAATTACATTAACACAAGTACACCTTTTTCGATCATTCGAACAATAATCTAACTTTGATGATCATATGATAGCATCCATCTTTTAGTTGCTTATTACCAGCACGGTTATTACAAGGGTTACTTATCGATCAAGAAAGTAATTGTGAAGGTTTTGATTTCTTTGTACTCGTAAAATTATGAATAACCCATCTTTTAGCTGTTTATGTAACCGAATTAGTTCCTATGAGTGTTGCTTCTTTATCAAGTTTTCATAGGAATAACCGATGCACAGTATGGGTACTAAGATGTTTGGTCCTGCAGGTTCTAGGAAATGCAAAAGGAGCTGTAGCTGTGGTGGTTTCAATTCTAATTTTTAGAAATCCAGTCTCTGTTACCGGAATGCTCGGATATACACTCACAGTTTTCGGGGTTATACTCTATAGTGAAGCCAAGAAACGAAGCAAATGAGACACCGTTTACGTGCATGATAGTCATATATGTTGGTTCCTTTAGTGCAATGACGTCGACAATGTTTAGAGGCAAAGTTTCAGTCATATGGTAGGCATATGATGCTGCGATTTTGCGCCATAGATATTCATTTACCCCTAGAAGTATGGGAAACTGGTTTTTCTTTTGTATCAGCAATAGCTTTGGGATTTTAGTGAAAGAAAATTAGAGGAAATACCACTTTATGTTCATTCTTTCAAGAAAACAGGTTGTAGAATTGGTCTTTATACAATTCTTTCATGAAGATACAATTGTATTGTTTAATGTGTTAATTAAGCCTTTTTATGCATGGAATCATGCATGTATGAAGATCATGATCAATCATGATGGTCATGCAATGTGAGGATGATAAGAATCAATAATTGTTTTGCTTATCTCAAAGATCTCACGTATGCATGTTATTACTAAGCATGATATCATTAAGGCTACCGATTCGTATAAGAAGTATGATGACCATGTCATCATGACGATCATGCAATGTGAGAGTGACAGAATCCATAATTTCCATTCACAGACTATCGAAAAACTATTGTTTGTATCTCCTCATCTCAGAGTTTCCATGCATGACATGTTATCATTAAGCATGTCATCATTAAACCTACCATTCTCTATAATCTTCACATCCTAAATCTTAATCACTGACTAGAGATCTACATAAAAATGGAATGTACAAGCCTCTTTCTTTGATTCTATTGAGTCTAGTTTCAGCAATTTCTATTTTGATATCTATCCGTGAGCAGAGATTACTACCTCATGAGCATTTCCGTTTTCATTTTGATATTCTGAACATTTCCGTTTTCATTTTGATATTCTAGGCTCCGGCATCATTTCCGACATCGGCTCGAGCTTAATCATCTATTTTCATTTTCCCCGGCTTCGATTCTGTCTCCTCTGCCTTTAGTTTACTTCCCTCTTTAGTCTTGATACCGTCAATTCTCAACGGCTGAAAAAACTCTGGACGGTTGCTCATGAGGTAATAATCTCTGCTCACCGATAGATTATGATCAAGGGTGGTCAAGTAAGGATCATCCCTGTGCTTGATCCAGGCTCTATCAAACTGTATACCTTTGTATCTGCGAGCAGATAGATATTAAAAAAAAAGGATTAGGGCCAAAGAAAAAAGAGGATTTTTAGAAAATGCCTAACGGATTTCGACTGTGACTTACTGCTGAAGCATGATCAGTAGATTAAGAATACTGGTTCGGATTTCTTCACGTGCCTTTCTCAGTGTTGTTTTTTTGTATGATACAGCAAGTTCCTTTACCAATCTGAATAATATTTTCAAGATAGAAAACCACGGAGAAAGAAATAAGGAAGTAAAGTCTACTGAACAATTCACAGAGATTGGTTAATTTATAGAATCCTTTTACTAGATTTTAGTATGAACAGCAAGTCGAAGGAAGATGACAATAACAGGTTTCAATAGAAACAACCACAGACGAAGAATCAGAGCAAGCTTATAGGACTTATTAACATTCACATAAAGACTTCAATCATTATGAAACAAAACAATGTTCTGTTCCATTGAACAATACAACCACCTAACTATAAATCAAATGCAAACCCCAAGGTATATGTACTTAGTTTACTTTTCAAGGTATGGTGACTTCACTAGCCATGTTAGCCGGACAATCGTATGAAGTCGTTTGAGAGCCTGCAGAACAATGAGATTTTAATAGATTGATTCATTTATGTTACCCAGGTTTCTGAAATTTGACGCAATAATCTTACCAGTAGAACTGTTTCATCATCATCAACATGCAACCACTGGAAGAGTAGTGGGAAAATAAGCTCACTATAGGCTACTAACAAAAGGCGCATAGAATTAAAGATTGGATCAATCAACGTAAGCCACACAATTCGTCGCTCTCTATTCCAGGGTTGTCGCTCCAAATGGATCAGCATCTCGGTCAGGATCTTCTGAAACCTATGTAAAAAGCAAATGAAAGAACATGCTAAATGAACAAAACTATCAAGTACATGTCTATGAAATGAACAAAGTAAAACCAGATAAAATGTCAAGAAACAACTATAAAATGATTCAAAATCATCATTACTAACAAAGGGCAGAGAGGCAACATGCTAAATGAACTTTATGCCAAGGACCAAGCATATGGCTTCTTGCAATCCGTTGGTCCATTGATAATCATAAAATTATCCCTAATTTGCTGACTAAGAAGTTTGAGTCCACATTATTAGTTACAACATAATTACGGACAAATTTCTTTTACCTTAAAATTATGTAAACATGAAATGTAACATAATAAGAGCTTGCGGAACTTATTTAACAAAAACAATAAAGAAGCTGAGGAGACAAAGGAAACAGGAATACCACTAGATACAGGGATTATCTTGCATCATAAGAACATACAAAATCTAATCAAAAAACACAATCCAGATGCTTAAGAGGTAAGAAGACAAGTGGTAAAAACATACTTAGTTAACAAACACAACCAAGATATTAAAGAGACAAAGAAAACAATTCTACAGCAAACTAAACTTGGTTAACAAACACAAGAGCTAAAGGGTTTATCTTGTACCACAAGAGCATACTAAACTTAGTTAATAAGCACAATCAAATTATCAAAATGCTAAAGAAATGAAGAAAAGATGTATACCACAGACTACGGGGATTATCTCTGTGAATGCAAGTAACAAGTAACACCGACATCTCTACGACGTACTGCCATATAGCATCAGTCGAAGCAATGTTTTGGCAGCAGGCACCAAGAATCATGTCTCCATACAAATCAAACGCCCCTGCATTCACATTTTTCGCTGCATGTATGAAGCTAATCATCCCCTGCCCCTAAACATAATCAATGACAACAAAAAGAAGGAATATAATTCTTAATCTCAAGAATTTATAATAAAAATATTAAAATTACAAAGTGCTTACTTTCACCTCCGGAGACCAGTGATCAAGACATGTTAAAGCACAATGAATAACAAAATTCATCATTTTATCCAAATCCGGATACTCAATCTACAAACAGAGAAAGATTATAAATATTAATTTTCTTTTTAAATAAAAGAAGAAGAAAAATGAAAAATCTACTTCTGAGAAAAATATGAGATACCTGACAAACAAACCATCTAAATTGATTAGCAGCCAAAATGGCCCTAGTCGAAGCGGCGGAAAATTCATCAGTTTCATCACTCTTGTCAATCGAGCTCTTTTTAATAGTGTCATTCAAAACCGGAACGATTACTGGAAATAATTGGACTACCAATTTTTGCTTCTCGCCAAACCAAGCGACGGCGTCGCAAGCTTTCGTGAGGTCGGAAAAGGCAGTTTCTGCGGCGGTCGAAAGGTGGTCCGGTATCCATGTGAGAAGCTCGTGAGTGGAGGAGCGAGAAGATGATAGCAATGCGCAAGCTAAGACGAATCTATCCATATATGAATCTGGTGAAAGAAGAGATTCGAGCGCTGATCTTGTTGAGACTCTTGACGTTTCTTGAGTAGAATATGGTGTTTTCAAGACCGAGTCGAGGAGTTGCTTCTTTAATCTGAAAACGGAAAGTAATGAAAATATTTAGATTAAATGAAAAAAAAAGAGAGCAAATAGAGAGAAAGAAAGAAAGAAGAAAGAAAAGAGCTTACTCGGTGAGTCGACCTGGGACATTGGGGAGTGAGTTCGTCATTTCCGACTGAGTTGAAACTTGGGTTCGTTTTTAGATCAGCGCGAGTTTGTTACACTAGGAAATACGTGAAAATGTTGGGTTAGAAGTTCCTTTTATAGTTTTCCTCGATACTTATTCAAGGTCTAATTATTTTTCTAGTCCATTTACTATGCGGCAATTTAGAATTTAACCCCTCAACTTTAGTTCAATATAATATTTTTATTTATTTTAAGTTTAATTTCTTTTCTAATCCATTTTCGTCATTTCCATTAATTATTAATTTAAAGAATAAAGTTCAATAAAAATATGTACAACTTATGCTCATCTTTAATTGCAATTTAAACAATTATTTTATGAAGATGAAACATCTTATTCTTAAAATTATTTTTTGTTTAAATATATGAAATTATTTTTATCATTATAATAAAACGAAAAAAATGAATAGATAAAATCTAATAAATATTGAATTATATTTTATATTAATCTTGGATTACACTTTTATTTTAATTTGAATTTTTGAAACTTATAGATAAACAATATCTCAAGATAAAATATTATGAAAATAAATAATTGAGAGAGAATATATATATATTTTTCAAGAAAATATTATTAAAACCATTTATGTATGATTGATTTATAAATTTCAATTTTATCTTAAAGAGCAATATCCATTGAAACATTTAAAAATAAGTTTAAAAGTTGATAAATGTAATTATATATTATATGTTAAGATATATTTATGAGTTTAGATAATAATATATATAAGTTTATCCTTTTAAAGTTTTTGGATTAATAGTATTTTAAATCTGTAACGGTTTAAAACTGAAAAAAAAAAAAGCAGACTTTATATCCTTCTAATTTATTAAGGATTCCGCGCCAGATAGGGGTCGAACCTACGACCTTCTGCTTAGGAAACAGACGCTCTATCCACTGGGCTACAAGCGCAACTTTGTTCTCACACCTTGGTAAATAGTATATAAATATATTATCTTCTTCCTAAGTCGAGAGGTTAGTATTCCATTTAGTCGAGTTGAAGAGTTTTATTTTATAACTCTAATTTTTAAATTGAATTGTTCAATTTTTTGTTTAAATTTAGTTATAAATATTTATACTGTTATAGTTTTAGAATGACTTCACTAAATGAAAGTAAAAGTGCTTTTGCAAATTCATGGAAGAACCAGAGAACATGAATACACTCATGTACCAACCTTTTAGTAGTTGGGCTAATGACAGTGATGCTAGAGTAGTTTCCTTGAAAAAAAAATTATGCTTTACTTTTATGCTTCAGTTTGGACACATTTTGATCCTTGTAAATGTTCACGTTGGTACATGAAATACGAGCAGTGGCACCTGGTTCAACATGGATAGCTGCAATTGGTTACAGGCCTTAATTTTCATCTAATCTTCACTATTGATGGTTTGCAGGTTTATCTATTAATGTTGTTTATTTCATGCTTCATGATATAATTGCAATGGCCTTTCTTGACGAAATTAAATTAAAAAGAGAACTGGTCGATGATCTTTTCGATCAGAAAAACCTCTAAATAAGTGAAAAAAGACGACAGTAAATTTAAAGAAAAAATATTTTCTTTTGAAGAATACGACTCTAACGTCCTATGTTAATATTTCTTAACGACGACAGACGATAATGATCTTAATGAAAACAAATTAAAAATTTAATGACCGTGTTATAAATCCTAAAAACTGCAATGATCAAAATATAAATGGTAAATGATTGGGATTTAATTACAATTAAATTATGACAAAACTGCAGATACATTTATCTACAATTATTCATTTTCAAAGAACAAAAGAAACAGAACATTCATTATTTAATCAATACCTTCTTGTCTTAAGCCTGAAAGTTTAGCACCATCACTATTCGAACACGATTCATCCGAGCCGCTAGATTCCATCAGCTTATTTGCATCAGGATCGTCACAGATATTGCTGCTGCTACATCGTTTTATAATACTATCTACCATGGAGCTGGAAGAAAGTGTAATCAAACTCACGGCCGCAATGCCTTCGGCAATGGCGTTAACGTCTCTAGTTCCACTGTACAGACTACGGCTTCCGGCAACAAAGATACCTTTTTTCTCGTCGGCACTAGTTAGAACTGCTGGAAATACATCGATCAATGGAGGGTTACTCTGTGTTGAACCACTGATAAGCAGCCGAAGAGTTTCTCTGGCACCCTTCTCGACCACGGATTCAGTGTTCACGAGTTGTGGATGTAACTGTGGGATTGTTGTTGAAAGGGAGGAGCCGGCGCTAACCAAGTAACCTTGTCCTCCTGAAGAGCAAACGCCAATGACCGGAATATGAACAATGGGATCACAGATCAAAGGTGTGAAGGTTGGAATTTGTTGTGAACTTGCCATTGGCAGTCGGACCAAAGGCTCAGGGAGGAAAGCTGGAAAATCCAATGAAGGGATATCGGCCAGATCGAGAAGCGATGCTGGGTTCAACAAGCTGGAAGAACTATTCATTGGCAATATTGAAGAAAGTGGTGGAAGCTTCATAGACTCGATTGATGAGGTTGGGAATTCAGAAACAGCCGAGTGTTGCAGAGTCGATGATCCTGAGGGGCACCAACAATAATAAGGTGAAAAGACAGGAGATCCTAAAGAAGAAACTTCAGATACAGAGGTCAAAGCTGGTGGTACGGAAAATTTTCCTAGGGATTCAAGGAAGTTCGGAAGGAACGGACAACTCTTGACATTCGGAAGCTTATCATTTTGACATTGGTTGCCACCATCAGAGGGACCATTAGTAATAGGTGAAGTAATTGCAAGGCTCTCACTTACTGAAAGATGATTTTCTCCTCGCCGTCGTAATTTCTCCCTGGCATTGCTCCTCAAGGAAGAAAAGTTTCGGGTCAAACCCTCTTTGAAAGAACTTGATCTTGGACTTAAACTACCTTGATAAAGTGCATTCACCTTGAGTACTTGACTGCTAGTGTTCCGTGATCGCAAAGATTTTGATGTTGTTGATGAAGATTGTCCACTGTGCACATCGATGGGGTTGAGCACGGAATCAGGTGAAGGTTGACCTGAATAACTTGCTTGTGTACTACTCATTGTTGATCCAACAAGATAGGCTCTAAGCTGAGTTACAAAGCAGCCAAGTCGTGACTCGCTGATTCCAGTCAATTCAGCAATTGATGGTTTTCTTTTTATCAAATCCTTCATCTATCATGAAAAGAACATAAATATTATTTGGCAATCATTTCAAAAACAAAATCCATTACTGTGAGTATCAGAGAGTTACAAAAATAACTTGGGAGATGCTAAACTGATGTGAATAATAAGTAGAATTAAAGAGAATTCTAAACTTCTTTGTAGGTACCGCAATTCTTTGCACAATGTTACTTGGATTTGATTGATATTATTGAATGAGTATATATCCGACACGAGCATATTAAATTTCATGCTTTTAGAAGGCCCCTTGGAGAGCCGTATCTTCATGCTCATGTCTGGATATTTGAAATAGGTATTTCAGAAAAATGATGAGTATGAGAAACATAGTCAATATGCATAGGGAAGCTACTAACGAGAAAACCACCTTTGAGAGCAATTCAGTCCCCAGGAGATTTGATTTCTCTGAGCACCAATAGTAAAAAGTTTTGCCATCTGGGATCTTCACAAGGAAAGATCGTCCAGAATGGTCTGCTGGGATCTCATCGATGGAAACAGCAGCACACTGATATTCATCACTTACGATGAACAGTCTCTCAGTTTGACCGTCATCCCCAACAAATGAAAGGCGCAAGTCCGATGTAGGCAAGAGTGTAAGAATCAAATTTCCCCTGCATAAATTCAAGAGGTTTCAGGAAATATTTTAGACAAGGTAAAAAAATCAACAGTTATAATCATAAACACCAAGAGAAAAATCAAGTTACAGATTGATTACCAATACAAATAGATTTATACCGCCTTCTTTTAGAAAGTTTCAGACCAATTAAATACCTTAATGACTGTTAACCGGGAGATTGGAACCTGTATGGTTTTGCAATTAACAGGTGGGACCATTGTCTTCTTTCATATATAGCAAACTTTTGCTTATTTCTTATAAATAAATAAGTAGTCCATCCAAAAAAAATCCAGTTTAAGCATAAATATCAAGTCTATTACCTAACACCTTACACGTAGCAAGCTGTGACAAGCCTTTCTGATTCTGAAGGCCAGTCATTACATTTTATATACTTTCCCATAATAGTCTTCCTGATTCTAAAACAAACAAATCCTGTGACATGCCTTACACAACTATTTTTACATAAACATAGACAAACTGAACAGCAACAAGATATTATCATAAATAACCTTCCAGAAATCGGTCCTTAACGACCAAAATAAAATACCAAACACAATGATAAGGTATCATACAGCAAAAGACCAAACACAATATGATAGAATGTATCAAGGAAAGTAAACAGTTCAAATTTCAACAAATCACATCAAAAGCGAAGACGACTGACACTGAGAAAACATCATAACTATAATTCACACAAAATGTAACTAGCACTCGATCCTACTTAAAATTGATTTTACTAAATTCAACCCTATATATTCTCAAGATGAAACTACCTTTACTTCCTCATAATTCAGAGATCATTACAGAATACACCCACTTTACCTACAAGTCAAAAGGTATATTTATTTGGAAGCATGAACATGATGGCCAATAACAAACTAAAATAGAACCCTGAAACTTTTATTAACTATTAACAACTAATTTAAAAAGCTTCCATTCAAATTATATTCTAGGGTAATCCTGCTACCAAAGGAAAGATTCCAATCGAGGAAATCAATTAAAGTAGTTGCTAAATCAAAGCACTATTGAGACAACTTGTAATATAGGACTAGGGATCTAGATATAGGATATTTTACAGAAACAGTCAATCAGTCATGCAAGCAAAACTATGCCGAAATCACTGGAAGTGATGCAGCAATCTAGAAAATCGTGAAAACCAATCCACTATAGACTAAACATAATGCCAAAATAAACAAGAATGTCTTTCAATGTTAAAACAATAAATGCTACCTAGAATTATCAGTCGAAAAGTAAATAAATGAAAAGCATGCAATACAACTAAGATATATAGAGTACAATAACATATCAATGACCAAGTCCAAAGATCAAGAGATTTGTATTTGAAACAAGTCACTTGGAAATTCTAGCACATATAATCATACAAAAATACATGGCATACAAACTTACAGGTAGTAAAATTAAGAATTGTACTAGAAAATTTGGCAAGAATACTATACGCAACCAAGCGTAAGAAAGACCAAATAAATAGGAAAGCCATTAATGACACGCTAATGAGTATGGATGAATTAATGGATCTAACAGAATAAATGTTCACTTCTGATCTCAATTATAACTATAACATTGAAAACCATTCATCACTTTTACCTAATTTGATAATTCCAAATTTAACAAAAGAAAGAAAGAAAGAAAATCAACCAAAACTGGCAAGTTTCCAGAGATTAATTACCATTGCAAATGAATACGAATGATAGATCCAGGGAATACGAATCTATGATAAATTAGAGACCACAAATCAATAAAAATTGAATTACCTTACAGCACAAGGGTGAAAACGAGTTCCTTGTTTGTTTATCTTCCCTACTCGAACTGAAACCAAAGGTATGCAGAAACACCTCGCCAGCATACCAACTTCCGATGGCTCAAAGTGCTGCAAATTTCATGGAAACAAATGAAGTTATACACACACAAAAACTAAAAACAACAACAACAACAACAACAACAAAATCATATTCTCATATATAATATATAACGGGGGTAAGGGAGGTAGGGTAGTACACAAATTCATGTATATAATATATAACGGGGGTAAGGGAGGTAGGGTAGTACACAAATTCATGTTGAAAGCAGCTTTCATCGAATATCTCCGACAATTAAAAAATTAAAAATAAAAATAAAATATAATATATGTATAAATAAATAAATAAATATATGTCAATTGAAATTCCAACTTATCAAAAAGCACCTGACTCAAATGAGCTAACAATCGATCCTCAGCGATGCCGTTTGAAACGTTGACTTTCAACAAAGGCTTTAGCCTCTCATCGGTTCGACAGGCGCCGATTAATTGCATATCTAAAGCTTGTAACCATTGAAGAACCCTATCCTCTCTATCGCTCTGTTGAAGCAACAAATCCCCGTCGTTTTCATCAACGAATATGTCAGTCAATCGTTCCGCGAGTCCGATTCCGTTACTTATCTCATCGTTTTGCCTCGTGCCTGTTCCAGATCCAACTCCCTCACGCGATGAATCGAACAATTCGTCACCATTTTGATCCGCACGATTGTCATCAACAAATTCTCTGTTTCCCGAATCGGCCATTGTTGATATTTTTAAACCACGGATTTCCCCCCAAAAAAAACCTCTTAAAATCAATTTCTTTCGAAATTTCTTCAATTTACGAAGGAATCTAACGTTTTTAATTCGTTAATTCTCTTATCCAAATTATTAGAATTAAAAGCGTTGGTTTTTTAGAGATAGAGAGACTGAGAGAGGAAATTATTAGAGAGATAGAAATAGAATGGTCTTTATATACGAAGGAAGAAAATACGAGCGGACGTGAAGATGATTTATGCAATACAGATTATTACCCAGTTTGAGATCCGTTGTTTTGATTGATTGTTTAGATACCCACGTAATTTTTTTATATAGTATTTTCCTTAGTAGTACGGACCCCACTAGAATAGAAATGCAGAGGGATAACGACGGCGCATTTACTTAACATACACATTTTGTCCCTAACATTCCCAATTTAACACACGTTGATCATTATTTCCCGAAATAGCACTCATTGGTTGAGGTGGCATAAAGGCGCGTTCTCGGGGACACGCTTTCACGAGATTCTGATGACTCAGCTGCTACGTGTGGAAGGCGTATTCCCGGTGACGTGTCTTCCATTAAATGTCATAAATGCCCTCTATTAATCGTCCGCTGTAAGGGATTGAAACTAACCCTTTCAGAGTTAATCTGCAAGAGAAGTGGTGTGATTGTGATTTCTTTCAAGCACTCAAATATCCATGTTCTCATGTTATTGCAGCTTGCTCACATTCGCATTTGGACTACAAAAATTATGTTGATCCCGTATACCAACTTTCACAAGTATTCAAGGTATATGAATTTGAGTTTCCGCCAATTAGAAACGAAATAGACCCTGATGAGATTCAAACTTGACTTACAATTGTACCAAATTCATTGCTTTTGAGGGACTCATGTCGTCCAAAATCTACTAGAATACATTGTGATATGGATATTCGTGAGAAGTCAACAGAACAAAAACGATGTGGACATTGTAGAAACATCAGACACAATAGAAAAAAATGTCTAGCTCTGTTATCATCACATAACCGTTAACCCTTATGTAATTAATATTCTATTTAAATGAATGTTTTTGTTTCTAATATTTAAATGTAATTGCATTTTCTATAATTTCTCAATGTATGTACACCTAAATAATTTTTTTAATTTTTATTTAAAAACTATTTTATGATATTTATTTAAAAAAATAATTAATATTATTTATTATAAAAAATTAATTATTAATTTTAAAATATTATAATAATTTCACCTTCTAAGCAGAGAAAAAATGTTAAATTAAACAAATTAAAAGTAAGACTAAATTGATAAAATATGTAACTATTGAAGATTAAATGTGTAATTATTCTAATTTAATTAACTTATGCATCAATATTTTCTTTAAATATTGATAACAAATGACTAGATTGATAACATTTAAATAATTAATTGATAAAATTAATAGATCGATAATAAAAAATAATAATAATATATAACAATACGTGTAATATTATAATTTCATACATTTTTTCTATAACTACAATAAGATCAAACCTAGTTTTCATCTATTATTTCATCCGATTAATGTCGCGTGGAATGGGTGAATGTCAAAATCCTTGAAACATATAATACTAAAACCTAATTTCGCTCCACCTTGAACACACATATAAAAAATATATTCGATAATCCTTAAATTATAATCGAAACACTTTACATAATATATTAATTATTTATAATAATAATAAAAATAAAATCTTTATTATTAAAATAAATACCAGCGTGACATCTGACTCAGCAGAACCTATATAAAATGGCTGCTCGCTCATGTGGTGCAATGGTCCATGCATTTGAGTGCATCTATTATAACAATTTATCTGAGAAGGACCAAGTGGCTGCTCGCTCATGTGGAGGCCCTTGCCATAGGTAGTTTATTGATATACTCTTGCTCTCTCTGTTGCGATTGCCTTTTCAATTCTTGGATTGTTTTCCGTTGTCTTGTTATAATTGAGATACATACTAAAACTTTGGAAACTTGTGATGCAGAAAGCTTCCCAACTGTACGCTGAAATATGCCATGTTGATAAATGCCCGATAAGTGCAACAAGGAATTCTGCATTTGCATGTGTGAAACCCACATTTCCCCGTTCCTTTTATCGAGTAATATGTTGCTGAGATAATTGCCATGGCGGAGGCAGTTCCTAGTCACTGTTCTTTGCTTAAAAACTTCAATTCTTGTTTACTATTTCCGACAGAAATTTGTTGCCACCATCAAGCGTGTGCTTTTGTTTATCGTCATCATAGTGGCTCTGATAGCCATAACATATATATTACGGTTACAAAGGTCCGTTGAGGCTCTCGGATTGGATGAATGAAGCCGAACTGCAACGAGCAAAACAAAGACGTTCACGAATCTCATCTCTCTCGGCTTTACCGGCTCTCATTAGGGTAACAACATATCTAGCTACGATGGTTTCTCGAGACCCTCGAACGAACCGAAAGAAGACATCGATGCTTCCGGACTTGTTCTCGATCGAATTTTTGTTACATAAACTGAAGAGGTAATCAAATTTAGGTATCTTGCTAACACATTCTTTCTTCCTAATAGGTTAAGAGAATGGTCGCTCGCCATATCCATCTATGAACTTGAAGGGTGTGAGAGTTTTCTGGATTTTCTTGTTTCAACTTAGGCGTGCTTCCAAATTTAGCCAAAGGAAAGAGGTGGTTTCAACCACCGGCCAACGGCCCACCACCTTTATCTCACCGACATGCGCCACAACATTTTGTTCTTTTAATTCTTGGCTTAAGAATCATGAGTTAATTCAAGTGGTAAGTAGTTTGATTCCGTTAAAATAATGTTTCAAATTTGAGTAATTGTGTATGTAAAAAATTCCTGCTGAAAGGCTCACCTACCAAAATCAGATGTGCGACGTAAGTCGGTCTAAATTAGTTAGGGCAAAGAACCAAGAGGCAACTAAAAAAAAATTAATAGTGGGGCACCGTTCGATTCATTGGGTCTATGAAATTAATGGCTCATAAATTTGCATTATTATACACTTCTTGGTGAAATTCTGAATTTCATCCTCTTATTTTAAAAAATTTGAGAAGTTAGTCCATCCACTTTAATTTCTCATAATTTAGTCCTTGCACTTTATGAAAACTAAAAGGTTTGTCAAATTATTGGAAAACACATAACTTGAACTGTTGACTTTTGTTAATTTGTTTCATTTAAACCATTAATTTGTTAATTTTTATTATTTTCTTGTATATAAATTGTTAAACGATTAACTTATAGGTCTATGCTTTAATGACAATGTTTAAGAGTGTTGTCCAATCGGAGTATTATCTAGGTTTTTTTAGAAAATATGTGAATTGGATTTTGATAAATTAAAGTAAAAAGATAATGTTTCAATTTTTTGTAAAGTACAAGGATACAATTCACAATTAAACCAATATTTTATTACATCATAGTTTATATTAATTTGGTGTCTAATGCAACAACCATTCAATGATCGAAGAATCATACCACCAAATGACATGAAAAAGAAAAACTATGAATCTCGGCCGTACACGTGTCGGGATGAAGATAGCAACCATGCCTAATTATATTGACTAAAAACCCTAAAAGTTTAATCCAAATCATTTTTTATTAAGCTAATATGATTACAATGTAATATGTTTTAAGTACTCTCAACCATTTGATAATAAACGTTGAATTATCCTGTTAAAATCGTTGATGTTTGAACTCGTAACTTTTAAAAATAATAATAATTCTTTTAATCACTGAGGTAAATTGATTAATGCTTTAATCCAAACCATCTTTTCCCTCTAAAATGTACATCATTTTTTTTTAAATTTCAAGATCATCCATTTTTTTTCAATATAAAATTAATGTATATTATTAATCTCATAAATAATTTCTCTTTTTTATATATATATTTTTTATTAAGCTAAGGTGATTATAAGGTAGTATATGTTTTAAATACTCTCAATCATTTGACAATGAACGCTCAATCACCCTGCTACAGTCAATTTTAGGGATGGGCATGGGTCGTGTGGGGTCGGGTCGGGTTTTTGGTCCACCCGACCCGAGAACAAAGGATCCTCCACCCGAGACCCGACCCAACCAAAACAAAATTTCACCCGACATATAACTTAGAAACCCGACTCGAAATAATAAAAAAATATTATTTTTATTCAATAAAAAACAATTACTTAATTGAAAATTTTATATATAGAGGGGTATTATTGTAATTATTCCTAAATATATAAGATAAAATTATATATTTTTTCGAGTCGGGTCGGGTATTTTTCACCCTAAACCCGAACCCGAACTTCACACTTAAAAAAATCCGACCCGACCCGACCCGACCGAACCCGATTTTTTTTATAAAAGAAATCGATCTGATCGGGTCGGTTCAGGGTCCCATGCCCATCTTTAGTCAATTATGCTCGAACTATAATCTCTAAGAAAAACAACAATTCCTTTAATCACTGAGGTAAATTAGTTCGTGTATTTATTTTATATATATTTTTTAAAATGGTCGGTATTTTCATATAAAATATCAGTTAAATTTTTTATCATATCATTGTATCGAATGTTAGAGCATTTTAAAATTTATGCAAAGAGAGATATAATGCCGCGTCAAAAACGGATTAAACAGTTAGCAATCCAGAGATTAAAAATACAAATTCATTAATGTTATTGCTATAACTGTAAATTTTTTATTAAGTTAATGTGATTATAAAGTAATATATGTTCTAAATATTTTTAATCATTTGATAATAAACGTTCAATCACCCTGCTGCAGCCGCTGATGCTCGAACCTGTGACCTCTAAGAACAACATTGATTCACTGGGATATGTTAGTTCGTGCGCTATAACTAATTTGTTACAATGTAATGGTCAAAACAAAATTACAATCAAAATTTATAACTAATAATATAATTTACCTTGTACAAAAATCAGAATTGCTTTATTTTAATTTAAGTTACTTTTAAAAAGAATTAGAAGAAAATTAAATATTTAACTTGTTTATATTAATAAAAAGATGATTAAATATTTAACCTTAATTCATTTACATCCCTTGCTTAGACTGTCATCCTTATTGAAACCTAAACGTGGGTGCATCAACACATAGGGCTGAGGGCATGAGACCGGATAGGTTAAGTTTTCGGTCAATTTGATTCGATTCGAAAAGTGGACATCCTCTACTCGAATTCGACCTGATTCGAAACTCGACTCGAGTTATTGAGATAAATCCTAACATGACCCGATCCAACTTGAAGTAAATATATTTATGAAAAATAATTAATTTTATTCATGAAAATAAAGATCTAATTGAAAAAAGTAATATAAAGAGGGGTATTATTATAATATTCCCTTAATATAGAAGATATAATTATATTATTTTTCGGATAAAGTCGGGTCGGATAATTTTCATCTTTAAACCAAGTCCGATTTAAACCTATTTTTTTTTTTAAATTTAACCCAATCAATTCAGATTAGATCGAAACTCATCAGATTCAAATTCCATACTCATCCCTCTGAACATGATCTTTAAAGTAGGCTCTATTTCTGTTTGCTTTAATAGCCAAAAATGACCAAACAAGGCCCAATTATTCGTTTAATCTTATAATTTTCGTTTGGGCCAAGCCTAAACAAGGCATTGTTCAAGTTCCATGAAAATCTGCTAAAACCCAACCTTCGATTTCTTTTTCAACTGACAAAAGAATCGATTATTTTTAACACGAACAGATTTGAGGGGTGAATACATTTACAATTATTATTCATTGTAATTTCGGGGAAAATGGCTTCCTCCCCTCGCACTGTCGAAGAGATCTTCAAAGACTATAACGCTCGACGCTCTGCTCTTGTTCGTGCTCTCACTTACGGTAATTTTCTTCTTTCTGTGTAAACCCTAGATTTTCTTTCATTGGTTTCTTTTTCTTGGGATTTATTAATATGTTTATGTTTCCATCTGGTGCGGATCAGATGTTGATGATTTCTACTCGCAATGCGATCCAGGTTAGTTTTGGGTACTTTAACTTTTTGCCAGATTTTTTTAATTTTATTTGGTTGCCGAGAAAGTTGACTAGAAAATTGAGATGGCGATTCTTCTTCTTTTTTTTTTTTTGCTTCCGAGGCATTTAATTTTTGGAGTTACTGAGTAAGTCTTTATGTTATGGGATTTGTATACGCTTCGATTTTGAAGCTGAATTTCCCTTAATTGTGTCAATATGGTTTTTAGGTCATTAGATTTGCAATCTTTATCTCGATCATCTTCTTAAGCAAATTGCAAACAAGTTGCTTTTTTCTATTGGAAGTTAATGGTAATCAGAAGAAAATTCAGTTCGAACATTATATTTATGCCTTCGGATTATCATTTTTATATCTGCTATTCGATTTAGATGTGGGTTTGTTTTCTTTTTGTATTTTAGACTGTTTGAATTTCTGTTTGGGCACTGAGAAAAGATAGGAATTTATCCGTATACAAATACAGTTTTTCTGCATTTTCTTTTAGATACGAAATTGATCGTTAGGTACAAGTTCTGCTTTCTCTAGGCTCTCAAAAGTGCTACTTTTGAACTTTTTCACTGAAGTTTTATGTCTTTGAAATTGCTAGAACTTTTGTTTGGGTACTGAGGAAAGATTGGAATTTATTCGATTCCTGTGTTTCCTTTTAGATACTTGAATTAAGCTTCAAGTCAGAGTTTTGCTTTCCATAGGCTCTAAAATTTGTGATATTTGAATGCAGCTTTTAGAAACTCTTTTTAGTAATTTAATTTGTTGTTGCTCAGATAAGGAGAACTTGTGTCTTTATGGACACCCGAATGAGGCATGGGAGGTAGCTTTACCAGCTGAGGAAGTTCCACCCGAGCTCCCTGAGCCGGCCTTGGGCGTTAATTTTGCTAGAGATGGGATGAACCGTAAAGACTGGCTTTCACTGGTTGCTGTGCATAGTGATTGTTGGTTGGTCTCTGTGGCTTTCTACTTTGGAGCTCGACTTAATCGTAATGAGAGGTACTCTATTCCAATCCGACATCGATCTTTTCTTCTCTTGTATTGTGGATTTCATCATATCCTGCAACTGCATCGATATTGTCTTTATGATCCGTCTCTGCCCTAAATGGTTATATGTCTTATTCGTTGTGTTATACAAATGTCTATGATTTGCTATAAAATGAAAAAGAAGGCATAAAATGAGAAAAGGGTGTCTGAGTCTGAAATTTGATAAACTATCAAAATACTGATGTTGTTGTTGGAATGCTTTACTCACTTAAGTGTGAATGTTGGATATAAGTACGCATCTGACACGAATGTGTTCGAGCATTTGTACTTCACAGGAAGCGCTTATTTAGCATGATAAACGACCTTCCCACTGTTTTTGAAGTGGTAACTGGAAGGAAGGCAGTGAAAGAGAAACCCACGGTTGAAAGCGGAAGCAAATCCCGGAACAGCACTAAGGTGAACAATGAAAGCAATTCGACCTATTCAATTTGTACTCTGTGTCATCGTTGTTCTTTTTGCATGCTTGGTTTTTGTTTGTTAACCTTTTGCCTTTCGCCCTACAGAGGTCAATTGATGGACAGCCAAGAAGCAACCCTAGGTTGGCTGATAATAGTTATGAGGAGGATGAAGAAGAGCAGGGCGATACCTTTTGTGGGAACTGTGGAGGAGGATACAATTCCGATGAGTTTTGGATCGGTTGTGACAACTGTGAACGGTGGTACCATGGAAAATGTGTGAAGATAACACCGGCAAAGGCGGAAACAATTAAGTTTTACAACTGTCCTTCCTGTCAAAAGAAGGTAAGGCAATAGCCGTCAATGGAGGGGTTAACCCTGATTGGTTTTATTCACCGATGATGTTGTAAAGCAGCTATGTCGAATGAATGCGTAATTCTGTTGGTACGAGTTTATCCTTCCATCACAAGTCGATCACTTCGGTTCTTTAGGTACGTTAATAGTATGTAGTTTCATACATATGGATGATGCTTAGGATTTATAATCATGTTCGGTTTTCATGTTTCGGAATGGCTGATCCGATACCGATACCCTGACCGAGTAGGCTTCCTGTCTCATTTTCCCTTCATATGCACGTTAATTTACACTGTATTTATAAATTTCTGATTGAAGTTTGTATGTTTTGTGTTTTTGCTTTTTTAATTTCAATTTATCAGCGATTTAATATTTTTTTTAATTTTTCTTGAAGATTTTGAATGATTTCTTAATCTGTCATTTTATATGAATGTTTTTCGACTATTTTATTACCATTATATATAAAAATATATGAATAAAATAATATATACTGTAATATTAATGTTAATGTTTTTAGGGAATTAAATGAACAAAATATAAAACTGTTTTTTTTATAAAGATGAAACTAATACAAAGCACTAAAGTTTCTACTCAATCACAGATAGCACAGATGATTATGTTTTCTACTTATCATCCATCTTGTAATATTTTAGAAAATGTTCTTGATAATTATAAACAAGTAGGGGATGTAGCTCGGATGATAGAGCGCTCGCTTAACATGTGAGAGGTACGGAGATCGACGCTTGCATCTCCATTTTCAATATTTTACGATGACAAACATCCTCCATATGGTAAACTTGTTGGTATTAGTTCAAGCTTAGACCTAAAGAGCAGCAACTCCACTAAAAAGAGGATTGGATTTATCAACGGCGGTGTTGGCGGTCTCAAACTCCTCCGGGTACCTTAGACGAATCAAATACTTCTTTCCAACCTTGACCTCCTCCGAGTGGTGTTGTCAGTCTTATCGATCTCCGGTCCTAGATTTCAACATCCGTTCCTCGTGTGGGTTCCAAACCGCTTGGATTTCCCAAGGTTGCATGAACTTGACCACAAGGGCTGACCTTTTTGAAGCTTTTCATCCGAACACTGCCTTAAACGACATCGTTTCCGAGTGTTACCAGTCGTTGCAGCCAGGGTTCCGGTTCCGGTTGTGCTTCTTGTACTTGCAAGCTTGACCAATTTGCAAACGTTTTACTTGACGCCTGATAATTCGACCACCAACATGTTTGCTGTTGATAACTACTTGGGACCAGCTGATGAAGGCACGGTTTCTTGTATATTTTCAATTCAGATATGGTGGCTAGCATTGAAGGTAGGAGCAGAAAAAGTGGTGTGATTTTGAGTGTTTTAATCGGTGTTGGTTTGTGTATAGAAAATATCAGGATTCAAAGAAGAAGATCAGGAGCCTTGAGATGGGTAGTTTAACTGCTTCTCTGGGTTGACTAAATTTAGTGAAAAGCACTCACTTGATCAATTCACTTGGCATGTTATGAACCGTGCATGGTTTAAACTAGTATATTAAGTAGGTTATGGGCAGGGTTTCAAATCGCGGTCCCATTTTCGATCATTTTGAATTTATCGTGATTGCGGCCGTTACGGTGTTATTGGGCGCTATTGCGGGTGTAGCGGGTAACTCGGATGGCGGCTAAACTGCTATTTCGCGGACAAAATCACGTTTTCAGACCGTGATTTAAAATCATGGT
The DNA here is from genome assembly GCF_006381635.1 of Hibiscus syriacus. Lineage (NCBI taxonomy): Eukaryota > Viridiplantae > Streptophyta > Magnoliopsida > Malvales > Malvaceae > Hibiscus > Hibiscus syriacus. The sequence goes on from NW_024062970.1 coordinate 452,968, forward strand.
TATAGGAATATGTACAACGGTCGACCAAGTCCTAAAAAATAACCTCCATTTCGGGTTTTTTTTGTTGCTCTCCCGATTTCGAGAGTTTTATCCTAATTAATCAGACTAATTCGCGTCCCACACTTGATTTTAATGAGTGAATCTTTCAATGAGAAATTTTCACATACACAAAATCTCGAATTTGAGAACTACTTAAACTATATCAAACTGATTATCTCTTTAATCAACACCATTAGTTAAATCGGTTCTCTCTTATTGCCCTAACAATGGCAACAATTGATGTTAGAATAGATTGAGAAATAGCAATCATATCAACGACAAATGCAGCTGATAAAACGATGACGACAAACGTAGCAGAGTAAACAATGACAAAAAATGCTGATTGTGGTTGTAATATTCGATTTTCGTTCGGTCTAATTTTTTTTAAGGCCTAAACTTTTTATTGAAGTTGATTTTGAATTATGAGATATTAGTGAATTGGAACAAATTTTTAAGCAAGATCCAAATATTTGCAGGATACGGTATCTTCTTGAGATAAAATCGGATTTCGATTAGTTTTTCAAGACATTTCAAAACGTCTCTATCAGAGATATCGAGAATTCAGATTATACTTATTTTAACGAAGACAACATGTGCAGAATATTATATAGGCGTCAAATACGAGAATTTAAATTTAATTTGAACTTTCAATTATTTCATTGATTATTTATAACTAAATTCAACTTTATTTTTCCATTATTTATTTAGAGCAATTTGGATCTGATCCTCTGTTTCTCTCTGTTCTTTATCTTCCTCTTTTCAAATGTTTTAAATTCTCTGCTTCAGATCTCATCGAACTGTTTTTTCCCCTTTTTTATTCTATCGTCTCTTTCTCAGCATTCAGTTTTGACTCGCGATTGAAAGATATAATCTCCACCGTTTGACCCACTCTCGATTCGTTAATCTTGCATCGTTCGATCTGAGCCACCATGGCGGCCGCGAACGCTCCCATCGCCATGAAGGAGGTCTTAACTGTAAGTATTGTTGTTTCAGTCTCATTTCCCTCGCTCTTCGTATTCGGTTCAATCGGGTTTTTTATAGAAAATTCAGCTGGATTATACTTAATGATCGGTTTGCAAGCTTAATCGAATACTTCATAAACTTTTCAGATTTGATATCTGTAAAAATTGCTTAGATCTGTTTGTAATAGCGAGAATGTTTAGTGATCCGAATGATGATATCTGTTTGCAGTTGCCGAGCGTTGGTATTAATCCTCAATTTATCACATTCACGAATGTAACTATGGAATCTGATAAGTACATTTGTGTGAGAGAAACCGCTCAGCAAAATAGTGTTGTGATCATCGACATGAGCATGTCGATGCAACCCTTGAGAAGGCCTATTACAGCGGATTCTTCTCTTATGAATCCGAGTTCAAGAATCCTTTCTTTGAAAGGTCAGTTTCCTTAACTACCAGCGATTACTAGTTACTTATATTGGAGCACATGCTATGTCGCAAATTGATCCTGATTATATAACATTTTTGGTATTGATTAGAGGGCTGTATATTAATTTGTTTTTCTTATTCTATGGTGAATCAAACAACCAAGTTCTGTATGAGATTTTTCTTTATCTAATACTTTTTGCCCAAAAAATTGTTCTAAATGCCACTGAAGCTTCTTTCGTTTAATGTTTGCTACTTGCTCTTTGCTTTCTAATATGAACAATGAATGTTATACTGTATCCATTAACTGGTAGGTGACTAGGTCCCTCTGCTTATGGCTGTGTGAACAATGATATGTGTAGTAGCCAACCTGTTTTCTATCGAATACTGTTTGGATGTATTTTTGCATCAATTTTTTTAGTTTCCGGAACAGTAGCCCTGCGCTGACGAGTGCAAGCATCCACTTATAGTGGAATTTACTTTGATTTGAAATGCAAGTCAAGAAGTACTTATATTCCTTTAATGAAAGTAATTAACGGGAGAAGTAGATTAAATATCTCTACATTAATTTAATGCCTTCTTTAGTTTTTATTATTTATCTGTTCTTTTATGCTCACTGAAATGACATTGCTTTTGTAGCTCAACTACCGGGAACAACTCAAGATTACTTGCAAATATTTAACATAGAGATGAAAGCGAAAATTAAATCACATCAGATGCCTGAACCAGTAAATTCATTTATTGTCTCTTTTATTTTTATTTTCTAATTTTTTGTAATGGTTCCATTAGGTTATGTCATTAGCTCTCTGCCTCCACATTCTTTATTTTTCTGTAATAGTGAACTTGATTGCATGAGCTTAGAAAAATGTCCTTGGTTCATGTTCAGGTTGTATTTTGGAAATGGATCAGTGTAAAAATGCTTGCTCTGATCACACAAACCTCTGTGTATCATTGGTCAATTGAAGGTAAGAAATTATTCCGTTAACTTATATAGTATCACATGCAGCCGTGTCTTGTTCAGTTCTAAAAGGTTGATCTATTTTGAATATACTTTTATCTATTATATAATACTTTTTATGTTATGTGTCTCATTGCATCTTATTCCTTGCAGGTTATTCTGAACCAATTAAGATGTTTGAGAGAACCGCTAATTTAGTCAACAATCAGATAATAAACTGTAAATGCGACCCGTCGGAGAAGTGGTTGGTTTTGATTGGAATTGCCCTCGGTGCGCCTGAGGTATGTGATTATTTTTCTTTTTCTTTTTGATGATTGTTGCTTGAATATTGCAACATGCAAGTAATTTTTTTATGCCAATAACAGAACTTTTGAAATAATATATTCTAGCTGTTTCGTTGTCCATAATTCAAACTACAAAAGTGAACACTGTGAATTAATTTATAACCATATAAGTGAATTATTTTGTTTCTTACGATGTCCTCTAAGATTTGCATCCCTTTAACCCACTCTCCCCTTTTTTCTTTGCCCCTGTCTTTGCTCCATTATCTCTATACTGTCAGAATAGTTCCTTGCATAATCACTATTAGTTATAAAATTCCTTGCATAATCACTATTAGTTATAAAATTCTCTCTTTAGGAAATTATTTTGCTGTACTATATAGTTCTGATTTTGATCCCTGTCTTGTCTCCTTCAGAGGCCACAATTGGTGAAGGGGAACTTGCAACTTTTCTCTGTTGATCAACAGCGTAGTCAAGCCCTTGAAGCACATGCTGCTTCATTTGCACAGTTGAAGGCAATGGGATTTCTTGAACTTCCTTCCCTAAGTATTATTATTATACCTTGATCAAACTAGCTACATATTGTATATGCATGTTTGTGTTGAGCAGGTTCCAGGAAATGAGAATCCTTCCATTCTTATTTCTTTTGCTACCAAGAGTTTTAATGCTGGTCAGGTTCTGTCAAAGTTGCATGTCATTGACCTTGGTTCTCAGCCAGGTCAGGTTGCTATGATGTCTGTAATACTTTTGTTATCTCATTGTTATGTACGAAGGGATACTGAAGGTCTTTCTGCACAAATACAAAAAATGAAAAATAAAATTAGAAAGTAAAAGAATTTTCCATTGCCTCTTCAAGTAGCTGAATAATCAAGAGTACAATCTGAAAGTACTTTTAGCTTTGTCTAGATCAGATGTTTGGGACATTACTTTATAAATTTGTGGGGTTTAATTCAGTACTAGTAGAAATTTATCTGTAGCATTCTAAATCATGATCAAGACTAGTTAAAATTCTGATGGGGTCATTTGGCTGTGAATTAACTATTCTTCTTCAAACATAGGACTTACGAGATTGTGTTTTATGTCCTATAGTTCTATTCCATTCGAAATCTTTTAACAGAACATCTAATATGGCAGGTAGGCCATAATTTTCAAAGAAACAGGCAGATCTATTCTTCCCACCAGATTTTCAAGATGATTTTCCAGTCGCAATGCAGGTAGCATAATTTCCTTGATTTTGAACATTTTTCTTGGCAACCTATGTTACCCAGACTTGGCACTTTAGGGTGCCTTACCATTGTTGGAACGGTCTGACACGGATTCCAATACGAGATACGGATCAGACCCTTTAAAAACTGGCGGACATGGGTGAAAAAGGGGAGGAAAGAAAAAGAAGAGAAAAACCAGAAGGAAAAAGAAAGAAAGACAAGGGGAGGAGAGAGAAAATAGTTAGATTAAACTCTCGTAAATCAAGGGGGAGAAAATATTTATGAAAATAAAAAAATTAAGAAGTAAAATTGGCTAATTTAGGGAAATATTGTGAATTTTTTTGGGGAAAAATAAGAATACACGAAAATTATTTAGAGAAATAAGATGGAATCTATTGTGTTTGGCAAATTCGTTCTCAGATGAATATGACTTTTCCAAAGTCGCCATCTATTTAGATAATTTTTTAACATGGCTGCCAGTGATTTTGTCGAAGTAATGGGAAGCTGCCGATAACTTTGGGGCAAACCAGACAGTAACTAAATTTAATAAACATAAAAAATCTGACAGTGACTAAATTGTATAAACCAAAAAATCAGACAGTGACTAAATTGAATGAAAATATAGATTGGAACATAATAAGTTACTTTGCCCAAAAATAAATACGTGCGCTTATGTGTGAGAGGCATGTTGTTAGCACAAATAGTGTCGGATGGCGGTGGCTCATGAGTGCCTTGACTCTAATCACTCGTTGACATTAAGGTAAAAAGGTTATATTTGAACACTTGAAAGAGTCAACTATCCGGCTGATGTGAGATATTGCTTATTTACAATCCTAAATTAAATATATATATATATATATATATATATATATATATATATATATTTAACTCTCGCTGAGTGATTAGAGTCAAAGTCCTCAGCGAGTCACAGCCCGGCCCAGTGCATGTCTTTCTTTTTGGAACGATAAACTTATTTTAATCCAATTCAATTTTGTTCATTTATTCTCAATTCATTTTCTTCATATATTTTAGTCCCTGTCTGGTTTTTTTGTTCTTCCAATTTAGTCCCTGCTTGATTTATCCCAAAGTCGTCGGCAATTGCGCATGACTCTTACGAAGCTGCTGACGACTTTCATGGTAGAATTTTCTTTATCCCCAGCAAACTCAAAGGATGACTTTGGCTAACAAGTAGTTATTTGGGGATGACTTTGGCTAACAAGTAGTTATTTGGGGATGACTTTGTCAAACACTATAGATTTTAGTCTATTTCCCTAAACAATTTTCGTGATTCCTAATTTCCTATATTTTTTTGGTTTTTTTACAATATTTACTTAAATAAGCCAGAAAAATCTCTAAGATGAGTAAAGTAAAAATGAAGGTTAAAGAAAAGCATCAGAATAAAATTGATAATGGTTAAAATGGGTGTTCAAAGTACTTGCTTGTGTTCAAAATTTTGACAGTGTTCCCGTGTCCTTACTCCGTAATTTTGAAACTTGATGTGTCTGGCACTTGGATCCTTGCCCGTGTCTGACACCTGGATCCTTGCCCGTGTCTGACACCGTGTCCTGAGTCCAGGTAATGTAGTCTGTAACTCTTTCAAAAATTTGTTTTAGTGCATATACTAAGACAAGTTTCTTTTAATTGGCAGATATCACACAAATACAGTTTGATCTATATTATCACCAAGCATGGGCTGTTGATTGTTTATGATCTAGAGACAGCAACCGCTGTATACAGAAATAGAATCAGCCCAGACCCTATATTTTTAACCTCTGAAGCTTCAGCGGCAGGAGGCTTTTATGCCATCAACAGGCGGGGTCAGGTGTTGCTGGCTACTGTAAATGAGGCAACAATAGTGCCATTTGATAGCGGCCAAGTATGTTTTTGTGCCTTTTCTGTTTTGTTTTCTGGTATCACTAAGGTGAGACAAGCAGGCTTACAACTTTTTGTGTTTGTTTTCTGCTTCAGTTGAACAATTTGGAGCTTGCTGTCAATCTGGCTAAAAGAGGAAACCTTCCTGGTGCAGAGAACCTGGTAAGTGGATTTATTTGTGTATAGTTTGGTCTATGGTTTGTGGATCTTTGCATGGGATGTCGACTTTGAAGAAAGAGCCTGATATATCAACTAAGAGCTATACCTTTTGTGTTTGCTTTCTTCATGGATTTTGGGATTTCTTCAGTCCTGCTACAATGCTGAGATTGAAGATATGTTTTTCTCTTGTTTATTGATTTCCTTTAATGCCAATTATTGGTTGTGTTTTTGCATTTGAACTGCATAATCTTATTTTTGACATATTTTGCTGCATGTTGTTAGCAATAATACATATCCTCAATTATTCAGTTTTATCTTTTATTTTATTTAGATCCTTAACTTTGTTATTTCAGTATAAATAGGGTCCTGATTTGTGGTTTTGGAGATCTCAGGTTGTCCAACGTTTTCAAGAGTTGTTTGCTCAGACAAAGTATAAAGAAGCTGCTGATCTTGCAGCGGAGTCTCCACAGGGGATCCTTCGCACACCTGATACTGTTGCCAAGTTTCAGGTCGTATTTGCTTTTCCTTTTTTTATCATGCGAGTTCTGGTTTCTATGTTTCTGTTGATTTTATCTGAGGCAGAAATGTTTATTTTAATGCTGCAGAGTGTACCTGTGCAAGCTGGGCAGACTCCACCTCTGTTGCAGTACTTTGGCACACTTTTAACTAAAGGGAAGCTTAATGCATTTGAGTCATTGGAATTATCTCGACTTGTGGTAAACCAAAACAAGAAGAATCTTCTAGAGAACTGGCTAGCTGAAGATAAATTGGAATGTAGTGAGGAACTTGGAGATCTTGTGAAGGTTTTATTTATACTCACTAGAATATAATTGTATTTGTATCTTATTCAATTGTGTCTAAATTTTTTAAAAAAGTGTATTATTTTTTTGTTCGAATTTCATTTTGCTTTTTTTGTAGACTGTGGATAATGATCTTGCACTTAACATATATATTAAAGCTAGGGCAACTCCTAAAGTTGTTGCAGCTTTTGCAGAACGGAGGGAGTTCGACAAAATCTTGATCTACTCAAAGCAGGTGGTTGCCACGTTTTCCTTTTTGTTGGCATTTTCTGGTGTGATTGTTGTGTGATTTATCTTTTTACAGCATACCAAGATGGGAACATTTCTCCCATGTGTTTTTACATTCCTATAAATGTTTGCATAAATATTCATGAATAAATTGTTTCCTCAGGTTGGATACTCTCCTGACTATTTGTTCCTTCTGCAAACAATTCTTCGTACAGATCCACAGGTTTGTTTCTCTTTTCTGTAGTCCTTAGTTTTTGAGGTGTTGAAAAAGGCTTATGTGAATGATTGATAAATATGCTCAGTTATATTAAATCTTTTCACTAAAGCCCCCTTTTATTGTTTGCCAACCAATAGCTAATTTTATGAAATTTTCGATGGGATTTATCTTTTTAATTTTCATGGACAAATGGGATATCTCTTGCTTTACATGCAGGGTGCTGTTAATTTTGCACTGATGATGTCTCAAATGGAGGGAGGTTGTCCAGTTGATTACAACACTATTACAGACCTTTTTCTTCAGGTCTGATGCTTATTGATTTGGTTGTGAAAATAACCTTACGTTTCTATACAAATCACATGATATTGTTTTCTTTGGGTATCTGCTTTTCCTCAGAGGAACTTGATACGGGAGGCTACGTCATTTCTTTTAGATGTTTTGAAGCCAAATCTGCCAGAGCATGCTTTTCTACAGACAGGTTATTTCTTTGATATGTCGGAAGGAACTTACCTATTTGTATATCCAATATGACGAGTTTGATAATGGTGCATCTACTGTGATGAACCACTCTCCTGATGCATGGGATCATATGCAGTTCAAAGATATTATTGTCAAAGTTGCTAGTGTCGAGCTATATTACAAGGCCGTCCACTTCTACTTGCAAGAACATCCTGATCTCATCAATGATATGCTGAATGTGCTTGCGCTTCGTGTGGATCACACTCGTGTTGTAAGGTTCCACTCTGGCAGAAAGTCTAATATTGAAAAAAACAGACTTCCTCTATTATTACATTAATACATTTTGGGTCCACAACTATTTTCTTCTGGAATTTCAGGCTGGTCATCTGTGGCTTGTGAAGCCGTACATGGTTGCTGTTCAGAGCAACAATGTGTCGGCAGTGAACGAGGCATTGGATGAGATTTATGTAGAGGAAGAAGATTATGATAGATTGAGAGAATCAATTTATTTGCATGATAATTTTGATCAAATTGGACTTGCACAAAAGGTGGAATACTGTTTTTCTTATATATTGTTTCACTGTTGGGTTTGTTTCTGATATCATTTCCGATTTGCTTGTGTAGCTTGAGAAACACGAGCTGCTTGAAATGAGGCGTGTTGCTGCATATATTTACAAAAAGGCAGGCAGATGGAAGCAGTCCATTGCCTTGTCGAAGAAGGACAAACATTACAGAGATGCAATGAAAACAGCTTCACAGTCTGGTGAACGTGAACTTGCCGAGGAGTTGCTTGTTTACTTCATTGAACAGGTACTCGACTCGTTTGTAAATATGTAAAATAGTATTTGCTTACTGATAGATGGTATAAAGCATTATTCCTTATTGGCCAACTGCTACTCCAATCATGTTAATTTGCTTCCTTCCACTTGTTCCTTTAGGGTGCAAACAAAGTAATGTTTTTCAACACAATATTTCTTGAAGTATCTGAGAACGTATTTATGGACATGGTTATGGGGCTATTACCCTTTAGGGACCTTTCAAATAAATGGAAAAACTTAGAGAAACGTAAATATACCTTAGTCAGGCACACATTTGTATCCCACACTCACATTCGAGTCTGAGTAGTATTGACTATAAGTACAAAGCCATTGTACTTGATAACCAGTGGTTAGCATAGCACTTGTTTTGCAGTGTGATGGTCTTATGTCTGGTATTTTCGATATAATGTTGGTTATTGTTGTGAACCGGACTTGATTTCGGTGTTGACATTCTCTTTGTACAGGGAAAGAAGGAATGCTTCACATCGTGCCTCTTTGTCTGTTACGACTTGTTTCGACCAGATGTTGCTCTTGAGCTTGCCTGGATTAACAATATGATCGACTTTGCATTCCCGTATCTGCTGCAGGTGATTTCTGTTCTCCACTGTCTTCAGTATTATCATTTAGTTGCGGTTTTATTAGCTGGAAGGCTTCGATTGTCTAAGTGCGACTTCTTGTTTTACCCTTTTTTTAGTTTGGAGAGGTTCTTATATCGAGATTATTTTGTTTGAACCTTTTTCAATTGTCTTTGATTTTACATTTTCTCGAAGTTTTTTCCTGACTGATGAGAGTACATGCCTAATGCTGCAGAACATGTATGCTCAGTTGCTACCTCTTGCATTGCCTGCACCGCCAATGCCGGGTATGGGCGGTGGATTTGCGCCTCCACCACCACCCATGGGAGGATGGGAATGGGAATGCCTCCAATGCCACCTTACGGCATGCCACCAATTGGCACCAGTTATTAACCCGCCACAGGTTTGATTGAAAGGTTTTTAGCCGAGTCGAACCCGGAAAGGACTTCAATTTCTTAGTTCCAATTATGGCAACTTCCATCAGGCTTTTGAATAATTTTTTTTGTAGAAAGAAGCATTATTTTGGCTGCTGGCAAGAAGGTAAGCCGAGGATTTTTATCATAATGCATATTTGTAATTTGTGGTATTTTCGTTTGATGAGGTCCTTGGAATTCACCCAGCAGCAGTATATACGAAAACACTTTCATTGTTCCTTCTTTTGCTTCATTCATCTTTCCCCCTAATTTGAAACAGAATTTTGTTTATGATAATTTTTTAGGGTTACTTTTCATTGATATATTTTGTTGGCTTTAATAGAACAGTGCAGATTTTGTACATTTTGGAACATGTATTCTTTCCTAATTTGATTCTTGTATACATAAATTTTGATTTTAATGCCCTGTGATTATATATTTCGGTTTAAATTTAACAAATTATCAATGTTGAATCATTTTGTGTGGTATTGGAATTCATTCTCAATTATATTATTCAAAATGAAAAATAATTGGATTTATAGTAAAAACATGTTCCGCTGAAATGATTTTTTTTAACAATTAGTGTTATAGTTGACTTCCTCGACAATATATGAAGCCTTAATTAGTTCATCATCGCCATCAATATCAGAAACACTAACAAACCAATACCAAAAAAAACCTATACTCGAGCATTGCAGTACCAGGAAAATACATGTATCCAACAACTATACTCAGCTTTGCAATGCCGAAAATATACACATCCGGTAATCATACACCGAGGCCAACCTTTATACAAGGTCTCATGGCAGGGAAGAGGAAACATGGTTAAAATAAATTATCCTCATTTCAAGCATTTTGATGTCCAAACCTAGCATTTTGGTTATGTTGTTTTCGCATATATATAAGGTAATCGGTCGACATGTTATTGGGTTAACTGGCAGATAGAGATTTGCTTTAGGAACACCGTCAAAGGCTACCCCAAAACCCCAATCTATAGTGTGGGTGAAGATGCTATCTCTTCGGGGTTGACCGTTATGGTCTTGACTAGTTACCTGGAGGATCAGGCTGTGGATAAGAATTAATTTGTGGCTTGCAGATAGAAATATGTTTTAGAAACACCATCAAAAGGCTACCCCACAACCCCAATCTACAGTGTGGGTGAAGATGCTATCTCTTCGGGGTCAACCGTTATGGTCTCGACTTGTTTACCTGAAGGACCAGGTTGTGGCTGAGAATTGATTTGTGTTTGCTTATTTTCTGAATAGACAATGGTGACTAGAGCTGGCTCGGCAGGGAAACATCCCTTTCAACTTTTCAAGTGCCGCATGGACTAATAATCGAGTAAACTAAAGCTAATTCCCAGTTTTCACAGCTGAAGAAAACTTGCATAATAATGGCAAAAGGACAGAAATAAGCAATCTGATCAGCCTAGTCACTAACTATATGCTTCCCTAAATTCAATCTAAGCCACAATCTTCCGTAATTACGTATTACCAAAGCATTCGCAACTTTATGCAAACAAAAACAGTAAAAAAAAATCAACATGCTCCCAATAAGATCAAAATGGTTCATCAAAGGCAACAACGAAAATCCTTCTTAAAAGTAAAGTATCCATGAAGCAACGCGAAATCTAAAGAACAAGAGATCGGAATTACTGGCTTCCAAAGAAATTAGATTACTTAGATCTTTGCCTCATCTTTCTTCTCTTCCTCTTCAACCTCCTCATACGCTTCTTCTTCCACTGAAAATTACCCCCAAAAAAAAAAGCAAACCCATTTCAATATTTCGATCAAAGAACAATTGAGAAAAAAAAAATCAAAAATGAAAATCGTGATAGGAAATTAGGTTTGCACCTTAGCTCTCATGACGAAAAGACTTCGAAATCGATCTCTTTTCGCAGCTCCGAATCACTGGTTTTGCTTCCTTCTTCAAAGCCTGCGACGAAAGTGAGGAAATGAAAGCCGGGGCTTTGAGATTATATAGAGAGAAGCTTGAAACCCTAAACCGCCTAAAGGCCGTCGTTGTTTGATAAGGCTAGGGTAATTGGACTTTTAGTCTTTATTGGGTTATGCTGACCTTCTTAGCCCAAAATCAAATTTTCTTCAAATAATTTAATTTATTCCATTTATTATCTATTCTAAATACAAAATTTTTATATATTTAAATACATAAATATAAAAAAATTAAAACTAAAGAACACAATTTTTTACTGATTAAATACATTAAATAAATATTATAATGTAATCTAATTCACTCAATTTATAACATTATTTTATTGAAGGATCAATTTATAACATTAAAATATAAATTACAATACAAATCGCTTCAATAGTTAAATGTATTATCGTTATCTTTAAATGTTTACGACGTTTACGAAAATATTCTAATGTCAATTATCAAATGATTGAAAGTCGTTTAAACATGAATTATTTTATAATTATTTTATATTAATAAAATATATATATTGAATGGGTAAAGAGGATGTTCTTAAATTTAAGTAACTATATATCTCAAATTATTAAAAAAAGAGCTAGAGGAAATTACTCGTTTAATGGTTAGACTATTTGTTTTGGTTTATTTTAGTGTTTAAACTTTTAATTTCTTTAAAATTATACATAAATTTTAGTTTTTATTTTATTTTATTTTATTATCCAGTTTAAAATTTAACATTAATTTTTTGTTAAAAAACTGAAAGTCTAGGTACTAAAATGAACCAAAACTAATAATTTAACTATTAAACGTGTTAAATTTTTAACGACAGATACTAAAATTAAATAAAAATTAAACGTTAGATATAAATTTAAAAAAATTAAAAATTTAAGTACTAAAACGAACTAAACTAATAGAAAAGTATTTTGAATACCTCAAGAATGATTACTTTTGTAATGCTTATATAGTGAATACAACTCCAGTTGGATGTCGAGCAGCTTAATAAATTTTAACTTTCATAGCGGTTTTCACGCTAAATGGATACTTGATTGACAGCTGAGTCAGCATTAACAGCGATGCATATTCTTCAATAAAATAATAATATAGGTACTAAATGCGTAGTTTACCCAAGAAGACTTCTCGTTCTCTGTTAACTTGGCAACGTTACCGTTTTCGTTCAAAACGCGAAAAGGCAATAGGGAAGACGAATTGTTCGTTGAGCAAATTCATCGAGCACATGGTGGCATTTCACAATAATGGCAAATCCAGACGGTCCAAAAACAAAATCACTACTCGAACAAATCAGTGTAAGCAAAAGCTTTTCCACAAATATAATTTACAAGGAAAAAAAACTTTTTTGTTTGTGGTTATTGAGTTACAATGACAGGAATGTTCTGATGAACAAACGCATCTGATTCAACTCGGAGAGAAGTTCTACAGAGCGGGCAACTCGACTCAGCCCTGAGCCACCTATCAACACACTCGGGGTGATAGCGATGGCGACAACAAGGCAAGACCTTAACTTTCTCGCCATCAGCAAACACTCCAAGGCATATACAAAATACAACACTCGCTCCCGCGAGTCGCCACGGTTATCCGCAACGCATTGATTGTTTCGGGGTCCAGACATCGAGGCTTCCGCAAAGGAGGCGCGTGGTAGGTCGATGATTGATACATGCATCACAAGGCTCACATCAAAGGAAGAAGTAATAACTCTTCCAAATGATTTACTCGTCCAAGCATTGGAAAAGAAGATCAGAACAGAAACAGACTTACGACGACTTTTTGAATGGGATCCTGATCTTATTTAGTCAAGATGTCTTCTGGAGATACGACCGTCTGTCTCTTATCTTTCTAACGGTTCTTCAATCGCATCAATCCGATATCGGGAACTCAAGGTATGGCTATTTTACTGAAGACGGTGCATGCAGAAAATCCTATACGAGATTAATACGGGATATTGTAAATATTACGAATTTTCAATATTTTTATTGATTATTTATAATATAACTTAATATAGAATGATGCATTATCTTTAAGGATTAGATTTATTATTTTATTAGGAATTAAAGTTTGGTTAAAAATATTATCTTTAGTTATTATTATTTTATTAGGAATTAGAGTTAAGATATTTTTAGTTTATTATTATTTTATTCATTAGTTATTTAGGACCTTTAAAACTCAGCCCCTATATAAAGTAGGCTTCATTAAACTTTGTAATGGAAGATTTCTTTGATTAATAATACAACGAGAGTTCATTTTTGTAAGTGTTGACTGTCTTGTGCCTTCGAAGCTTCTTCTCCTTGAGTTCTTTCAAGTTCTTGTGAGGGAGATTAATCTTCACACTCCAATTTACCTTTTCATCGCGACTATGAGGGTTGGTTGGAGCCATATTATCGTGTTTGCCTTTTCATTGCGACTAGGAGGGCTCGATAGGACATTATCCATCGATTTTCCACATATCCATCCACGTCATCAATCATCTTTACCTTTCACCTTCATAAGGGGGATCTTTTGATTTCTTGGTTATTTTATTTTATTTACAATTCTTTTATCTTTTCTTTATCTTTTTTTTAATCTTATTTTTAATCTTGTTTCCATCACCAAAAAGAAACCCTAAAGAACCCTATCTATTACCGCCACTTTCCCCATTCATCCCTTATTGTTCTTCATCGAGTCTAGATCTTTTCTAGGTTTGATTCTTCAACAAGAGCAACGTTCATCAATCCGCCACCGCTTCCCTATCAATTGGTATCAGATTTGGGCCGATTCTTGGAAAGAAACAAGCAATCTTGTTTGTTCTTGCACACAACACCGTCAAGGTACCTCAACGGAGCTAGTTCAGAGAAGATTCATCGTTTCAGGTTATTTTTATTTAATTTTAATTTAGATTCAAATCCTTCTTGTTAGTTTGTTACTTTTTTTTTCAAAAAAAAAAACAAAAAAAACAAAAAAAAAACAAAAATGCCAAAAATTCAAAAAAATTGAAAACGAAGATATTTAGGCTTGATTTTCTCCAGATATCATATTCGCCTTAAGTTTAATCTCCAGTACAAAATTCACTTCGATCAGAGTTCATTAGATCCTTCAAATACAACATTTAAGTTTTATCGGCAGATTCAGTATAGAATATTGTCGAATTTCTTTAAAATTTTACAGGAGGAATTTTGTGGTGAAAATTTCCAGATTGAAACTCCATATATTGGAGATAATTCTCACAAAAAATCAGATTTTTTGGAGATCAAGAACAACTTCGAACAAAGCGATCAAGAAAAACAGATTGTTTGAGGACTCACCGTTCAACAGAGTCTACTAGATACTACTGAAGGTATTTGGTTCTGAAATTTTACAGGTGGTTTTTTGACGCATCGAAAGACATTCAAGAAGTTTTCCATAATTTTTGGATATCGGTAACCCCCTCAAAAACGTTGCTCAAGTTGATCCAGCGTTTTCTAGGTTTTCTGGTTTGATCCTTTTTTTCTTTGACTCTTAGTGCTTTAGGTTCTTTTGTTTTTCCGTGTTATTGTTCTTTTGCATTATCTAACACATTATCTTCCTTGTTTTAGTAGGACTAAAGAGTTTGCATACTTCTTCCTTCTTTGCATTCTCGTTCTCTTGGAGTCTAACCTTTGTTTGGCCTCTTAGAACTTTTAAGTTTTTTTCTTATCGCCTTTGCTAGTAATCAAACTCCGATACGAACTGTGGAAGACTACTTGGTAAAGTGAGTTTTAAAGAGTACAAGATCGGCTTACTTGCCTCTCGTTGTGTTACTTTCTTGGAGTGACTTGTGAGGTTTCTTGCTTTGTTGAATTTTCTTCATTTTATTTTTATTTTACTTTAAAATTTTCTTTTTAGTGTTATGATTTCAAGATGGGCGACAATAACAACAAGATACTTACGACTATCTTAGCCACACTTACCCGACTCATGACTCAAGTTGAAAGATTTGATGAAATCGTGAGAGAACGAAAAAAACCACAACTGGATCTACCAAACCAGAATCCAAGACCAAACAATGCTGAACTTTTGGTACCCGGGCGAGAACAACCACATTTTCAAGCACCCGAACTCTTTGCAAAACCAAAGTTCACGATCCCGTCTTTCAAAGGAGACAATGATTCGGACAGGTACATCGATTGTGAAGGAAAAGTTGATCTCATGTTCGCATACCATGACTGCCCCCAAGCTAAACAAGTTCCCCTCATCACCATGCAATTCGAAGGATATGCTCGAACTTGGTGGATGCAAACAAGGAAAAAGATCCAGAACTTCCAAATTCCAACAATCACTTCTTGGACCGACCTCAAACAAACCATGAGTAAGCGATTCATATCGACACATTATACACTAGAAGTTAAACTACGACTACACCGACTTCGACAAGGTAGAAGTTCAGTTGAAGACTACTATAAGGAGATGCAGTCCTTACTCAATAGGGCTAATATAACCGAAAAAGAAGCGGTCACCATGTCAAGATTCGTCGTCAGCTTAAACTCAAACATCACTGATCTTCTTGATCTACATGGGTACGAAAACCTTGAAGATACACTAAAGAAAGCAATGAAAATCGAAGCACAAATCCAAAGGAGATTCCGATTCAGAGAAAATTACCAAGGTATTTCATCCTCTTACCAAGGTAATCCTTCAAATCCTTCCTCATCTTCTACTCCATCTTCTCTGAAAAAGCCAAGAGATGACAAACCTGACAAGGAGAAAGAACGACCAGCAAATAATGACACACTTCCAGTCCCTAAAGATCAAATAATAATTTGTGAGGAGGTAGGGAAAGCAAAAAAAAAAGAAAAAGTTGAGAAAGAGGCAAAAGCAAAAGAGGTCACTAGTTATAAAAGCCAAAAGAATAATGACCCATGGGAGGCGAGTGAACCTAAATGTGAGAAGAAAAGAGTGACTCAAAATCTATGTGTGAGCACAAAAGAATTGAGAGATAACCTTCTTTACAAACAACCTTGCATCCTTGTTCGCTTTAGGGAATCAATTGTTTCGATTTCTAACATTAACAAGGATTTGCCTAGTGTGTTTTCATCTCTTTTACAGTATTTTCGAGAAGTGTTAGGTGGTCTACCTAACGAACTACCACTGAAAAGAGGAAAATAATGCCAAACCAATCTAATTCAAGGTTCTATCATACCTCATCAAACATACAATCTCGAAGAAACCAAAGAGTTGGATTTGTTACAAAAAGGCTACATCCAGGAAAGCCTTAGTCGTGAAGCCGTATTAATGAAGAAACATGATTTGAACAACTCTACAGGCTTTATAGTTCGTGCACAGGAAATCCATGTAAATGATGAAATAGTAAAAGAAACACGAGACTGGCCCACACCATCTTCCATAGCCAATAGTTGTCGAATAATATTAGGTGACCCTCCTGACGGGTTACCACCTGAAAGCCCTAATCACTATGCCATATCAATGAAGAGTCACGATTTACGGGAGTCCAAATGTAAGTATTTTATTACTCATTTTAATGACATTGTAACATACTTCTTCTCCCTCTTACAAGGAAAGGCTCGTGAAGTTGTCATCCATACTAAACACAACTCCTTTAAGTGCGTAACAAACCGAGGTAAGCAAAACACATTAGACGATGCACTACCACGAAGGTATACTCTTAAGCATGTTACTATTCCAAGAATTGAACATATAAAATATGTATATCACGATAACTCGGATATTTTTGATATTTCTACCCATACTTTTAAAAGTGCTTTTAATGAGCTTTATCTTGTATATGAGTTTCCTTGCCAACTAAACAGGTTCTACAGTCCACAAAGCTCCTCCCGGGAATCATTAATTCATGAACCCCACTTAGGAGACTTAAGGGATTACTTTAACAAACCAGTTGACATGGTTTTTAAACACTCATTCTCGCCACACACAATAAAACCATGGAGAAATTATCCGAAATAATCATACATAAAGCCAACAGTGGCCGGCGCCATGTTGAATTTCAACCAAAACATCAGATTACAAGACTTGTATGTAAAAGAGGATTTCAAGACTTCAAGAAATCAGTTCCTACAAAGAAGAAACCTCGACTAAAATGCATAAAGACACATCACATTGATCCTGGTAAATGTTTCACAAGTTTTTATTTCAACACATCTAAATCTCTTTCTTTTGGATTTTCAGATTCGATGATGAATCCTTTTGAGGAGTGGGGGAATGATAAATGCACCAGAGTCCATAATACATGCTTCTTTGGACTAATGTTTCTACTCGAACCTATTAGAAGAACAAAGTCTCGAATATTCAAAGCATATCTATTCGGTAAGTATAATGTGAATGAATCATTAAACGATTCTAATGTTGCTCCCTTTAATGTTTTAGATTCGGGGTCGAATCTTTTTGAAGAAAGGGAGGATGATACATGCATCACAAGGCTCACATCAAAGGAAGAAGTAATAACTCTTCCAAATGATCCACTCATCCAAGCATTGGAAAAGAATATCAGAATAGAAGCATACTTATGACGACTTTTTGAATGGGATCCTGATCTTATTTAGTCAAGATGTCTTCTGGAGATACGACCGTCTGTCTCTTATCTTTCCAACGGTTCTTGAATCGCATCAATCCAATATTGGGAACTCAAGATATAGCTATTTTTCTGAAGACGGTGCATGCAGAAAATCCTATATGGGATTAATACGGGATATTGTAAAATATTACGAATTTTTAATATTTTTATTGATTATTTGTAATATAACTTAATATAGGATGATGCATTATATTTTATGATTAGATTTATTATTTTATTAAGAATTAAGGTTGGGTTAAAAATATTATCTTTAGTTATTATTATTTTATTAGGAATTAGAGTTAAGATATTTTTAGTTTATTATTATTTTATTCATTAGTTATTTAGGACCTTTAGAACTCAACCCATATATAAAGGAGGCTTCATTAAACTTTGTAATGGAAGATTTCTTTGATTAATAATACAACAAGAGTTCGTTTTTGCAAGTGCTGATTGTCTTGTGCCTTCGAAGCTTCTTCTCCTTGAGTTCTTTAAAGTTCTTGTGAGGGGAGATTAATCTTCACACTCCAATTTGCCTTTTCATCGCGACTAGGAGGGTTGGTTAGAGCCATATTATCGTGTTTGCATTTTCATTGCGACTATGAGGGTTCGATAGGACATTATCCATCGATTTTCCACATATCCATCCACGTCATCAATCATCTTTACCTTTCACCTTCATAAGGGAGATCTTTTGATTTCTTGGTTATCTTATTTTATTTGCAATTCCTTTATCTTTTCTTTATCTTTTTTTAATCTTATTTTTAATCTTGTTTCCAGCACCAAAAAGAAATCCTAAAGAACCCTATCTATTACCGCCACCTTCCCCATTCATCCCTTATTGTTCTTCATCGAGTCTAGATCTTTTCTAGGTTTGATTCTTCAACAAGAGCAACGTTCATCAATCCGCCACCGCTTCCCTATCAGTGATGGTTCGTGTGGATGAAGAAAGCTGCATAGCCACCGAGCGTAGATGAAGATGTGACCGAAGATAAAGACGATGGCGAAGAAGACGGTACGGCCGTGGATTTGGAATTCGCGGTCGTCGAGGTCGGCGTAGTGCCAGTGGAAAGGCTGAGCTGACGCCATTTTTGGGTAAGTGAATGTATCAAAGTTTCTATGACAGTGGAAGTGGATTGTCAGCTGGGAAGTGAATATAAGCCCTTTTCCTTCACACATTGTTTTGAAAACCAGACCGGACCGGTCGGTTCAATCGGGAACTGTTGTCTAGTCTGATTCAATCTAAACCGGTTGAACTATTACTAGTGAACCGGCCAGAACCACTGAACCGTTCAAACTGGATCGACTGAAAACCGAAAAAAACGGGAAATTTTGTTTTTTTTTTTTAATTTTTTTAAAAAAAAATTAAACCAAACGTCGTTTGTTAAACGAGCCAAGTCGAACTTGAGTATTGCTGAGCTCGACTCGAACTTGAAAACTTTAAAAGTAAGCTAAACTCCACTCAAACTCACAAGTTAAAAATTATCAAGTTCAACTCGAACTCGAAATATAATATTGAAACTTGAACTCAAAAAGGCTTGAACTAAAAAAAATTTAGAAGCTCAATTGAAGCCTAAAATTCGAGCTTGATTGAAGTGAAAGAATAGTTCACTCAATGCTCACCAAAAGGCTCCATGATTTTGAATGTCAAATTACCTTTATTATTTATAGAAGTTAGTTGTGATGCTCTTCTATGTTTCTTAGCAATGTGGGATTGTTTTGTTCTCATATTTTTACTCTTTAGACTTTTGGGATGCTCTTCTATGTTTCTTAGCCATATGTGATTGTTTTTAAAAAAAAATTAAACCAAACAATATTATTTTGTTATGATTTTTTTAGCCCCAAATTTATTTTTTAATTATAGTTATATAATTATATTTATTATTTAATATGTTTTACCTTAAATATTATGTTGTAGTTAATTTAAATCATTTTGTTTCACTTGATTTTATGGTTTTTAATTTATATATATTATGACTTGCTTTGAATATGACTTGTGATATAAAAAATTATTTTTTATTAAATATTTTGGGTATTTTTATTTAATTTTTTAAATAATTATGATATCGTCCGGTTCTTCCGACCGGTCGGACCGGTTCAACCGATTGAACCAGTGAACCAATAACATGACCGATTCGTTAACCGATCCGGTTCTGAAAACCATGCCTTCACATCTGTATTACTATACCAACTTACTGAAGTGTTGAAACTTAGGCAAACTACACTTACAATAATTGAATTAAATATTAAGTTAATTAAATTAATTTTAATTTTAAATCTGATTCGAATTTGATTTATAAAATTTAAATAATCATTTTATAATTTCTTTATCTTTTCTATTTTTTAATTCTGTTTTAATTAAATTTAACCTTTAAATTTATTTTAAATTAAATATAAATTAATCGTATAACTTTAATTTCTCCTTCTAACAACATTTTTTTCTTTTCTCAATTTACTCTTAATTTTATATTTTATTTAATTTTTTGAGTGAAAGATATAAAGTCTACAGCTTAAACATCATGGAGAACAGCCAATTCATTCCAAGTATTGCAGACACTTCTGCCGGGGATAAGAGTGGGGCAATTTTACCCAAATAACACCATAACAAAGAAATATTACTTGTCATGCACCTTTTCTGACAAAGCACAGATCATAAGGCGCGCATTCACAGAGTTTTGTATGAGCTGGAGCCACGTAGCAAAGGCATGAATCATGAAGCGCGTCTTCGCTGGAAATCTGACACATACAGGAAAGGCATTGATTATGAGGCACGCCTTTCATTATTCACTCTATTATTACTTGAGCCTTAACTCTCTCGGTACACATCCACTCCCCTATAAATACACTTGAATATAAACATAAAACCACACCAAAATTACTTTCACATTCTTCCTTCTATCAAGATAAGTAGATTTTGTTATAGTTTTTAGAAGATAAAATTATTTTTTTATTATATTATATTTATTTTATATTTAATTATTTAACCAAATTTTATAGTACTAATTATTTTGAATTATTTTTACAGTTGTAAAGTGGAAGGCGGGATCATATCTAAAGACATTTTGCAGATACAGTTAACAATATTAAATTATGTTATTTAAATTATTGTTATTTTTTTGTATTTTTTAGCATTAATTTCTATTTTAATTTGTATATTATTTATTTAATTTGGTGTATTTCAACTATTATTTTTACAGATATATGACTCTCAATCTTTCAAACTCTCAAAATAAAGTGTATTTCAACTATTATTTATTATGATATAGAAATTCGGGAAGATGAAATCGACATTGTCTTCACATCAAATCATCCAGTTAGAATATCCTTCAAGAGAAACATCACTCTTGAGGAGTTGATTACTAAAAATTTAAGGAATGTTCATATTGGAATTACTATAAGACTATCTTCACTTCAGTACAGATTTCCAACTGCATTATTTTTGTTAACTTATACAACGTTCGAAGTCTCCAACGATGACGATGTTGCTATGATTTTTTATGCTCATAATCAAAATTCAGACACTGATATACAAATGTATGCCATATTTGTTGAAGTGTCTGCGGTTTGTGGTATGTCATTATGCTCCCACTATGGGTTGACTCAATAAGTCGATCAAGTTGACAGCCAAACTCAAGTAATGTGTAATGATTTTAACTTGTTAATGTGAAATCCACATCCTAGTACCATCCCATCAAGTTCAATGGGGAGACATTTATCAACAACTTGTTATGATCTCCACCGAGATGGCTCCACGAAAAATCCGTATGGAAATATCGCTTACAGTTCAAGGGGAAGGAATTCATCTGCCAATTTTTTTGACTTGAATATGAAGATTCCCTCGACACAACAATTTATTTAGTACCCATTTGACACAATGCCTACAAGTTCCAGGGATAGACATTCAACTGCGAGCTTCTTCGACCTCAATATAGAGATGTCTACGAAATAACACTCAATTCAAAACCCGTACAACACGATGCCTTCAAGTTCAAGGGGAAAACATTCAACTACTAGCTTGTTCGACCTAAATATCGACATCACAGAGGAACCCTTATCTCCACCAGAAGAACCTCTTCGTGAGCCAGGTGCGGATGATGCTGAGACTGGATTATTCATTGATTCAGAATCACTACAATTCAACATGGACTCTGATGATAATAATGTAGATGAAGTTCTCACAAATACAATACACACAAAACCTCCAACACATATGCATAAAACTGACTATGTCGCAATGTACGAGCCAAAATTTACGTATATGCCTAATGTTAGTGACTACGGATTTAACTCATCAATCAATGATGGTGAGTTATATATCGGAATGGATTTTCCATCTAAAGAATAAGCGAAGATTGCAATTAAGAATTACAACATTCGTAATTCTGTTCACTCCAGAGTCGACCGATCCACCACCAAAAAGTATGACTGCTACTATGTCCAACGTGAAAACAGATGTAATTGGATGGTTCGTGTATCAAAGAGGAAGAAGAAGAAAAACATATGACAAATAACAATATACAAAGGTCCTCATACATATTGTGTTAGAGGGATCAACCAGGACCATTCCAACTTAGACTCCGACATTATCTCCCAAGCCATCATACCCATGGTCAAAGCAAGCTCCCATATAGCTATTGCGGTATTGTTTTCAGCTATACAATCTCAATATGGGTACAACATTTCCTACAGGAAAGCATGAAAAGCAAAGCATAATGCCATTTAAGAACTTCACGGCGAGTGAGATTCATCTTACAACTAACTACCAAGTTGGTTTAGGGTAATGTGCAGACTGAATCCTGGGATAATAGTAGACTTCAAAAATTGCCATGCATACCACAATGATTGAGTGCTTCGCAATCGATGCAATTCTATCATCTTTTTTGGACTTACCCACAGTGTATTAATGCTGTGAAATACTGCAAGCCCGTGGTTCAAATTGATAGATCATTCTTTTTATGGAAAATACAAACAAGTTTTGTTATTGACAGTTGTCCAAGATGGTAATCTCAACATTCTTCCAGTTGTTTTTGCCCTCGTTGAAGGAGAAAATACATATTATTGGGCTTTTTTCCTCAAAAACTTACGCTTACATGTTGTCATGAGGGAAACAAATTTGTGTCATTTCATATCGCGGAGCTGGATCAAAGCAACAATGGAGTTTTTGGGTCTAATGTGGCAACCACCTTATGTTCAACATCAGTACTGTATCCGACGTATTGCTACAAATTATCATGGAAAGTTCAAGAAGAATGATAAGCGCCAATTACTTATGCACATGGATATGTCACAATTTCTAATCTCATTTCTCAATCATTTTAATTTTTTATGGGAACTTAACAATAAATACTACATTTGACACTCAGGTTACGAACTATTACATCAAACATTTGAGTCCATGCTTCAAGATTTGCAAGGAAAAAATGAGCAATGGTACAATTACAACAACCTCATCAACAAAGAAATGTGGACAAATGCATATGATGGTGAATATCAATATGGGCACATGATGACCAACTTGGATGAGACTATCAATTCAACCTTAAAAGGGACACGCCATTTACCAGTAACAACTTAGGTTAAAACGACTTATTTTCGTTTGGGAGTTCTTTTTGCTAAGTTTAGGGTACAAGCTCTAACTTGGATGCAAAACGCCCATACTTATCACCCAAGATTAGTTGCATATCTAAAAAAAGAATTGTTGCATCAAATGAAATATCTGTAACAAGCTTCTCTCAAACCCATGAATTATTCCATGTCACAGAAATGCCACGACCTCTTCAAGGGATTGAAGCTAACTCATTCAGAGTTAATCTACAAGACAAGTGATGTGACTGTGGGGTTTTTCAAGCTCTGAAGTATCCATGATCTCATGTCATAGCAGCTTGCTCTTATACCCGTCAAGATTATAACCGTTTTGTGGATCCCGTATACCGACTTTCAGAAGTATTTAAGATATATGAATTTGAGTTCTCCCATAAGTAATGAGAAAGACCCAGACGAAGTTCATAATTGACTTCCGATTGTACCATATCCATCCTTATTAAGGGAGATAGGTCATCCAAAATCCACTCGAATTCATTGTGATATGAATATTCGAGAGATGTCCAAAGAAAACAAAAGATGTGGGCATTGTAGAAACCTAGTCCATAATAGAAAAATGCCCATCTCTTTTATCATCACGTAACCGTTGATGTTGTGATGTAATTGTTGTTTATGAAGCCTCAGTTTGTATTATTTCATTTTTGTTTACTTTTAATTAATGTGGTACTCAAGTGATGGGCTACTTAAGTGAAAATTAAATAAAAACATTATAAACTAAATAATAAAAACAATAAAAACAATTAAATACAAACATTACAATTCAAAAAATTAAATAATAAAAACATTAAGAAACAAAATAAATAAAAAGTCCATAATTAAATAATAAAAACATCAAGAAACAAAATAAATAAAAAGTTCAATTAAATAAAAACATTAAGAAACAAAATAAATAAAAAATCTATAATTAAATAAAAACATTAAGAAACAAAATAAATAAAAAGTCCATAATTAAATAAAAAATTAATAATAAAAATAAAAATAAGTGTATTGATGTCTGTGTCTTGAATGTGTTCCACATGATAGTGGTTGTCTATTTCGATGATGATTTCTTCGTATAAATTGCTCTTCCTCCTCACTCTCATCATCATCATCAGCAGCAGCAGCTACATTTTGTTTATGAGGGACGGATGACGATGTAGCACTTTCATAGAATAAGGACCCTGGAGGTGTATGATTAATCATCTCACCGCTCATAGAAAATTATGAAAATTGCGAAAACATAGATATCGATAAATACAAAAAATGAGTCGGAGGTGTCTGTGTCTCTGTTGAAGCATCACCCGCCAAATAAGCAACATATGAAGACCATGCTGGATCTATAAGCATGTGAGTATATCCGCCATGAGGTGTTATAAAACCCTGCAATGGTGGCATCTGAAATGGTTGTAGTGGCATCTGAAACGACTGCGAAATATAAACATGTGGCTACTGTGATTGTTCTGGTGTTGCAGTGGAGGACGAGCCGAAAGCACCTATTCTTTATCCATGAGTCAGGGGACGATGATGCTGTGACGGTGGAAGTTTTTCTTGACGTTGACGAATGCTCCTGCCTCGTGCTTCATCGAAAAGTAGGAACGATTTCTCGTTCGTATTGAACCACTGATAATAGTCATATACAACCAAATAATGATCCACATAAATCGGCTCCCTACGGGGAATGCTTCCACGTCGATCTTCCCAGATCATTACCCACTCGTTGTGCTTCATCAACTAGTTGACTTCTTTTTTGCTCTTCTATTGATGTTATGCATACTGTCGAGATTCCTAGGTGCTTCAGGAATAGATTGTACAAAACCAAATTGGCAGAGCACACGATTAATAGGATGCCACTCGACAATAGCATAACATATCAGAGGGACCACCGCTATGCATACATCTAATGGGTCACTCAAGTGAAATGAGACACAACTCCTCATTTCTTCAGTAGAATAAGGAGCCCATTGAAACTAAAACAAACATATATAATTCTTATCAAAATAATATTCTAATTATATAACGATAATTAAAGGTGAATAATAAAATTTAAATACATACCTCTGTAATAGTCTTTTTGATCAATGAGCAGTCGAATTTCTTCCAATTCGTCTGGTATATCACAGTGATTTTTTCTTATAGATGGCCATTTATTCAGTGTAAAAAAATTCATTATATACTCAAAAAAATTATTTAAATACAAACTCATTATTGAAATGACCTCAACAATAACGTGAAGACTAACGTGTTTTTCACGACCGGACATAAAAAAGGCATGCGATACCACGTCCATGATTGCAGAAGAAAAAGACATCCACCAACAACATTTTTTTGATAGTTAGTTGCTCGACACATTTCTCTATATAAAGATGCCAAAACTGCGGAGCCCCAACTGAATGAGTCGGTAACTCAAAAATCTACGAGATGACACAATCACATACAATGAACTTGGTTGCAAGATTTATCGGTCATCAAAATCCCTCCTATGAGTTGCAATATACAAGTCCGGACAAATATTTGAGCATGTTCCTCGGAATAGTTGTCGCTCAACCGTCGAAAATTTCTAGTAAACCATGATAGCGATATTCGACCACTGTTGAAATTAGGCGGGATACCTCTAAGATACTCCTTGCACAAGGAATGTCAATCACCATCCGCCACTCTGAAAATAACATCTCAGTATCTCTAATTTAGCGTTACGAATAAATGGATTTAATATACAACCATTCACCTAATTAAATAAATAGTATACAAATTAAAATATAAACTAATACTAAAAAAATAAATGAATAAAATTTTCACTATAAATAAAATAACATAATTTAAAATTATTACCATATCGACAAAATATCTCGATATATGATTCTCATCTAAATGCAGCAACCCACCTGCCATTTTATAACTGCAAAAAAGTAATAAAAATTAGTACAATAAAATAATAAACTATTAAATGATTATAATATAATAAAAAAATTAGCTTCTAAAAATGATAATTATACTTAATTAAAACTTGATAGAACGATATATAGAAGGAAGAAATATAGTGTTTTTTGTGTGGTTTGAGTGTTGGATGAGGGTGTATTTATAGGGGGAGAGGACGGGGGGTTGGGCGATATTTAAGGCAGGACAATTGAGATTTAAATAACCTTCTGTCATGTGTCAGATTCCCAGCAAAGGCGCTCTTTATGATTCACACTTTACTACCGTGGTGTCAGCTCGGATAGAGCCCCGAGAAGGCGCAGATTACGATTCGTGCTTTTCCACCGTGGCGCCAACATCGGACAAAACCTTGCGAGGCGCGCCTCACGATCCACACTTTGTTAGAAAGGGTGCTAGATTGATAATATTTGAAGAAAGTGTCTGACAAATAATATTTAATTGTTAGAGTGATTTTTGGATAAAATTTCCTAGGAGTGAACCGTGAAGCCATCTTTGGAAAAGAACAAATTATTTCCTCCCATCTTTAAAAGATATTTAATTTTACTCACCTATTTTAGAAAAATGAATATATATAGTATATGGCTTGAAAGAGGGATTTAAATTAAAACTAATGAGTAATATAATATTATAAATAATTATATTTAGATTTGAACAAAAACTCAAACCATATATTCAACTTAACTTGATTTTATAAACTCGGCTCTAAAAAAATTCAAATAAAGTTTGAATGGTAAAATAATAATTGTAAACCTGACTAACTCGAATTTACTCGATCCGATCGAATAATCATCCCTAAATGTATCTGCAAAGGTTACAAACAAATGTGGCTTTAAAAGTTGCTTCAGCCAAGATTGTTGCAACTGGAATATGAAATAGTACAATTTGTGATGAATGTTGACCTATTTTTCCAGGTGAAAAGCAAGTAACAACAAAGAAAAATCTCAATCCAGCATCGAATTGATTCCAAAATTCTGCCGGACACCGGTGTGAAGTCTGAACTCTGTCTTGTGCAAGAGGAAGCAAGCCAAACGCCGGTTTTCGTTCATGCCGGACACCGATATAAAGTCCAAAAATCTATGACCGAGGAGAAAAGGTAAGCCAGGCACCGGTTTTTGCATGATCGTGATCGAACTTCTTCAGTATATAGCAGTAGTTAAGCTGGACCAGAAAGGAGGAAAAACATGAAACAAACATAATGAAAAGCACTGTGAAAAAAGTTGACCATCATCGGCGATATGCTGAACTCGGGAAAATGAGATAAAATCAACCAATTATACAACGTCTTTCTGTACCTATATGCTGGAAGTTCTACGAGAAACGGATCCTAACAACCTATCTCGAATACTTTCAGTATACATTTCTTTCTCGATAGTAGAATCGATTGAAATGAATGGCAAAACGGACCTATGTGATCAGTCATATTCTACAGCCGAAAGGAGATCCTGTCCCAAGTTCAAATTCCCCACCCCGGCTTATCCATCAGAAATTATCGATGATATAACATATTCAGGGAATATAAAGTAGAAACATATAAAATAGAAAACCGACATCTAAAGAAATATTAATTGCTTTGATTGACGATAAGAGAATGAGAGAAAACACAAACCTCCATTCGGAATAAACTCGTAGGGACAACAAGTCCAACTCCTACTGAACTTCGAAGTGAACCTACAAACTTCTGAACAGAGAAATTGCGATACTCGTTCTCTGTTAACTTGGCAACATTACCAGCACATGCGAACACATGAGCATGGATTCCCTTTTCTCTAAACCACCTAAATGGGAGATCAAAAGAAAGGTCTGCCAAAGCAGTGACAGCAAGGTCTCCTCCAAGAAAATCCACGCCAGAAGGACCGGCATTTCCATCGTTAACCTGCCTTTTACACTCTGTTGGGCCCAATCCCCTTGTCTTAAATCCCCATAATGCTGTTGGCCCTCCTAAAGCACAAACTGGAGATATGTTGCCACCTAAGAAGAATCTTTCTGGCAGAGACGACGGTTTACTCAAGAACCCATCCCCCCATGGAAAGACAACACCACCAGAAACCACAAAATTAAAAGCAGCATGATAAAATCCGATAGGAACAATGTAATGAAGATCAAATTCCTGTCACAAAACATCAATGGAAAAGAATGACAAACAGCAATTCTGACAACATGTACAAACACATGATTGTGAGACAAAACAAAGAATGCTTGGTGGGGTAAAAGAGAAGTATGCATAGTTCATACCTGCCGAAGAAATTGTAAGCTCCGACTATCAGGTACAAGCCCACCAAGTTGAGTAGTAGAAACAAAAGCATAACCCCGAGTTGGCCGCATTGACGAATTTCTCCTGTCAAATTTGAAGGTATACTTCAAAGAAGAAAGTAAATTATGGCCAAGCTGCTTCCTTACGGACCTTGATGACATTTGTGATGGATCAGTTAATGTACGCCATGCAAGATTATATGCCACATCATGATGTTGACTTGAAAATAACCCAAGAGAAAGGCCCATTGATCGCTCTTTGTACGAAGAAAACTTTAGCCAATCTTGGGATAGTAAGTATGCTCGTGCTGTGACAGGAGTTACCAGTCCTTTAAAGCATGGCAAATACACGCCAGCACTTAACTCAGCTGAGTGACCGATGCCATATGCCAATGAACCATCCCAAAGATCTCCATAACCAAACAAATTCTTGTACTTGACAGATCCTTCCACTGTGGAAGATCTAGCCTACGATGGCAATTTACAAATTTAGAAGCTCAAATTCAAGACTGCCTACTTGTAAATTCACAGAAAATGGGTGATCAAAAGGCAGAAGGAACATAATTTTCCATATCAAAGCTAGCATGAATATTATGACCATGGATGTCTATAGTTTATTTGCAACACCACATTTGATTGGTCGCATGTAGAATAAATGCATAACTATATAGATAATTACATATCACACATGGTATAAATATCAGACATATGGAACAAAATGCATCTTCATTATCACATTGAAAATAACTTCTTGACAGCAACATATATGCAAACTTATCCGCTGTGTATCTTTTCTACTCTTTCATCCATCTAAACCTTCAATAAAGATCAATAATGCAGCCATGTAAATCCTCTAATTCACGATATTTTCATTCATTAGCATCATCGTTATTCCATATACTAGGTCAGCTTAAACGAATGTGTTCCTCTCCACAAAATCTAATAAACCATGTTGCTCAGGCTCTTCATTTTCCTTCAAGAATCGAACAAACATCTGGACACGAGTATGGGATTCGACTCACCAAAGACATTCAATAGAAACAAATTCAATAGAACATAGCAATTTAGCACATTATATTAATTCAATAACCAGAATTTACCACATTTTCATTTCAGCATATTAAACTCAAAACTAAATTCCATTCCAACTATTCATATAATCCATTTTACTCATGTCTGTACAAAACCGCATTGCAATTGATTTTCCTCCAATTTCTCAGTAACCAAACATATATAATTCAAAACAAGCAAATTAGAGGGCAAAATAAACCTTCAAAAAATCAGATTAAAAGAAATTCACCTCCGCTTTCGTATAAGCTCCAATCTCTCCCGAAAGCGGGCTGGCAGTCTCAACAACCTCGATAATCACATTAGCAGTTCCGGGCAGTTCGGGAGGACCGGAATCGAGTGTGATTTTTACGGAATCAAAAATTTCAAGTGATTGTAGCCGCAAATTCACAATCTGCGACGCTTTTAACAGCTCTTGCATCGAGCCGACGTTGTTCAACACCTCTGTCTCGGCTTCAATTATATGGTCCTTGGTTTTCGTGTTCCCTTTGATGATGACGTCGTGGACGCGGACCGAAACCGGACCGGTTTTCATTCGCTGCATCAGCGAGTCCATTTTGCGTTTCTCCGAACGGAACCGAGCCTCTCGTGATCGAGGTTTAGGCCGGTTCGGTCCTCCGAATACGCCTTCGTTTTCTTCCTTGTCCTCGTTATCATCTTCGATGTCGTTTTCGTCACCGCCGTCATCTTCTTCTTCGTCGATTTCGTTGGTGTTGAAGTGTTTTTGGTGTTCCGGGTCGGATTTCGAATTAGGCGGAGTCAATTCGGGTACCGAATCGGGGTTTGACATTTGTGAACGGATAACAAGGGAAACCTTCAAGTTTGCAAAGCAAAGACAGTGTAGTCAGTAGTGAGGAGGCGGGCGGCGGTGCCCAGGTTTTTTTTTATGCTAAAGGTTTATTAGGGAAGATTTTAATTTTGCTAAGAGGCCCCTTTACTTTTTCTTATTTAATTCTTTGTCACTGATATTTTTTATATTGGTTGATTTAGCATTTCCTGGGATTATCTAATTCATTTATAAATAAAATTTGGATAAATATACATTTTGGTGTACGAGTTTGACTTTAAAGATTAATATGACATTTAATTATTTAAGCATAATTGTAACAATATTTTTATTTTATTTTTTAATTGAATCTTTATTTTAACTTGTAAAAATGAATTATATATGTGAGTATGGTACGAATTTTAACTTAAAAAATCAAGTCAAATTTTGAATTAGTTGAGATACTCCTAAATTCAAATTTGATCAAATACGGACATAATAATTTAATTTTCAGGATTAAATTCAAATGGATCAAAAACCCGACTCCACCTATGATTATCCCAATTACATATTTGTTTGAGCTAAGAGAAATATAAAATTATTTATGATTCATGCCTTGGTTTCTATTCATTTAAAAAAGTATTTATTATCGATCAGAAGTAGTGCCCAAAATAATGTTCTTATTCTTTTCGGCCCTGTTCTCTATTTCTTATTAGTGCCCAAAATTTTCCAGGAAACCAATCAGAACATATAGAAACCAATAGGCTTGTAATTATGCCTTTTTCGTTTATGTATTCACACTGTAATCCAAAACAATGAAGATTTCCCTGGTTTTTCACTCCATCTTGAGTCTATATGTATATGTATACAACAAATTTGTCATTTATCTAAGTTAAATACAACCAGTGCTGATCTGCAGGCAAGCTTCATTTTGCCTTTCCACCAACACAAGAGAGAAAAGAACAACGTTTGGGGATCGTACCTTCGGGCGTAATTGCATCGATCCCTCCGAGTCTAGCACTGAGCGGACACAAGATTTTGTAGGAATTATAGAAATATATGAGTTGTTACCATCCCTTCAGTTAAGGGATTTTGTAAATATTCTTTTTTTTTTACAATCCCTTATTTTAAGGGATCATATCTCCAAGGATTAGTATCTTTCTTAACTTAGAGTTTCCTAATTTAGAGATATAATTTGTATATATAAAGACGCAATATGTCCTATTGAATTAATAAGAAAATATAGAGAATTACTCTGATTTCTACATGGTATCAGATTAAGTTATGGTTTCTTTCCAACCTAGACCATGCCCGCGACTTCTTCTCCTACATCTCCTTCTCCTACTCCGAAGATCACTTCAAATCCAGAAAAACTTTCTGGTTCTGATGCTCAATCAGATTCATCTAGTCTGACCATCACCTGCCATCGATTGAATGACAACAACTTTCTTGAATGGTCCCAATCGGTTAAGATTTTTCTCTTGGGCAGAGAAAGATTAGGCTACGTTACTGGTGAAATCAAGAAGCCTATTGCAACTAATACTGTTTTTGCTAAGTGGATGAATGACAATGGTCAGGTTGTGACTTAGCCCCTTAATTCCATGACCTCGAGTATAAGCAGAAACTTTCTTCTGTACAACATAGCCACTGAAATATGGAGTGCAGTTTGCAAAACCTAGTCTAGCACTGCCAACATTGTCGAATTATATCATATTGAAGATCAGGCAGCCACTCTTAAGCAGGGAATCATGCCTGTCACTCTTTACTACAATACTCTTACCGCCCTTTGACAACAATTAGATTTGTATGCACAACATGATTGGGCAGATCCAAGAGATGCTACCCTTTACCAGCAAATTGTCACTCAGCGAAGGCTTTTTCAATTTCTCCAAGGCTTAAACAAGGACCTAGACGAGGTTCGTGGTAGGATCCTGGCTATTTCTCCTCTTCCCTCATTTCGAGAGGCTTTCTCTATTGTCAAGAAGGAAGAAATCTGAAGTTGTGTGATGCTGTCTGATCAACCATATTCCCCCTGAAGGATTTACCTTACTCACCTATCAATCATCTCCCACTTCCAAACGGGGGAGACCTTGGTGTGATCATTGCAAAAAACTCGACCACTCCAAGGAGAAGTGTTGGAAGCTTCATGGTAAGCCTTAGGACTGGAAGTCCAAGAACTCTCACGATAATAAATCAAGCCTAGTCGCTGCCACATCTGTCACTAGCTTCACCAAAGAACATATTGCTAACCTTCAAAAACTGTTTGGAAAGTTTCAGGGGCCTTGCGAGGGTAATCTGGTTATGAAAGAACTAGAAGGTAACCCTTATGCTACAACTTTTTTCTCCTCCCAGGTGACTCTTAATTGGAACCTCGATTCTGGTGCTACGGATCATATGATTTGTAATAAGGCTTTGTTTTGCAATTTTTCCCAATCTTTGGTTAAGCTATCAAAGCAATTGATGGTTCTTTGTGCAAAATAGAAGGACATGGAATTGTTGTTCTCAATGAACATATTCACTTAAAAATGTCCTATTTGTACCAAATCTGGCTTGCAATTAGTAAACTTTCCACAGACTTGCACCGCTCTGCAAATTTTAATGATATTGATTGTACTTTGCAGACATTAAACTCGAAAGAAATGATTCGTAAGGCCAACTTGTAGAATGGTCTACATCCTCCCTCCCACCTCTGCTAAAACTCACCAAACTTTATCGCTTGCTTTAGGAAAAATGATATTGTTATGTTATGGCACTTCGTTTAGGCCATCCTACTTTAATACTTGCAAAATTGTTTCTTGCTCTATTCATTTAATAAAGGCCAATTTTTTTTCTGCAATTTTTAATGATATTGATTGTACTTTGCAGACA
The DNA here is from genome assembly GCF_006381635.1 of Hibiscus syriacus. NCBI lineage: Eukaryota > Viridiplantae > Streptophyta > Magnoliopsida > Malvales > Malvaceae > Hibiscus > Hibiscus syriacus. The sequence continues at coordinate 486,309 of NW_024062970.1, forward strand.
TTAAACTCGAAAGAAGATGATTCGTAAGGCCAACTTGTAGAATGGTCTCTACATCCTCCCTACCTCTGCTAAAACGGAGATCACCAAATCTTTATCGCTTTAGGAAAAATTGATATTGTTATGTTATGGCACTTTCGTTTAGGCCATCCTACTTTCCAATACCTTGCAAAATTGTTTCTTGCTCTATTCATTAATAAAAGGCCAATTTTTTTTTTTTTGCAAAGTTTGCTCTATTGCCAAACATACTAAATCATCTTATTTTCCTTCTACATACAAGTCTTCTCACCGTTTTGTTTTGATCTACAGTGATATTTGGGGCCCTTATCGGGTGAAGAATGTTGATAATTCTAAGTTGTTTATCACTTTCATTGATGTTCAAAGTAAGATAACATGGACTTATTTGCTTAAAGATAAATTTGAAACTGCTGGTGTTTTTGCCCAATTTTATAACATGATTCTCACTCAATTTGGGTCTAAAATCCAGCTCTTTAAATCTAATAATTGCAGTGAATTTTTTGCTAGGTCTTTGGGTATTTTTTCAGGGAAAATGGCATAGTTCAGCTTAATTCTTGTGTTGGAACCCCACAACAAAATGACATTGTCAAAACAAAAAATAGGCACCTCATTGAAGTTATTTATTCTCTTCTATTTACCACTATTTTTACAACACTTTCCCTATTTTAAACTTGTCTCCTCCATTCTGCCACTTAAAATATTTGGTTGTACTGTTTTTATCCAAAACATTGCTCCTAATAAGTTTAGGTTAGATCCTAAGTCTTTAAAATGTGTACTGGTTGGGTATTATTCACTTAAGAATTGTTATAAATGCTATCATCCTCCTTCTAAACGATTTTTTATCACTATAGATATAACATTTTATGAGCAAGATCCCTATTTCATTCAGGCTAAAATTCAGGGGGGGCATGGAGGGAATTTCAGCCACATCAGGTATCTCATCTTAATCTTCATTCTCAACCTTCATAATTGCCACCATTTTTTCCTTTACCTGCAGATTAGTCACCCGTGACTAATCCCATTGATTCTCATGTAATACCTATCACTAATTCACCCACACCTACCTTAAACACCCTTCTTGAAAATACACCTACTCCCATTGAAAGTCTTCCAAAAACAACACCACCCAAACAACCTCGTGTATACACAAGGAAAATAAAATATATCCCTAAGGCTATTTTTTAATCTGATTCTTGTCGAGAATTGGATTTGGGTCCAGCTGCTGAAATGGAAGAAGAAATCAGTAAATTCACTTCTCATAATCTAGATGACTTCCCTATTGCTATTAGAAAAGCGGTTAGACATTGAACCAAACATCCTATTAGAAAATTTATTGGTTATAATTCATTGATGCCTTCTTTTCAAGCATTTAAAACAACCTTGGATAAATAACAGGTTCCCACAAGCATAGTTAAAGCTTTAAAGGATCCAAAATGGAGAAGGGTTGTTGAAGAGGAAATTTGTGCACTAGAGAAAAATGTTACTTGGACCGTTACAGACATTCCTCAAGGAAAAAAGGTTGTTGGCTATAAATGGATCTTTGCTGTAAAGTATAACTCCAATGGTAATATCCAATGATACAAAGCTAGACTAGTGGCCAGAGGCTTTACGCAAACATATGGGATATATTTTACAGAAATTTTTGCACCTATGGCAAAGTTTTAACACTGTTTGAGTACTCCTAAGTTTGGTTGTAAATTGTGATTGGCAATTACACCAACTTGATGTAAAAACCGCATTCCTTAATGACAAGCTAGAAGAATAAGTCTTTATGAAATTGCCACTAGGATTAAAGTATGTTGAAGGTAGCAACAAGGTTTGCAAGCTCAACAAGTCTCTATACAAGTTAAAACAATCACCCAGAGCTTGGTTCAAGAGGTTCACTAAAGTCATTCTTAAAAACGACTACAAGCAGCCCCTCTTCAATCATACTCTTTTCATCAAGGTAATTTCTACAAATAAGAAAGTTATCCTAATTGTGTACGTGGATGACATAATTCTTACTAGAGATGATGAGGAAGAGATTAACAATTTGAAGAAGTTGTTAAATAGGGAATTCAAAACCAAGGACTTGGGAAAGATAATGTATTTCCTAGGAATGAAGGTGGCAATATCAAAAGAATGACTTATGATCAACCAAAGAAAGTGTGTACATGATTTACTCAAAGAAACTGGTTTTCTTGGTTGTAAACCGATTGATACACCAATAGAGGCAAACTTAAGATTAAACAAAGAAGATGTGTCCTTAGTAGACAGAGAAAAATTTCAAAAGATTAGTTGGGAAACTAATTTACTTATCCTTGACAAGGCCAGATATAACTTTTCCCGTAAATGTGACAAGTCAACACATGACTAATCCTACTAAAGAGCATATGGCAGCAGCAAATATAATTCTCAAGTACTTAAAGAAAACTCCAGGACATGATTTAATGTTTAAGAATACACAAAACAGAACTGTTAAGATTTTTATAGACTCTAGCTAGGCCGGAGATCTCACTGAAAGAAGATCCACTAGTGGCTATTGCACTTTTGTTTAGGGTAACCTTACAACGTGGAGAAGTAAGAATCAATATGTCGTTTCAAGAAGTAGTGCTGAAACTGAATTTAGAGCACTAGAATTGAGAATATACGAAGGAATTTGACTACTTAAACTACTAAAAGAACTTGGCACTAATCAGGATAATCACTTTGAAGTTTTGTGTGATAATCAATATGCCATTTAGATTGCCAAGAACCCAATTCAACATGATCGAACAAAGCATGTTGAAATTGATAAGCATTTTATTGCTGATCAAGTCAACAAAAAGACAACCACCCTTTCATACATTCATTCATATATTCATTCAGAATGATAGATTGCAAACATTCTTACTAAGGCTTTGCCAAAGCATGTTTTCAATAAATTTATGTTCAAGATGGGATTATACAATGTATATTCTCCAGCTTGAGGGGGAGTATAGGAATTATAGAAATATATAAGTTGTTATTATCCCTTCAGTTAAGAGATTATGTAAATATTCTTTTTTCTATAATACTTTATTTTAAGTGATCATATCTCCTAGGATTAGTATCTTTGCTAACTTAGAGTTTCCTAATTTAGAGATATAATTTGTATATGTAAATATGGAATATGTCTTATTGAATTAATAAGAATACAAAGAATTAATCATATTTTTATAGATTTAATCACCTCTCTGATTTTCTCCACTTGATCTGCACCAAATGGATCGTCTTCCTCGCAATACCGGACAAGGTTGGCAATTTTTCTATGGTTGATTTTCTATAAAACTACAAATAATTAGACAAACCAACAACAACCAACACTTACGATCGAGTTCGGGTGATAGAGATGGATGTTTTCAGTACAATACCTTCTTTCTGAATTATGTTCCTAAATTTTGTGGCCAATCTTCAGTAGATTTCACCAGGACACAGGCCACATAAATTTCAATCCCACCAGACAATATGCCTTTGTACAGAATGGAAACAGTTGAAGAACTAATCACATTGATGAAATTTTCACAGGCTGCTTCCAGTTCTGATCTCTTCGGCGTCGATACTCCTGAAACGCAACAACTATGTTATTCGAATTCGGGTATTGTTGGATACAAATATGTTCTTGGGTAAAGTTCAGTTTATTCAAATTTTTTTCCATGTATTTGTGCAGCATACTTGCGCATGAAAATGTGTCGTACACAATTTTGAAACATGAATCTTTTATATGGTGCATTCGAGTCAAAAATGTCTTTAGGCTCCCCAAATATAATAGAAGGTTATGAAATATATTGGAAGATTATGAGAGATTTCAGAAGATTACTCCAATATGGTCATTTTGGTTTTTTCAAATCAATTTCAGCTCTTCTGCATAATATCATTAGCACATTTTCGGATACATTTCAACCCATTCAAAGCCAACTCAGTCCAATTCCATGAATGAAGTGCAGTCGATATTCTGAAGAGTGATTTTACCCATGTATAAATCGTTTATGTGATTGGGACAGAGCGGCAAGCATATTCGATTCAAAGTTTCATGAATAACGCACATACCCTTAACCCACTGTGCTTCATTGAGGGGATTCAAATTCAGATAATTTTGCAGTAACCTAACTCTGTACATGACTGTATCAGTCCTACCACAGAAATGAGCAACACAAGAATGTGATAGCTCATCAAACGCCAATCTGATCAAAGCCAAAGATATAGCCCCATCCACTGGTTTCGGGTCTGAAAGATTTTTATCACCCATCATCTTAATATCCCTCTCAGTTGGGAAGTAAACTTCTTCGTATCCATTTATATTCGAGACTTTCAAATCTTTACTGTAATGCTTAATTGCTTCAAGTTTGGTGGATTCATGCTTGTGTGCCAATGTTAAAATACAGGAGAACCTCAGGTGATAAGAAACAACTGTTTTCACCATTCTGAAGTTGTGACAACAACAGAAGAAATTCAGCCATCTCCTTTCAACTAGGGGTGTAAACGAGTCGAGCAGAGCTTGAGTATTGCCAAGCTCGACTCGAACTCGAAAACTTTAAATGTAATCTCGACTCGACTCGAAAACTCGCGAGCCTAAAATTTTCAAGCTCGACTCGAACTCGAAAGATAATATTGAAACTCGACTCGAACTCGAAAAAAAATCAAGAGCTCAATTCAAGCTCGATTCAAGCTCAAGTGCTCACCACGTGGCTCCGTAAATTAAACCATTGAGTTTGAGATTTAATTTATAAGATCTTTTGTGGAGCACTTGCTTCTATCTTAAAGATGTGAGATATAATACCACATGATGTGTGTGGGATATACGGCCAGAACTTCACCCTCTTCAACACCCTGTTCATCGGAGACTGCTAAACAAGCTTCATTGAAGCCTCCAAGTACTGAACAGTGAGGACAATAACCGATCCTGGAGAGGGAAACCAGAGGAAGACGCACACATCAGAAATCCTGAATCAGATTCAATGGAAGAGGAATGCCCCCAACTACAAAAATATGATAACAAAACAAGTCCCCTAGTAATGAGGACCGAGGAGCATGAATTGAAACTGATTCAGGCTCATAAGAGGAGGGAGAGGGCTCGGCGTTTTTCATCTTTTACAAGTTGGATGCCAGATTTGCAGAGAGTTTGGTCTCCAAAGCAGCCGAATGCAATGAAACGCAAGTCCGATCATCTTCAAAAACTATCAAAAAAGAAAAACCATAGCAAGGCAAGCTGTGACACAGTATGTTAGACTCCAATGACAGAAAAGAAGCGGTCAAGCCCCTACGGAAGCACCATTGATGATGAAGACTCACCCTCCTAGTCCTGTCTCAAAGGCTTTGTTCCAAGATGACATGTAATAAGAATTATGGTTTCCCGCCAGCAGCCAACATAATAAGGCGAATGATGCCGAGCCCGAGCTCCTCAAAAGGAAGTTGCTTGCTGCCATATAATTTAACCAGAATGGTTTAATCTTAATCAGACTCTGATTGTTTGTGAAGTAGCTATATAACTTGATTGTCATTAACTGTTCATATGGTTAATTTCATGTAAACTTACAGACTTAAACGTTAACTAATATGTCTATTCTTTTTCTCCCCGTATGAGGAATAAGAGTTCCTTTTTATATATTTATTTTTATAGGCCCAAACTTCTCTCTGGAGTTACAGCTTTGCATTTTGCGTAGTTAAAGCATTTCAAAAATCAACCTTTGCTAATGAGAGCCATCACTCGTCGTTGTCGCCATTTCATTAGTTTAATATGTATATGCATGTTTAATAAATTTATAGTTTGGTATGTTATATTTTAATTTTTGTATTTCAATCACATTTGTTTAAATTTTCTTATTTGTTTTAAATGTTCAGGTGTCATTTATGTTACTTTCCATATTATTTTAGCTTAAACCGAATATGATCAATTGCATATAAGACCCTATAATTTATGCATATTTTGTATTTAAATCATTGGTTTAATTCCAATTTTGTAAATTTAATTTTACATTTACGTGAATTTAATCATCATTATTTAGCTTAAATTAGTCCTCACATTTAGATTTATCTTAATTTAGTCCCTATTTAGGATAGCTTTCTTTAATTAGTTGTGTATATTTATTTTGCATGTTGATATGTTTATGTATAAGTATGCAATTGATTTATTTAAGAGTCACATAACATCATTTTGCATAATTTGTATATTAACTTCATGTGCATAACTTAACCCCTATCACATAATCAAATTTAGGTTTAGGGTTTAAAATTTATAATTTAAAATTTAGAGTTTAAGATTTATTACAAAAACGTTAATTAATTGAATTGGTATCGATTTATGAGATAAGTACAATTTATGGTTTAGGATTTATGATTTAAGGTTTAAGATATAGGGTTCGTTACAAGAACATTAATTAAAATTTGAGGTAGTTGTATTATAGAATTTTTATTATATTTTTAAAATTTTATAATTATCAATAGTGTATTTTTAATATATTTTTAATAATGTAATTTTAAAAAATCTAAAATTATAATATAACATTTTTCGAACTGCTCACGAGCTTTTCGAGTCGAATATCGAATAGCTCGTTTAGACTCGTTAAAAACTCGAGCTCGAGTCGAGTCCATTCGATTCGAGTATTTATCGAGTCAATCTCGAGTAACTCGCGATCTGTCTCGTCTCATTTACAGCCCTACTTCCAACACATACCACTTAACGATGTCAGCATCTTCCAATGCGAATAGTAAGTTGATTGGCCTGGGACGACCCATATTATTCGTAAAACCCGCCATTCTAACAGCCTTCCTAACAAGTTCTATAGGAGCAGAAACCTTCATTCATAACTTGGTCAGATCATCTACCGTGCGCTCAGAATAATTCTGTTCCTCTTCTTCTCTTACCCTCTTTTCTTCTTCCTCCAGTACCATTCTTGCTTTGGTAGGGGCCAAATGCTTGTCAACTTGTTCTTGGAACTTGTCATAAGCATCAACAAGATCTTGTGGCAACTGATCTCTAATATGTCTTAAAGATAAAAAATCACCTCTAGAGAGCAGCCGATACCAGTTCCATCTTTCTTCCAAGGACCCCAAGAACTCTCGGACAACTTCATCTGCTCAAGTCCTAAAGATTTCCCTAACCTCGGTGTCGATTTGATAGTCAGATTTAAACCCATCTTTACTCTGCTTCAAATTCTTAAAAACATGACTCAATATTTTCAAACCCAACTTTTTCCTATTCCTCTCCCGAGCATTCCTCAATTCTAAAGTTTTAACTTCCTTCTGTCTAAGATACTTCTTCTTCGCTCTTATTGCCTTTTCCGACATAGGGGGATGCAAGACAGAAGGAGGAACAGCCTGCAGCTCCATCCCCAAAAACATAATCTTCTCCTATACCTCACTGTGGACGGCTGTTTTAACTCTATCAACCTTCAACCCCAAATCCAGTTCCAAACCATCCAAAACACGGTCCTTCAATTCCCTCGCTAACACCTTCGACCCGGACGTAATTACCAATATCTCATCCAAGTACCTAACCGCATAAACTTTCACTGGCTTATAGAAAACATTCGAGTTACTGAAATCATGCTCAGTTAAGTCAAATTTTGAGGCCCTCCAATTCACTCGAAGCCTCATTTCTTGAATTCCTCGATCAAACCCATGAAAATAAACATTAATCAAAATCGAACTCAAGCCGCTTTCTTGAGGAAGCCCTCTCCCTAAATAACACCCACCAAATTCAACTCTAACCACTCGACATTGAAACTTCTTTATCACATCAATCAACAAATCATCTCTAATTTTCTCTCCAATAAACTGCACAACTTATCGACATTAAACTCATAAAACTTGTTAGGAAAAAAGGAAACATTAAACCACCAGCTAGGGTTTGTTACATTGTTCTTTAAGTACCTAATGGCAGTATGTCTGCCCATTCCAACACGACCCCCATAAGAAAAAGTCACAAACTTTTCATCATAAACGATTTCTAACACCATCCTAATAGCTTCGATCAGAACTTTCAGTTTGAGGTTCGGTAAAATCAAAGGCTCACCTGAAGGACTTGGCGGGTCCATTCAGACACAGCAAGAGGGAATATAGAACTTGTTATGGGAAATCTCATGACCCATTTCATCGATCGAGAAGTAGTTGGAAACATGGGTAGGAAGCGTCGTGGATGATGATGGTGATGAATGGGAGATTTGGCATGCGGTGAGAAGAACAGAGGGTGAAGCGACGACGTTTCGGAGGAGATTGGAGAAAGTTCCATGGGAGTATTGACTGAGAACTAAGGATTTGAGGTGGGAATCTGTCAAAGTGTGATTCGACAATGGCTTGAAGTGGATTGAGACGGGATAAGGACTAAGGCCAGTGATTGTTTTTAGGGTTTTTAGCATTGAAAATGGGGAAAAAATGATAACATAGTGACTAGAGGCTTGGGAGGGATTAAGATAGAAAATGATAACAGAATGAGTATAAATTAGTTGGATAAATTATATGTTTAGTATCTAAATTATTAATTTTAATATGTTTTAGGATTTAAACTTTTAAATCTTTTTAAAATTATACCTAAAGTTTAGTTTTTATTTAATTTTAGTATATAGTTATTAAAAATTTTAGTTTTTGTCTCAGTTTATTACTTGTTCAAAATTTAACGTTAAATTTTGATTTTTTTTTTAAGTTTAGATACTAAAATGAACCAAAATTGATAGTTTAGATATTAAAGGAGTTAATTTTCTAACGGTGGATACTAAAATAAATAAAAATTAAACATTAAGTATAATTTAAAAAAATGAAAATTTAGATATTAAAATAGACTAAAACTGATAATTTAGATACTAAATACACTGTTTACCCGAGATAATTTTAGAGTTTGGTGCTACCAAGTCAAGAATTACATATTCGGTTGAGCTGAGCCTAGGACAAAGAAAAGGATGGATAATTGGATATGGGTTAGGTTGAATTATGAGTCATTCAAATCCGATTCAATAATTAGATTATTACACCCGTATTCAATTTAGTTTTGATTTAAAAAAAAAATCTCATCTGACTTGAAATTTAATTTGATTTTAAAAGTCAAAATTTACATTATATATATAATTTATTTTTATTAGATAAAATAAAAATCCAATTGAAAAAAAATAAGAAAATATTATCATTCATGATATGTAGTCTACCATTTGAGCTTCTAAATTACTTTACTACTTTGAAGCTTCTAAAATTAGCTGATCCTATTCTCATATGTAATGGGATAAGAGGAAGGTAGGGTAATAGGCTGCCCCAACGTCAGGTTGCGAGCAGCTTCCGTAAAAGACCTCCGACAGTCAGAATTATGAATTGTCCACCGTGAGACTCGATCCCACGACTACAAGCTTTTGAAGCTTCTAAAGTGAACCTTTATCAATTTTTTAACTAAAACCTGAAGAATACATACTTAACCATTTGCCATAATTTTCTCTTTTCAAGCTCAACAGCCTATTCATCTTACATTATTTTCGCTTCTCATTTTGTTAAGAAAAAAAAAATATCCGATACATATTTGGACATAAATACAGGATTATAATCCTCTGAATATATAGAAATTTATACCCGTTTCGAATAAAACGCTCACTTCGCATCCGTGTATCGTAGTTGTCCGAAACATCTCCTGAACCTGTTGTTTTTGGATGGCCAAGCATACTCAGATACTTGAATTTAAGGTAAATTTGAATGTTGCAACTTCGGATTTCGATGCAGAAGCTATATAATCGATGGTTTAAAAGGCAAATCACGATCGACAACAAATCGGGAGTGGAAGAAGAATGTCATCATTCACTTGGACGCCAAAAGCCCTTCTTGCACACAAGAAATTGGCCTTGGTAAAGAGTTGTCGACCAGTGAAGTGATCGGAGTATCGGATTGAGCTGCTTAATCGTTTCCATGGTGTCTTGGACCAAAAGATATCCACCGGGTCTCACTATACGATCAATTTCCACAGCTACATCGATTATGTCACATCTGAGGCAAAATGTCCAACAACCATTCAGCCATAAATCGAATAACTTCAAAATTATATGTAAAATTTAGATCAGTTGTGCTCAAGTGTTTATTTCAACAGCGTACCTATCTTTTAGGTTTTTGAAGAGAAAGCTTGAATGCAGTAGATCGTATGTTCGAGGGTAAGTATTGAAAGACTCACACCAGTCGTGATAGACTCCGATCAACCCCCTTTCGAAAATAATGGACAAGGTATCTTGTGCATGAATTGGTACAACATTCATCACCCAGAGAGGTTGCTCATTAAGCGCCGCTGCAAATCTGCAAACAAGAATTTCAACATGAGTGTTGTGAGAACTCTTACAAGAGTAAATTCAACTTGATACATCTGTTCAATGTTTTCCTTTCACATAAAAAAGAATTAAAAAGTTGTTAAATTTGTTACCCTCCATAACCAGCATTCATATCCATCACATTTCTTATCCGTGCCAGGTTTATAGCCAGTCCATCAAGATACACATCCGATACAAGTGCCGCCCAATGTTTGGTGTCCTCGTTGAATATATCTTCAGCATCAGGTTCAGATGGAAGGCTTGGAGGCTTACTGCTAAGCCTCTGGGGCCATGGTGTGGACCATCTGAGCAAATTACCCACGCTGTTGACTGGAAGATGCGAAATACAATGACTGAGAGGCTCATACCTGTCACAATCAATAGACAAAATTAGAATTAATTTCAACGGAAAGAAGCTAAAACAATATATGTGGATATTATTTTAAGACAACTCTCCAGTATAAATTGCTTCAGTCTAAACATAGGAAGTGGAAGATAAAATATTAAACCTGTGCATATATGGATAATACTATCGAAAGCTTACCAGGACACATTATGTTTGGTTTTCTGTTCACACAAGGTTGGAAGTTTTTCTTTGCGCTGTTTGTAACAAGAATACGAGGAAGGCTTTTGATATATTACGAGCCCAACTCCAGTTGAATCAACAGTTTTAGCCACAATCTTCCAGCATATGGCTGTTGTCAAAGCCACCATTGCTGAAATAAATACAGAATATTGAACAGCTTAGCACATGTAGATTCTAAAAATGGGCAAACAAAAATAAATGACGAACAAGGAAAATCTGAAGGGAGAACAATTTTGTATCTCCCCATGAAAGTAAGAGTGGTAATCTCACAGTTCCAAACTTTACGATCTCTCTCATCATCTCGATATACTGGTGTGGCAGACCATATAAAATATCCTCCTGGCTTGAGAATCCTGTTCAGCTCCAATAATGGTTTCCCACCTGAATTTTGCATTCCAAAACAGGAAAAGTGTCAATAATTCTATGACATGCGAAGAAAGGAAAGCTGGAACAAGGAAAATAAATATAACAATATGGTCAAACATATGCTGATAGGAATTGATAAAAGAGATCATACCATCCCCATCCCAGTGAACTCTGCAGCGGGCACAATGTATTAAATCATATGTATTGTCCGGGAATGTCAGCTTTTGTGTACCGATGACAGAGAGTATAGCAGGAATTCCCCTCTCTAGAGCAAACTGTATCTGAGCTTCGTGTTCATCCTTAGGGGCAAATGACATGGTGATTACATCTTTGTCGAGCAAATAACCACCAAAGCTAGCAACACCACAGCCAACATCTAAAATAACCCTAATATTCTTCCCCCATTTAATAGCTGGGAAAGTCTGGAAGGAAAAACAAACCATTAGAGAGAGAAGAGAGAGAGAGAGAGAGAGAGAGAGAGAGAGAGAGAGAAGAAGGCTCAAAAGGAACTGAATAAAAGTGTTCGGGTATACTGTTCAGCCAAGAGCAGAGAACAAATCAGCAATCAAATGTTAACTTGTAAAAGGATTGGAAAAATCCAGTACATACCTTATGTATGAAATCGATATAGCTATGAACACCATTCTTAAATTGAGTACCACCGCCAGGGAAAACAAAATAATGACCAGATTTACGCACCCAGTTCTGTTCCTTCTTGTATTCTACAAGCTTAGGATGAGGAACATTACTATACCAAATCTACAAAGAGCACGAATATGTTATATAAGCCACATATTCAGCAAGTAAAACAGCATTAGAAATGTTTAGGCATGAGGAACTTCTTTCGTACAACAACTTTTAGCACCTAGCTTCTCCCATCCCAGATGAATATCGGACTTCAATTCTTTGTATTTGACTCCACACACATAATAGGCTATGTTAGTCGAACTTGATTGTGACTGTTGAATATGTGTATGCGCCCTAAATGAAAAGGTTCATTTTCTTCCAAGTATATATATATGTGTGTGTGTGTGTGTGTGTGTCGGACATTGATACTTCAAGAAAAAATTGAACTTGGGAATAATATAGAAATAGTAGAAATTCGGCATACTTAATATTAAAGAAACAAAATGTTCAAAATCACCATCACCAAAAACTATAATAATATTTTCTAGAAAGAAGTTCACTAAAGTTTAAGAATTGTATCATTAAAATTTTCAGTTTTATAGATCACTTTTGGCACTAAAATTACGGGACTACAATCTAAATAACAACACGAACAAAAAAAACAAATATCTTACCAAAAAATATAAAAGCTGAAGCTCACCATTTCCCTACTTTTGGGCCAATGAACCGGGACCTTATAACCAATCGGCAAAGGCACCAAGCATCTCGGACTCGGATCCGGACAATGCCTCTCCCTATGCTCCATCCTCCGCCTCGATCGCAATTCCTTGATCGCTTGCCAATTATCCAAACACGGTATATAATCCACCGCCAGCGCACCTAATTTACAGTTCTCCCATTTTATATCCAAACTCACATTCAAGTCCACGTCGCCAGCTGCCATGGCAGTCGTTTTCGAAAAAGCGGCATCGTCCGTCTGCGATGAGACCGAGGCTGCGACGTTGGGGGATCGCGGCGGCGGAGGTTGAGAAGTGGTGACGTGGAAGTCGGTGGAGACGAGGAGTGAAGTGAGAGGGGAAGAGAAAGAGGAGGAGTTGGATAAGAGGAGGACTGCGAAGGAAATGAGGAGAAAGGTAAAAGCGAAAATGAAAGGAAATTTTCGTTCTTTGACGATGTTTTGAACGGAGATCGCCATGTTAGCGTTCTCTTCTTGGATCGGAGGGCAACAGCAGAGAGTTAAAAAAGAGTAAAATCAGCTGCGGGAGTTGAAGTTCATCAAGGAATTAGAAACGTTATCATCGGAATGAATGGAAAAGAAAACGTGAAAACTTTTAGCTAAGATTTTTAGGGTAAACTACAAATTGGTCACTAACACTTGAGTAAGTTTTCGTTTTTTTCCAATAAATTTTAAAAGTAACAAATCGATCGTTAATTTTATCTATTTGTAACAGAATGATCACTAACGTTATCGATTTGTAACAAAATGATCACTCTACCGTCGTATCCATTAAATTGATAACGTGATAATGTTAAAAAAAAATGTTAATATTTCTATTGAGTCAATCAAGAGGATGAAATAACCAAGAGGGGTTGAATTGATAATTAAAATTTTTGGTGGAAGCTTGAAAGAAAAATAGGAAATTGAACACAAAAATTTCAAAGTGATTCGACTTTCTAAATCAAAGTATACATCCACTACCTTATCTATCCACACTAAGGGTTTTCAAAAATTCACTAATTTGTATTAACCTTTGAGGACAAGGTGTAACCTTACAACTCTCTCAAGAATTATACCCCAAATTCTTGAGAACACTCTCTCAAAGAGAAAACTACAAATTTTCAAACTTTGAAAAACCTCACAAGAAAATTTTTTGCACAATTTCAGAACAAATGAGTACGGTGGTATTCTTTGAAAGCGAAAAGAATATTGAAAAATGTTGACTTGATTTTGGCTCAATGTGATTGCTTTGGCTTTCTTTTTTTATTTCTTCTCTTCACATATGACTTGAAATCTTGTTTTTATATCATCTCATTCAATTCTAGCAAAAAAACCTATTTTTTTTCAAAACCACAAAGGGAGTATCAGTACTTTCATCCAGAGTATCGGTACTAAATGAGCAGTATCGATACTGTTCTTGCAATATCAGTACTGTAGGGTTTAAAATCAAATTTTGACTCGATTAAAGTTCGAAACTCTTTGTAAAATTGTGTTTGAAAATTATTTACAGTATATGACTTTAATTTTTCAAAAGAGTAAGGAGTAAAAATTGAGTTTTTGACCTTGAAAAGAATTTCAATATTAGAACGATTTAATCGAATATAAGCTTGAAAATCAATTCAAAAATAATCTTAAAATTTCTTTAAAAATATACATTTTTGGTATATCAAAATACAAAGCATGGTTCAACAATTTCATTTTACCCCTAAACTACTGCTAAAACATCAAATAGGTTCTTGAAAAGTGACTTTATATCTAATTTACCCTAAAAGCTTTCTAATTTTCATTTTTTTTCAAACATCCCACCACCTCCATTATATTTGAACCACATTCCTTACGAAATGAAAAACACACTTAAACAATTAAGAGTAGTTTCCTTGGTATTTTTTTCGACCAAACTTAAACAAAACATCTATATTTAGACAATAAATTGCCTTCTTTTTTGTTGCAAAAAAAGAGTGAATCATTCCGTTATTTTTTTTATTTTATTATATATTTTAGATAACTAGTAATTCATGAACCAAAAATCAAATGCTAAAGAGAGAATAGAGTACACCAATAAGCACTCTATTCCAATGCAACACTGCAAGATAGGAACAAAAACACTGAGTTCCGAAGATTGGTATTACAGCTAAAGATAGTTTTAGACTTTTAGATTTTTTTTAAGTATGGTTGTAACAAATAGTAAGAGAAGTGTTCCTAATTGTTTAAGTGTGTTTTTCGTTGTGTGAGGAGCGTGATTCAAATATAGTGAAGGCAATAAGGTGTTTGGAAAAAAATGTAAATTAAAAAACTTTTTAAGATAAATTAGTTATAAAATCATTATCTAACCTAATATTTTAATCTTTATAATTCAATTGCACTATTTTTTATGCATTCAGAATAAAATTTAAAATTTAATGATTTGAAAAATATAAAGGCCAAAATGGGATAAAGGGACTAGATCCTCAATATAAACATGATACAATGATTAAAAACATAATTTGGCCAAAACTGTTAAGTGTGAGACAGTCGCTCTAAGCTTGATCGGATCCAAGCAAACCTACTTTTAAAAAGTTCTACTGAAGAATATTAAAATAACATTTGATAATTACATATTATTATGATCAAAATTTTCAAATTATTTTAGTTCGACCAAGCCTATCAACTCACATTTATTTCGGTATATGTACAATTTCTTTTAATTAAGTTAAGGTAATTACAAAGTAATATATATTCTAAATACTCTAATCATTTAACAATAAACGTTCAATCACCCTACTGCAATCGTTAGTGCTCGAACCCGTAACATTTAAAAACAACGATTCTACTAAAGTAAGTCAATTCGTGCGAGTGTACATGCATTTTTATCTCTCAATGAACAAACCATTTATCATTTATGTGACATTTAGGGACTGTTTGATAAAATAAAATGATTAACCGCTGAATGATTCAATAACCTGAATGATTCAAAGGCTCTGTGTAAATTGACTCTGAAAATGACATATTGTTTAATCATGATTCTGAATATACAATCTAAATTATGAATATTTTCATTTTTACCTTTATAATGATTTATTATATTATAAGATATGATTGTTAATAAGACAACATGTGAAAAATATGTATTATGGTAAAATACTGGATGCTTAATGATTCAGAATGTACTTTAATGCTGAATCATTCAGCAGTGTTTTGCTATTCCATTCAGCATAATCTTCATTCAGAGATGAGAATCAAACACGCTGAATGCTAAACAGTTCAACATTTAACGCTGAACGATTCCATTTAGCAGTAAACAAACAGCCCCTTAGTTACACTTGAGTTAATAAATATTAATCTTATAATCATTTATTGAAATTTTAATATTTATAATACAAAAGTATAAATAAAAACTCGAATTTAATGAACTAAAATATTATTATTGAAACTCCATAAATAAAGTGAATTAATATAAATCTTAACATATTTATATACTATCAAATATATTTATTCATGAGAAGCAAGTCTACAGTTCGACTCTGTGGCACGATGTATCATCGTTTCCCCACCCGAATAGCCAACGGAACAGTTGCGATAACTTACCGGTTTCAGGCTTTGGCTGAGGCTGGTCGAGATTGGCATTGCAAAGGGTATCGTAGTCGTGCTTTAAATGGGGTTGGACAATTTTATCCTGGAAACGAAACTCACACCTGTTAGGAGAAAGTAGTTTTGTTTATAATTGTAGAAGATGGATGTATGGTTATGGTACCTTGAAAACTTGAAATGGACAGAAGTCGGTGCCGCCACAACCCTATTGATGAGATAAAGAAGAATCAGTGACAAGAAATGCGAAAGTAGGTAAGAGACGGAAATAAAATCGCCTTTTGCTTACGGGCATCGGGATGGGATGCTCGTTGTGTAGAACATGCACAAAGTATTTGCTTGAAGAATTAGCCGGACAGTTATATAAGACCAGCATATTGTTCCCAGCGAAAGGTGCCACAGTGCTGCCTCTCCACTTTCTCTTTTGGGGAGGCTTAAGAGGGAAATCCAAAGGTTCCTCCTTTTGTATCCTTTCGAAATCTGCAATTTCCAGATAAGGCCAAACTATCAGAATATAGTAAAAACCTTTACACAGATGCACATACTCTCGCTTGATGCAACAATGTAAGGATGAGAACACAGACCAGATCCTTCGAGGAAAAGCCCGAGCAAGCATGTAAAAGGAACCACAGTTTCTGCGTGTGCAAAACGAAGTCTTGCCTTCTCATAACTGCCAGGTACTTGGTTACCTGCACATGAGGAAAATATTGGAAGTCGAGATTGAAAACGAGCCAATAAAGCAGCCTTTTGTCTTGTATATTAGTAAGAAATAATCACGAGAAAATGTCTAATCTACTTTAGTTCAGCAATTTCTCAAGGAACGATCCTAATGCTCGTGATTTCCCCCTATTTTATTTTCTAGATTATAGAATAAAAATTAGAAAGGAAAAGTTAGAGATAGAAGAGGTCAATTAATTATGCAATACATATGCTCACATGGTATAACATAATAGTTGAAAATGTGAATTTTCAGCCTTTGCAATAACAAGAGAGAACAGCATCACAGTAAGACAAAGTGAGAGAAATTCATAGCCAATTAAAGAATGGTCATACATTGCTTACTTCTTGACATATAAAGACTGTACAATCACAAGTTAATACCAAAATTACCTTCTTTAGCGTTGATAGCTTCGTCCATGGATTGCACAACATCCTTAAGCAAGGGCACTCCCATTCTATAATTTAATGATTTACCGTAACCCTTAACTATGAACATTTGTAAATCATCCATCCACTCCAGCAAAGCAACCTAAACATTTAGACAGCTTTTGAAGGTAAAATCCCCACATGGGAGAGAACAAGATTAACCAAACGTATTTCTGAATTAGCATGACAAATATAAGGATAAATGATAGACTTCCATCAGACTAAGGATCTTGTTTCAGCTTTCCTGAATATTTACTTAGGCAACAAATACAGTTATCTAAACAAACATGATGCCTATCTTAATGAAGTCATAATCTCAATGTATTCATGGATGTGGAGATCAGCAAATGGATATTTAAGTTTAGGCTGCAACTTATATTGACTACATTTAGAGATGGTGTATGCGTCTAGCATACAATAACAGCATCATTATTTTTGACAGAATGCCTATATTCTGGAGAAATGGTTATGGCCCTTCATATAAGGGTATTTTGAATCTGAAAAGTGAAGAGGTATGCAAACAAACTATCCCCAACCTTTTAAATGAACAGATCCTACTCCAACAAAGCTGTTTATTTTCAAAAAGCATAATGGAGAATGAAATACCTCAGCGGGACTGAAAAGACTGCAAGCTTGATCGGTCATATCCAACAAGGATGCTTCCTACCACATTGAAAATCAAAGACCAAAAAATTGAAATGATCAAATATTCGAGCTTCCTGATGTCTAACAGGGCATGAACTACAAATTTAAATGAAAAGAAAATGAGTACCTGTTTACACAGAAACCAGAGAGAGGATATATCTTGTCTTGTAAAATTGAACTCATACCGCTTGAGTAGTGAAGAGGTAATCTCAGTAAGGATAGGTTCTTTCAGCTTATCAAAAGCAGGCTCTTGTTTTTTCCTAACATTCTGCACCCGTATATTCAGTTTAAATAAGCAAATAAAAATGGAAATCAATTAAATTACAGAAAAAAAAATGAATCATCATTCAAAAGTTGATGGTTATATAAGACTGAAAGATAGAGCAGTTGATTATGTGTAAAATGTAAAAAACGATTAGGAACAACAAAATGACTGCTTAACCAACTTAAAGTCTCAGATAATTTTCTTACATTATAGCAATATGGAAAAAAAAAATAGAAATACATAAATGTAGAAACTATGATTGTCTCGGTGCTTAAATAATAAGGGTGAGACATCCTCCATACCTTGTAGGTTTGACAACAATCAAAAAACCTTAGGACTGTGTCACTTGCTCGACTTTCACTTGTAACAGCAAAAGCTCGTTGACGACCTGGACCTAGACTTCCTTTGCCACTAAATAACCCCATGCCAAATGCGACTGCACTTGCAGAAGCCCGAGGAACCTTTCCCACAAATTAAGAAGGAAATTCTAATTAAATATATAAACAAAAAAAATAAAGAATAAAAAAAATAAAGATTAAGGCCATCTTCAGAGATGGGGAAAAAAGTAGGCGTGGAGTAACATCCAAATGTTACACCAGAATTCCAAATCAGAAAAAAAAATTGGATGGAATCAAGATGAAAAAATTATTAAAAAAGCATTTGTATAAAGGTACATAAAATTTCAAACAAAGAACTCACTTGAGTAGTCTTAATGGGATACACATCAGGTTGGTACTCCTCATTAAATAAATCAGGAAATCTTTCCCTAACACTGATGCCAAGCTGATACATTTCCTCTTCTCCTTTGATATCCAACTCTCCACCTTTCAGTTTTCCTTTCCAAGGAGACTCCCATTTATGAAACCATGCAGGGACCTTTTGTAAGGACAAATTCCTCTCTTTGGCATTTTTTATAATTTCCTTTATATGAGAAGCCAAATTTTCCAACTCTCTCATCCGCTTCTTAGTAGGAGAACGTGTTCCATGCCTTGCCTAAAAAAATTTAAATCTCGATTAATTTTACTTTTTGCTCCTAATCCCATGATAGCAGAGTTTAAGCATTCGACAAGTAACAAACAACCATGTTAGAAATCTCAAGAAAACGGTGAGTCTCAAAAGGCAGTCCAATGAATAACAAGCAATCTCAAACAGTTGCTACTATGTTTTGCACAATATAACATCAGTCAATTCAACAGAAAAGCTTAAAGATGGCCAATAAAGCTAGAATTCTCAACATTGCACAACACTTATCCAAAATTTCGCGTATCGGTTCAATGAGGGCATATTATTAAAGAATAATTATTCTAAATTTTATAAAAAGACAGTCGCAATCTTGACAAACTTTATCCAACTATAAAATCCAAATACCGAATCTACATCTACTTTATAAGAACTCCATATCAACATCAATTCTAGCTATCACGAAGAATTAGAAATTCAAATTTCAAGAAAACAGAAAAAATTACCACGAGATTTAAGTGTATAGGAGTACATCCATTAGGGATGTCAGACGGTATAAACAAATCGTCAACAATATCTTTCACGGCACCATATCTGCTCCCAAAAAAAACAATTACAAAAGAAATACTCAAAATAATAATAAAGATCATGAAATTACGACTCAAGGAGAGAGACCTGGTTACAGTAGAGAGATGTCGACGAACATCGAAATCTCCATCAGCTTTTGAATTTGAAAATAACCTTAAAAACAGCAACAAAACAACTGCCAAGTCTGCCATGGCTAATTTTATTCAGCGACCTTTGTTTGAAAAATTATCTGGAGAGAACTAGAGGGGTTTAAACTTAACTGAAAAGGAAAGCTATGGGTTCGAACTTCGAACCGACACTTATAATTCCATGCGGATCGTGTACTGTAGTTACGTGGTATGAGTTGTTTCTACACGTTGATCTAGAGTACATTTGGATTAAAAATTAGTTCCATATTTTCGACGGTGTTGATTAAGATCTCTATCTAAACTGGCACATATGCGTTCCTTTACTTGTCATTTTACAGCAAATTTTACAGTTTACACGTGGAAAACTTACCTTTTTCTGTATAAAGCTTTAAGGCGCCACGTGTTTTAAAATTTTGAGTAAATTATACGTTTACTTACTAAATTTTACTTTATCTCTTATTTTATTCGATATATTTTTAATTTTTTTAATTTACTCACTAAATTTTAGACATTAAACTTTTTTTTATCAGACAGCCATTAAAAGTGTAATAGTATAACGTGGATAAATTAAATTATTTTAACCATTAAATTTCATATCAAAAAAGCAATTAAATTAAATTATTTTTTAAGTTTTTTTTCATTCCCCTTTTCTTTCTTCCTCTAAACTCATTTCTTCTCTTAGTCACTTTTCTATTCCTGTGATCTACTCTCTTCCTACCTCAAAAATGAAGACCAAGAGTTCGATCTTCTTGGCCACTTTCTGGGTCCGATGACAGTCATCGAAGATGAAGGTATTTTTGGCCCTTCTGTCAGGCATGGTGACTATCTTGTTCTTGAGAATGGTTGAAGAAGATCACAACAACCTTTTTGTTGTTGCCGAGGTGGTTCACGCCTTAGGTACTTGTGTCCTTATTTACAAGCAACCAAAGAGAAGTATTTTGGCAATTATTCACCATGGGTAAGGTTCACGGATCTGTAGATGAAGAAGGCAAGAAGCTTCAATGAAATTTAAGTTTTTGTTTTCTTTTGATATTGATTTTGTGGTGCCTATTTTTTTGATTTTTGGACTTTCATTTTGTTTGCTAGAGATTCTGTGAATTTGTTATCAATTATCTAAATTTTTGGTTTATTATGGATTAAAGTTTCAAATCGCGGTCGTATTTTCGGTTATTTTGATTTTACCATGATTGCGGTCATCGAAGGTACTATTACGGCCGTCGTGAATACTATTACAGCCGTCGTGGGTAACTCGGACCGATTCCATCAATCTTTCTAACACATCATTTCCTTTCCGGTTACCCTTCGACTATCGTCGTTATACCTCTTCACCCCAATTTTACTCCCATCGTTCTATCAACATCTAATAAAACACTAATTTTACCTTATTAATGAATCTAACCACAACTTTAATCCCATCTTTAATTTACGCCGATTGATTTGTTGAGGTTGGAAAGTGAGGGATAAGTGCGGTTGAGATGGGTTTTAGGAGAGGTTTTTTGAAGATGAGAAAGGGAGATGAGAGGATAAAACAGATGGAGTTTAGATTAAAATGAAAGAAGAAGAAGAAAGTTTTGGCATTGACGATAGATTTGAATGAGGTTGAAGAGAGCATTGTTAGAGGAAAAGAAAGGTTGAATTCTTGTAGAGAGGAGTGAAAAAAATGGAGGCTAACTTTATTATTTATTAAGAATCTGATGTGGCATATATGATATGACCTTTTTAATATTAAATAATTTCACTTCATCCAGCTGTTATTTGAGTAAAGTTGGAGTTACAAAAAAAATTCGTCTAAAATTTAATGAGTAAATTGAAAAAAATAAAATATGGTAAGTAAAATAGGAGAAAGAGTAAAGTTCAATGAGTAAGTGTGTAATTTATCCTAAAATTTTATATGTTTTTATAAGGTAAGTTACACAATAGATCACTGAATTTTAGTAGATGTATTATTTATATCATTAAACTTTTAATTGTTCCAATAATAACACTAAATTGTAATTTTAGCTTCAATCATATCATTACATCATTAAAATCCAAATGACGTGATAACATGGACAAAATATTATTATTTTTTTTGTGATTTTTTATACTTAAAACAACATCATTTTAGACATTGAATTCCAACGGTCTATTAATTTTGTCACTTAATTTTTAAACAATTTTATTTTAAGCATTGTATTTTTTATAGTCGTAGGCAATGAAATTCCATCAATCGCCGATAATTATTTTGTAATAAGATTAATATCAAAATGTTCACATATTATTCCTTGTTCTTCTCTTATAATTGATTTTTCACGAAACTCATTCAAAATGATTTTTTTTGCCCAATCATCACAATGAAAAAATTATTTATCCTCGTCATGATTGAAGTTAAAATTAAAATTTAATATTATAATTAGAGCAATTATACAATTAATAAATTATTTGTAGATTTAAAAATTTTATATCTCATTGAATTAATTTTTTAATTGGATAAATGTTTTAATTTTATATATATTTATGGAACACATATCATCATTATAAATTTATTTTTAGTATATATATATTACAATATTAAAATACTATTCTATCATTTGAATTTATATTATTTAATCTATAATAATGTGTTTAAATGATCATTTGTCTTCTCAAAATTATATTTTAATAGAAATATTAAACTGTTAAATATCAAATCAAACTTTTTCAAAAGCACTATTTCTATCTTTTTTTTATTGTATTTCTCAAAAATAATATTTTTCTTTTCTTTTGATGGATTAACTATTAACATTATATTTTTAAAATTTCATAACTGAGATATAATAAAATATCATATATCTCATTTATTTATTAAAAATATTTTAAAATTGCTTTCTATCAAAAAAAATATTTTAAAATTAAATCTATGATGAATGAGAATGTGGGTTTGTTAGATTTGGTCCTTTAGAAGAATGATTCATTTTGGCCCATTAGATTGATATTAAAGTTTTGAGAAGTCCAAGTTTTGCATAGGATTAGGCTATTTTTAGGGTGGGAAAATGGGTTTGAAACCGAAAAAAAACATACTACATTACCACTACCTTTGAGAATGCTATAAGAATAATTTATTGAATATTCTCATTAATTTAGGATAATCCTTTTTTTTACGTCTCGAATTTGAGCATCGATGTTTGTAGGAAGTGGGATAGGATCAGAGTATAAAGATTGTTAAAAAAATGTTATAGAAAAAACTACATACCATATGTTTAGCACAAAGATTGTCAACCTTCTTTAGAGTTAATTGCAAATTAATTCTTAATTTTTTTAATATTTAATTTCATTTATAGTCTATAAATCTAATTTTAAATATCTAGTGTTTTTATGGTGCTAACTAACTCTAAATAACTTCCTTAAGCTTTAAAAGTTTATTTGGGACCAAACTAGAGTGTTTGAGAGGATTCTTGAGTGTTTCTCGAGCTTAAATAAGACATTTTTGGTTTAAGCATCGATATTGGATGAAAAATATCGATACTAAATGAATTAAGATGATTTATAGACATTTTAAAAGGGGAGTATTGATATTACTCTTCTGGTATCTATACTGAGGGTGCCAGTATCGATACTAGGGTAATTTGTGGTGCTTCGAAGTTATTTTTGGTATTGATACTCAAGGGAGTATCAATACTTGACCATGGAGTATCGATACTATATATAGGGTATTGATACTATATATTTTGGATGGTTAAATTCGATTTCGTTAAGGCCCGTAAGAACGAGAGATGGCACGTAATGGGGGAATTTAATCTGAGAGAGGCTTAAAGGGTTAAAAGTGGCTTAAAAGCACTCTTAGAAGTGAATAATGACTAAAATAATCTTAGTGAGTAGAATACTCCTATGTACCCCTAGATTGAAAATGTATCAAGTAATCGCGGACGATTAATCATTATGAAGGATGTGCTGAGAGGGATGAAGAACCATGTGAATAGCGTAATAGAGAAATCGTGTACTACGTGAACGCCGATAAACTGAGTACGTGCAAATCATTCTTCCAATTAAAGGATAAATTAAGAGGAAGTGTGGTGAGAACGACTAGAGTGTTACTACCAAGTAATGAACTTAAGTTGAATGTTAGGCTAGCAAATAATACACCAACTAAGTAGCGGAAACATTAATTTTCTTAAAATCATATATCACTGAGAGAGCTCCTTAGAGACAAAATGACTAAAACACCCTTAAGTGTTAAATGACTATAATATAGTGTTTTAATGAGCTAATAGATGTAAAAGATCAATAAACTCTTGTGGGACGTTTTAGGTGAGAGAACGAGTGAGATAGTATTAAGTGAGGGGATGACTTCACTTGAGTGTGATTGACCTATGCTAGTGAGTAATTAAGCTACCTTAGTTGCCCTGGTGTGACATTGATTGTTGTGTGTGGCCTTCAGGCACCCAGATATGCATGTACGATTTCATTAGTATTGTATTGTGGATATCCTTAATGCTTAAGGACTTTATGAGGATCAGGAGATCATTTAGTAGTTTAGTAGGAATTTTACCGAGGCTTATATGATATTGAGTTCCCTCGTTTAAGATTAGTATTTGATGGTTGTGTAAGACCGGGTACTAATGTTATGTTGTGTGTTGCATTCGAGAGTGTATAGTTGTATAATATTATTGTTAGAGACCCAAATATAAGTATACTCATGGCGAGACCCTTAGCAGAGGACTAAGGAAAGCACGAGACTCTTACTATAGTGATAAAACAGTTGAACCTTAAGTAGGTAGCACTTGATTATGATCGTGCATACACCTATTGCTTGTTACCATATATGCTAACATGCTTATATTTATGAAACTCATAATGTTACTTTAAATTAATGATTATACTATTGAACTTTGTAAGCTCAATATTCGAATATTTTCGTTCGTAGGTTAGTAGCTTGAGCCGTTCTAGGAGCACTATTATACCAGGACTTCCATGATCCATTCCAAAGTATTATATTGTAGCTTTTAGTATTCATGTGTATTCACAGGACCTCAAAAGTTCAAATACTAATTTAAAATGAGTGGGGGTGCGCAGAGATGAACAATGCACAAAACACCAACCCCAACAGTGAGATTACCGATGATAAAAGACAATAAACTTTAATTACGACCGAATCATCACAGATTCTGGAAAAATGAACCAAAATTCATTGTTTACGAAGCTCATTTAATTCACACATGCATCGGTAATTACTCTATCTTAGATGCCGAAGATGTCTGTTTCTTTTTGCTTCCCTGAGTAACTTAATTTTCTCTTTAAATCTTCTCATGTTTTTAAATATTTTTCACAGTATCCAAACAGCAATAAGGGCTTCTTTTTCTCTGCCTCTCTTCTCTAGACTCTAGAGCTCTAGGGTTTTTGGTATAAATGAATAAACGTTTATCATTTTGCATGGTAAGATCGGATAAAAGTGGGGAAGTTCAAAAATATATTTAAGCATTTTAATGCAATCTTATGGTAATATTTATAATGTTTTTAAGCAAAACAAAAGTAATATATTTTTTTACGAATAATAATATTCTAATTCAAATTCTTCCTTAAATTTCATTATCTCTTCTATTACATGCTATAAGATAAAGTTTATTCTTTTAAATAATTATTTAAACAAAAACAAAAACAAGAATTTGAATTAATTTATTTTATTCTCAAAGACGTGAAAAGAAGTTTGGAATCATGTGATGGGTCATTTAATGCAAGAGTGACGAATATTTTAGAATACTGATAAGGTTTCGGGTTTCTTCGAAGCTACATATTTCAATATTATTATTTTTATTAATTTGAAGTAAATATAAAATAATATTTATTTAAAGATAACTCTGAATCATTTGATTTTAAATATTTACACTCTTGATATTAAATATTTACACTCTTGATATTTCTGATGTTGATATCGATATCTCAAAAAATAACAATAATTCTTTTACCATTGAAGTTGTTCGATTCATACCATATCTATTAATCTCTCACATTAGGTTTAAAAAATATCCTAAAATTTTAATGTCAGGGTCTCATTAATTTCCTTGTGGGAAGTTGTGTTCGAGCATCTTCGTTATTTGTAGTTAATTAAAATTTTCTAATTTTCAATCTGATTATATTATTGTTTTATTAGAAAAATCAGAGAAGTTTTACAGTGCGATACCCTTAATATATAATTAAAAAATCGTTACTGGTTTTGTTATTATTTAAATAACAAAATCAGTAAAAAATTAGCTAAAACATTATTATTTCTACCTAAAATATCAATGTTTTTTAATATTTCTGGTAAAGTATCCAATAATAATAAAACCGATAGAAAAAAATAACAAAACCGATAGAAATAATAATATTTCCAGTAATTTTTACCAATTTTATTATTTAAATAATAATAAAATCGATAATAATTTTTTAACTGTATATTAAGACCGTAAAATAGTGTCAGTTTCTTATTATTCTCTGTTCTGTTCATTGATACGGGACTAGTGAGGAACCTAGTGATTCAAGTGCACCTTCTGAAACTTTATATTTTTTATGGTAAATTGACATATTGGTCACTTTGATTTGGATGTTATTCAGTTTTTACTATTAACATTTTAAATTTTATATTTCACTCACTCATATCATCAATTTATTATAATTTAGTTATTTAGTCATTAACTGCTGTTACTTTTCATCTATCTCCTTCATATTGCTGTAATAATTATTTCCACTTCATTCAACATTTGAAGTTATTTAGTTTGAAGCCAACATGATTCGATGAACATTTAGGGGAAGTTAGAACGAGGGAATCAAAGAGTTCTACGTTAGATTTGTAAAATTCGAGATATTTTCGGTGAAACGATCATTAAACTTGTATTATTAAAAAATTAAAAGATGTACAATTTAAAAATTTTAAAGACCAACGATCATCGTCCCGATTTCAATAAAAGAAACTATGATTATATGGGATCACTATTGAGCTTTTTCGAAGAAATTTGATATTAATTTTTAATTAAACTAAAGTTTTGAATATGATAGTTTGAATTAAATTTATACTTAGGGATGGGCAATTAAATTTGATATTAAATTTGAATACTTAGGGATGATTATATCGGGTCGGGTTTAGGGTAAAAAAAATCCAACCCGACCCAACCCCAAAAAAAATATAATTTTACCCTATATATTTAAGGATAATTACAATAATACCCATCTATATATAATTTTTTTCAATTAAGTCACTATTTTTATTGAATAAAAATAATTTTTTATTATTTCGGATCGGGTTTCTATGTCATATATTTGGGTCGGGTCGGGTCGGGTTTCTATGTCATATATTCAGGTCGGGTGGAGGCTCTCTTGTTCTCGGGTAGGGTCGGGTGGACCAAAAACCCGACCCAACCCGACCAATGCCCATCCCTATTTATACTTGCTAAATTAGCTTACTGGGAGTGGATACAACTTAGGGTCTGTTTGTTTGGCTGTAATTGGTTTTCCGGAAAATAAATTACTGGAATTTGAATTGCTGGAATTTGAATTCTGGAAAATGAATTACATTTCTGGAAAACGTTTTCCGGAAAATGTTTTCCGTAAAATGAATTACATTTTTCTGAAAAACATCTGGAAAACATTTTATGATGTTTGAAAGATGTTATTTAAACCTTTTTTTCCACTAGTTGAAGAGTTTTTTAAAAATTATTTATTGCAAATATTAAATACAATAAATAATATTATTTATCATAAAACTTTTTTATTATTAAAAATAATTTATTTATTATTAAATAGTATTTTTATAATTTTATTAACAAAAATATTAATTTTTGTATATTTTAGTGAAATAAAAATATTATAAATTATTTATTAAAGTAATAGTGTTATATTATATTTTAAAAATATTAATTAGTATATTTTAAATATCTTTATTAAAATATTATTTAAATATATAAATAATATTATTCATTATTAAATATATAATTTTTTTATTATATATTATTAAAATAAAAATATCATATCTTATATTATTATAATATAATTTATTATTTTATATAATATTAAAAATATAATATTATATTATTATAAATATTAATAAATTAATAAATAATGTTTTGATGAAAATGATATTAAAATATTTTATTTAATATTAAATTCATAAAATAAAATTATTTTGAGTATTTATTCTTTGAAGTGAAAATTTTAGAAAATAACTTACGGAAAATGAATACGTAAGTCATTTTTCAGAAAACACAAAGGAAATTCTGTTACTAGGAAAATGAATTACGTTCCGGAAAAAGAATTACGTGAAACAACACAGGAAAACATTTTCCGGAAAATGAATTACGTGAAACAAATACGAGAAAATATTTTCCGGATAACAAATTACGTGAAACAAACACGAAAATTCAGGGAAAACCAATTCCGTAATTCCAATTACGGGAAACAATCAGACCCTATAGTGTTCACTGTCTCCCATGGTTTTCTTTCTTCTTTTCTTTTTCAAATAGAGAAAACAATGGGCGGTAATCATCATTTTGTGGTATTTTTAGGGGATAATGACCTTATAATGATTGATTAATGATTTGTAAGAATGGTAAATTTAAGTGTCACAGGCTCAATGACTTGGTCACCCCACCCCCACCAGTCCAATGACCTATTGGGATCAATGCGTTTAGCAACAAAAATCAAGTGGCCGATTCATTGATAACGATTGAGGTATGACTAAGCTCACGAGATTTTAGAGATCATTTATTGAAAAATAAAATCGTGATCCAAATTAAATAAGATATCTTCAACGCTTTGATTTTTTAAATATTTAAATAAAAATATAAAAATTAATTTTAAAAATTCCAGTGTCAAAAAAATATAACTATTTATGGTTGTAAAGTACCAATTGAATTAGGACTCAATCCACAATTTAACTTTATATTTAATTGTTAAATATTATTTTTTGGATAAATCAATTGCTTCATTTATCACAGGAAAAGAGTGTGACAACTGCGACTACAAATCAACCCACACCAATGAAACCACAACCAGGGAACTAGAAAATCCCCAGTTCATGCACAACCTTCTGTTAATATTATCACCCCTATCTATATTTAAACTATACAATTTGACTGTTATCGTATCCTTAATGCATTTCAGGGTTTCAAATCGCAGTATCGGTCGCGTTTCCAAAATCACCATCCAAGCGATGATCACATACTTAGGAATGTAACCTCGAAACCAAACAATTTTATATCAACTCACCTCAGATTTCCTTTCTCTAATACGATCCCAAATCCACCTACTATCAACCAGAGACCAATTGGCCAAAATCTTTTTTGATGTTAAATATTATTATTTAATACATTAATATTGGATTTTTTAACTCTTCAAGTCACCTCAATCCCCTAATATATATCCTTAAATAATATTAAAATAAATAAATTGGATAAATAACTATGAATAAAAATGTTAAAAGAAAATCATTGTTAATATATATATATATATATATCGATATCAATGTTGCGCTGCTGAAAATTTTGTAAACTCAAATTATTAATAAAAAAAAATTCTTTCTCCAATTATATATATTGATGTATACACTGATTTTTAGCGTTGATGTTAAATTTAGGTGGATGGTGATTATTCGTAAGTTAATATAACTAAAGAATATGACTGTCAGATATCAGATTTGACCACGATATATCACGTGGGTTGTCCAGTAACTACATCAAGGGATTGTAGTCGTCTAGAAGATATTTGACTTTAAAGATCTCAAAAGGTGGAGGACCAACAATGAGGATGTACAACATATATACATAGAATCGAGAGGTATGATTCGTTGACACGATGAAAACTTTTAATTTTCATTTGTTTTTTTGAATAGTTGGATGAGTGAAAATGAATAATTTAGATTGATAGTAAAAAATAAATAGATATTTATAAAAAAATATTAACCTCAAATTTAAAAACATTAATCTTAATTATTTAATTCAATTAATACAACAATCTAAAAATATACAAATTTTAAAAAAATTACATTATATAAATGATATATATATATATATATATATATATATTTGTTCTAAACCCTACTTGAGGTTTTAATATAAAAACTGATTGAAGGAAAGTGTTTAGTCATATATATACAAAAGTTATGAACTTTTTAATGGAAAAAAGTATGCATATGTCTTACTTGTATGAAGGAGTAGAAGAAGTCTCTATTAGAATCCTAATTTTCTTATATCCAAATATATTATACACACACTTGTTTTGTTATTGACTGTTGGTTGATAAAGATTTGGGTCAAAACTATGTATAACATAAAGTATTTATACATGGAGGTATAGAGGGGAGCCTTGTTGTTGGGGCCTGTGTTCACGTGAATATTTGTGTGACTAACAGACATTCACGTAGAAACTCGCCTCACCACTCTCAAAGGTCAGCCATGGCGCTTTTAGGGTTTCTATTTTTTCTATTTTTTTGTGCAACTTGCATGGTGATGACGATGGTGGCCTCGACTTGATTCTCTAAGATTTTTCTCTATATTAGTTTGCCCTAGACCCCCTAATTAGCCCTAGTTGCCATGCACGCACGTTGAGGCATTACTTCGTCCAATATATGCATTAATTATCTATATTTAGTAAAGACTTTTTTTAACAATATAGGATAAATACAGGGTAATATCTGTTTATAGATAACTCTCCATCATTTGACTTTGAACGTTCGTATAACTGACATTCCTGGTGCTCGAACCTATAACCTCAAAGAATAACAACAATTCTTTTATCACCGAGGTTTCTTGGTTTGTGATAAAGATTTTCATTTCATCCATTGGCATATATAATTTCATATTGTTGTTGTTGTGGCATATATAATTTCATATTGTTGTTGTTGAATTAGACTGTAATAGATCATAAAAAATATATTTAAATTTATTTTTATGAAATATTATCATATGATATGATTTATTGATAGTATACGAAAATGATACATCATCTTTACGTCAAACATATCTATTTAATAAATTTATGATAAATGCACAAACCATCTTACCTCATGGTTAAAGGGATCGTTATTATTCCTATAGGTCATAGATTCGAATACCAACGATTGCAGCAGGGTGATTTAATGTTCATTATTAAATAATTAAGAGTATTTAGAACATATCATACTACTTTATAATCACTTTAGCTTAATAAAAAAATTATGATAAATAAATATTCTGCTAAAGAATACAAATTTTTTATATATACTTTTTAGAGAAAATAACCTCAGTGACCGAAAATGCCTTATAATATACGATTTTAACCAACTTTTTTTGGATTTGCAAAAATGACCAACAAATTCGCAACGCGAACTCCTATTTCGTAACCTAGTTTCCAAATTCGCAACGCGAATTTATAAATCGCAACACAGAAGTCAAATTCGCAACACAAAAGTCAAATTCACAACACAAGTTAAATTCGCAACACAGAAGTCAAATTCGCAATACAAAAGTCAAATTCGCAACACAGAAGTCAAATTCGCAAAGCGCGTTTATTTTCGCAACGCGAATTTTATTTTCGAATTCAAAACACAATATTAATTGAAAAACACAAATGTAAACAGTATTATCGCAAATCATAACCTAAAACCCTAAATCACAACTCAATCACATCTCCATCTCTCACTCTCTACGGCGACATCCGTCCCCATCTCCGACGAAATCCTTTCCCATCTCCGGCGAAATCCGTCTATCTCCATCTCTCAAAGCAACCCTCACAACCATTCACGGCCATAAATGGAAAATTAACCACCGAGGGTTAGTTTAATCTCTTATTTTTATTTTGAAATTATTGTATTATTATTATTAGATTTTTCTGATATTGATGATAAATTTACTGGTAATTTCAATATATAATCTATAATCATTTCACTTAGATTGCTTAGTAAATTCATTCGGTTGCTGCCAATACTGCCTTGTGAAGTTAGTATTTGTCTTTGTTTTGTCTTTTTGTTGAAGAAATACAATTCATTCAAGTTTTAATTTGTAGAAGAATAGTTTTTGAAACTTAAATTCGCAACACGAAAATGAAAATCGCAACGCGATTTTAGTTTCGCGTTGCGATTTTTATTTTCGTGTTGCGATTTTCATGTTCGCATTGCGATATTTGCGTTGCGATTTTCTAGTTTCGCGTTGCGATTTTAATTTTCGCGTTGCGATTTTCATGTTCGCGTTGTGATTTTCATTTTCGCATTGCGAATTTAAGTTTCAAAAACTACTCTTATTCTGCAAATTGAAACTTGAATGAAATGCATTACTTCAACCAAAAAACAAAGACAAATACTAACTTCACAGTGTTGTGAATTTAAGTTTCAAGAATAAACTACTACTCTTTATGTTGTCCTTGAACCTGCACTAAACCTATATGTTGTCCTTTTAAATGTTTATATAAGTGCTTACTTTTGGAATGTTATCTGATGTTTTGTGAACTATGATGGAATAATGACTTGGGTGAATACTGTGCTAGTTTGAAACATATTTGGCTTTGTTTTCGCTGTTTAATATCATGTCTGTTTATAGTGTATAATTTGTAGTTTTTGGTATATCTAACTTTGTATGTTTATTATTTTTGTAGAAATTTTTTTCGACTGCATTGACCTTAAGGAATAAATTAAGCAGAGCCACTAAAATTGCGTCGACGCTTACACCTCTACAAAGAAATTTGTAGTTTTTGGTATATCTAACGTTGTATACTTGCTTCAGACCATGACTGACGATCTACCCGAGAGGATTCAACGTGGTGATGAAGAGATATGGTTTCATTTTCCTCCGGCGTATACTTGTTTTGGGCGGGAGGAGTTTTGCTTAATCACTGGTCTACGCTTCGGACACGATGATGTAACCCGTACACTAGTCATATCTCCCGCCTATCATGGTTATCTCAGGTTTTTCCTGAGCTGGCAAAGTCGAAGCCGAGTTTACACGTCGATGACTTGAAGAGATTATTTTTTAAAGATGGTTTTACTCGGATGGATGACCTTGATGTTGTCCGAGTATGCCATTTATTACTTTTACATGCCGGTTTTTTAGGCAAAGAGGGCAGACAACCTATCTCTGAGGACCTAATATTATTGGTAGAGGACCTAAATGCATGAAACCTGTTTCTGTGGGGTTCATATCTATGGAAAGCTACCTGGAAGAAGTTGTCGTCTGTCTTTTAGGACCAAAAAAGTTTGCGGGGCGATGGTTCTAAATACACTTTAACATGCTTTACTTAGGCCTTTAAGGTAAGAATTTATATATAATGTTTCCAAAATTATAATTAATTATTTAATAATTACTAATGTTTGTGTATTATATTGTTTGTAGATTTGGATATTTGAGGCTTTCCCCAGCATTCAGACATATGCGATAAAAAAATCAAATGATATTTCTAGGGTTATTACCTGGAAGAGGATCCGCATGTTGGGTTGGGAAGAGTTAGTCCCATATACGACGATGAATTATGTAAGTTAACACACAAATAATACCATATATAAACAAGTTATTACTAGTACACGTTTAACTTTGTTTGAGCTTTTATATTGTTAGTGTCGTAACCGGTTTTCGTCCGGGCACGAAATATGATACTTGGCAGGGAAATTGATGTGAATAAATAATTTTGAAAATAATTTGTGAGTCGCCATCGACCTTTTGGATCAGGTAGGTCGAATACCTAAAAATTATTTTCTTTAAAGAGTTTTAAGAAAACATCAATAAAAAAATGAACTGATCTGCGTTTTATAACCAAAAATTCGTTCTTTTTAATAAAAAGGGATTCGTGGTCGGTTACGTTTAGGGAAGGATTAGCACCCCTACAACGCCCTCAATTGGTACTTTTTAATTATAAATTGTCTCTATTATTAAAATTTAAAAATTCAAAAATATATTTAATTTATAATCTTATTATTTCAAAATTATATAAATTTATTTAAAATATCAGAAAAGGACTTCTAGGTGCCTTAAGACAGCTCTTTTCTTTGATATTAATAATATTAATTTAAATAATATTGTTTACTTTTTATTTTTAAAATATCAGAATAGGACATCCAGTTGTATTAAGACTGTCCTTTTCTTCGATATTAAAAATAAATATTTAAAAATTATTATTTATTATAGATATATTTATGAATACATAAAAATATTTAACAATATAATAAAATAAAAATAAAAATAATACTAAAACAATATATTTAAAAACAATAAAATAAATGAAAGCATATAAAATAACTGACTAAATTACAATAAAAATAAAATTAAAAATCTAATTCATAATTAATCAAAACTATAGGGATTAAATATATTATTTCTTTATTTTTATTTATTTAGTGACTAAAACAAAATTATCTAAAATTCGGATATTAGAATAAAATAAATTAAAAATATAAACTAAGGATTAAAATATTATTTATTAAAATTAAGGGATTAAATCTGTTATTTATCCTAAATATATTATTTAATAGAAAGGACTAAAATAAATAAAATTAAAATTAAAGAACCAAATTGAAAGGATTATAAATTTGATTTAGTGACTAGAATGTAAGAGTTACAAGTTTGGATGGCTGCGGAAAGGGTTTAACCTTTAGTTAATTACACAGATACCCCTCCCCAAAACGGCGTCGTTTGGAGAGGGGTTTAAATATTCAAAATGGCCGGCCCTACGGGCCAAACGTCTCATTTCTGTTTTTCTTCTTCTCTCTCTCAAAAATAACTCTCTCCCTTCTCTCCAGTTTCTCTCAACAGAGAGATAGCCGGTCGTTGACCACCACCATCGCTGGCCACCGTGAGCGGTGGCCAGAACTCCCAAATCCCCCAAAATGAAGCTATGAACACCCTAAGACCGATTCCAAACTCCTTTTCTTCTAAAAAACTGTAAAATTACCTAGATCTATGGAAATATGTTCGGTATTTCGGCTTCTTTAGTGGCTCGTGTAGGTTCCGATGGCCGTACTCCTTCCTCGGTAAGTGCTTCTCTTTTCTTTTCTCTCGGTTTTTTTTTGTTTTGGTTTCTGTTGATATGTTCCTCGTTACTACATCTCTATCGTTTTTGGTTGTGGCTGTCCCCTTTTTTTTTCTTTTTCTGTTTTTGTTGGTTCTCCTCTTGTTGTCGTGGTTCTCCTTTTTTCTTGCAGCGATGGCTTTATAGCCATTACTGGTATTCTCTTCGGACCGGTCCAAAGGTGAATTTTCGGTGAGTCACCGAATTTGTGGTGATTCACCCTTTGGGCATTGATGTGTGGAGAGGTCGTGGCAGCCGTTGGAATCTTCGACGATGGTGGCAGCGTCGTGGTTGAAGCACCTGGCAATGGAGGTGTCGACAATGAACGGCGACAGGTTTCTGGAAGCTTGAGGCGACGCTGCGTAGAACTCACTGGCGATTTTTGGAGCAGCGGCTGGGAATGATACAAACCCTAGAAGGGTTTGGGTCATCTTTTGGGCCAATTCTGGTTGGGCTTGAGCATGTAAACGGGCTCTAGGGTTTGGGCTTGAAATGTATTTATTTGTAATAATAATAATAATAATAATAATAATAATAAATAATAATATAATAATAATAATAAACAAAAAATATAAATAAAATAAAATAAATGGATGAAAAAAAATTAGTATCTTCAGCTGCCCCTCTTTGCTCATTCTTGTGTTAACAAGAATAAAGCAAAGATGAAAAGATAATAATATTTTTTTATCCATTTGAATTCACTTGATTAATATGGAGATGTTGAATAAATTCTTCTCTTTCTTCGGAAGAGTTTTTCTCATTATGAACTTTCCGCTGGGGATGATGTTGACCAATTTCCTTCTGTGTGATAGAGTCATTCTAAATATTAAATAAGCTCTTCTCATTATGAACTTTTTTTTTCTTTTTCAGATGAGTTCTTCTCACTATGAACTTCTTCTTCTTCATATGAATTATTCTTATTATGAACTCTACCTGGCAATGTTAATCCATCAAATGATGAATTTAAACAAAAGGTTGAACAAATTCTTTCTTCTTAAGATGACGAATTCTTCTCATTATAAACTCTTCTTCTTCAGATGATGAATTCTTCTCATTATGAACTCTTCTTCTTCAGATGACGAGTTCTTCTCATTATGAACTTATTCTTCTTCAGATGAATTCTTCTCATTATGAACTTTCTCTGGAAATGTCAATCCATCAATTGATGAATTCAGGTAAAAGGTTGAACAAGTTCTTCTCATTATGAACTTCTTCTTCCTTCTTCAGATAAGTTCTTCTCATTATGAACTTTCTGGAAAAGATAATCCATCAAGTGATGGATTTGAGACAAAAGGTTGATCAAATTCTTCTCATTATGAACTTCTTCTTCCTTCTTCAGATGAGTTCTTCTCATTATGAACTTCTCTGGCAAAAATAATCCATCAAGTGATGAATTCAGACAAAAGGTTGAACAAATTCTTCTCATTATGAACTTCTTCTTCCTTCTTCAGATGAGTTCTTCTCATTATGAACTTTTCTGGAAAAGATAATCCATCAAGTGATGGATTTGAGACAAAAGGTTGATCAAATTCTTCTCATTATGAACTTCTTCTTCCTTCTTCAGATGAGTTCTTCTCATTATGAACTTCTCTGGCAAAAATAATCCATCAAGTGATGAATTCAGACAAAAAGTTGAACAAGTTCTTCTCATTATGAACTTTCTCTTCTTCTTCAAATGAGTTCTTCTCATTATGAACTCTAACTGGTAATGATGATCCATCAAATGATGAATTTAAGCAAAAAGTTGAACAAGTTCTTCTCATTATGAACTTCTTCTTCCTTCTTCAGATGAGTTCTTCTCATTATGAACTTTCTCTAGAAATGCTGATCCATCGAATGATGGATTTGAGCAAAAGGTTGAACAAATTCTTCTCATTATGAATTTCTTCTTCCTTCTTCAGATGAGTTCTTCTCATTATGAACTCGACCTGGAATGTTGATCCATTGAATGATGGATTTAAACTTTGCTAAAATCTTTGAAATTCCTGTCAAATATTCAACATGGGTAAAATGAATGAAAATGCTCCTATTTTGCAAATGTCTAAATATGATGCATGAATGTTGATGCAATCTTCGTTTAACTTCAAAATGGTGAACTCGGTTTTCCTCCACTTCATCATTTATTGCCAGGGTCACCTCTGGATATCAGTGTAGCAACTTATGCTATCAAGCTTGCATTTCTGAAGAACTATCTGATCAACTTGTATCTTTATGTATTCTTTGCTTCATGAAAGTCTCAGAAGAATTGTTTTATTTGTGGAACTCTTGTCGTAGTCAGAATTATGACCTTAATGCCCCATTTTGTCTTGGATAAAACCAACTTTATTTGTTTGGACTTGTGTAGAAATCCCATAAAGTTTTCATCTTTGAAAAGAGAATCTGTCATCTTTAAAAAGAGAATCCATCATCTTTGAAGAGTGTAGATGTAGATATGCCTGACTTAGCAGGGATTAATTAAGAGAGTAGAGTCTGTTCTAACTTAACTCTTGAAACATATCACAAGGAAGATTTATTCCAATTCCTTTCATGTCTCCACATCTAATTGGATCTCGAACAAAGCAACTTGGACCATATAATATGTCTCCATATTTAACTAGTTTCTTGTGGTTAAAATTTCAGCTCTCCATCTACGGAAAGAAATCTTCATCATATCTCATCTTATAATCTTGAAGTTGAAAAAGACAAACTTCATCTTGGATCAAAAATGGAAACCATATGATCACAACATTGGTTCAACATCATAATCACTGGTTCATAAAACATTTGACAATACATTCATCTTTTCCTGTGGTTTCTGTCGAGATGTAAAACACTTGACAACACATTCATCCTTTTCTGTGGCTTCTGCTCAGATGTTTGTAAAACATTTGACAACACATTCATCCTTTCTTGTGGTTTTTGCTCAGACGTTCATAAAGCGTTTGACAACACATTCATCATTTTCTGTGGCTTCTGCCAAGATTTCTTAATCATTGAAGCTCTTTGCCTAGTGTTCAAAGCTTTTGAATGATGTCATAAGACCATTTGAGAGCAAAACTCAGTGGAGATTCAAGTGTGATATTAGTATGACCAAAAAGTTGGTCAAATTCACAAAATGTACTAGTGTCGAATTGAATAGGAGATATCAACTATCACGTTTTCATATCGGGCAAAGGCAAATATAATACTGATCACGTTTTCTTCTGTAATGAGCGTTGTAAGAATTAGAAACATATCAGCTATAGGGGCCATGTACAAGAAGATGTTCATGGAATTCTTGCCGCTGGGGATGAAACACCCATGATAAAACCAAAATAGATGAAAACTCAGTTCATCCTGGCTAGCAATGATGATCCCAATAACAACGGGAATAACAGTAATATAAGGGAGAGTCGAGTCTCCCTTTTCAATGTCATCAAGTAAGCAAAAAACTGATGTGAAAAACAGCTTCATAATCTCAACATTATGGTTGAAACTAACTACTAGGAATCTCAAAGAAATATTTCCAATCACCGACACACAAAAGGCCAAATTCAGATTTCGAGGCCTCGAGGAACTGATCCTTGGATCGAATGGTCTACAAAGGGACCATCTTTATTCATGCGATTGTGATGTAGCTTAATAAGGAACACGCTATCATGTGACACATGGTTAAGAAGATTGGGTATTTGAAAACATATTTGCTGAGTAGATATTTTTTCAACAACATGATCATAATGTAACTGCCTGATGAACGAAGCAATTATTTATAGTCAGCTTCATTGTCATTGTTTCACCATTTTCATTCTGCATACCTTTCTGTCTCATTGGAAATATCTGTTTAAGTCAATGATCTTGACAGATGATGATGTGGGCCTTCAGCATGCCCCAACAATTGCTGATACGATCGTTCAAAAATGCATCAACAGTCCTAATTCTGATTGAAATGGGCTTTCAACATGCCCCGATATTTGCTTCTTGTTAATCTGAGCCTTCAAAATGCCCACATGGATCTGTCTGAAGGAACCTTTAAAATGCCCTAACATTTGCTGATACAGATGTTAAAAGTGTGCTCAACATTACTTCTTGTTGAGATGAGCCTCCAAAAATGCCCAAATATTCATATTGCTGTGAGCCTTCAAAATGCCCCAATATTCTATTTCTGGTAGAAATTGGCCTTCAATATGTCCCTCTAGATCTGTCTAAATTGGGCTTTCTAGATGCCTATATTTTCAATTTCTGGTTTACTCTCGACGTCTGTTTGACTTGAATATCATGATCCCTACAAGGTTCAATTTTGACAATACACTGTGGTGGATACTTGTGGCTTTATTCGTGCTCCAAATATGTTTATCCTGAATACTCTCATTCTGGTGTCACTAAACAATAATATTGTCAAGTGACTGGAGAAATTCTCTTGATATTGTCACAAACTTAAGAAGTACTCAATCATTCTGACAGAAACGTCTGAGATATGTGTCTTCTGAATGAGGTGACCATTTTCTGTATCTGGAGGGATTTAGTCGGACAGAGTAGTAAAAATAGCTTGGTAATCCGTTCCAGGCTGACACAGTGGCTTATCATCTTTCAGTGAAGGCCATCTCTGAAATATACTTTTCTGTGGGAGAGAAACCAATTTATGCAAACAGTAATCTGATGCAATGGCAAGACTACATATACAATGGTACAAGCTCATCAAAAATCCGCACCCATGCAACATGTTGATCCTGATAACAACTGATCTGATTATGAAGCGATCTTTCAGGATGATTTCACAGATATTGATAGTTCTTCTGATATCTAGGAAATCATGAATTCTGATTCTGATGAGGAGAGTAAACTGTTATACTTGACAAAAATGGGATTCTCAGAGGTTGAGGCTTCAATAACCATGGAGAGATGTGGTTCAGATTCATCAATTGCAGAATTGACAGATTTTATATGTGCTGATCAAATGGCTAAGGTTACTGATGCACTTCTTATGGTAGAAGATAGGAAGCCATTATGCAATGATCCCAATTACAAGCAAAGGCGGAACTTGGGCTATGATTTGTGGAAAAGGAAGAAGCAGAGGAAGTTTGAAAAGAAGCTTCTTAATGAAGATGATCATGCAGTTCATCTTTCAATTCCAATGATCGGTTCTGGGGTTCCTACCAAATCAGATCAGATAACTCAAAGAACACTTCCAGAAGATGCTATTGGGTCTCCTTATTTCTACTATGAGCAAATTCATTTTTTAAATCCAATGATTGGTTTTGGGGTTCATACCAAACCAGATCAGATAACTCAAAGAACACTTCCAGAAGATGCTATTGAGTCTTCTTATTTCTACTATGAGCAAATTCATCTTTAAAATCCAATGATTGGTTTTTGGGGTTCATACCAAACCAGATCAGATAACTCAAAGAACACTTCCAGAAAATGCTATTGAGTCTTCTTATTTCTACTATGAGCACGTGGCACTTGCTCCAGTTAATGTTTGGACTGGAATATCACAGTACTTATTCGATGTATAGCCAGAATTTGTAGATTCGAAGCATTTTCATGCTGTTACACTGAAAAGGGCTATATTCATAATTCTGCCAATTGAGAACAGATTTTCTCTTATTCTGCTTCCTCCATGTGCTGATGCTTTTCCATTGACAAAGAAATGATGGCCTTCCTGGGATCCAAGAACAAAGTTGAACTGTTTATAAACATGTACAGGAAGTGCCAAATTGACAGAAAGGATCTGTAAGGCTCTTGAAGCTTATGACAATGAGCCACCTTCGAGTGTCCAGAAGTATGTTCTTGATGAGTGCTGAAAATGGAATCTGGTATGGGTTGAAAAGAATAAAATTGTTCCACTTGAATCTGATGAGGTGGAAATGCTTCTAGGTTTCCCTAAAAACCATACACAAGGATCTGTATAGAGACATGTTCCATGGTGGTATCAATGTCCTGTCACTTTTCTCTGGGATCAATGATGCAGAAGTTGCCTTTTACTGTCTTGGCATACTTTTGAAAATAGATGTGCAAGAACTGAATGATGATCGGTTGGAGCAATTGATGAGTAGTTTTGTCGAATTCGACCTTGTTGTAAGTGGCATCCAGCGTAACAACCTTACTGGAAGAAATAAACATCATTGTGATGGGCTTGAAGATTTTTGTTGGTGCATTTACTTGCAATGATTGCTACAACAAACTGTCTCTTCTGCTGCTTCAATATGTCCCACTCTTTTCGAATTATGGAACGGTTTAGTTGACAGTAAAATTTATCATCTTCAACTTTTGGAATCCTGTAACCAATGTTACCCTATATAAAAGGCCTATAAGGGTAGATTCTGTTCCAATGTCTTATTCTGTGCCATAAGTCCTCAAATTCAGCAATCTTCTGAAGGACATAATGAATATCATCTTGACAAAGAAAATGATCAGCATAGAAGAAGTAGCAATAATGTATCAAGACTTGAGCCAGCATCACGGTATAACCAGAGTGCAGGTAGTGACTTGTTCATGGCTTTATGATGTAATCTTCTAGAGAACATGAATTGATGGTTGGGGAAAATAATCTTTCTGGTGATACTTATCGCCCTCAGCATGAGATAAACGATAATGTTTCTTGATGAATTGCTAATGTCATAGGAGAGTGTCACAAGTTCAATTCTCCAGACTTTCTGGCTTCTTGGACCACTTGCCTTCAAAAATGTGAAGCGCTTCATTCTTTTGGCTTCGTTCATTCTTTTTCTACAACAGAGGTAGAATAAGCAACAATTGCTTTAAGGACCTTTCTCATTTGAGACTGTACTGTTTGAAAATGTTTTTTCTCCTTTCTTTATTGAAGAATGAAAGAATTTTGCAAAGTATTACCCCTTTCAGGTTCACAATATAATCGAATCATAAACAATGAGTTTAATGAATATCAAATAAATCAACTACACTTTTAAATCATTCAAAAATCATAGTCCTATGGCAAGTGTCAAAATTATTGACTGATTTGAGGTGTAGGTTGATTTTGGTAAAGTAGGTTCTTTCAAGTTGGTTCAGTATGTCGCTTCGGGCTTCCACTAACTTGAAGAAATGGTTGTTATGCTCATCTTGTAGAGATGCTTCTCGTTTCCAGAATCTCAGGAACGTTTTTGAGATGTGTGGTGCTTCATTAAGAGCTTAAGATCGTCTCTTATGTCGTTGTTGCACCATTCAATATTCGAGCCACCTTTTCAGGTTTTCAACTCGAATCCTCCTTTGGTTTCAAGATGTTATTTAAAAATTTATATCTTGAACCCACCTTTATCATTTTTCATATCATGCATTAAAGATTTTAAAAACTAATTTTTGTAAATAAAAATCAATCTTGGAAGGCGGAATGAATTCTAAAGATATCATCTTTTACTTAGAAATCCATGTATGATTAGAATGGACTTTTCAGGTACGTAACGTAGGCCATGGCTTATGGTTACAAAAGAAAGGGATAAAAAGGCCCAAATAAGTGTTTAAGGGTCATCAAACCAAGGATCAATTCATTCTGATGCCATCAATCTTGTTTTGTTTGACTTGGATCTGCCTTGCTGGGGAATTTTCCATCAACTGGATCCCTCTAGACTGCCAAATTTTGGATTCATTTCCATTTTCTCATATCTCCAGCATTTCTTGCTCTTCTTGTTTGTACTTGATCAACCTTGTAACTTGAGGCTCAATAAATCACCCATCTTGATTCAATTTTCCTTCTTTTTTTTATTTTTTTTATTTTTTTTTTCTTTGCTGGATGAGTATAATACTTCAATTGCTTTGAGCACCTCCTTTTCCTTTTGCATTTTGGAGGTTTTCCATTATTCTTGATTGGATTGATCTTCAAGCACTCTGTATTTGACATACTTTGTAGTTCAAAACTTTCTTGACTTCATGGAAACTTGTCTTCGTAAAAAAATGTATTGACAATCTTTATTCTTGTGAGCCAATATCTTTTACCTTGCCCCCCAATGTAGAGGGTGATCCTTGGTTAGGGTTGAATTAGAAGAAACATTATTCAGGCTCAAATGGGGATAATAAAGGATATATATATATATATATATATATATATATAAGGATAAATGAAACAATGCCGTTCATCATCTCATACACAGAAACCTTTGTAAAAAGAGGTATCCACAGGGGGATGAATATTCAAGATTAACTTTATTTACATGAAAAAAATGTAATTAATGCATGATATATTTATTTCAATCAATCACTTTCCCCTTCTTCTTTGAGTATGCCCTAATCACTCGAAATTATCATCAATGAGTTGGTCCATGATGCCTCATCTCGTCTCTTCTTGCAGTAAAATTCACGAATAGTTGAAAGTTTGGTTCTTTTGAGATCTTTTGGTTTATGATGATTTTGTATTTGGAAGGACAAATGTGTGACTTATAAAGTCATGTATATGGTGGAAGGTAGTATCATCAATCAATCGACTCTACCCGAGAAGGTAAACATCTAGAGTTTGTGTCTCAAAAACAGGTAGAGACATTTCTTCAAAGTCTCAGATAAATGTAGTGTCAGGATTTGGTTTTGGTAAAGGTCGAGTAATGGTGTTGGATGGGATATGGAAGATATAATTTTATCATTTGCCAATAGATCTATAACTCTTGCAAATTTAAAAGAATATTTAATCTACTTGATACTCAATAATCTCAAGATTAAAACTTGATTCTTTGCTCATAACCATAAAAGCAACACAATTTATTTTTTTGCACAAAAGCCAGAGAAAGAAACAAAAAAAAAAACAAGTTCAAACAAGATGCTGAAAATAGAAAGTACTACAGTGGTAGATAACACTTCCACTTGTTTATACATCATGCCTCTTCTAATGTTGGATGTATATTTGGACCAGGGTCATTATCCTTATTTGCCCCCCATTTTTTTGATCATTTCTTGTGTCAAGACTCCCTTGTCAACGAGTGTCTCTATTTCCTTTAACAGTGACCAACAATTCCCTGTTGAATGTCCAGATACTCCCAAGTGAAAATTACAGAAGCTATTTTGATCATAGCAATGGACATAAGGCTTTGGTGACACCTTCACCAATCTTGGTGTAATGTATTGACCTTTAACCAAATGAGGGTACAGGTCTGAGATAGATTCTTGAAACACCTTCAGAGTTTTTCTCGCTCGCGAGGCTATCACCTTCTTTGATCGTTCTGAACGACTGAATGCTCTCATGTTATCGAGGGGGTTCTGAATGCTCATTTCAGCTATAATTGGGGTAATATTAACCAGATTTCTTAAGTTGTCCTTTGCCTTACTGGTTTTTGGAAAATCTGATACATATATCTGAAGTGTCTTCTGGGTTATAT
The DNA here is from genome assembly GCF_006381635.1 of Hibiscus syriacus. Lineage (NCBI taxonomy): Eukaryota > Viridiplantae > Streptophyta > Magnoliopsida > Malvales > Malvaceae > Hibiscus > Hibiscus syriacus. The sequence continues at coordinate 530,408 of NW_024062970.1, forward strand.
GTGCCTCATTCTTTCTTAGACCTATAGGCCAATCTCGAATTACATCCATGGGAGCCTTTTGATTTCTTTTCCCATTTTCTTGTGCCCAATATTCTTCGTAGGATTTGGTTACATTAGTTTCTGTTGCAACAACGGTTTCTAAACATTGAACCTTAACCCCTTCTTTTATCTTGCATTTTTGAATTGCTTGCTCTAAAGGGTCTTGAAAATTTCCCTTAAGGTTACCAGGAACCTTAGCTGAATAATTTGGAATTCCAGTCTGATTTATCCAAGGAACTTCCTTATAGGTCCAATTCTCATTTGGAGGCCACTGTGATTGATCAAGTTGTGGAGTAATTGATCTGGCTAATAGCATTTTTGGATGCAATTTTTCACTCGAACAGTGGAAGGGAGGAAATTGAAATCCCTGCACATTCTTTTTCTTCTTGATCACTCTATAAGGTTTAGCACCATGTTTAACTGAATAAGACCTCACTGTATTAACCCCAGCTTCTTTCTTGACTTTAGTATTGTCAGAGCCTCTTATCTTGCCATTCTTGATAGCCATTTCGATGATTTCTCCACTTATGATGATGTTAGATAAATTATTAGGGACAACCCCTATCATGTGATTAACATAAGGAAATTTTAATATACTGATGAACAAAGTAGTGAACTTTTTTTCAGTCAATGGTGGATGTACTTGAGAAGCAACGTCTTTCCATCGTTGTGAATATTGTCGAAAGCTTTCATTGCACTTCATATTCATGCTTTGCAACATTGTTCGATCAGGGGCCTTATCAGTCATGTGCTTGTATTGACCCAAAAAAGCTTGATCTAAATCCCTCCAAGAACGTATTTGAGTACGTTTTAGCTGATTATACCATCTGGATGCAGACCCAGATAAACTATCTTGGAAACAGTGGATCAACAATTTTTCATTCTCTACATAGCCAGTCATATGATGACAATACATAGTGATATGATATGAAGGGCATGTGGTCCCATTATACTTCTCACAATCTGGAACCTTGAACTTTGGTGGAATAACCAGGCCAGGGGCCAAACTTAGTTCTTTGGCATCAAACCCATAAAATTACTCAACTGTCTCTATAGATTTTATCACCTCTTCTATATTTTCCAGTAGTTGAGTGAATTTTTCCTTCTCAACTGATTTGTTTAGGTCAAGGACCTCATTACTAATACAAAATTCATCAGGCTTCAACTCAGAAGTAGTAGGACAATCAGTGGGGAACGATGCTCCAGCTTGATATGGTGAGTTCTTAACAGCGAAGTAAATCGGTGATTGAATTTCCTGGGGTATAGAGGTGAACTCAGGAATATGAACAGGTGTAACATCCAAAGAATTTCTGGGGTTTTCAACAAGACTCTTTCCAGCGGTCTAATGCTTCTCAATCATTTCTTTCATATTGTTCAGTAGATCGATATGAGAATTTGTGATATTAGCTTCAATTTGTGCCAACTTGCTCCTTAATTCCTCTTGTATTTCTTTCTGCTCTATCTCAAATTTGGCTAGCCTATCCTCATTTTCTTTAGACATTTTTCTTGTGTCGTGCTGAGCGTTCTTGCTTCAAGGAAAAACCAAGATCACTTCGTTTGAAATCCTTATTTTAATGAATGAATGTTTTAATATATTATGACATAAAAAATGCAAAGTTGCCAAATGCAAATGTAAATATGTGAATGTAATAATAAGAATACAAATTGTGCAATACAAAAGCAAACATAAAAATACAAATGCAAAGATGCCAAATGTAAATATGCAATTGTAAAAATGTAAATGTAAATTATTTAAAATACCAGAATAGGACATTCAGTTATATTAAGATTGCCCTTTTCTTTGATATTGAAAATAAATAAACATTATTATTTAATTAAATATGTTTTAATGCATGATGTAAATTTAAAAATGTAAATGTAAATACAAACGTAAAATGTACAAATGCAAAATACAAATGCATGTATGAAAAGGTGTTACTCAAGAGTGATCATCTTAGAACAGATTTCATTGAACGTAAAAGTTTCGGTACATCAAACAAAACTTTACATATAGGGATATATTTTACTCCTAACTTTTCCAAAGCCAAATTAGTCTATCAACTTAAGGGACATATTGCTTGTCTGGACTGTAACCTCTTCCATGACATTCTCTTTCATTTTCTGTGTCACTTCTCGGAGTTGCTCATTTTCCCTTATAAGAGATCTTTTCTGTCCAAGAAGTTCTTGAACAAGATCTTCAAATATGTTGCAGCTCTTTTTCAGCTTGGTGACCCCCGTTATCCATTCTTCTGGGGTACCTCCTAGGCCAGCATTTTGAAAGGCTTGACTGATCTTATGAAAATCTTCATGCATGGTTTTCATTTCTGTGCTCAATTTCTTGTTTTGGTCGTTCAAGTCCTTCAAATAATATGCTTGAGCTTCATAAAAATCTCCACTACTCTGAATGCCCTGACTGATGCTCTTACCATAGATTGCTTTTGGTATCAATCTGGTAGGATCTTTGTTTAATACTTTTGGTATTAATATAACCGGTTCTCTATGTACAGAACTTCCCTCGATCCTCGTAGTTTCTTCAGGATGTCTTTCTTTGGCCTCATCATATTTTGTTTGATCATAAAACTTTTTGTCCATTTACGATTTCTTTCCAATATGATGAACAATCTATCAAGTCAACACCTTTTGATTATGCCATGATCATGTAATGCAAACAAAAGAAATCAATATGAACATATTAGAGCAATGTAATATACATGAAAAAAAATAGAATAGTTAATACCAACTAAAAAAAATTGTATATCAATGTATAAATCTTAACCTCATGCTTTCTAATTCCATGCTTTGTTTGGAAAATTTAACTTAACCGCACGATTTCTAGTTCATATGCATTTATTCAGGAAAAAGAAAAGGAAATAAATTAAAAGCTAGAGCTTATTTCTCTTTTGTGTATACCTATGAACAGAGGTTCAGTATTGTCTTAGATCAGAAGAATTTCTAGGGTTCATTATATGCAGAGTTTCAGTTCTAGGAATAAAGGTACTCGAATTGTTCTTGTTGATGCCCCATTGGGCTGTCAAACCCTCAATCCTAGTCCACTACAGACTTTAGCGGATCGAGTTCAATTCGAGAGGACACATTTCTCTATACCTGACACGGAGAATAAATTCTCACGAAGACATAGAGCATATGAACCCCGAAAGTTACTTGCTAGGTCTCACACGGAGAATAAATTCTCACGAAGACGTCGCTTTCACTCCCACTTAAAAGGGACAACTCAATTATAGAGCTTTATGTTATGCAATGCAAGTGTTGTGTGTGAGGAGAAATATTCAAACCTCTAACAGATAAATAAAATAATTAATACCTGAATAAAAACAATATTAATATAAAAATAATAAATAATAAAAATTTGAAAGAAAAGAATTAAAAATTAAATAAATGAATTTTTAATTTCTAATTAATAGAGACAATTTATAATTGATTTTAAAGTTTGATCATCCCCAGCAGAGTCGCCAAGCTGTCGTAACCGGTTTTCGTCCGGGCACGAAATATGATACTTGGCAGGGAAATTGATGTGAATAAATAATTTTGAAAATAATTTGTGAGTCGCCATCGGCCTTTTGGATCAGGTAGGTCGAATACCTAAAAATTATTTTCTTTAAAGAGTTTTAAGAAAACATCAATAAAAAAATGAACTGATCTGCGTTTTATAACCAAAAATTCGTTCTTTTTAATAAAAAGGGATTTGTGGTCGGTTACGTTTAGGGAATGATTAGCACCCCTACAACGCCCTCAATTGGTACTTTTTAATTATAAATTGTCTCTATTATTAAAATTTAAAAATTCAAAAATATATTTAATTTATAATCTTATTATTTCAAAATTATATAAATTTATTTAAAATATCAGAAAAGGACTTCTAGGTGCCTTAAGACAGCTCTTTTCTTTGATATTAATAATATTAATTTAAATAATATTGTTTACTTTTTAGTTTTAAAATATCAGAATAGGACATCCAGTTGTATTAAGACTGTCATTTTCTTCGATATTAAAAATAAATATTTAAAAATTATTATTTATTATATATATATTTATGAATACATAAAAATATTTAACAATATAATAAAATAAAAATAAAAATAATACTAAAACAATATATTTAAAAACAATAAAATAAATGAAAGCATATAAAATAACTGACTAAATTACAATAAAAATAAAATTAAAAATCTAATTCATAATTAATCAAAACTATAGGGATTAAATATATTATTTCTTTATTTTTATTTATTTAGTGACTAAAACAAAATTATCTAAAATTCGGATATTAGAATAAAATAAATTAAAAATATAAACTAAGGATTAAAATATTATTTATTAAAATTAAGGGATTAAATCTGTTATTTATCCTAAATATATTATTTAATAGAAAGGACTAAAATAAATAAAATTAAAATTAAAGAACCAAATTGAAAGGATTATAAATTTGATTTAGTGACTAGAATGTAAGAGTTACAAGTTTGGATGGCTGCGGAAAGGGTTTAACCTTTAGTTAATTACACAGATACCCCTCCCCAAAACGGCGTCGTTTGGAGAGGGGTTTAAATATTCAAAATGGCCGGCCCTACGGGCCAAACGTCTCATTTCTGTTTTTCTTCTTCTCTCTCTCAAAAATAACTCTCTCCCTTCTCTCCAGTTTCTCTCAACAGAGAGATAGCCGGTCGTTGACCACCACCATCGCTGGCCACCGTGAGCGGTGGCCAGAACTCCCAAATCCCCCAAAATGAAGCTATGAACACCCTAAGACCGATTCCAAACTCCTTTTCTTCTAAAAAACTGTAAAATTACCTAGATCTATGGAAATACGTTCGGTATTTCGGCTTCTTTAGTGGCTCGTGTAGGTTCCGATGGCCGTACTCCTTCCTCGGTAAGTTCTTCTCTTTTCTTTTCTCTCGGTTTTTTTTTGTTTTGGTTTCTGTTGATATGTTCCTCGTTACTACATCTCTATCGTTTTTGGTTGTGGCTGTCCCCTTTTTTTTTCTTTTTCTGTTTTTGATGGTTCTTCTCTTGTTGTCGTGGTTCTCCTTTTTTCTTGCAGCGATGGCTTTATAGCCATTACTGGTATTCTCTTCGGACCGGTCCAAAGGTGAATTTTCGGTGAGTCACCGAATTTGTGGTGATTCACCATTTGGGCATTGATGTGTGGAGAGGTCGTGGCAGCCGTTGGAATCTTCGACGAGGGCGGCAGCGTCGTGGTTGAAGCACCTGGCAATGGAGGTGTCGACAATGAACGGCGACAGGTTTCTGGAAGCTTGAGGCGACGCTGCGTAGAACTCACTGGCGATTTTTGGAGCAGCGGCTGGGAATGATACAAACCCTAGAAGGGTTTGGGTCATCTTTTGGGCCAATTCTGGTTGGGCTTGAGCATGTAAACGGGCTCTAGGGTTTGGGCTTGAAATGTATTTATTTGTAATAATAATAATAATAATAATAATAAATAATAATATAATAATAATAATAAACAAAAAATATAAATAAAATAAAATAAATGGATGAAAAAAAATTAGTATCTTCAGTTAGCAGGCCAACTATCCATTACAGAGGCTGAGCTTGCTACTGATTGGTGGCAAGCTAGTAAGTGGTTTTTTGATGGGATGGATGATGAGTACCCCCCACTTCGAGAGCCATCACCTGATCGGGCCGATTCTACAGCTCGACACCCGGAGCCATCACCTGATCAAGCCACTTCTCCACCATCACCTCATGATAGGCGACTGGCAAAGAAGCCACGACATTTATCTCCTTGTTCTCTACCTCCACGGGATGAGTTAGGGGAGTTACGTGATGAGGTACGTACTTTACGTGAAGACAATGGTGCATGGCGTGATGAGGCTCGGTCTTTACGTGGTGAGGTGGATTTTTTACGCGATGACAATAGTGCACTACGTGGTGAGGTATCTACTTTACGTGATGAGGTTGCCGCTCTACGCGAGATTGTTTCATCGTTGCTGAATGAGGTTCATACTCTACGCAATGAGGTAAATTTGTTTAATACTATACTAAAAATGCAAATAACCTTTTTTAGGCATTATTTATTTATTTATTTACTGATTTATGTATTAATTTATTTTCAGCGGCCCGATAAGGTAGATGCTTTACGTCGGGTTTTTCTTGTACGACGGGGTTCACGCATCAGACGTCGTGCACGTGCCATTACGTCTCCGTTCACCCCACTAGTGCCAAGACTCCGTAAGAAGAAGCCCAATTCACCTATCATCATTCAAGAGGCACCTCCTATCGTTCAAGAGGCCTCTCTCATCATCGAAGAGGTCCCTCTCACCATTTAAGAGGCCCCTGTCATCGTTCAAGAGGTCCCGTTAGCCGTTCAAGAGCCCGATTCACATGGCGTCATATGTCGACATATTGATAAACCCCCTCCCGTGCTTGATATGATGGATGCGAGTTGGCTTTCGTAAGTGTTACCGACCAGTACCATTCCTCAGCAGGAGAGGGGAATACTACCGGACACAATTACGGATAATACCCTTTGGGCTAAGACCGCAGTTGATTTTTATCTACATGAGCGGAGCAAAGGGTGTTATTCTGACCTATGAAAACTCGACGATGTTATGCATTTGTTTCTTGATCGGTCTTGGTGGGGTATTTTATTAGGGGTTGAAGATAATGGCTATCTCGAAGGGGTGGTAAGTCTTATATTCTTCTTATATTGCATTTTGATTAAATTTTTTTAAATTATTAATAAATTCACTAATATATGTATTTTTTATAAAACAACATATTGATGCATGAGTGTCACGTCTTCTAATAATAAGGAAATTGAGGAAAATAAGAAATACTCGATGGACTATTATACCGACGTCTTTCCACGTAGCTCACTTGAAGGATCCGAGAGATGCTTCATATACGTTGGGTAATGGAAAAGCTAAACTTTATCCTGTGTGGTGGGAGGTCGATAAGGTTAGTATTTATTTTTTGAATATTTTAAAGGTTTTCATAAATTTTATTTGATGTGCGCAATTATTTATGATTGTAGGTGTTTATCCCTGTTTTGGAACGTCGGCATTGGCTTCTCGTCGAGCTTCAGCTCCCATCCCTGAAGACAATGGTATATGACAACATGTTGAATTACATACCATTGTCTGATTTGAGATATATTATTTGTAAGGGATGGAGCGCTCATTTGGCGAAATACTTGGACGCGATTGATTATTGGACTAATTCTAGAAACAAGAAGCCAAAAAAGTTCAAAGTTACAATGATCAGAGACGATACCGTGCCACAACAAACGGAGGGAGCCAGAGGGGATTGTGGTCCTCTTGTATGCATGTGCTTGGAGCGTTTGACAACAGGAAGTAAACACCTTCTACCTCCCAGAGATAGAGATAGAGGTGCAATAGGCTTATGGTTTCGGTATTTTATGGCTCGAGCGATATATGCGAGACGTTGCCTACCTGCATCCGCATGCTGAAAGTTTGCATAAACAATTGGTAAGTTTGAGCAAGTGTTGTTAACATATATACTCTTTGTTGCTTTGAAAATGTTTGGTTAAGTATCTAGAATTCAATAATTTACTGTTTGTTGGTTTTATATGTGTAGAAAGTGTTGTTTGAGCAAATGTTTGATTTCTACGGGTTATTCCTGATGTGAGCTGCGTGAAATTGATGTATTTTTGCATAAACAATTGTCTGGGGTACACTTTTTTTCCTTGTTTAATTGAATTTTACATTGATTTGTTCTCTTTGTAAAAGTTGATTTGTTGAGGAAATAAGAATTATTTTTTGCTTGTTGATTTGTTTAATTGATGTGTAAATAAGAATTAATTTTTACTTGTTTCATTGATTTGTAAAAGTTGATTTGTTTAAATTCATTCTGCATTATGTTGAAGGCAAAAAAGACTGTTGAAGGTACACTTTCGCAACACGAAAGTAAAATTCGCGTTGCGATTTTTTCGTTGCGATAGTCAAATTCGCAACGTTAAAGTTAAATTCGAGTTGCGATTTTGATTTTCGCGTTGCGAATTTAACTTTCGCAATAAAAAATCGCAACGTGAATTTGACTTTCGCGATGCGAATTCAATTAAAATACCTTCAAAAAGATAACAGACAACAATATGATAAGTGATAACAACTGAACAGATCATAGCAATGTTCAAACTCAAGTTACTAATGAATGTCTAACTGAAAATGTATGCATTCACACATAAAATACACATAATACAACGTTTGCATTTAAAAATCACCTAAGTTAATAAGTCACAAAAGGTGAAGCCGGTTGTGATTGGGATTTTGATTTTGATTGCGATTTTGATTTCCTTTTTCTTGGCACTATATGAGTTTTGGATTTTGATGGGGATCCATATTTTGGTAGAGGAAAAGATGATTGTGATGGCACTGGTGATCCACATGTCAACCTTGTATGATCACTTTCCTTGCATCGACTACATGTCGATATCCTCTTCTCTTCACCCTTAGACGGTCTACGATCATGATTTTTTGGTCAGCCAGGTAGCCTGCTGTCCATGACTGGTGGCAAAATTATTTGTAAGTCATATGATATGTCCCACTTAGAAGGATGTAGAATAGGGTAGACAATCTCGGCATAAGTCTGTCGATATACTTCTGTAGTGTAGCAATCCATAGCGTATGCACTTGAATCATCTTGGTTTAGATGAAGAGCAACTTTTATAACATGGCCACATGGATAACCAGATGTTTGCCATTTCATACAACTACACGTTTTTGCATTTAGATCGACAAGCACATTTAAGTTATTATCCAATAATTCAAACTAAGTATTTGAAAATGGTTCAACTCTCCATGGCGTTGACTTCACAACACGTTTAGTGATCTTTTTTTCAGTCCATGGTGTAACACGACGTTCCAATGTTCCTGTAAATTTAAATAAATAATACTTAGTAAAATATATGATAAGTTACGAATTTAAAGAAATAATACATGCATGGTTTATTTTCTTGTAGTACTACTGTTGAATAGAGGCTCGAAAAACTCTATTAACATAGTAATGAGTAATTTTCGAGAATGACGACTTAGAGCGTTGATTGATTCTGCACTATTAGACGTCATGAAACCATATCTTTCTCCAAGTTGATATACTCTTGACCATCTTTCAAACCCGACATCTTATAGTTTTTGAGCACATTGAGGCAAAACACGTCTTAAACAATTTATATGCTTATTAAAATCCACTTCCCGATAAGCTTTTACAGCCTTCCAGTATATCCATTTGTGATTTTTTATACCAGCAAACCTTGATTTTAGATTTCTGTACAAATGAACACCATAAAGTCCATGAAAAGCATCTGAGAAACACCTTCTAACAGCGTTTTCAATTGAGTTTGACCTATCGGATATGATTGTTAGATTGCTAATAGGACCTATGTAATCCCTAAGATGCCCCATAAACCATGTCCATGAATCAGAGGTTTCAGATTTGCCAACCCCGTAAGCTATTGGCAGTATCCCATTGTTAGCATCCATGGCTACTGCTAATAAGTTTACCCCAAGGTATCGACCTTTCAAATGTGCTCCGTCAACTATAATAACTGGGCGTATGCAAGTAATAAACTAACGAATCTACAAAATAATATACACAAGAAATATAATCATTTAAATGTGAAATACATATAACTAACAAAAATGGGTCAACAAAATTATATTGATTTACTAACCGCAGCACCAATGGCGATAAACAGTAACTCAAAGTGTCCATCTCTATCTGTTTTGATATGAGTTACCGACCCAGGATTTTTCAACTTTAAATTGTGACAATAAGCCATCAGTTGGGCAAACGATGCTTCTGGAGACCCCCTCAATAATTCCAAGGCATAACATTTGGCTCTCAAAGCTTGAGAATATGAGATACTAATCTTGAACCGAGCATTCATGTCAGTCATAATTTCATGTCCCCGATATACTCTGCCATTCATAAACATTAACTCAGCCAGAAAACCACCCAACACCTTTTTGTTTGCTTGTCTATGGTAAGGAAAAACTTGGGTTCTTGAACATGTATGTTTATCAATAAAAGTCCTAACTTAAAACATTTCACAATATTTTATCCTCTTTGCAATCATACGCCACGTACAATTTTTGTCAATCATACACCTTGTTTCGAAACGATCTTTGCTTGATTTGTTAACTTTTAGTTGATAGCCATCTTCCACGCATTTCGTATACAAAGCTATCTTCAAGTCTTCATTTGTATCAAAACAATCATCTTTCTTGATACGAATAACTTTTGTGTAACAATCAACTGCTATCTTTACCAACTCTTCTTCCGGTATCTGAAGTAATTCTGGCATATTCCAGTTATACTCCCGTGGCATTTTCTTCTTTTTCTTTTCTTTGGGGACTTCTTCTTCAGGGTTATATGAATTACAGAATGGATGTTCAATATGTTCATTCACAGTCGTAACTTCCTCCTCATTATCATCAACAACATCTTCCTCGGCAGCGGTTGTTTCATCATCAAAATTCGGGTATTGGCCAATATCAAAATCATTATCAAAATTCTGTTTCTTCTTCTGAAACATCATCAAAATCTGAGTATTGACTAAGATCAAAGTCCAGGTATTGACCAAGATCAAATTTCGAATATTGACTAGTACTCACAATTTTTTCTGTTGGCTCATAATCGTCTAACTGGTCAATACGAAAACCGGAATTTGGTGCTGAAAGTTGATTGGGATTTGGATTAGGAAAATGTTGTGGGTTTTGAGATTGTGTTTGGTATTGGAAATGTGGTGAAACAAAATTTTCTTGGTGATGAAATTGTGGTGGAACCATTAAATTTTGAGGTTGATAACAACGTTGTACATTGTGAGCACTATAAACTGGGTTGAAGAACTGAGTTGATTACTACCCGCTACTGACCCAACTTCACTACTTCTAGGTTCAACAACATATAATGTAACATCATCTTGTGAAACACTAATGTAAGCAATGAATCGTTCAACATCTTCATTGTCGGTTAACAAATAAACTTTACCTTTTTCTGATAAGATAGCCTAAATCCACTTAGAGGCTCTAAATTCAATTTCATTGCAACATGTAACATTAGAGTTTCATAAGTTAACTTTTTTAATGACAGTTTTAGTTGAAGATTCATGGGTAAAGGCACATATTGTAAAACACCATGAACATTCTCCCATGACCCTCCAAAACACAAATCTATCCAAACATGATCAACATTAGATTATTTCATTCTACAAATTGTAAATTAATTTACTAAACAAACTAGCTATAAACTAGATATCAACACTAACTTAGAGAAAAACATACCTTTATTAAGTTGATAGTTGATAATTTGGGAGAAAAATCATTGAAAAATTGTATAGAAATAAAATTATGTAAAAAAAAAAATTAGAGATGGGGAAGGATGTCGTTGGATATAGGAACGGATGTCGCCTGAGAGAGTGATAGATGGAGATGGAATGAGTTGCGATTTAGGGATTTAGGTTATGAGTTGTTGCTGCTGCGTAGTTATATACCCAAAACATTTGTGTTGCGAAATTAAATCCTGTTGCGAAATTAAATGCGTGGTTGCGAATTCGAAAATCGAGTTGCAAATTTGAAATTCAGTGTTGCGAATTTGACTTATGTGTTGCGAATTTGACTTTTGCGTTGCGAATTTGGAAACTAAGTTGCGAAATAGGAGTTCGCGTTGCGAATTTGTTGGTCATTTTCGCAAATTCAAAAAAAGTTGGTTAAAATCGTATATTATAAGGCATTTTCGGTCACTGAGGTTATTTTATCTACTTTTTAATGTTTTAATGGGATAGAAATTTAAGTGTGTTAAAATATATTTTCAGTGTATAGCTTTTTTCTTTTAAAAAAAAGAGAAAAATTGTTTGAAGGCCAGATATAAGATTAATTAAAATTTTATTTCAATTATTTTTTATAATTATACTTTCAGCCCGGTTATGTGAGTGTATAAAATTAAAAAGAAATTAAACATTAATACATGTTAATATACTAATAATTATAATAAAAAAAGGAGGAAAAAGAAAATAAAAACAAGAAGGAAGTGGTTGGCAACACATAGCGCGACCAAGGACGTGGTTGGCAATACATCGGCGGCCAACTATCACACACGAACGCTTAGGCGGCGGTCAACCGATACCGTTGTGCTTTTTATATTAAATTTCCAATTGATATTAATTATATTTTTTTATAAAATACTTTAATATATTTAAATTCAAATAAATAAAGATTAATTTAATTTTAAAACTATTTATTAAAAACTAACTTAATAGAAGTCGAATTATATTAATAATTCGTCTCTTGAATAAATTAATTAAAATTTAATCAAGGGTTTAGGATATTTAATTATCTTGGGGGTTCTAAGTATGCCTCTCAGTGCTCAAACTTTCCTTGTCCTTTTCTTGAAGTGGATTGGGAAGTTCTTTATTTCATTTTTTTCTTCTTAAGAAATCATGGTTTTTATTCACCCGATGATTCTATTTTGGACCTATATGAACTCAACAAAATATTGAGCAATTGTGAGTCAACAGTTGCTATAATATCGAGTAACTATAATATCGTATATATTCAAAGATAACTTTCAATCTTATCATAATTGATCAATGGAACAATTGGGGCACACATATTCTTTGTCTATTATAAATATGCATAAACCTCTAAATTACTGCAAGTCTGTGCCTTTGTTCACACACTCTTTGTTAGCTATCATCTCTAAGTTGCTTAATTTCTTTTTCTCTTGTACTTTCTTCACAAAACCATCAAAAAAGTTCCAGTCTTTGAGTTCCCAAGGATGGGGGGAAATTCACCATGCGCTTCCTGCAAGTTGCTTCGTCGCCGGTGTGCCAAGGACTGCATCTTCGCCCCTTACTTCCCTTCCGACGACCCCCACAAGTTCGCCATCGTTCACAAGGTTTTCGGTGCCAGCAATGTCAGCAAAATGCTTCATGTACGAACTCAACAAGTTATATTAGAAATTTCGTGATTAGATTATCTATAGAAAATATTTTAAATTATACGATAAGTTGATATTTTCAGGAGGTGCCGGTGCAACAAAGGGCGGACGCGGTGAGCAGCTTGGTGTACGAGGCGAACGCGAGGGTGAGAGATCCGGTTTACGGGTGTGTAGGGGCCATATCGTTTTTGCAGAACCAGGTGTCGGAGCTCCAAATGCAGCTGGCCGTGGCTCAAGCGGAGATACTTTGTATCCAGATGCAGCAACGGGTCGATGACGTCCCGATGGTTCAACAGCTACCGGTTCCAACTGCTGCCCATGGCGGCGGCACCGTCGGTCAATTGTCGGAGGAGGACGACGATAAACAGTGTCTTCTCCGCAATCACCACCACCATCAGTTCATCAATTCTAGCAATGTAGTTCATGATCAATATTCTCTCAAGAGAGAGACCAACTTTGGTGACATGGTTTCTTAATAATAAAACCTCCACTTACTTTCTCCTTTTTAATTTTAACTATTATTTAACAAATATTTCATGATAATATATATATATATATATATATATATATATATATTTAACATATAACTCGAACCAACCACCATCTCGATTAAGCCCGAAGCAGCTAGTCCACTCGATTCGCCAACTCCAGAGCAGGACACAAAATCAACAGCCACTTGTTTCCCCTTATCAACTTCAACAGCGGCAGCCTCTTGTTTCTTCTAAACCCAAACCCGAGAACCTTGCTTCTTATGAGAGAAATACCTATCATTATGGCCAAAGACACAACAATGCAAGCAGCTAAAAGGCAACCAAGGTACCTCCACTTCGATGGATGCAAAAGAACCATCTCGCAACTTAACATCAATAGACTTAGGAAATTTAGACCCCGCAACAACCTCCATGCACACCATCGCATAGGACACTCTCGCCTCCCATCCGTGACACTGTCCATGTACAAAGTAGTCCTAAAGACACTGAAAATGTAGCAAAGCCCCAAATTCATGAACAACTCCAGAGGCACTCCGTACAAATGCGCCCAAGTAGGTAACCTATCCAAGTTGAACTTTAACGACTTGAGATTGGGAGCCCATTTCGTAGAATAAGGGGTTTATTTAGGATATGTCAAGGGCGATTATCCAATACCTAATTGCAAGAGTCCTCACTCACAAATTGCAAAAGAAAAATATTATCCCCCGCCGGGTTCACCACAATCTCTCCACATCGACCCCAAATTTGCTTGATCAGACTCTGCAGAGAAGAGAGATTCGGTGGAGCATCGATAAATTGGGCAACCAAAAAGTTCTGCCACACCTTAAGCCCCTCATCAAAATCCTCCAAAGGAGGCTTAATCTTCATCGCACCATCAACAAGAATCGGAGGGAAGGACTTCAACGACTGATCATCCTTTGCCCTAAATTAAGAGCGTCAATTCATGAAACTCATCCCCTAAGAAAAGAACAAAGCTAAAGAAACAAAAGAAGCAAACCACAGCCACAAAAGCGAACCCACAAAACCCTAAAAACCCAGAAACCTAGCCAGATCTCAAACACAACCCTATATTCACCGGTGAATATAGTACGAAGATTTGTAATAATTGAAATTAAGTCGTGATTCTTATAAGAAGCTTATGGTTTAATTATTTTTAAGATCCCTATCGGTTTTAAATTTAATAAATTTAAGTTTTGGTTTTCAATTTTTTTCAATTTAATTATTTTTATGATATTTTAATTTTAAAATTAGTAAAATTAAAATACAACCCTATTTTATGATTTAATTAACTTTTAGAACCCTGTTAGTTGTAAAAATAAATAAACAACTTGGCCCCTCCTACATCCTTGTTTCTCCCATGATAGTTAGTAAGCTTAAAAATTGTGATCACATGAATCAAATTGAATTTTATTTTTTCTTTTTTTTATAATTATAAAATAAATATTTTATATTTTGAATAGTGAAAATAACTTAAAAAATATATAAAAATTATTAATCATTTTTATTTACTAGAAAGATTTTTTTAATATATTTATGGAAAAAAAACTTTAAAACTATACCAAATAATGTAAACAACCATAAAAATATATAATTTATTAAAATCAAGTCTAAAAATCAATATAAAAATTGAAAATCAAACTAAATCAAATTATCATGGATGTTTTAAAAAAATTAAAATATGATATAATCGAATTAGTTTTCACCTCAAATATATGAAATAATTAACCAAAAACCCTAGTCGTATATTTCTCAGATTGTTTTGCTTAAAGTGGAAAGCATTCTTCTAATTAATTAAATTTAGGGATGAGCATTCGATCAAGTCGAGTCGAGTTAAAAACTTTTGAGTTATTTGAGTTGACGAGTCCTACTTTACAATTTGTAGTTGATTTTTTAAGCTTCTGTTTAAATTTAATTGTAAATATTTATAATATTATTTGATTCCAATTTAAATGACTTTCTATAACCATATATACAATACAAATACATTTCTTCATATTTTTGCATATGTGATATACATATATCATACAAAGATGAAAGACTCGATTCAAACTTAAAAATCAATCGACTAATTACTAAAAATTTTGAGTTATTCGAGTTGCAAAATACAACTCGATTTGAACTTGATTTTATTTTGAGTCTTACTCAAAGTTTATTCGAATCGGCTTTGCTCACTTCATAATTAAATCAACCTTTGCCAAATTTGATTTTATGAATTTCCCAAAAATTCAAAATTTTTATTTATTATTTTTTTGAATTATTTACTAGTATATGAGCTATTGACCAACTAAACCCGATCGACTTTTGTAGAGGCCTATTTTGAGGACAACTCTATTAATCCAATTAACTTCATTCGTAAACACTAAAGTTTGAACTTTTAATCTTAAAAAATCTAATATTTATCCTACTAAACCAACGTGTTGTTGATTATTTAGAATTTCAAATCCTTAATAATATCTACCAACTTGATGCATGTAATCATTTTTCTATTACAATTAGAAAAGATATTTGTTGCATAAAAAACAAGAAATCAATACTTGAAAATGACAACCTAATTGATATTAAATGTGGGGTTTAGGTATAAAATGGATTGAATTTGGCTAAATGCATGTCCATGAAGCTTCTACCCTCCATTCATAGGTAAAGGAAGAAAGGCTAGATTTTAAAAAAGAAACCCTAAATTGGACAGACATAAGAAGACAAAGGTAACTTACTTTGCCTACGGGGACAAAGATAAGATAGTAGTGGGGAAAGAGAGAAATAAACTTTGTTTTTATCTGTTGTGGGCGTGGACTGCTCGAGGTTAATACTTCCAAGCAAATGTGGTTCCCATTTTCAACTTTATCTCTCTTTTCTCGAATTATTTTTTCTTATAAAAGGTAATTTTTTTGTTTAATTTTGTGAATTTTAAAGAGATTTTGAAAAATAAATTAAATCGACAAATCAGTAAGAAATAATAATAGTACAAATTTATCGATATGTAAAGTGGTTCTGAATGATATTTGAGAATGATCATTTTAGGTGTCCGTCCAAAATAAATATGATGAGATTAAATAAAATGTTATTTTTAATTTCCACATTAACCCTAAACTACCTCGTCATGCATCTATTAATAATTTGATGGCCCAATGATAAAAATTATCAATATCAAAAGTTTAGTTTTAAAATTGAAACTTTTTAAAATTTTATAACAAACTTAATATTGAAACTAAAGTTTGATGACTAGAAAGATAGTTTATCTATTTATATCAAACTTTTTTTGAAATAAAAAGGTTTAATGCCAAAAATAGCCCCCAACATTTACTAAACTAGTCATTTTGACCCATATTCTTTTTTTTGGAACATTTTAGCCCCCAATGTTTCACTTTAGTGCAAAAAGTTACCTCTATAGACGAAAACCATTAGTTAACACACAATTAACGCTCTAAAATAAACGCCTTTTTAACTTAAAGTGAAATGTTTAGGGCTAAAACGTCCAAGAATAAAAAGTAAGGGACAAAGTGGTTATTTTATCAAATGTTGGGTTTTTTTGTCCTAAAATGAAATGTTGGGGGTAAAATGAACATTTTGATAAACTTTGGAGGCTAATTTTGATATTATGCCAATAATAAATATATACTCAAACTTTAACCTTGCAATAAGTTGTATATTAAAGAACACTTAACTATATACTATCTGCAATGAAAAAATTGTACTATTTTTATTAATGCTCCTTATAAGTTGATCTCAGAATCAATCGGATGTCAATTCAATTAAGAAATTATAAAAATAATATAAATTTAATGAGACAAAAGTCATAAATTAACTTATACAATTTAAATTTGATTTGATTCGAACTCAAAATTAATTCACATTTAAAATAATTCAAACACAAATAATTTTGGCTTGAATGACTTGCCTGATCGATGGTCTTGATCTTGGTTCGGATGGGCACACCACAGCCCAACTATCACCGAACATTCCATCTGTTTAGGGTCGAACCCCATTTCCATTTTGTGGTCAGCCACATCGAGAACGTTTCCTTTTCCATATGATTCCCACACCCAAGGCACTAACACAGCCTCAAAGTCTTGAAATTTAGGTTCAATTGATCTTCTACCACAAGTAATCTCTAATGCCACTACTCCGAAACTGTAGACATCGGATTTCTTACTGGCCTTTCCCGACGACAGGCACTCCGGAGCGATGTACCCATGGTGCCGGCTAAAAGAGTGTTTTTTAGCCCTTCCTAATGATCCACTAGACGAGCTAATCCGAAGTCTCCGAGTTTAGCATTGAAGCTTGAATCCAACGTGATGTTGTTGGTTTTGATATCCCTATGGAGTACACAATTATCTCCTTTATGCAGGTATAGCAATGCTGATGCCAAGTCTTGCACGATTTTGTATCTGGTTTCCCATGTCAATGAGGTTTTGCCTCTGAAAAGATGTGTGTCTAAGCTTCCGTTCGGCATGAACTCGTAAACGAGTAGGAGTTCCATTGACTAATGATGCAATGGATTTGCTTTTCCATTGAGTCGAATGAACCCAAGTTAACTGAGTAAAAGGTGATGAGGATGTGGGACTCATGGGAGCAACATCATGTGATTGAACAAGGGATTGAATTCCATCAGTTGGACGCTTTCCAGGAATATTACCAGCAGGGTAATAATAACAAGCAATCAAAGTTCCACTACTGTTATTGCATCTAACTTCAGCACATCCGAGTCGAGTCGAATTGATCCAAGTTACTTGAGTATAACGTCCTCATATCTGGTCTTGAGCACAAACACCGGATTCCAAGCTGTAATACTTCTTCTGAGCCACCCAAAGCCGGACAGTTTCAGTTGCGGAAAGACCGTTTTTGTCGCCCCAAGCAAGATTCCGACCCGAAGGGACCACTGCAAGGTTTAGTTCTATGCAATTGTTGATCTGTCCTTGAGAGTAATTCAATGCCAAGTCCGCCAACACATTGTCCCAGTTCATGTGGCGAACACCGACGTCTTTCCGAGCAGCATTGTGCCCGTCCAGGAACTCTTTCTATAAATCTCGGCAACTTACTCCAAACACTAGCACGGTCCAGGCTTGAATCCAACGAGTTAGTGAGATCCGAAGCATGTTCATCTCGGATTTCAGGGGAGAAAATTGACGATTGGTTGAAGAAGAGGTTAACTGCATATGAACATAGTGCTTGGTTCGATTGTGAATTGTGGGTGTGCCAATTGCCGTGCCCTATGGTTACTCGGCCGGTCTCATAATAAAAATAATTCCAAATTATCTCCAAACACCATTTGCTTTCTCTGCCATTCATTGCTAATCCTTTTTGTTCCTGTGCAATGGATCTGTATATTTTTGTCAATATCGGTTTATATCAATGCATATCAGCCAATATTTTAAATTAAATAATAAAATATTTTCATATTTTAAAATTTTGTCCAATCAATTAAGCCTCCGATTTTTAATATTTGATCACAGTACATATGTATTGTCACCTAATATCATTCTATATAAAGATAGTGGTTCCCAAGAAATATGTTAACTTGTATTACTCTTATCCCGTTAGAGAATTTTTACAATAAAAACAAACATATATTCTTGAAAGATCACACCAACAAAATACTCAAAGGTTTCATCCTATCAATTAATTCAAGTAAACTTCTGCATCTAATATTTTATTATTGATGATTTAATATAATATATCTCAAGTTTTGATTTGATATTTATTATGAATTGGTTCTAACACACCACACGTTCTTTTGAGTCAGATTGGTGTGGCATGTAGAGATGGCAACGTGTCGGGTTAAGGTCGGGTTTTTGGTCAACCCGACCCGACCTGAAAAATATGCATCCTCCACCCGAACCCGACCCGATCCGAAATTTTAGAATATAAATCTCACCCGACCCGATATAAAATAAGATCTTAATTAAAAAATAATAAAAATTTTAAGAAAATTAAATTATTATTCTCACGTCGGGTCAGATCGGATCAGATCGGAGTTTTTCACCTTCCACCCGACCTGACCCAATTCAGACCTTAAATTTTTTTAAAAAAAATCTGATCCTTTTTAATCGGACCTGAGCCCATCGAATTCGGGTTAAATTGTCCTATTTAGTGGCATGTGCTCTTCTACACTTCTTTGAGCGTGTACCTTCCTTAGATGACGTTTTTACTCATCATTTCCTTATTATAGTGCTTGTTCATTCTTCGGTCTTGATTTTAGATTGACCTTTTCATTATATATTCCAAAGACGATAGAGTCAAGTGACAACATACACGTGGAAGAGACGTTATGCTTAATGGACCGAATCTAAATTGTCGCAGGCCTAACCTACTCGTCTGTATATCATTTAAGTTTTTTTATATTTATGTATTTTTTATTAAAAATTTATTTTAATATTTATAGATTTCATATTTTTTTCTTTTTTAAAATTCGACTTATAATATAAAATATTATATTTGTCTCTAAATACATGGAATAGAACTTATTATTGATGTGTAGTTTCCCTTTTTCGTGGTTGTAATTAGGGATGGTAATAGGTCGGGTCGGGTCGGGTTTTTGGGTCACCCGACCCGAGAAGGAATGGTCCTCCACCCATGACCCAACCCGACCCGAAGAAAGTAAGGTTTCACCCGACCCGAATGTATGACTTAGAAATTCGATCCGACCCGACCCGAAATAATTAAAAATATATATATTTTTATTCAATAAAAACATTGATTTAATTGAAAAAATTATATATAGAGGGGTAATATTGTATTTATCCCTAAATATATAAGTAAAATTATATATATTTCGGGTCGGTCGGGTCGGATTTTTTCACCCTAAATCCGACCGACCTGAACAGTGCATTAAAAAAACCTGACCCGAATCCGAATTTTTTTTAAAAAAAATCCAACCTGGTCAGGTCGGGTTCGGGTTGAGTTGCCTTCCCTAGTTGTAATTTTGTCAACAATGGAGGCGATCAAATTGAATGTTGCCCACATATGTTTGCAAGCGGCTTCCCTTTTGGTGTTCAAGTCCCCAATCAAATTACTAAAGAGGGTTTCTTTGGCTAATCTTAAGTTTTCTCCATCGAAATCCAAGATGAACTTGTTTCAAATCTCATTGATCCTTTGGATTAAGCAAGGATTTAAATTTCGATTACGATTGTATTTTCAGTCACGTTACGTCTATCGTGGTTGTGGATATAACGGATGTTATTATAGTTATTGTGGGTATCGCGAAGGTGAATTTTTTTAAATGAGTTTATTCTAAAAAAAAACTGTTTTTTTAATTAAAATAGAGGAACAATAGCGAAATAACAACCCATTGAGATGATTTCGGATGCCACCGTGACTATAATATATATATATATATATATATATATATATATATATATAAAGCTAAGGTTATAAATTAATATATATATTCTAAATACAATTAATCATTTACCAATGAACGTTCAATCACACTGTTATACCTACTGGTGGTCAAACTCGTGACCTCTAAAAACTAATTCCTTTAACCATTGAGATAAGTTGATTCATGGATGTATGTATATAAACTAAAGACCAATGTAATATTCTGTCATTAAAAAAATTAAGGATGTAAAATTATAAATTTTTAAATGATATAAACTAAAATTATTAATAAGAAAAATATAAAAGAATATCTAATTAATATATAAATTTAGAATTTCTAAGAATATTCTTACCTTTAACCTACCACATTTTTTATCATGTTTTTGTAATATAATACTCGTCGTTTCGTGGTGGGTTGCAAGTAAGGGGTCTGTTTTAATTAAGTATAAAAAAAGAATATTAGGATGTTGTGGTAACTACTATAAGCTGCAATTAGTCCACGTGTCTGCTGTACTCGGGGCCCACATTGATCTGGGCTCTTCTCTCTTTATTATTTTGTATTGATGGGTTATTGATGGTTGGTTCAACTAAGCCTAATGTAGAAAATATGTTTGTATTTGGATTGATTGAATTAGATTCTTAATTGAAAATTTTAGGGCTTAATTATAAAATAAGTACCTAAACTATATCATTTTTCACGAATAGGTGCCTAAATTATTTTTTGAATGATCCATGTGTTTAACGTTACAAATGTTACCACTTTAGGTGCTCGGATCGTAACAATAATTAATTTTCTCCGTTAAGTGACACGTGTCACATTATAATAATTTTGAAATTTATTTTTTAAAAAAGGTAAAATATTATTATATTTATAAAAAAACCTAACTTCTCTCAAGTTAAAAAAAATCCCAAATCTCTAAATATCCTAAATCTTTAATCCTAAATCTCTTATGCCTCATCTCTCACTCTTTGTCACAAACGAGTTCAATCACCCTTGACTAGCTCGAACACAAATCCTTGCCAATTCAATTACCAAAGTAAATTGACAATACAATAAATAAATCAAACTTACCTAGTTTACCACTTCCACAAAACACGGACAAAACAATCGTTGTTTTCCCATAACGAATCGCTCTGCTACAACTTGTCACGTCCTCATAACATTCAAGCCGAAACTGTCGCAATATTAGAGTTAAGGTCTAACTGGACGTGCAACCTTAGACGCTTCTTGACAATTCTGAGTCTTCTCTGCGACTAAGTAAGCCTTACCCAAGCCTAGTGAGCATAAAAACTTACCAAGGTTAGAACCAAGCCTTCAAGGCTTCTAGGATCTGGAATCTTTAACACCAACGTGGCTACTTTAAGCCACTAAGATTGGACTGTGGTGTGGAAGTACAAACACAAATGTGACTACTCCTGGCCACCAAGAGAGGCAACAAGCACCAAGGGAATAAAGAATAAAGAACAAAAGAACAGTAGTAAATGCCTCAGAGCTTTGTTACTCTCCAAAAAGAATGAATGGAATGGATGAATGAATACAAATGAGAAGGAGATACTCTCTATTTATAGTTGATCACCCTCTCAATCAATGACCTAGATCGATTTACATCAATGGCTAAGATATGCCAAATTAATACAAAATTCCCTAAATCAAGAAAACTCAACCCAATCATATCTAATTACATCCATTAGTATGATTCTTTCTTTGGATAGGTGTTCACATTGGATATGGTGAGATTCTTCCACAATATCTTCATGAATTGTTCTCTTGCCATAATTACCGAGCTCCTGTGATCATCTTCAGATATAATGTCACTTTCCTTTTTTGCACGGCCAATGTGAACGGGCTCCACATTATTCTCCAAGTGATGGGCCAAGTCTAGTGGCCTTGGCAAGCCTATACTCTGCATAGAATCTCTTTAACAGACACTTGCATCAATGTCTCGGACCCAAAGATCACTACCCGTGACAATAAAAATGGTTTCTCGATTATAGAATATTGCTTTATTGAGTCCCTTAACTATTAAAAACTATACATTGGATCCTTACTATTAAAAATTATAAAATGGTCCCTCGACTATAAGGAGTTGTTTTGTTGAGTCCATCTACTATTAAAAGTTACAAAATGATCACTTGAATATCCATTATGTTCCAAACTCATCATTTTCTGTTAAAAAATTAATGATTATCTGAATTGGACGTTAACGTATTAACTGGGATATGATGGTTGTTTAAGATCATGAGATCAAATTTATCATATCTCGGTCAGCATGTGATCATACAACTCATATTACCATCAAATTTTTAATGGAAAAAAGGACAAGTTTAAAACATATGAATAGTCGAGTGACCATTTTATAACTTTTAACAGTCAAGGTACTCAACAAAGCAACTCTCTATAATCATAGAACTAATTTGTAATTTTTAATAGTCATGGGACTTAATAAAATAATATCTTATAATCAAGGGATCATTTATGTACTCTACCCTAAATTATTATAGTGTAGATGATAAAGGAAAATAACTTAGGTGGTGTTTGTTTTCATTGTGCAAGCTCTTCAAACCACTTATGTCTGCGTCGCGCAGACCACGCGTAGACATTCACAGACTGTTTGTTTTTTAGAAGACATAAGCCTTTCAAACGTCTGCGCGAGTTCTTCTTAGTGCAGACTTGGTTTTATGCCTTCAAAGGTCTTCAAACCTCTTCAAGAACAATTATAAAATATAGTTATTTATTAAAATAATTTTAAATAATTTAATAAGTTTATTTATTTTAAAATAATTTAATAAGGTTATTTATTTTAAAATAATTTATGTTAAAATAATTTATTATAAAATAATTTATTTTAAAATAATTTATTTTAAAATAAATTATTATAAAATATAGATTGATTTATTTTAAAATAATTTATTTTAAATAATTTATTAGTATGGATTGATTTATTTTAAAATATGGATTGATTTATTTTAAATAATTTATTAGTATAGATTGATTTATTTTAAAATATAGATTGATATATTTTAAATAATTTATTAGTATAGATTGATTTATTTTAAATAATTTATTAGTATGGATTGATTTATTTTAAAATATGGATTGATTTATTTTAAATAATTTATTAGTATGAATTGATTTATTTTAAAATATGGATTGATTTATTTTAAATAATTTATTAGTATGGATTGATTTATTATTGTAGTTGTATAGATTGATTTATTTTAAATAATTTATTAGTATGGATTGATTTATTTTAAAATATGGATTGATTTATTTTAAATAATTTATTAGCATGTATTGATTTATTTTAAATAATTTATTTGTATGTATTGATTTATTTTAAAATATAGATTGATTTATTATTGTAGTGATATGAATTGATTTATTTTAAATAATTTATTAGTATGGATTGATTTATTTTAAATAATTTATTAGTATTGATTGATTTATTTTAAAATATGGATTGATTTATTTTAAATAATTTATTATTGTAGTTGTATAGATTATTTAAATTTCAGTATTGTAAAACTAAAATTATTTAAATCTCAGTATTGCAAAACTCTTTTAAGTTTAAAAAATCAGTTTATTTATATTTCAGTTCATTTTAGCAGTCTGCAGACGTTAAAAAACAAACAGTCTTCTTCTTGCAGACTGCAGACTTTTGGTCCACCTCTTCTGCTATAGATGCCTACGGATATGGTCCGCAGACTGCAGACCTTTTACCTCTGCAAAAACAAACACCACCTTAACTTGATGTTTTTTTATGCGTGTGTTATTGCTAAAAAATGGTAATTCTTTTTGAATTTTTAATTTAAATATAGTATAGAATAAAAAAGTATATGAAAATTACTTTTGTTTTGGGTAATTTTTAACTAAATTTGTATTACTTGACTTATGATATTAACTTTTTATTGAATTTAGTAAGAGATTTTATAAATAATAGCTATAAATGTTTGACATTTATTTGATTTAAGAGTGACATAACGAAAGATATATTAAAATTAAATTTAACTTTTTATATAATATTTAAACTATTATTATTCTTTTAAATTAAAGGTTATTATATGGTTAAATATACTCGAATTTATAGTCTCTTAAATATTATAACAATAATAATAACAATTTTTTTAATCTTTGCAGAAGATTAAGGGACTGTTTGTTTGGCTCTGAATAGAATCATTCAGCGTTGAATGTTGAATCGTTCAGCATTTAACGTGTTTGTTTCTCACCTCTGAATGATTCAGTGCTGACTGATTCAACAAAACAGTGCTGAATGATTCAGTATCAAAGTACATTATGAATCCTTCAGAGACATTATCAAACAACATGTCACATTCAAAACTAATTCATACAGAGTCTCTGAATCATTTAGCATTTGAATCATTCAGCGTTTAATCATTCTGAAGTAAACAAACAATCCCTAAGACTTGTTCATAGTAATAGTTAGGTCATTTGCTTTGATCAAAGTGCACCATGCATATATAGAGACGAATCAAGATCGAATATTGAGATGTTGAGAGAGGCTAGGTTACTTAATTTCAAAAAAGGAAAAATTAAATATTTAAAATTTAAGAAAAAATTTAAATTGAACAAAATTTAAACCAATAGGGACTGAAACTATCATTGGACCAAAACAATTTGGGGGAAGGCCCCTTCATTGACGCATGTAGAGCCGTGGCAAAACTTTTTTTTTTTAATTTCTTACGGAACTAGAACCGTTGGATGAGTAAAAATAAATGATTGAGATTAAAAACAGGAGGATTAGGATGGGATCCACAACATTTTAGGTTCCGATAAGAGAAATTAAAAGCTGATACTAATCAGGAAGATCATGCCATTTTACAAGTTAGAAGTTACCTGTAGAAAGAACAATGATAATGGTCCATTGCCGAAAACATAATACAAGCAAGCTGAAGAGAGAACAATCCAAGTTTTGGCACTACCTGTTGATCTCTCCTTGAAGAGTCGATGCTCGATCGGGGTTCGAGTTCCTCCTCCTTGGAGTTCCTGTCAACGAATATGAAAACACGAAAACAGAAGACAATGTTAAGCTGCGGAAGTAGTTTAATGACCTTAACCGGGACTTGACGACGAGCCTGTAATAAAAGTGACAGTTTCTTACAGTTATTACTGTGGTGGGAAGCTAGGCTATGATCGTCAACCTGTCGAGGCCTTTTCGTTTTTCATGATCATATGGAATGATTTCACTTTGTCCTCTGCTACTATCTCCCTCAATACGTCGTCTTCGATCTTTTCTGCTTGCCATTGAGACGGATCTTCGACGAACGCTTCGCTAAAAATCATACTCGATACCCATTCTTTCCATGTGGTCCGACGGTACTTGTCCTCCTCGAGTGTGCCTGTTGCCAACAGCTGATACACATACACAACCTTTTGCTGACCAGGCCGAAAAGCACGCGCAATTGCCTGCTTTGTCTTGGAAGGGTTCCATTCCGAATCCAATAAGATCACCCGCGACGCGGCTGTCAAACTAATGCCTTCGGCACATGCTGTAATCGAAGCGATAAGTACCCTCGAAGCACCACCTGGTTCCTCGAACTTGTCCATTACTCGTCCTCTCTCGAATAGCTCCAAGTCCCCTGTAAGGACTAATATTTCTCTACCCCTCCGCCATCGGAAGATTCTCTCGAACATATCCGCAAGCAAATTAATGGGGGCGATATTGTGGCAGAAGATGAGAACCTTTTCGTTCTTGATGATTCGATAAACAAGGTTCAAAACAAACATTACCTTGGAACCTTTTCTAAAATCTATCTTCATCATCTCAAGCTGCATCAACTCTTCTGGACTGAAAAATTTAGCACTACAGTTCGAAGTCCGGACCAAACTAGGATGTATCGATGCGAGTGTTATCAGAAGTTCCAATTCCAATGGATAGCCAGTATATGTAGACATTATTTTGTGGAGTTTTACCAAAATCTCATGTTGTATGTCCGTTGAGTTCATCATTAGGGTGTAAATTTGTAGACCTGGGAGGCAGTCGAAATTCCCGCCTTCATATACGTCGATGAATCTGTTTGTGATGTTCCTCAACATGTTAAGACCTTGCAGCCTCTCGTCTCCGACGCCAGCATCAATCTTCCTAGCGATTTTGTCTAGGAAGAATTTTCTTGCTCGGTTTTCTAACAAATGGCGAGCTTTGTCGAACCGCTTCTTTTTCTTGTATTTCGGATCTAATTGCCTCAAAACTTCGTGCACGAATTTCGGCCTTGCGAGACACAGGGTGTTGAAATATTCACAGAAGTTGTTCTGAAATAATGTACCCGAGAGCAATATCCTCAGATCTGTCTCGACTTTCATCAAAACCTTTCTCAACCTCGATTTAGTACTTCTCGGGTTGTGCCCCTCATCCAATACCAGGAGCCCCGGACTTTCACGCAGCACCTTAGCCATGAATTTTCGGTGCTCGAACTTTGCATCTTCTCGCATTAACGTCAAGAACGAAGTGTAGCCCATCACAAGAACACTCGGTTGAGCATGCCACTTCTGTATCTTGTCGAGACAATCCAAAACATGCATAACATCTTGACTAGGTCTCGGTACTCCGTGAAACTTCATCGAGTTCTTGAAGACTCGATAACTTTTACGGCCGTGAATTAAATGAACCGGTACCGGGATTTCCCACTTGATGAATTCCTTGTACCAAATGTATAGAGTTGTCTTCGGAGCAAGTACCAAAGGCCTCTTTCCCGGGAATAGCTTCAAGTAGCTAGCAAGGAATGCGATAATGAGAAACGTCTTACCGGATCCCGGTGTATGAGAAACTACACAACCGCCGGTTTTCTTTGAGGACTGTTCCATAAGTTGAGGTATCAAAGAACCTGCTATATTTAGCCATAGGAATTCAAAGGCCCTTTTCTGGTGGAAGTGTAACTTCTTTCTAAGTTCGGGGATCAGCGCCCATACATTATCGCTTTCGTCCGATAATGGTGTTCCTATAGAAGAGTAATTGCAGAAAAGATTCAAGCCCTCTTCTTCATCTGCTTTATGCTCCGGCTCATCTTCGTAGCACGTTTTACCGTCTGCTGCTATCCAGCTTTTACGTTCCAGCTAGAAAATGGAGAACATTTTATCACACATCTAGTAGAGCAATGAAAAATAACATGCAATGGAGCAATAGGAGATGAATAAAATGAGGTAACCGGAACGGCTTGCAGTCTCGAGTTTCGAACTTACAAATGGTGCAGAAACATGCTTTATTTCAGTGCTAACAAAGCCACAGATACGACATAGAACCCCGACTTCATCGTCCAGCTTGAATTCATGCCGGCAACTTTCACTAGCTTTCCGAAGAGACTCGGCAGATACTCTTGCCTGAGAATCATTCAATTTATAAAGGTACATATGCATCAACAGATTATCACATAAAGCAAGAATTTAATCCATCAGAAGTTTCGAAAAACTCTACCTCGTCATCGTCGAAGTAAGTCGATGCCATACATAGTTCCATTTCTCTCCACAACATTTCGTTTTCCGACATTTCTTCCTCCTCCTCAACCTGTGGTTGTTCTGGTTCTGTTTTTCTATTCATTTCCGCGGTTTTTGCTTCCTTAAACTGATTCCACCGGTCGATAATGTGCGACTCGTCTTTTATTGATGTAGAATCAATATTCTTCATATATGAATTTATTAGTTTATTGTACGCACCGGCACTTAGAGTTGTCTTTTTGTAAGTTTTCGGATCATCGAAATCGTTCATTCGTGTTTGAGAAGATCGATAACTTTTACTCTGTACTTTCGATGGTTGAGGTCTTCCCTTCCAAGCATTTCCACCATCCATATAGTCTAAAGCAGAAATCTTCTTCTGCTTGTTCGCACGGCAGCACTTCATTTTATAATAATACGTAGAGAGTTGTTCGATCTCTTCCGATAAATTTGTCGGACTTCTCAGGACATGCAAGTTTTCGGAGGCTAGAGCATCGGTTTTGGAAGACACAGGAACGATAGCAAGATCATTCTGATGTTTACTCCGATTAGTCCCCCGAGGTCTCCCCCGACTTCTGCCACTCGATTTCTTAGAAGTAGTCACATCTGATTTTACCTCCTTCGGTGTATTATTATTGTTTGACGTGACATCTCGTGTTTCAGGTAGGGTAAGTTCCTCCGAAGGACTCGCATTCATGCATAACAAGTGCGATATCGGCATATCCATATCCGCTTCTTGCTCGTCTTGCTCTTCTCTGCGGATGCTTATTCTATGCGCAGCTGTTAGATAAAATGTAGTCTCTGTCCCTGGAGGGCCATCATGACCAATGAAACGCTCCGGTTGCACGAACCTGCGTTTAGAGCGTCGCAAGTTCATAGCATCATAAACCGGCCATTGCTTGGTCTCATCGGCTCTAAAAGCTGCATCGACTTCATTATTTTCGAGGGGATCGAACCTGATCACATTGGAAACGGAAATACCATTCTCTGATGTGATATTTACCGCCTGGAGATAGTTATTATATCTTGAGGGACTCTCATCATCTTCAGCTAGAATTTGATACACAATCTTGTTCTGCACGGACTTGACATCGAATGCGATCTGCTTCGAAACAGACGTAACGAGCAGCCACGACATGTCGGATGAGAATTTCCCCAAAAATAGCTTAGTTTTCTTCAGTGTCGAGCAGTCCTCTGAGACATTCCATCTATAGTGCTGATCATCACATGGATGCTTTTCGAGCTTTTGTAGGATACGAATCTGATCAATTCCTACCACTTTAGTCTCTGTGTTAACAGTTCCTTTCTCCGAACCGAGAGGAGCACGGTTAACATAGAAGTTTATGTAGAACTGGCACGAGCATTCGGAATCGTGAGGCTTCCTCTCGATGGAACTTATTTTAGCATCAACCAACACCTAAAACAGAAACAAAGTCATTAGATTGAAACCGGAATCATCTATGTTTACGAAAGTATAACTTACAGGCTCCGGAGTGTCTTCATCTTGAGTCTCTGTCTGCTCTGGGAACGAAAGGACGCATATATCAATACCAGACCTCAAGAAGCAAGTGCAATCTGGCAAAGTTGCCTGACGAGACCTAACACGAAAATCGGCGAACGGTTTCTTCTCGATCAAATATTGATCATCTATAATATGTAGAGTCATGTATCCCTTCTTAATTCGTATGAGTTCCACAGCATGCCACGAGTCTCGGATGAAGACCTCGAATGCTGTCACGGGAGAAAATCAATAGGGTAATACAAAAACAGAACAGTGAAGAATAATGACAGTACCATTATGTAACATGTTAGAGACAAGATGGAGATGAATCAATCTTCTATACAGACTAAAAATTTCAACCATTCGAAGATCATTATTTACTTTAAAGATCGGGACCGATCGATCTTCCATATACCGACCTTTTTCGATCTTGCAAGCGGTAAACTTGGCTATTCCCCTTCATTACTAGCAAAATGTCACAAATATATACCTAACATGCATGATAAACAACTCGAAAGCTACACAATCTGTTGAAACCTGATGAGTTCCGATTCGAACCCGAAAATGCAGATTGTTAGGAGGTAGTAATGCTTACGATATTCGTGGAACGAATGCTCCGGGTGATATAAATGCCTTTTCCTCATTGTGTTATCAGTTCTGCAACAAAATGAATACATCACAATCACATATATCTGCAAAACTT
Source organism: Hibiscus syriacus (assembly GCF_006381635.1). NCBI lineage: Eukaryota > Viridiplantae > Streptophyta > Magnoliopsida > Malvales > Malvaceae > Hibiscus > Hibiscus syriacus. The sequence goes on from NW_024062970.1 coordinate 560,836, forward strand.
GATTAAAAAGAAGCCATTTTGAAGCTCATCCAAGCAAAAATCAAGCTCATGGTTACATGGAAAAGAATGGTAAAAACTAAAAAGTACACTGATAGAACAAGTAATAATCTAACAAACATCTTCTTTCCAGGCTAAGAATGCCATGAAAATTCCAGTAAAACTAGTAACAGCAGACGGTAAATATTCCACTTTACCTAAAAAAACAGCAGGATCAATCAAATATTTCCCTATAAAGTAAAAATCTTCACCATTTTCATGAAGAAGGAAAGGGGATTGATAAAAAACTGCAAAAGAAATATCAGACTTTACCATAAAAAGTAGATTATATTATTATACAATTGACAGAAACGCAACTCCCCATTTCACGCATGGTTTAATCCAAGTTTTACCAAAATTCCAATTCCAAAACTGTTTCCATGAACACTATGAACACAAAGAAGCCCTCTTTGAGATGATCAAATGAACTGAATACAGCTGAAGACATGACATGATGATCAATGGAGAAAAATGAGAGCTTGAAGTTAGCATTTACCTGAAAACTGAATCTGGGTGTTAAACCAAATCAGATTCCAAAGAGATTACTGCAACCATTTAACACTGAAAGAAAGTGAGGGGAAAAAAGGGGGACAGAGATGAAATGATAGACAAGGACAGTGGGGGCGAAGAGTTCTATAAATAAAATATGTGTCTGAAAATCTGGGGTTCTGTGTAAATGACTTTATGTTGTTAATTTACATGACCTCAACAAGTTAAAAGAGGTGTAGCCCCAGCAGGTAGCAGCGGGCAAGGATGGCAAAATTTGTAAATAAGGAAAGAAGAAGAGGGTATTAATGGGGGGATGACGGTTTTGTGAATGGACAGCGGGGATTGACCATCATTGGTAGTTGAGTTTTCATTGCAGAATATTTAGGGCCACCACCAAAGGGAAATTTATTTTTAAAATCTCAAATAAATAATTATTTAAAAAAATAATACCTTCTAGAAATTATTTTAAAAATAGTCCGAAATCATCCACATAGAACGATCCGGTTTATAAATCATGTATTAAGTCATCACACCCTTTAATACGAGAGATACGTTCAATGTAGACGTATTTTTCAGACAAGTTAATAAAATAATTAGATAAAATGACATCGCGTATTGCGAAGCGCGAGATACTCTTTATGATTCAAAATATTACGAGATTTATAGAGACTTCACGGCCTGTAAAGCGTGAGGTTCTTTCAAATTCCATATAACAACTTAATTAATAATACCTTTTATAATCCAAAAATTATATTATAATAAATAAATATAATAATAATAATAAGTAATAATATTAATTATTAAATATAATAAATAATTAAAATATAATAATATAATAATTAAAATATAAAATTTATAAAAAAATAATTATAATATATTTTGTAAAATTTGAAATAATAAAAATTATATTATAATAAATAAATAAAATAATAATAATAATTAATAATATTAAATATAATAAATAATTAAAATGTAATAATATATAAATATAGTAATTAAAATATATATTTTATAAAAATAATTATAATATATTTTGTAAAATTTGAAATAATGAAAACTTATTATAATAAATAAATATAATAATAATAATAATAATAATTAATCATATTAATTATTAAATATAATAAATAATTAAAATATAATAATATATAAATATAGTAATTAAAATAGATATTTTATAAAAAAAATAATTATAGTATATTTTGAAATTTTTGAAATTTGAATTAAAGCAATCTCGCATATTTCATAACGCGGGGTAATAGGAATTTCGTGTTTTCAGTACCTCACGTCTTGCAGGACGCGGGTTGCATTTAAAGCTGTCATTCCCCGAGTGTGAGAATATCTATAAATTAGGCCCTCCACTCCTTTTCATCACCATACCAGGTATTCCTTTCATACATTCAAAGATTTCATATCATGACGGCGAGTCTATTAAAACATGATCGAAGTCACATACTCGATTATTGGAGGCGAAATGATAAGGTAAATTAATTAATATTATTTTTATTTTTTACTATTTATTTATTTATTTAATTTTTTTGGTATTTAAATAATTTTTTAAAATTTATATTTCATAGGGATACGAACGTGTATTAGAGTGCCGTATAAATCGTGTGACACCGTCCAATACGGATATTATTGAGTATTTACATTTAGCGATTTTCAGATATATCAGTAGTATAACTGATGACGGTGTGAAGTTGTATCCTCCACTTATCAATGCGTTAGTGGAAAGATGGAGACCACGTTTCATTTACCGTGTGGGGAGACAACTATTATCTTGCAAGATGTAGCATTTCATCTGGGACTGCCTATTGATGGAGTGACTATTATTGGTGTCGTCGGCGCCCCTAGAAATGTATGTAAAATATTGCTCGGAAGTGATCCACCTGATGATGCATGCGATTGTGGAAAAATAAAAATTAAATTTTTGGATGAAAATTTTAATAACCTACCCCATAATATGGAACATAAAGTTAAGGAGATAAATATAAATGTTTTTATCTATGAATATTAATTAATATTCAATTTATATATTTAATTTTTTGAAAATTAAGTAATTATATTATTTTATTAATTTTTAAAGTTATTTGCTCGTGCACATATATTACGAGTTATTTGAGGATTTTAATGCCAGACAAATCCCAAAATAAGATGTATTTAATATGGTTGAATCATTTACAAAATTTGAGTGATTCAAGAAATATAAGTTGGGGTCGACATTTTTGGCATTTTTGTTCCGACAATTTTGTAGAGCCGTAGATCCGACGAAAAATGTCATTAGATGGTGTTTATTGTAGATACAGTCGTGGGCCTGGATTCGAATGCCTTTTTATACCCGATACTTAAAACACATGTCCTATATGAATTTCTATTACTTAAGAGGTAAAAAATTATTTAATTTTTATCTATTTTTATAATATTACTAACAAATAATACAATTTTATTGTATTAATGATAAGTGAATTGATGAAACCTCTCACACCCACTTACCAACACATCAACAAGACTTCAAATTATTGATCGATAAGTTTGGACATCAGGTAATAAAATATTTTTCCTTTGACTTTTATCTTACAATTTTAGAATAATTTAATTTATTTAAGGTTTTTAACTAACTAAGTTATGTAATTTTAATTATATAGTTCCTGTGGACGTGTTATTGCAATGTTGATATTGTCAATTGTACTGCATGAGGTTCTGGTGACTAATGCGCCCATGTACATCGTGTTAGTCTCGTTAATATTGTATGAGATAGTCGAGTGGCATCCTATCGAGCACGTCCTTCGACAATTTAACTGTATCCAATCAATTCCGTCACATCCACCTTGATTGGATGACTTGTACTGATTGACGCGACAAGGGGAGATGAAAATTAATTGTCGGACCATAATGCAATTTATATGAACTAGTGGGTTTGATGATTCGAGAGGACGCCCATGACTCAACCCATCTCCGACCACAGCATGACATACGATTATATGCGGTGGTACGAGTTATATAGGATGCCACATATATTGACTGATGAGGAGCGAGCGTGATAATTATATGTTCCTTCACAAAGTCACTCACGGATAGGAAGACAACATGGGGAGAGTCAAGGCAGAGAAAAAGAAGACAACAAGATGTATACTCCTCACTAGCAACAACACAGAGACCTCCTCATACACCGCTGACACACCCTAACCCTGTCTTCACCTGCTCGACTTAATTAACATTTTAGCAAATGGGGCAGTTCTCAGAAGGTTTACTCTCCGATGTTGTTGACCAGTTGAATTCACCACCGATATAATTTGTGGCTAACTTTGGATCCGATATTGTTGAGCAGATGCCGTCGCATAGCATATTCTACACTGGTCTCGGTTCTAGTGCCAGTGATGGATCGATTCCATATATAGATGTCGGTTCGAATGATGATGATATTACTGAAGAGGAAGAAGAACCACAATTATATCCGCGTCGGACTCGTCGTCCAACACGATGTTGAAGTGGTAGACATATGCATTATTAGTTGTTCTTTATTTTGTTCTTCAAAATTGAAATATTTGTATTAAACTATTTTATTTTGAGTTAATGAAAATATTTTTTATTATGCGAACTATTTTATTATTTTGTACTAAACTATTTTATTTTGAGTTAATTGACTACCGATATTTATCGAACAATTTTTAATTATGCGAACTATTTTTCATTAGTCGATTCATCTTAGGAATTATTTTTATAATAAATTAATAAAAATATGTTTCAGTGAAATTCACACTAGGGCTGAGCAACGAAACTGAGAAAACTGGAAAACCGACACGAATTGAGTAAAACGGTTCGGTTCGGTTCGAATTTACCTTTTACGGTTCGGTTTCGGGTTAGACACACGAGTGTCTTAATTCGGTTTAGTTCGGATTTTTCATATGGAACTCACTTGTTCCATATTGAACTGAATAAACAAGTTTGCACTTCAAACTAATGTCTAGCCGGTTACCCACTTACTCCTAATGACCTAATATTTAGCCCAATTAAAGTATGTTTAATAATATTTCCGGTTTATCAAAAACTGCATTACCGATCTGAATCGAACCGAAAAAATCGATTTCACATATTTCAGTTTTTATACCATTCAGTTTCAGTTTTAATTTTAAAAAACTGTTTATTGCGGTTCAATTCAACTTTTATTAAAAAACCGAACAGAACTGAATACACCCCTAATTCACACCCAGCAACCCGCGATATATATTGTACGTTAGCATAACTGCGCATCTTGCAAAACGCGAGATAACAAGATCTCGCACTCTGCAACACATGAACTATTTAAAATTCACGTCTTGCAAACTGTGAGATTTTTCGACAATAAAAAACCACAATTCAGTATTATCGGGTAACAACTCAACTAAAATGCTCAACTAAAATGTCGAGGACAGAAAGCCTTATTGCTTTGGTATATTATGATTAGGAATGGCAACGTGGCGGGTTTTGCTCCCCTCATCCCCGTCCCCGTCCCCCGTCGGGGATTTTTTTTTGCCCCGTCCCCGAACCTGACCCGAAATATTGTACCTGATCCCTAGAAAAACCGTATTTTTCATCAAAAAAAGAAAAGAAAAAACAATCACAAAAAATGGAAAATTAGCCTACATTATTTACAATTCAAACTACAGTCACAAATTCAAACCCAATTAAAAATAATTTCCTAAACTCCAAAATAAAACACATACATAATTAAAAAAAGCTAGGGTTTATGGTTTAAATGTTTAGGGTTTATATTATATAATTAATATAAAAATATACAATATTATATATAATTAATATAAAAAATATAAAATATTGTATATATATATATATAATCGGGGCGGGGCGGGGATACCTTGCCATGAACCTGAAAAAATCCATGATACCCAACCCGACTCGAACTTGGCCGGGTTTTGGGTTTCCACGTTGGGTACGGGTCATTCTACCATCCCTAATTATGATGGCGAAATGATCGGTGATGCATATTCCAGTGTTGTGTTTCAGTCTGCACACACTGTTACAATAACGCTATCAACGAAGTTAACGTATAACAAGTTTATGAAGGAATTAAAGAAAAATGTCACACATGCTCGCAGTACAAAATCGTTACCCTTGAAGTATTGATTGTCTACGTCGTTAAAACCATTAAGGTACTCGATATACACCGTTAAGGATAATAGTGATGTGTAAATGATGGTCGACACTCGTAATATATTCATTTGGAGGGCCGATGGAGTTGTATGCATTGTTTTCGAATGCTGATGATGATACCAGTGTGCCAAGTTGGAGACGAGCGGAGTTCGAATTTGATATAACTATTGACAGCTCGACGGTAAATTTGAGAAATAACTTTAATTTATTAAGCACACACGATACACAGAACGATTTTGGTGCATCATCGTCTTTGATACCAAGGCATTCTTGCATTTCTAGATTCGAGTTTGACTTGAACATGCCACCAACGCAACAATCCACGTTTAACTCGTTCGATGATGTCTCATCTGGATAATATTCAATGTATATCCCTGCTACAGATGACGTTTCAACACATATGGGGGATATTATTTTACTATTGTGCGTGACGTTGGTCTTGGAGATCCGGTTCGAGACCCATCTCATGATTGAAGAACATTTGTAGCTGTGACTAACTTTGATTTAAACGAGGTTGAACTGCTCTGCTTTGAGGGGGACCATTATGATGAATAACGACTAAGGGAACCTAGCCCCAATGGTGATAAGTTAGGCCCCTTCTATGAAGAACCAGAAGACCTTGACATGACACTATAAGATAAGACAACGAAGAATACGACGCGGCTACAATGATTTCACATGTTGCAACGTCTCTTTCTTATTATCAGCCACCATTGCACTTTATAACAATTGATACGGAAACATTCAAAGCTCCAGAATTTTCCCAATTCCTACACATTGAGCAATACAATCAACATAGTGATGGTGATCTCTATGTTAGAATGGTTTTCATGTTAATATAATATTTTAATTTTTCATTATTTATTTTGATTTGTTTATTGGTAAGTTGGCAATTTTATTTACTCTTTTCATGATTGACTTTTAGGACAAAAGAACAAGTTGTGGATGCAATCAAGAACTACAACATACATTCGCTCCGTTACATCAACTGTAAAAAAAACTTATGCGGATAAGTACATCGCTAAATATCTCCACAAGAAGTAGGGATGTAATTAGAGGGTTCGTGATCACAGTTGAAGTCGATGAATAACCTTTGGATAATCACAAAATACGTCCAACCATATACATGCACCACCAACATCTTGAATCAAGATCATCATAACTTGGATGTGTATGTGCTTTCTTAAGCCTTCATTCCGCTACTCAAATAAAATCTACATATTACTGTTGCGACATGTATTGCTTCAGCTACATCGCTATACGAGTACACAATTTACTACCACCAATCATGGTATACAAGGTTTAGGGCCTAACAAAAATTGTTCGGCCAATTGGAGGAATCATATAATGAATTGCAACCATGGCTTAAACTGATGCAGAAACACATTCCGATAACAGTTGTGAAATTGGAAACAGTCCCGGCGTACGAAAATGATCATGTTGTACAAGGTGTATGCCAATTTTACTGACTATTTTGGACTTTTCCACAATGCATTAATGTATTTCGAAACTATAAGCCGGTTGTTCAAATCGACGGCACTTGGTTATATGGATTATACACTCAAATTATGTTATTGTTAGTTATACAAGACGACAACAGAAAAACTTATCCCATCACTTTCGCAATTGTTGAAAATGAAGATATCGACTATTGAGACTTTTTTCTTACGAACTTACAAACATATGTTCTATCATTTGTGATACAGGATAGAAATGATGGGATTTGTCTTATTTCTGACAAAGTCGCTGGTATAAAATACACACTATGTCTTATGTGTCTGTCTTGCCAACCCCCAATATTTATCACCAGTACTATTTACGATATATTACCGTAAACTATTTGCAGAAGTTCAAGAGTCAAGATGAGCGTCTAATGATACTTCGAATGGGTACGACTTTCACCCTTTTCGATTTACAATATCTTTACAAAAATTATTTCAAATTAATTGTTCCACTTTTTATTGATAGGTTACACATAGTCCGTACGTGAGTTTGAGGACCTAATGCAATAAATTCGACACGTGAATTTTGATGGCTTCAATTACCTTGCTAGAATCCCAAATAAGAAATGGATTCGATCATTTGATGGGGGTAGACAGTATGGTTACATGATAATGAACTTGGATGAGGAAATAAATTCATCACTAAATGATGTGCGCCATTTGCTTATCATGTTTGTTGTCAAAGTGACATGTTATCGACTGACAACCCTTTTCACAACCTCAGGAAGGCAAGCAGTTGACTAGATGGAAGTGGCCACCAAATCCACCCAGACCTCTTTAGAAAATTATAAATATTTCAGCAGCATTCCAACGCGATAGGTGCCATATGCTTATCTCACGAAATGTCATTATTTCGTGTATCATAATTTGCGAGGCCATTAGAAGGCACACAACACAATACATACATGGTTAATTTATATAAAAAAATATGCGAATGGGGACTCTTCCAAACTTTCAAATACCTGTGTGCGATTGCAGTTGTTTTTCTATTCGAATACCCTACATGAGATTCATTGATCGGGTTTACTTACTTGAAAATATATGTATACGAGTTCTCTCTCATTGGAAATGAATGGGATCCGAATGAAACTGATAATGAACCTACAATACGACCAAATTATGCACTACAACAAAATATCGATCGTTCACAGCCAACCCATATTTTTTGTGATGAGGATTTGGTCGAACTTCAAGAGAGAACCAAACAACTGAAATTATGCTCTATATGTAGGAATCCCGGAAACACGAAGAACAAATGTCCCAATCGCTCAGGCTCACGTCAATAAAATGGGATTTTTGCATTATTTCTTTTTTTAATTAACAACACATATTCCTTTGTTTTCAATTTCTTTTGATTTCTTCATGCACTATATCATGCATTCCATCTTTTTCCAACACGATTTTTTCTTCAATTAAAATATCTCGTTTGTGGCCAAACTAGCCTTAACATAAATATAAGTTACAATACTATACCTCTAAGCATATAAATTCTGAAATCACTCATATTTACAAGTCATAAATAACATTCCAATGTCTATCAAACCATTTTTTTTCTTTTTTCATTCGCAAAACCATGATTTCTAACAATTTTCAACGTCATTTTTACCCCGCTTAAAATATCTTATATATGATATTATAGTCACCTTAAAAATAAATTGCAACACTACACGTTTATAATTAAAATATAAAAAATTCAGTTTCCCACCCGGAAATAGTTTCCGAACAAGGCTATGAATACTAAAATGGGTTAGGGAATTGCAAAGAATCTCACGCTTTGCAAGTCACGAGGTCCCCCATAAATCTCGCAATATTTTGGATTATAAAGGGTACCTTGCGTTTTACAATGCGCGTGGTCATTTCATCTAATTGTTTTATAGGTTTACCTATAAAGTATACCCACGTCAGACGTATCTCACGTATTAGAGGGTGTGAGAACTTAACACGTAGTTTGCAGACCACGAAGTAATTCCATGTGGACGATTTAGGCGTTGTTCTTTTAAATAATTTTTGGAAGACCTTAATTTTAATTTTTTAAATAATTATTAATTCGAGGTTTTTAAAATAAATTTGCCACCACAAAAAGTGCTGTATTTTGCTGATTAAAAATGGGATTTTTTTTCTATACACCAGCCTGTCAGAAGCACGTGTAGGATGAAAAATCATAACTGCAGTGACTGAAAGCTGAATTTACTGGGAATATATTTCCCTTTTCTTTCTTCTCATTATAGAAAAAGTTTGCATCCCCCCCCCCCCCCCCCAAAGCTTCTTACAAAAATGATAATGAAATTTTGTTTAACCATTGTCGCTGAACTTGGTCAATCTAATGGTAAATTAGTGGGGAATACGATATTAAATTACGACCCCAACATACTATAATTATCATATGGTAACGTGATATCGATATAAGGTAATAATGTGACGTTTGGTTCGTTAAAATGTTTCTGATGTAATTGGAATCTAAGAAGGAATTAGAATCTGTCAGGAATTAGAATCTGTCAGGAATTAGAATCAAATTCCATATTTTGTTTTGTTGGCAGGAAATTGAATTGGAATCCAATTTCATATTTTGTTTGGTTCGCAGATATGTCAGATGAATTTGATTTCAGTAATGTAAAATGACATGATTGCCCTTCTTATTTTTTTTTTGCTTAATTTTAGTTTGTTTTATAAATTACATGTAGTAATATATTATAAAAATTTAAAAAACATTAAATTTTAATTTTATTGATTGATTATTCATTTCAATAAATTATAAAATCATGCTAATAAACATCATAAGTTAAAATCATCCCGGATGGCCATGGGTCAGGTTTTTGGTCCACCCGACCCGACCTGAATATATGAATTAGAAACCCGACCCGACCTGAAATAATAAAAAAATTATTTTTATTCAATAAAAACAATGACTTAATTGAAAAAATTATATATAGAGGTGTATTATTATAATTATTCTTAAATGTATAAGGTAAAATTATATATATTTTCGGGTCGGGTCGGGTATTTTTCACCCTAAACCCAAACTCGACCCGACCCGAATATCACACTTAAAAAAACTGACCCGATCTGACCAAAATAAAGTTTCACCCGACCCGACCCGAATATATGAATTAGAAATCTGACCCGATCCGACCTGAAATAATAAAAAAATATTTTTATTAAATATATGAATAAGTTACCAAAAGATTGCTAAGGGTAGCATGGTCAAATTTCAATTCCCTCCAACAAGGCAATTGAATTCCATCATAGAATTGATGGAATTCACTTTCCCTCATTTAATAGAAAGTTGAAGTAATAAGACATTCCAATTCCCTTTGAAAACTTGAACCAAACATGGGAAAGTGGTAGAATTGAATTCCAATTCCCCCTAATTCCAAGGATTTCCTATGAACCAAACGCCACCTAAGAGAATTGCACCTTAACTTTTATAATCTAAAACCGTTACATAACATCGTAATAAAAAATATTATGTCACGGTATTACAATAATACTGCAACGAACTTTTAAATTGTCCGAAATTTAAAATCAGATGAAACACTTGAATATTTTTTTTATCTTAACTGAATTTTTTTATTTTTATGTTTTTTCTTCAATTAAACTCCAACTTTAATTTTAAATATAAAAATTTTAATAAAAATTAATTTTGCATTAAGAATTCAAACATCTTAAAAATTATGTATAAAATTATTAGAAAAATATTTAGAAAGATTAATTTATTTAATTTGAAAATTAAGAGTCTAATCTTAATTTTTAAATCAAAATATTAATTTTTAAATATATAAAATTAAAATATTTTTGTAATAAATAAACTAAAATAAACTTTTGAACAAAATATAAGAATTTTTAATTAACTATAATTATTAATAAATAAAAGAACCCTTATCAAAAAATAATAGTTATAACGTCACGTCATAATCATTTTTAATTAAAAGCAAAATTCTTTGGATAATCATAATTTCACTGACAATCTAAAAATAGGTGTAAGAACCAAAACTGCGTAGTAAAAATAACACCGTTTATCATTAAATTTTAGGGTAAAGTATAGTAATGGTCACTGAACATTTCTGAAGCTTACATTTAGGTCCCTCAACTTTTAAAACTTGCAATACAGTCCCTAAACATTTAATCCGTTTGTAATATGGTCCCGCACCTATGAAAATAAGGGTAAATAATATAAATGGTCACTGAACTTTTTAGGTACTTGAATTTAGGTCTCCCAACTTTTAAAACTTACAAAACATTCCTCAATTTCATTATATATATCCCAAATTTCAAAGTAATTCAATTTCATTCTAAACCCTAAATTCCAAAATAATTCAATTACATTCTAAACCCTAAATTCTAAAATACTTCAATTTAAGGAGAAATATAATAGATTATCTTTAAGAACGTGATAGCGTTTTGATTTTTTTACTTTTGTGAAGAAAAAAATACACTCTCTCGTCGTAAATGTAAATTTAGTGATCTTCAATAATTTAAATATAAAAAATGATTATGGAAGAAATTGAATAAAAAAAAATACAATCTCTCAATGAAAAAAATTAAGAATCAAAATCCCCAATTGACATCCTTATAATTTTTATTTATTTCAATTGTAATTTAATTTTTTTAATAGTTTGATGTGATTGTAAGATAGTATTTATTCAAAAAAATTAATTTATTAACAATATAGATATACCCTACAAACACAAATTGTTTGAATTTAAAACTTTTAAAGAAAATGACATTTTTTTACCTATATTAGAAAATTAAAAAATAGATCGTGCTAGAACTAAAAGAATACGTGAACGTGACCATGAAATAGAAAGTTTACGTATGTTACGAAAACATGGCACAAACCCCCATCTCTTTTGAGTTGATTGTTATCATCAACTTAGGGTATATTATATTAAATTATTGATTTTTTATTTTATTTTTGAAGTAGTCAACTTCAGTGTTTATTTTTTATTGTGTTTTTTTTTTTTTATTAAATAATTTTTCTACAAAAAATATCGATGTAATAAGTAAATAATATTTAATTATCATGGTAATATTTATATTTTAATTATAATAGAAATAATATAAAAATAAAATATATTTATACATCATTACTATAATTAACATAACTCGTATATAAAAATTTTAACTCTGCTATTTATGTAGTCTTAATATTTATGTGAAAGATATAAAATATATTAACACGTATGATTAGATATAAAAACATACACAAATAATCAGAAATATATTTATTTTTAAATAAATGAATTATTATCATATATTCTTACTATTGAAAAAAATTTCATGTCTTTAAATTAATATTAAAAAATTATCATATGTTTTTAAATATAAAAAGTAAATTAATTAATAATTTAGTGACATTGTCGTCGTTTATAAAAAAGACAGAAATTGAAGTATTTTAGAATTTGGGTTTTAGAATGTAATTGAATTATTTTGAAATTTAGGGTTTAGAATAAAATTGAATTACTTTGGAATTTGTGGTTTAGAATGAAATTGAGAATTGTTTTGTAATTTTTAAAAGTTGGGGGACCTAACTTTAAGTGCCTGAAAAGTTTAGTGACCATTTATATAATTTACCCTAATATTCATAGGTGCGGGGACCATATTGCAAAAGGATTAAATGTTTGGGGACAATATTGCAAGTTTTAAAAGTTGGGGGGACCTAAATGCAAGTTTCGAAAATGTTCAGTGACTATTACTATACTTTACCCTAAATTTTATTTTATTTTCTATTTATTCATTGAATTTTGCCTATTGAATTATTTTACTCCTGCGGTCGTTATCTCTTCAATATTGTGATAATATATATATTTTTTTTTATTCCTATATAATATAAAATAATTAAAAATATAAAGGGTAAATTACAATGTTTCTCACTGAACTTAATCCTCTCATGTTTTGTTCACCCAATAAAATAAAAACAAAAGGATAGTCGGATGTAACCATCGGCCACCGTCGACCGTCGTAGATGATGATAGTTCGATCCTAAATTTTATGGGTCGCTTCGAAGTCCACAAATTAAAGATTGAAAATGAGGAAAACGTTTCAGTTGATATTCATGGATTTTGAGATATTTTTCGATGAAACAATCACTAAATTCGGACTTAGGAGGTCGAGACGAATCGACCCATGAATTTTGAGACTAAACGGCCACTATTAACGATGGTAGACGGTGGCCGGAATGAAAAATGATGTAATGGACGATGGCGGCAATGGGGGAGAAGAAGATTCAAAACAACGTTGTTTTTGTGTATATTTGATTTTTTTCAAAATGGCGTCGTTTTGATGCTTGTGCTATGTCATAACAACGTTGAAATGTTAACGACAGAGTGAGTAAAATGATTTAATATGTAAAGTTTAAAGAGCAAATTAGAAAAAATCAAACTATGATAAGTAAAATAGGGGAGAGAGTAAAGTTCAATGAGTCACGTGGTAATTTATCCATCATTAAGATTGCGTCAGCTTACAACATTTCTGATGTAAGATTGGTGTTTTGTTACACCCAATTATATAAAGGAATATATATATATACTCAGATCCTCAAGTTTTAATTCCTTTTGATTTTGCCCCATTTTCTATTATTAATAGTATATTTTACACCTGAACTGTTATTTCGATTTTAATTAGTCGATCCGGATTAGTTGATTAATACATATAATACCGATGATTATAATAAAAACAAATAAGGCTGAATCCCGAAAAGGAAAGGCTTCAAAATTACCATGAATGTTGTGTAATGAAAGAATACAAATATAGAAAGAAAAATCTGCAATTAACTCTTCTTGTTGGGGTTAAGATTTGCACTAATTATAGAGTTTCTGGTGATGGTGATGATGAATTCTGTGTTCAACATATAGGCAAATCTAGCGGCGGCGGTTGGATTGTCTGTAATTCTCCGACTCAATTCTCAACAAGGAAAGCCATTGCCAAACCCCAATTGATATGAACATCCATGTGACAGTGCTTTAGCCACACTCCTGTTATTACCAAAAAACAGAAACAAAATCAATGATTTCCTCAAAAGAAAGACTGTTTGTTAATGATGTTTTTACTTGGATTATCAGCTACGAATCGGATGACTGCCCATCCGTTCACCGGCACTCCGACTGTGTTCCTCAATGGCGGATCAACGAGATTGAATTTCGCTGTGTCTGTTTTCGGATTGAAGTTCCCGAAGCCTTGTGCAATGATATAGAAATCATATCCATGAAGATGAATCGGGTGATTCTCTGGTGTCACAATGCTTGTGTCTTGAGTCACGATTTGTACCCTTGAACCATACTTCAGTTTGTACAATTTCGTTCCCGGAACTGGTTGAAAGAGCGACTGGCTCACGTTTACTGTGTAATCGAATATCACCGGAGGGGTTCCTGGGAAATCTGTGGTTACACCCTTGGAATTCCATGTTGGTGAGCTTGTAACAACGAGAAGTTCTTTGGGAGCACGAACGAGACATTGTTCATGCCTTGCTGTGAAGCGTGTGCCGTTCGGTCCTTGGCATTGAATCTTGCGGAAATTCGGCGGGCAGTTGTTGAGCCCGAGACTGATTGTGAAGAACAGGCTTTCGTCGATGTCGGAAGGCTGTTACAGTGTTGGTGTCATTGTAGGCTGGTAAAGAAGGCATGATTAGAGTGGCCGCCTTGCATTTTTTTGGTATTGCAGGAAGCCGATTTGTATTCAAGAACGGCAGTGGTGGTCGTGTTGTCGAATGGTGCGTTTCGCGCACTTTGGTCTTGCTCGAGCCGCCATGTAATATCGAGACGTTTCTGATCACCTCGGATCAGAACATCAGTGGTCTGGCCAGGGCCTAACATGAGAATGGAAGTGGTAAAGGGTTTGGTATAGGAAGCATCAGCACCAACAACAATGGGCTTATGGTTTGCTACTTTGAAGAAAAGCGGTTGGTTCAAGGCGGCATTGATCACTCTGAGGAGATTCGTCTTCCTGGATTCAATCGGATCTATCGTAGTCTCTGAAAAAATAAATTGAAGTAACTCGAGTTTGAATTTCGGTTAGCACTCGGTTTGAACCAAGGGAATCAAGGAAATTACCTTTGGAGGAGCATTTATAGAGATCACCAGGTTGGCCATTGATGGTATATGCATCAGAGACATTTGGAGCTGCCCCTGTACTTGTTGCTTCCCTCACAACATCAATGGAGTTTGCATCCCACCATTCACCTAATCCTAGTCATCAAAAGTACTTAACATTTCAGTTTGATCATCATAGTTATACCCCTACTCTAAACAGAGTTGCAGATGTTAAGATGTATATTACCGAGAAGGATCAGTGTTTCGCGTTTTGGTTTAGGGAAAGGGTACGATTCATCGTCTTTGGGACGAATTATGAGAGCCCCATAAACAGTGGCTCTAAGCCATGAACTGTGAGCATGCCACCACAATGTTCCCTCTTGGCCTTGAACTGTAAACCTTTATGTGTAACTTCCTCCCGGTCTAATCAGACAGAGTCACGAATTCGGGTCCATCCGCCCATCCTGCTCTTATTTGCAGAACACCATATGCCTACATGTCAAATGTGCAAATGACCATATGTTATAGAAAGTAATAACTAGAAGGATGATGGCATGCATGCATGAATGGATGAAAAAATTACCAGTGGATGGTGACATTATATCTGGCTTTGTTGAGAACAAGAACTTCAAGGGTGTCGCCATTGTTTGATCTCCAAGGTCGGTCCAGGAAACATTCCATTGACAGTGATGGAGCTGTGAGTCCTGCACAGCCTCTTCACTTTTGATGCTTCAAATCTGTTTCATTCAAATCACCAACATCAACTCCTTGATTCAAATCAAAACAAACTAAGATCAAAAGAAATAAACGAAGACGTACAGCAAATTTATGTCTATGAACTTTAGCATTTGCAGACAATGCAGAACAAATGACAATGAAAACACCAAAGCAAATGAAAGAAAATTTCTCGAAAATCTCCATTTGATCAAAGCTTGGTTAGCTAAAAGCTTTGCCTTTTGTTTTTGAGATGTGATATGAGATACCGAGAAAAGGGTTTATATATAGGGAAGAGATACAGTTGTTTACAGGTTGACAAAATGGTGATATTTGCAGCCAAAAACTTAGTTCAAACCTGCAAGTAGGTTGCAAGTAGTTCACAACCTATCAATGTCAGCTCGAGAGATGGACACATAATTTTAAATCAAACGATATGAATATAAAAAAAATTTAGGTGGTACGGAATTAAATCATCAGTAGAAAATATAAAAAATTACATAAATTATATGAGATTATGAAATTTTCAAAAATACGACCACACTCCGACACCCCTCCATCCGTCCCGACCCCATGACAATGTGAAGCGAAGAATTTTGAGACAGTTCAGTTAGTTTAGGTAAAAAGTCCAGTTTTATTTGGTGACAGAAGAAAGGGAAATCGATTGTGTCTAACAACAGATTTCTTAACCCACTATTTTTTTTTGAATTAATTATTGATATTCGATCTATTGACTCACTATTTCAGATTGGGTACTGCAGAGGCGAGGACGATCTTTCCAATCCAGTTTGTTCCATTTGCAAATGCTAGGATTCGAATCCCTAACCTTGTTTAAAAAATCTAGTGTCCACTAGACCAACTGATTGTTGTTACATATGATATTTTTTTAAGCTCAACAAACATGATAGCATGCATATAAAGCAGTCGCATGGATCTTCTCTCGACTGTTTTACGACAACTTAACTAATTCCGACATATGATCGGTTCAAGTCTCCACCCATGTCGTTAAGAAAATCAGTTGTTAGACAATCAAACTCTCTTTATTTTAATAATAATCACCACCTAATAAGAATGCCGAAGTTCAAGTCTCAGAAGTCAGTACCAGAGGCAAAGCATTTAGCTAACCAAGCTTTGATTTAATGGAGATTTTCAATAAATTTTCTTTAATTTGCCTTGGTGTTTTCATTGTCGTTTGTTCTGCATTGTCTGCAAATGCCGAAGTTCACAGACATAAATTTGTTGTAAGTCTTCATTTCCTTCTTTTGATCTTAATTTCTTCGTTGTTTTGATTTGATTTAGGTCAAAGAGTTGATGTTGGTGATTTGAGTGAAACAGATTGAGGCAACAAAAGTGAAGAGGCTGTGCAAAACGCACAACACTATCACTGTCAATGGAATGTTTCCTGGACCGACCTTGGAGATCAACAATGGCGACACCCTTGAAGTTCTTGTTCTCAACAAAGCCAGATATAATGTCACCATCCATTGGTAATTCATTCATGCTTGGATGCCATCATCCTTATGGTTATTACTTTCTTTTAACATATGGTTATTTGCACATTTGGCATGTAGGCATGGTGTTCGGCAAATGAGAACGGGATGGGCGGACGGACCGGAATTTGTGACTCAGTGTCCGATTAGACCGGGAGGAAGTTACACTTACAGGTTTACAGTTCAAGGCCAAGAGGGAACATTGTGGTGGCATGCCCACAGTTCATGGCTTAGAGCAACTGTTTATGGAGCTCTCATTGTTCGCCCCAAAGACGGTGAATCCTACCCTTTCCCTAAGCCGAAACGCGAAACACTGATCCTTCTCGGTAATATACATCTTAACATCTGCAACTCTGTTTAGACTATGATTATAACTATGATGATCAAACTGAAATGCTATGTACATTTGATAATTATGATTAGGTGAATGGTGGGATGTAAACCCCATTGATGTTGTGAGGGAAGCAACAAGAACAGGGGCAGCTCCAAATGTCTCTGATGCATATACCATCAATGGCCAACCCGGTGATCTCTATAAATGCTCCTCCAAAGGTAATTTCCTTGATTCCCTTGGTTCAAACCGAGTATTAACCGTGATAACCGAAATTCAAACTCGAGTTACTTCAATTTACTTTTGCAGAGACTACGATAGTTCCGATCGACTCCGGCAAGACGAATCTCTTCAGAGTGATCAATGCAGCCTTGAACCAACCGCTTTTCCTCAAAGTCGCAAACCATAAGCTCATTGTTGTCGGTGCTGATGCTTCATATACCAAACCCTTTACCACTTCTGTCCTCATGTTAGGCCCTGGCCAGACCACTGATGTTCTGATCCGAGGTGATCAGAAACCGTCTCGATATTACATGGCGGCTCGAGCATACCAAAGTGCGCGAAATGCACCATTCGACAACACGACTACCACCGCCGTTCTTGAATACATATCGGCTTCCTGCAATACCAAAAAATGCAAGGCAGCCACTCCAATCATGCCTTCTTTACCAGCCTACAATGACACCAACACGGTCACAGCCTTCAGCCAAAGCTTTAGAAGTCGAGAAAAGGTCGAAGTCCCAACCGACATCGACAAAAGCCTGTTCTTCACAATCGGTCTCGGACTCAACAACGGCCCGCCGAATTTCCACAAATGTCGATGCCAAGGACCGAACGGTACACGTTTCACGGCAAGCATGAACAATGTCTCGTTGGTGCTCCCAAAGAACTTCTCATTGTTACAAGCTAATTCCAGGGGTGTTCACCACAGATTTCCCTGGAACCCCTCCGGTGAAATTCGATTACACCGGAAACGTGAGCCGATCGCTCTTTCAACCGGTTACAGGAACAAAATTGTACAAACTGAAGTATGATTCGAGGGTACAAATAGTGCTTCAAGACACAAGCATCGTGACACCAGAGAATCACCCTATTCATCTACATGGATACGATTTCTATATCATTGCACAAGGCTTCGGGAACTTCAATCCGAAAACAGACACATCGAAATTCAATCTCATTGATCCGCCATTGAGGAACACAGTGGGAGTGCCGGTGTACGGATGGGCAGACATCCGATTCGTAGCTGATAATCCAGGTAAAAACATCATTGAAAAAACTGTCTTTGTTTGAGGAAATCATTGATTTTGTTTCTGCTTTTGGTAATAACAGGAGTGTGGCTAATGCACTGTCATCTGGATGTTCATATCAATTGGGGTTTGGCAATGGCATTCCTTGTTGAAAATGGAGTCGGAGAACTACAGACAATCCAGCCGCCGCCGCCAGATTTGCCTATATGTTAAACACATAATTCTTCATCATCATCATCATCATAATCATCGCCAAAAACACTATAATTAGTGCAAATCATAACCCCAACAAGAAGGGTTAATTGCAAATTCATGGTTATTAGCAATTCTATTTGTTGGTGATTTGAATAGTGGCATACAAATCCATGGTTATTTCGTATTCTTTCATTACAGAAAACACATTAATGGTGATTTTGAAGCCTTTCCTTTTGAAATTCAGCCTTGTTTATTTCTTTTCATATTTTGTTAAAACAACTCGGATCAACTCAGCTCAGCTCCCATAACCAATAAATCCCAAAATATTAAAAATTAATGGCAAGAATCATTAGTCCTGAAAATTTAAAATAAATTTTCATATATTTTAGATTTTTTCTATGTATTTTCTATTGAAAATTTGTTTTCACCCCCCCTAAAATTTTAATTCACCCCTGCTAAGTTTAAGTTCGTCCCCCCTAACATAGAATCTTGCGTCCGTCCATGATCATACGCATCTTAACAGTATTGTCTATTGTGTTATCAGTAATAATATTATACAGAGAACGCCTACGATTACGTGAAATTAGCTAGACCTATTACTAGTGAATTAACTACGATAAATGATGGGGCTCGTTTTAGGTTTGGTGATTAAGAGATGAATGCTTGTATCAAAAGAGACTAACCGTTGTTACTTAAACTGATTCTATGCCTTTTGTTGTTGTTCCTCAGCATGGGACTGAACGAACTAATAAACCTAAACATTTTTGGATAAATTGTACGTTTAGTACCTAAATTATCAGTTTTGATATGTTTTAGGGGTTTTCATTAATCGGTTAAAACCGATTAAACCAGAATTTTTCGATTAATCGACCGGTTAACGGTCAAGGATTTTTTTCAAAGTTCGATTATCGGTTAATTAACCGAAATTTTTAAATACTTAATGTTGTGAAATTCGGGTTAATTTCCACCAATAACAGATTCACCGTGAAAACTATTATCTAGGTGACTAGTGTGAAAACGATTGTACTAAAAATCACCCCAAGGTAGATTCCCAGGAAAGAGGAGGGGTCACAATGGTCCCTCTTAAAACCCACTTTCCTTAGACAGAACTACCAAGACAAGTAATTTTAATAGGACAATAATTGACAACAACTATACCCGACAATAGCTATTAAATAGACATAAAAAGAGAACACCAAAATATTTCACTAATAGAGGAAATATTACAAAGAGAGAAAGAATACAAATAGCCTTTAAAATAGAAGAAGGCTTATATTTGTGGGATGATTAACTAAGGAGGAGGAGGGCTTTATTTATAACAAAAGAATTTCCCCTCCTCCTTATACACAACCAATGTGGGACTTTTGCCAAAAACCAACAAATCTCCACCTTGGCAAATTCCACACACATCTCTAAAAACAATCTTTTAATTTGTAACAATATTGACCAAATCTAAACAATGTTTAAACTTGACCGCAGTTACCACTTTTGTCAACATATCAGCAGGATTCTCAGTGGTCCGAATCTTCTGGATTATGACTCCACCTTCTTCTAGAATCTCTCGTACAAAGTGATATCGAACATCAATATGCTTCGTCCTTGCATGGTAAACCTGGTTCTTTGCTAAATGAATAGCACTCTGACTGTCACAGTGCACTTTGATGTGCTTTTGTTCCATTCCCAATTCACCAAGCAACCCTTGAAGCCAAATTGCCTCCTTCACAGCCTCTGTAACTGCCATATACTCTGCCTCTGTAGTAGACAAAGCCACTGTTGACTGTAAGGTGGACTTCCAACTGACTGGTGCCTTTGCAAATGTAAACACATAACCAGTAGTTGATCGACGCTTGTCCAAATCACCTGCATAGTCTGAATCACAATACCCAACTACACACTGACCATCTTGTTTGTCCTGCTGAAAGACCAAACCAACATCTACGGTGTTTAGAATATACCGCAGAATCCATTTCACAGCTTGCCAATGCTCCTTTCCAGGATCATGCATATACCTGCTCACAACCCCAATTGCCTGTGAAATATCGGGTCTCGTACACACCATTGCATACATCAAGCTACCAACAGCACTTGCATACGGAACCTTTGACATGTATTCCCGTTCTGCATCATCCTTAGGTGACATGGATGCACCGAGCTTGAAATGAGGAGCAAGAGGTGTACTAACTGGTTTTGACATCTCATTTATGCCAAAACGTTTTAGTACCTTCCTCAGATATTCTTTCTGAGACAAACAAAGCCTCCCCAATTTCTTATCCCTTGATATCTCCATGCCTAGAATCTTCTTCGCTTCACCAAGATCCTTCATCTCAAACTCCCTGTTCAATTGAGTCTTTAGTTTCGCAATTTCTGTCTGACTCCTGGAAGCTATCAGCATATCATCAACATAAAGAAGAAGATATATAGGATCCGTCTTCTAGCTCGCGTAAATACACACAATGATCATATTTGCTTCTTGTGTACTTCTGCCCTATCATAAACTTGTCAAATCGCTTGTACCACTGCCTTGGAGATTGCTTCAATCCGTACAACGATTTTTCTAATTTGCACACCATCTCTTCTTTTTCAGCAACTTTGAATCCATCTGGCTGAGTCATGTAGATTTCCTCATCCAAGTCTCCATGTAAAAATGCAGTTTTTACATCCATCTGAACTAGTTCCAAATCCAACTGCGCTACCAAAGCCAACAAAATTCTGATGGAGGAATGTTTTACAACTGGAGAAAATACTTCATTATAATCAACTCCCTCCGTTTGAGCGTAGCCTTTAGCCACCAATCTTGCTTTGTAGCGGATGTTATTCTTGTCAGGAAATCCATCTTTCTTTGCATATACCCACTTGCACCCAATTGCCTTCTTTCCCTTCGGAAGACTAGCTAGTTTCCACGTCTGATTCTTTTGAAGGGATTGCATTTCTTCATTCATGGCAATCCTCCACTTTTTATGTTCTGAACTTTGAACTGCTTCATTAAAAGTGGCAGGAACGTCATCAATTGCAATTGGTGATGCAAAAGACCATATCAGCATAACGAGCAGGTTGTCTAATGGTCCTCTTTCCCTTTCTGAGGCAATTGATTCATGTTGCTGTGGAGGTTCTTGGGTCTGAACCTCTTCTTCATCTGACTCTTCTTCTACCATAGGAGAGTCAACATCATTTTCTTTACTGGTTGGGACAAATTTGCTTCCTTCAAACTCCACCTTTTTGGGAGTTCCATCTGTCTGCTCCAATTTTTCTGAAGTCACCTTTCTCAACATGGTAGATTCATCAAAGGTAACATCCCTGCTGAAGATTATTTTCTTTGTTTCTGGACACCAAAGACGGTAGCCTTTCACACCAGAGGTGATCCCCATAAAAATCGCCTTCTTTGCTCTTGGATCCAGCTTTGACTCCTTAACATGGTAGTATGCAGTGGAACCAAACACATGTAAGGAATCATAATCTGTAGCAGGTACTCCAAACCATTTCTCTAATGGTGTTTTACCACCAATAGCAGTCGATGGTAAGCGGTTGACAAGGTGACAAGCATAGACCAAAGCCTCAGCCCAAAATTCTTTGCCTAACCCAGCATTAGACAACATACACCGAACCTTCTCCACTAATGTCCGGTTCATACGCTCTGCCACTCCATTCTGTTGTGGTGTACCTCTGACAGTGAAGTGCCTAACAATACCTTCCTCTTCACAGACTTTCAGAAATGGATCATTTTTGTACTCTCCACCATTGTCTGTACGGAGACGTTTGATTTTTCTGCCTGTTTGAGTCTCCATCATCTTTTTCCATTTAAGGAAAAATCCTAGCACCTCATCCTTTGTCTTCATTGGATACCCAAACTCTCCGGGAAAAATCATCAACAAAGGTGACATAATAGTGTGTTCCTCCCAATGAAGTTGTCTTGGAAGGCCCCCATACATCTGAATGAACATAATCCAAAATACCTTTAGTATCATGGATTGCTGTTCCAAATTTCACCCTCGTCTTCTTCCCTTTGATGCAATGCTCACAAAAAGCTAATTTGCAAGCCCGAGCACCCTTCAATAATCCTTGATCTATCAGTAATTTCAAGGATTTTTCACCAACATGCCCCAAGCGCATATGCCATAACCTGGTTGCTTCTGACTCCTGTTCATCAGTAGAAGCTGCCACTGCTGCTGTCCCAACAATTGTACTACCCAGAAAGTAATACACATTGTTTCTTTTTCGGATTCCCTTCATTATCACCAGTGCACCAGAGATAATCCTCATAATCCCATCTTTTGCCCTCACTTCTAAACCTTTTGACTCTAAGGTTCCCACAGAGATGAGATTTCTCATTAAATCTGGTACATAATGGACACCTGTTAAGGTTCTGATTGATCCATCCTGATTCCTCAAGCGAATTGAACCAATCCCAAGTGTGTCAAGAGGGGAATTATTTGCTGTGTAGACAATTCCACCTTTTAGTTCTTTAAAATCAAAGAACCATTCTCTATTGGGGGTCATATGGTGGCTACAAGCTGAATCTAACAGCCATGAACTGGAACAGCTGGTTGATGGCGTAGCAGCGAATGCGAAATCTGAATCTCCATCATCATACTCGACCACATTTGATTCTGAGACAGCCTTCCCCCTTTCAGGTTTGCCTTTATTCTTTAGCTTGGGACATTCTTTCTTCCAGTGCCCTTTTTCTCGACAAAAGCACATTCATCTTTGCTCAATCTGGACTTTGACTTCGATCTCCCTCTGCTTCCTTTATTCTGACTCTTGGAACGGCCTCTAACAACAAGAGCTTCTGCTTCGACACTTGTGTTTTCTTGTTTGTCTTTCTTTCTCAATTCATAACTATACAAGGCAGCAGTTACTTCACTGAGAGACACATCAACCTTCCCATGAAGTAGAGTAGTTTCAAGATACTCAAACTCATCAGGAAGTGATCCCATCAACATCAGAGCCAGATCTTCGTCTTCAAAAGTCACGTCCATATTCATCAGATCAGTCACCAGCTGATTAAAGCTAGTAATGTGATCATTCATAGTGGTACCTGGTACATAGTTGAAGCGGAACAGTCTTTTTTCATGTAGAGTTTGTTCTGACCGCTTTTCTTCAAAAATTTCTCCTCCAGTGCCTTCCACAATTTACTTGCAGAAGTTTCCTTAGAAAATGCATACTTCTGCTCTCTAGAAAGACACGATCGAATAGTACCACATGCCATTCTATTGATCCTCTTCCATTCTTTCTCCTCAACATCATCTGGTTTCTCTCCTTCAATAGCAATGTCTAGACCCTGCTGAAATAGGGCATCTAGAACCTCGCTTTGCCACATGCCGAAATGACCGGTGCCATCAAAAATCTCCACTGCAAATCTAACATTTGTCACAGCATTTCTTGCCAAAATTGAAGATGAAGAAGCGTCTGCCATTTCTGCTACAAATTCTATTTAATAGCTGCCAATGCAGAATGTCAATTATCCCAAGGAAATTTTTCTGATGTGGAAGATCAGCCTAAGCCGCAACCACAGAGCATACTAAAATAAACCAAGAGCGCTGATACCAATTGTTGTGAAATTCGGGTTAATTTCCACCAATAACAGATTCACCGTGAAAACTATTATCTAGGTGACTAGTGTGAAAACGATTGTACTAAAAATCACCCCAAGGTAGATTCCCAGGAAAGAGGAGGGGTCACAATGGTCCCTCTTAAAACCCACTTTCCTTAGACAGAACTACCAAGACAAGTAATTTTAATAGGACAATAATTGACAACAACTATACCCGACAATAGCTATTAAATAGACATAAAAGAGAACACCAAAATATTTCACTAATAGAGGAAATATTACAAAGAGAGAAAGAATACAAATAGCCTTTAAAATAGAAGAAGGCTTATATTTGTGGGATGATTAACTAAGGAGGAGGAGGGCTTTATTTATAACAAAAGAATTTCCCCTCCTCCTTATACACAACCAATGTGGGACTTTTGCCAAAAACCAACACTTAATATATTATTTATATATTACTTAGCTTCAGGAGTGTTTGAATTTCGGTTTTAACCGAATTTACTGAAAATATTAAATATTTAATATATATTATTTGAAATTTCAGTTGATTCGGTTAATTGAACGAATTAATCAAACTTTGTTTGGTTTGGTTAAAAAAATTCGAAAAATTTCGGTTCGGTTAACGGTTAAAAATAAAAAAGATTCGGTTAATGATTTTTGGCCACTTTAGTTTGGCCGGTTAACCGAACCGACCGATTGAACACTCAACTTGTCAAATTTTGATTGAAAATTTGTTGGTTACCAACTAAACAGGGAAGAGAAATATGAAACTAGGTTTTATTGGCTTGCATTGTACATTAACACATGACAGCAAGCACATTAAACTTTTGTTACACACATAGAACTTCTCCCAACTGTTTTACGACGGTCTAACTAATTTCAATTACAATAAAGTTTCAAATAACTGTTTTATGATAATTTTACATTCCGTAATCTTATTTTCTAATACAATATTATTTTCCGTGAATCAAATACATCTTAAGTATTAAATGTAATCACGAGATACATTATACTCTCGAGAATATAATTTAGATTCAAATATTGAAGATGATTATCTTAAAAGGAGCATACACGAACCTTAAACGTCGACAACAAGGACAAAAATTGTTTCTAAATTTAAGATGCCCCTTCAATAAGTTTCTCTTTGTAAGCAGTAGTGTGAGAATTGCATTACAAATTAACTATGGTGGGGGATACATTCAAATCTTTGGGTGCCTCTTTATAATATAATTAAAGAGTCTACCAATCCTTTTGAAGGAATTTGAATTATTTAAAAAAAAAATATTATTAATTTAACATATCTGTAGAATTTTTAAGGGTAAATTAAGCGTTTGTACTTAAACTATCAATTTTGATCCGTTTTAGTAGTTAAACTTTCAATTTTTTTTTCAAAACTATATCTAACGTTTAGTTTTTGTTTCGTCGTACCTCGTTGTTAAAAACTTAGCGGCACTACATTTTTTCGGGTAAAATACATCATTCATCACCGAACTATCTTCTCACTCCTATTTTGGTACTAAAGTTTGAAAATTTTCAAATTTATTCTTTATTGATAATTTTTGTGAAATGACATTTTTATTATTATTTTATTAATATATAATTAAAAATAAAGAATAAATTTGAAATTTAGAGTGATTAAATTAGGAATAATTTGAAATTTAAGTAATTAAATTAAAAATTTAAACTTTAGTGACCAAAATAGGAGTGAGAAGATGTTGAACGATAAATTATGCAATTTACCCATAAAAAGGTGCCACCTGCAAATCATCCGTTAAGTTTTTAATGGCAAGGTACTAAACCAAAATAAAAACTAAACGTTAGATGTGATTTTGAAAAAAAATAAAAGTTTAAGTATTAAAACGGACCAAAACTGATGGTTTAAGTACTAAACGCGTAGTTTACCCTTTACTTCATTACCACTGAAAATGACCAGCTAAGAATCATAAGTCTGCAACAAACTTCACCAACTCTGTGTTCCTCCCATTTTGTTCACCTATCTAATCCTTTTCCAGTCCCTTTCTCTTCATACATATAGTATCGATTTTTCTTCAAAGTGTATTACGAAGTAATATATGTTTAAAAATTTTAATTTATTAACGACATACACATATCTTATAGAAAGAACCGTTCGAATTAAAAATTAAAATCATTTTTATCACTAAAATCGCATAATAAAATTAATGTATTAGTTTTGTTATTCTTAGAGATGAATGCTTGTATTAAAAGAGACAAACCGTCGTCACTTAAACTTGAATTGGGGCATTGTAATGTGTTTATTAAGTATAATATTGTAAGCTTATTAACATGGCAAACGTTACCTATTTAAGTGTTCAGACTGTCAATAGCGATAATTTCCCTTATTAACTGACATGTGTCACAATCTGGTGATTTTTAAATTTATTTTTTCAAAATATTATTATATTTATAAAAAATCCTAATTTCTCTTAAATGATAAAACAACCCAAAATACCTAAAATCCTCAAATCCAATCCTTAACCCGCCCCTGCCCCCTTTTTGACCACGATCACCATCGTCGATGTAGTCCCTGCCATCCCCTAGTCATACGCCATCATAGTTGTCGTCGATTGGTCGTCAAGATCGCGTGAGATTGCGATTTTCATTCTAGGATTCGCGGGGTATAAAACGTTGATTCGCCGTCGATTTTTCACGATCTCATGGGGGTTTTGGTCATCGGGGGAGATGAGGTTGTGTGGAACTTCGTCGACGGCAAAGGCTGATGACCGGCGTGAGTTTAGAGGTTGAAATGAAGGTTTTCAAAGTTTTGGGTTATTTCAAAATGTTTATGCTTTTCTTTAAATATATATATATATATATATATATATATATAGTTTTAATTTGTAGTACAAAATTATCGAAAGAACAAAGGTTTTCTTGTTTTAATGCTCAAGGAACATAAATATGAAACCTCAATCATTCGACTAGGAAAAATCTGGAAAATACTACACGTGTCCGTATTAAATACACGCACTCAAAAGCTTGTGTTTTACTATGATTAATGCAAAATGCAAATGAAAAATGAGATCCTTTGTGGTTGATCAAACATGCATATGAAAAAACATTTTCTTACACAGATCTTCTCTCAACCGTCTTGTGTCAATCCTTCTCATTTCAACCTATGGCTGGTTGAAGTCTCCATCAGACATGTCGTTAACGCATCTGCTGTTGGACACAATCAAATTCTCTTCATTTTGCCACCTAATAAATCTACACTTTTGACCTAAACTAACTGAAAATTGATTGTCTCAAAAATCCCAACTTTCTATAAATACCCTTTTTTCCATGTCTCAAATCAGTACTCAAATCGCCAGAGGCAAAGCTTTTAGCTAACCAAGCTTTGATCAAATGGAGATTTTCAGGACATTTTCCTTCGTTTGCCTTGGTGTTTTCATTGTCATTTGTTCTGCGTTGTCTGCAAATGCTGAAGTTCATAGACATAAATTTGTTGTATGTGTCTCCGTTTCTTTCTTTTGATCTTGATTTGTTTTTATATGATTTGAACCAAAGAGTTGGTGTTGGTTGTTTGAATGAAACAGGTTGAGGCAACAAAAGTGAAGCGGCTGTGCAAGACGCACAACACTATCACTGTCAATGGAATGTTTCCTGGACCCACCTTGGAGATCAACAATGGCGACACCCTTGAAGTTCTTGTTCTCAACAAAGCCAGATATAATGTCACCATCCATTGGTAATTCATTCATGCATTCATGCCATCATCCTTATGGTTATTACTTTCTTTTAACATATGGTTATTTGCACATTTGGCATGTAGGCATGGTGTTCGGCAAATGAGAACGGGATGGGTGGACGGACCGGAATTTGTGACTCAGTGTCCGATTAGACCGGGAGGAAGTTACACTTACAGGTTTACAGTTCAAGGCCAAGAGTGAACATTGTGGTGGCATGCTCACAGTTCATGGCTTAGAGCCACAGTTTATGGGGCTCTCATCATCCGTCCTAGAGACGGTGAATCGTACCCTTTCTCTAAGCCGAAACGCGAAACACCAATCCTTCTCGGTAATATACATCTTAGCATCTGCAACTCCGTTTAGAGTTGAATCGTGAATGGTGATTAAAATGAAATGTTAAGTACTTTTGATGATTATGATTAGGTGAATGGTGGGATGCAAACCCCATTGATGTTGTGAGGGAAGCAACAAGAACAGGGGCAGCTCCAAATGTCTCTGATGCATATACCATCAATGGCCAACCTGGTGATCTCTATAAATGCTCCTCCAAAGGTAATTTCCTTGATTCCCTTGGTTCAAACCGAGTGTTAACCGTAATAACTGAAATTCAAACTTGAATTTCCTATATTTTTACAGGGACTACAATAGTTCCCATCGACTCCGGCGAGACGAATCTCCTCAGAGTGATCAACGCCGCCTTGAACCAACCACTTTTCTTCAAAGTAGCAAACCATAAGCTCACTATTGTTGGTGCTGATGCTTCCTATACCAAACCCTTTACCACTTCTGTCCTCATGTTAGGCCCTGGTCAAACCACTGATGTTCTGATCCGAGGTGATCAGAAACAGTCTCGGTATTACATGGCGGCTCGAGCCTATCAAAGTGCGCAAAATGCAGCATTCGACAACACGACCACCACCGCCATTCTTGAATACAAATCGGCTTCCTGCAATACCAGAAAATGCAAGGCAGCCAATCCAATCATGCCTTCTTTACCGGCCTACAATGATACCAACTCTGTCACAACCTTCAGCCAAAGCTTTAGAAGTCGAGAAAAGGCTGAAGTCCCGACCGATATCGACGAAAGCTTGTTCTTCACAGTTGGTCTTGGACTCAACAACTGCCCACAGAATTTCCCCAAGAGTCGTTGCCAAGGACCAAATGGTACACGTTTCACAGCAAGCATGAACAATGTCTCGTTCGTTCTCCCACGGAACTTCTCTTTGTTACAAGCTCACCAACAAGGAATTCCAGGGGTGTTCACCACAGATTTCCCAGGAACCCCTCCACTGAAATTCGATTACACCGGAAACGTGAGCCGATCGCTCTTTCAACCGGTTCCGGGAACCAAGTTGTACAAACTGAAGTATGGTTCAAGGGTACAAATCGTGATTCAAGACACAAGCATTGTGACACCAGAGAACCACCCTATTCATCTGCATGGATACGATTTCTATATCGTTGCAGAAGGTTTCGGGAACTTCAATCCTAAAACAGATACTTCTAAATTCAATCTTGTTGATCCACCTTTGAGGAACACGGTCGGAGTGCCGGTGAACGGATGGGCAGTCATTAGATTCGTCGCCGATAATCCAGGTAAAAACATCATTTCAACTATTCTTTTTTCTCTAACGGAATCATTCGCTTCATGTTTTCATTTATTGAAACTGTTTTGGGAATAACAGGAGTGTGGCTAATGCACTGTCACCTGGATGTTCATATCAATTGGGGTTTGGCAATGGCATTCCTTGTTGAAAATGGAGTTGGAGAATTACAAATCATACAGCCACCGCCTTCAGATTTGCCTATATGTTAGAGAGAATTCATCATCATCATCATCACCAAAAACACCATAATTAGTGATAATCATAAGACCAACAAGAAGGGTTATTACAATTTCCTTCTATCAGTATTTTTGTCATTTTTTTTCTGCATTAGGGAAACTAGTTTCCTCTGTTCCATTGTTTTGTTTCCATAGCTGTATTCTTTTCATTACAGAAAACATTAAAAATAGTTGTATTCTCCTCTTTGTTTCCTGACAACTGTTGTATTCTTTTCATATCAGAAATAAACATGCATGCATGTATGTATGTATGTGTATGTATGCTGTATGCATGCTTTCAAAGAGGCCAAATATTTGAATTGAAAAACAATCTTTTCGCTACTGAATCAATTGCAAACAACACCTATTCTTTCCAGGGAATAGAAAGACTCAAAATTAATAGCTAAAGATATCTTGTAAAAATAAAAGAATCAAATTACTCTCTCTAATCTCTAATGCCTAATATATAAACCCTTGTTTGTCACTCGCTTGTTGAAGGAACTCCAGCTCCATCATCACCAGAAGGTGCAGAACTGGCAGGTGTGTTTGGTCTGATCTCTTCTAGCTGCTGGAGAACCTGTTGAACTTCGGGTCTTGCCGATGGCGATGGATCTACACAGTGTAAACCCAGTTTCAAAGTGTTGAGTAACTCATCACCGATGGAAGATGCATCCCTCATTAACTCCAGATCAAACACTTCGTTCGTCCACTCTTCTTTGACTATGGAGGCAACCCATTGTGGCAAATCCACTCCATTCATTGCCTCTCCAGGGGATTTCCCTGTTAGGAGTTCTAAGATGATGACTCCAAGGCTATAGGCATCGGTTTTTGTGTTAGCTTTCTTAAGCTTGGAAAGCTCCGGTGCTCGGTAACCTAATGCTCCTGCAGTCGCAATTACATTCGCATTTGCAGCAGCCGTCATTAGACGAGAAAGTCCAAAATCGGCTATTTTAGCGTTCGTGTCCTCATCAAGTAAGACATTGCTTGATGTAAGGTTCCCATGGATGATGTTTTCTTGAGTGTGAAGGTACACCAGCCCTCTTGTAACACCTTTTGCTATTCTCATCCTTGTCGGCCAATCAACCGGTGTCTCAGGCCCTCGAGCTGCCACAAGAATCCATGTTAGAACACATAAGCTTTTAATTATTCTAAATACTTTGAATTTTACTTACCATGAAGGAATGTTGCAAAACTCCCTTTAGGCATGTAATCGAAAACAAGAAGCTTTTCTCCCTTAGGCCCCAAGTAATAAGCCCTCAACGCGAGAAGATTCGGGTGCCGGACTCGGCCGAGCAGATTGACCTCACTTTCGAATTCCTTTTGGCCTTTGGTAATCTTTTCTCTTAATCTCTTTACTGCTACCTGGTTCCCATCCTCTAATGTGGCCTTATAAACAGTCCCATAAGTACTTTTCCCCATAATCTCAGCAGTGGCACATAAAAGATCATCAGCAGCAAACACCATGGGACCATCAAAATGAACTAGTTTCCCACCAGTTTCTCCTCCTGCTTCGACTTCACCGGCGGAGGGCGGAGTCCCCTTCTCACCTCTTGCGGCTGCAGCTGAAGCGGAAGCGGCTCGGGTTGTTGTTCCACCGTCTTTTCCTTTCGATGCAGCCCTTCTTCTAATCAAGCAACACAGAAGAATCAAACATAGGACCAGAAGAACTATGAGAAGGGCAGCAGCACCAATCAAGATTATATCTTTGGTACTCAATTTTTTGTTCTTATGTCTCGGTTTCGCCGACGGCGAAGAAGGTAGATTTTGTAAAGGTGCAGGAGAAGGGCATGGAAGTGATCCCCTATACCCACATAACTCAATATTCCCAACAAAAGAGCTTCCATTGAACTTTTGAGACAGTGGAGCTGGAACAGGACCAGATAAGTTGTTATATGAGACATTGAAAGAATTAAGACCTTTGAGATTTGCCAGAGAAAATGGAATTTCACCAATGAACTTATTCTCAGACAAATCAAGTTTAATCAAACTGGAAATGTTCCCAACAGATGCTGGAATTGGACCACTCAACTTGTTTCTCCTAAGAACAAGAACTGAAAGGTTATGTAAATTTTGAATGGATTCTGGGATTTGGTCTTCAAGGTCATTGCTTTCAAGGTTCAAAACAACAAGAGAAGAAAGATTGGAGAGACTAGCAGGCAAGATTCCATTGATTGCATTATGAGAAAGGTCTAGATTTCTAAGCCTAGAAAGCTTCTGGTGACCCCAAGAATCTGGGATTGGACCAGAAAGGTTGTTGTGTTGAAGATCAAGGAAAATAAGAGAACTCGAACGAGTGAAACTAACCGGAACCGATCCAGAAATCGAATTGAAGCTCAAGTTGAGCCTGTAAAGCTTAGTAGAATTAGCAAGACTCTCAGGGATTACACCGGTGAGTGAATTGTTGCTAAGATCAAGAGTTTGAAGCAAAGGGGATGAGCCTAATGTAGCAGGGATCGAACCCGAAAGCCGATTGTTGAAGAGTTGAACACCTCTAAGATCAGGAAGAATGCCTAATGCTCGAGGGATCGATCCTCGAAGGAGATTATCGTGGAGGCTAAGCTTACGAAGAGCTTGAAGCTGACCGATTTTCTCAGTGATTCTTCCACCAAATCCTTTCCATGGAAGTTGAATAACAATGACTTGACCCTTTGCACACTTGATCCCGACCCAACCGCCGGAACAAGCGCCATAGCCGGAATCGTTCCAGCTTTTCAAGAACCCTTTGGAATCAATCAGCTCTTGCTTGAACGCTTGAAGTGCTTGGAAGTCAGCTGCCGTGACAACAACACCGTCCCAGCCTTGATCACTTGAAACCTGTTCGATGAAGAAGCAAACAAGAAGCAGGTGGAGAAGAAAGAAAATGTGGGTAAAAGGAGAAATACCCTTTGGTTTGTCCTTCTGTTCCTGTATTGCCATTAAATGAGTGGCAAAGAGCTTAACAAAAACAGAAGAAAAAGAAGAAGAAGGGAGGTTAAGTGAAGTTTGAAATCATCAAATGAAGTTTTAACATGAGGTGGGGTTTTACTGGGGAAGCACCACGTGAAGATCTCTGTAAGAGAGAATCTTTTGGTATTGGGACCAAAAAAAAACCTTAACAGCAGACAAATGTCTGGTGAAGATGCAATAAGGGAACAGAGGCTCTTAGCCTAACGGCTAGTTTTTTTTTTGGGGGTACTAACAATGGGGTGTTTTTATTGCTGTTGGCGCTCCTCTTATAACGGCTATCTTTTTTTGAAATGGGACCTACCGAAGAGATACCTGCAGAGGATTATAATAGTACTCTGATTCAACATGTATTAAATATAATTTCTTGAATCATATTTTTAAACTAAACTAAAATGGTATTTTAATTATTGAAATTAAAATCACGAACCAAATTACTCCAGTGATTAAATAAATTATTATTATTCCTAAAGCTTATGGGTTCGAACACCAACGACTATAGCATGAGTGATTGAACATTTAATGTTGAGGGTATCTAAAACAAATATTACATTGTTAATAACCTTAACTTATTCAAAAAAATTATTGAAATTAAAAAAATTATAAAATAATCATTAAAATTTATAAATTTATCAAGATTTATCATTATTTGATGTATAATAATTATTTTATAAATTTAATTATCATTTTATAACTTTTAAAAATTTTAATATTAAAAATATATTTTATAATAATTTTATGAGAATTTATGTATTTTTTTCTATTAAAATTTAGGATAAAATACGCAAATGATCTCCGACCATAAGACATTGCCTTATTGAGTATTCGACTATTAAAAGTTACAAAATGATCTTCTGACTTAGTATATTGTTTTATTGAGTCCTCCGACTATTAAAAGTTAAAAAACATCACTCAACTATTCAGATGTCCCAAACTCGTCCTTTTTTATTTATAAAATGGAAACCATCTGAGTTTGAAGTTAACTTATTTACATTATGTTGTCGAGCCAGTGCTTAAAAGCAATGACGATGCCACTAGACAACATTAAAATATGATTTTATTATATATCAATCAGTAAATTAACATCTAGCTTGAAAAATTATCGATTTTTTTGTTAGAAAAAGACAAACTTGAAGCATAAGAGTTATCGGATAACCATTTAGTAACTTTTAATAAACGAATGACTAAACAAAACAATAACTATAATTGAAAGATTATTTTGTAATAGTCGAAGTACTCAATAAAACAACGTATCAAATAAGGAACCATTTGTGTACTTTACCCTAAAATTTATCTTGCTAATCAAATGTTGGTATGGCGTTTACAATTGACAAAGGTTAGTCCGTGTGGTTAGTTCAGCTGATTGTATCAATAATAATCAAAGTTTGAGTCTTATCAATAACTTCATTTCAATTTTAGCTTAAATTGCTTATATTAATTCCACATTAAAATGAAAAAAAAAGATATTCAAATTTCTACTTAACCATATATCTTCTAATAAGAGATTAATAATCACTGCCAATGATAATTAAAACAGAATTCGAACTTTAATAATGAATTTTTTTACAGTAGCTTAATATAAGATCAAGGAAAGACACGACCGAAGATGTTATAAACAACATAACATTTTAGGTTGAAAATGTCAATTTTTTAACATTTTTTTGTTCAACCGAAAATGTTATGAAAAAGATGACTTTCAGTTGCAACTAAAATGTTACGAAGAATGTTTGCACCCGAAAAATATATATAAAAAAATAACATTTTAGATTCTCAGCAACCTGAAATGTTATGTTTGTTTATAATAATTTTGATCAAATCTTTCTTTAATATTATATTAAGTTGATATACAGTAGAACTCCCGAATTTTCGCTTCAAAAGGTAAATGGACAAAGATGTTTAAATATTGGGGTTTTGAATAGAAAAAAAAATCAAATTTTGATGGTGGGTGAGGATTTCGAGGAAGTGGCTTTTGGTTGATACGAGGGTAAGGTGGGAAATGATTACGTGCGACAACCTTAATATACAGTTAAAAAAATGTATTATCGATTTTGTTATTATTTAAATAATAAAATCAATAAAAATTTACCAGAAATATTATTATTTCAACCGGATGAAATAATATTTTAGATTAGTGCAAATAATTTACCAAAAAATGTATTATCGATTTTGTTATTATCGATAATTCTACTTAACGTTTATAAAAAAATGTATTATCGATTTTGTTATTTCCGTTCCTACTTAACCTTAATAATAGTGTATTATCGATTTTGTTATTATATATAACGTTTATAATGTGTAGAATTACATATTATTTAAATAATAATGTTGAACAAGACCTAAGACTTGTCTACAATCGAATTGTTGCTCAATGAGGCTCACTCCCTCCTTGATGATAATTCTTCTTTCAAAGTACATTATGTTTGCAGGGATGCAAATAGAGCAGCTCACACACTGGCTCAATGGGCTTTATCGAACTCCAATCCGATTTGATTTTTCTTGAATGAACCTGATTGTATTAAGTAAATTGTCATCATTGATGCTATAAGAATATAATTTATTATTTTCTTTTAAAAAAGTCTCAACAATAAATAGAAAAGGAGAAGAAATACAATTATATGTAGTAAGAGACTTAAAACAATATCTAATCTCATCAAAATCAAATTTCCCAAGAAATTATTACAGAATCCAAATCAAAACAACAAAAAGATCTAACTCTTAATCCAAGTTCAGATTCAAATCTACATAAGAAGGACATATAGACATGGTTTTCATAATCGGACCGGTTAGCGAACCGGCCATATTACCGGTTCACTAGTTCAATCGGTCGAACTGGTCCGACCGGTCGGAAGAACCGGACGACATCATAATTGTTTAAAAAATTAAATAAAAATATCAAAAATATTTAATAAAAAATAATTTTTTATATCACAAATCATATTTAAATCAAATCATAACATATATAAGTTAAAAACCATAAAATCAAGTGAAACAAAATGATTCAAATTAACTACAACATAATATTTAAGGTAAAACATATTAAATAATAAATATAATTATATAATTATAATTAAAAAATAAATTTGGGGCTAAAAAAATCATAACAAAATGATTTAATTTTTTTAAAAAAACAATCTCACATGGCTAAGAAACATAGAAAAACATCCCAAAAGTCTAAAGAGTAAAAATATGAGAACAAAATAATCTCACATGGCTAAGAAACATAGAATATCATATCAACTAACTTCTATAAATAATAGAGGTATTTTGACATTCAAAATCATGGAGTCTTTTGGTGAGCATTGATTGAACTATTTTTTCACTTTAATCAAGTTCGAATTTTAGGCTTCAATCGAGCTTCTAATTTTTTTTAGTTCAAGACTTTTCGAGTTCAAGTTTCAATATTATATTTCGAGTTCGAGTTGAACTTGATAATTTTTAGCTCGTGAGTTTGAGTTGAGTTGAGCTTACTTTTAAAGTTTTCAAGTTCGAGTCGAGCTCAGTAATACTCGAGTTCGACTTAGCTCGTTTAACAAATGACGTCGTTTGGTTTAATTTAAAAAAAAAAAAAAAACAAAATTGGCTGTTTTTTTCGATTTTCAGCCGATCCGGTTCGAACGGTTCAGCGATTCTGGCCGGTTCACTAATAACAGTTCAACCGGTGTAAATTGAACCGGACTAGACAACGATTCCCGGTTGAACCGACCGATCCGATCCGATTTTCAAAACAATGCATATAGAGCAACGATTGAATATTCTAAAGTAAATCCTATTCGATTTTCCATAAGAGATTGAAGTAAAAAAAAAAATCATAAGCATGTCATGCTTGAAAGACCTGTTGTTCACACGCGTGAGGCAACTGCAGGGCCTGCCGCAGCCGCAGCAGCAGCAGAGGAGGCGCCCCCGCCAGGGAAGGAGAGGAATCCCGAGTTCGCAGGCTCCTGCTCGTCCAAGAACAAGTCCTCTGGAACCCTAAAAGCACCGTGTAAACAAACAATGGCGACACCGACCAAGAGCGCAGAGATCAAGAGCAAACAACGCTGGTCAAGGGGACGACGAAGATGGTCAACAACATCAAAGCAACGCCTTATATTCAAGAGACCATTTTATAACTTTTAATAATTTAATAACTCAACAAAATAACATCCTATATAGTCAGGACCATTTGCATACTATGTCCAATTTTTTTCACCGATTTTTTAATAAGAAAAGGTTTTTTTTTTAATTTCATCTCCCTTATTTAACTTTATAAATTTAAAATCATTGTATTAATCTAAAGGTAAATTATGATTTTAGTATCTAAACTATCAGTTTTAGTCATTTTTAGTATCTAAACTTTCATTTTTTCAAATTCATACCTAAAATTTATTTTTTGTTTCATTTTAGTGCATGCTGTTAAAAAACTTTCGTTTTTGTTTCATTTTAGTACCCGTTCAAAATTTAACGTTAAGTTTTGAAAAGATTGAAAGTTTAAGTACAAAAAGAGACCAAAACTAATAGTTTAGGTAATAAAATAAAATTTAGTTTTTATCAACATGGTTCTAAAATGAAATGAAAACTAAACGTTAGGTATGATTTTGAAAAAATTAAAAGTTTAAGTACTAAAACAGACCAAAACTAATAGTTTAGATACTAAAAACATAATTTATCCTAATTTTTAAAGTCGTCGTTCATTTCAAATTTTAATGATTAAGATAGAATCAATTCTAAAGGAGTAATTCACCATAACACATTATCTATATTTTATTTTATTATTTTATTTCTTTATTTTTTTCTATTGTCAAAGGTAATATGTATGTTTGATGTGATAATTTTGTTAAACTTCAAGGAATGAGTTAGCTGAAAGCAAATATATATATATATATATATATATATATATATAGAGTTGCGTACGTATATGTTAATATATATATATATTTATGTTTCCCATATTCAAAGAGATTCATTTTCCAGGAAATAAAATAAAGGTTTCAGCCTCCGGTGTCCGGTCTGCTTTCAGTCTTCAGTTTAGCAAAGAATTTGTGAACAGATTCAGGAACATGGCGAGTAACGATGTAATGATCAAGGTTGTCGGGGACCGGTTTTGTCTCCCATACACGACGGAGCTTTTCGTGAAGGAGAAAATACAATCGCCTTACAGTTCACACTATGATGTTTTCGACAGCACCGGAAACACTCTGCTTCGAGTCGACGGCGGTGCCAGGAACTTAAAGCGGCGAAGGGTTATGTCGGATCCCGCCGGCTTCCCCGTCATCACTATACGCGAGCAGGTCAGCAAGGCCCGGAAATTCCAAACACGACACGATCACACGAGCCGGGACGAAGTTATATTTTGATCACCTAATTTTATTTCTTATTCTCTATCGTTAATTATAATTTATATCTTTTGAGTCGGCATCCATGTCTGGTTAATGAAGAATGACGTTATAGGGTAACGGAAAATTGCAGAATCCAATTTCGTGGAAACAGGAATGGCGAATTCACGAAGGCGAAAGCTCGGATTCGAACCACTTTCTCTTCCGCGTAAAACGATCGAGTGGTTCCCATTTCCGAGACCTCGATGTTTACTTAGGTAGCAGGGACGACCGGGGTGCCGGCGATTTTCATGTGACAAGGGGTATTGGATTTGCTTCTCTTTCGTGCAAAGTTCGGAGAGGGAACTCGATCATTGCCGAGGTATTAAATTTGGCTTTTACATGGGATTTAAAGATGGTATGGTCTAAATCCGTATTACTTGTGGTAATAATAAAATCACAGGTTAAGCACAGTTGCACATGGAAAAGCTTTATGGGCAGAGAGAGTTTCAAAATAAAAGTTAATGCAGAGGTGGACTATGCCTTCATTGTAGCTGTGGTGGTGATTATGCAGGGAAACAAAAACATATAATCTTCAACTCGGAGAGTTTTCTTTCTTTTTAGGATTAATTATAAAATAAGTGTCCAAATTATATAATTTTCTCCAAATACGTGCCCTAACATTTTTTGAATCATATAGGTGCCTAACGTTACAAACGTAACTACTTTAGGTGCTCGGACCGTAACTGCCGTTAAGTGATACGTGTCACATTTTTGTAATTTTGATTTTTTGAAAATACTAATAATATTATTATATTTATAAAAAAACCTAATTTCTATTCAATTACAAAAAAAAAACTCTAAATCCCTAAAAATCCTAAATCCCTAACCATAACCTATCGACAACCGCCACCGCCGATGATGTAGTCCCTTCCATCTTCCTAATCATATGTCTTATAGTTGTTGTTGATTGACTGTCGGGATAGCGTGGAGTTGTGACTTTTAACATAGGGTTCGCGGTGTACAAACGTCGATTGATTGCAATTTCGTAGGATTATTGACCGTCGAGGGAATGTGAGGTCAGATGGAGCTTCGTCGACAACAAAAGGTTGTTGTCGGCATGAAAGTTTTGGGATTTTTTCTCAAGTATTTAAAAAACATATAAGTTTAATTTTTTAATTTTAAATAAAATTTTTAAAATGACCAAAATGTGACATGTGTCCTTTAGAGACATAATTTAACGGTAGTTACGGACCGTGCGCGTAAAATGATAATGTTTGTAACGTTAGACACTTGGATGATTCAAAAAAAATTGGATACCTATATAGGAAAAACTGTATAATTTGAACACTTATTTTATAATTAAGCCTTTTTTGTGAAGTTTATCAGATAGTTTGTATGAACTTTATCTTTGTTGTGTGATCACGTTTATGATATTTGAATACGATGTGTCCAGTTCCTTTTTTGGATCATTTCAATTTACGTTAGCTTCGAGTTTTGGTCATTTCACTTGGATTCATTTTAAGTATGAATCATACTTTCAACGATTTAACAATGACTTACTTAATCATCTTGTCGCAGCCGTTGATGATTGAATCCGTGACTTTTAGGAACAACAATGATTCCTTTAACCACTTAAATATAAATTGATTTGTGTAACTTGAAAATAAAAACTTTCAAAACCAGTCCACACGTTAGTATATTTCATGGTTCAGTCATTCAAACACTCAATTAACATCTTTCAGGAGAAAAAAAAAACATAACAGCTTCTTATTGAACTTTAAACTTCATTTTTTAATTATTTCTTACATAGTTCTTACCTTCAACTTGTTTAATAATTGTATATATGTATATATATATTTGGCCACGTACATCTGATTTTCTTTTTCAAGTTTCCCATATTCGAAGAGATTCATTTACCAGGAAAATAAAATGGTGTCGGGTCTGATTTTAGTTTTCAGTTC
Organism: Hibiscus syriacus; assembly: GCF_006381635.1. NCBI lineage: Eukaryota > Viridiplantae > Streptophyta > Magnoliopsida > Malvales > Malvaceae > Hibiscus > Hibiscus syriacus. Next base: position 601,290 of record NW_024062970.1, read on the forward strand.
AGCAAATAATTTGTAAACAGCTTCAGGAAAATGGCAAGTAAACATGAGATGATCAAGGTTGTCGGTGATCGCTTGTTATGCGGTTCCCTTCCTTCGTGGCAAAGGGCTTGGAAAATCATACAACATGGCGAAGGGTGTTCGATGAAGGCCTTAGGGGGCCAATTTGCTGCGAAAATTAGGGACTCTTTCATCAAGAAACGTATATGGCTTGGTGCTTCCGGCACCTATGAGGAAGCTACTGCTGCTGTTGAGGGCAAGAAATGCGAGTTCGAGACGATGAAGGTGGCCACGGATAATAGGAACTCGTTGGTAGTTCCATTGGCTCGAACAGCAGCAGCAGCAGCAGCTTTCTCATCAATGTCGAAAGTACCAAGCCATATGCGTTTCTTGGTGAAAGAATCTCTAATTTCTGCACCAAATTTGCCCCAAGGCCTTCTCCGAATGCCCTTGGACATGGTGCAAGATTTTCCAAGTCTTTTGCCATCTTTTTTTGACAAACCTAAGTGAACCGCAGAACAGGTTTGAAAAATCGCCTGAATCCCATAATCCGGTTTTTGGCTTTGTTCATCACCTTCTTCTTCTTCGTTAGCGGCTGAATCTGTAGAGTAAGGAGACCACCGCTTAACATTACGAAAGCCGACAACAGCAACTCGTGGAAGAGACCAATTGCGACAACCTTTGCCCATCATTAATCTTATCTGATCTGATTCATTGCCTATCATACTAATAATCCTCTGAAGTAACTCTAAAGATGAATATGGATCATGTCGATGATTAATTTGAATAAATTTTTTGTTTGATCTGACTTCACTTAACATATATATTCTGTAAAATAGGAATCTAAATTTGAATTTTATTCAAATTTTTTTTAAAAAATAATCTGGTTGAACCCCTGAATTCCATCTTCGTTCATGCAAGAACTAGTGCGTGCAAGATGAAAAACATTAAAAGAAAAAACTTTTGAAAAGGGTAAACTACATATTTACCACCTAAATTATTAGTTTTTATCCGTTTTAATACCTAAACTTTAATTCTTTTCAAAACCATACCTAACGTCAAGTTTTCATTTCATTTCCGTACTCACCGTTAAAAGCTTAACGTGTTTAGTACCTAACTATCAGTTTTGGTCCGTTTTAGTACCTAAACTTTTAATTTTTTCAAAACTTAACGCTAGATTTTGAACAGGGTAATAAAATAAAACAAAATCTACAATTTTTTACAGGTGAGATAATGAAATGAAACAAAACTAAACTTTTGGTATGGTTTTGAAAAATTAAAAGTTTAAGTACTAAAATAGATCAAAGCATAGTTTAAAAAAAATAGAATAGAATAACAATATTAATCAAGTTTAGACTAATTAATTAAGGTAAAAGATGGATAAAAAGCATAGTTTTATTGGACAATATAGCGACAATACATCATAGAAATACCAACAAATCACCAAACACACTTCCAAATACATTGGAAAACACACTTCCTCGACGGTGGCCGAGTAGACCAAAAGATGACCCAAATCAACTATGCTCTCTTATTTCCTCTGTTTATCCTAAACTAAAGACTACTTTAGCCAAAAATAACCTAAAAAGTTATTTAAAAAAAAAAAAAACAAAACTCATTTCGAAGCAAAATAAGCCTAAAAGTCACTCTTTTTTGTCGATCATCAGCGAAGACAACCTTCCCCGAACGACGTGAGTGTTCGGAGACAACCCAAGCATCTTAGGTAAGAGAGAAAACAAACCATTTTTTTTCTTTTTTACATGCATTCGAAATAAAAAACTAGAAGGGAAAAAAAGCTACCTTGAACTTTTTTTTGTATTGATTTCGAATTTTCCAAGATTATATCTTTGGGAGGGGATTTTATAGAACCTTTCCTTGTTATAAATGGTAAGATTGTTTTTTGATCTTTGCTTTGTCCTTGTTTGCTTTTTTTGTGCTTGATGGCAGAGGGGTAAAAATGTTTTACCCTGAGGCATGTTTGATAGCTTCTGGTGACCGGCGCAACTTGAGGCGGCGATGGTAGACCTCGGGAACATGAGAGGTCTCGGGCGCATGACGCGTGGAGTAGGACGTGGCAATTAAACAGTCGCGTGCGTGGCACGTGGGGGCGGCGAGAGTAGCTAAAGTTTAGGGAAAACCCTAGCTTGGAGCAATCTTGGTCGTTGATCCCTCCAGATCCAACGGTTATGGCTTGGCGGCTGATGGCTTGGAAGATGATTAGGGTAAAACCCTAGATTTTTGTTTGGGCCAATTTTTTTTGGATAAATTGAATTTTATTATCCAAAGAAGCAATACATGCTACAAAAACATCCCAATAAGGGAGTAACAGTTGTGTACAACCAAAAATTAGTCTATACCCCAATAGTTACAGAGAGAAGCATTAACATCATCAAGTCTATTAATATTTCTACCAATTAGCTGAATTCGGACAAATTTCTTGATGTTTTTCAAAAGTTGATCCACATCTCTAGTTCGATTTTGGAATATTCTTCTATTTCTTTCTTTCCAAATCAAGTAGATATAAGTATTCCATGCAGGCTTCATCACAGTGGAGATGAGTGATTTAGCTTTCCATTCTCTACAAGGCCAGTCCAGCCTTACTTCCCAAGACATTTGTAATTGAGTGAGCTGCAATATTGATTTCCACAGAGTTTTAGCAAAATTGCAGTCTGCAAACAAGTGATCTCTAGTTTCTATTTCCTCATTGCAGAAAATACATAGTCCATCAGTTGGAATTCCCATCTGAGAGAGTTTAGCTCGTGTTGGAAGCCTATCAAGAATGGCCATCCAAGTAATCACACTTGCTTTAGGAATATGGAGGGGAAACCAAACCACTTTGTGCCATAGAACCTTGTTATGTTTTTCTCTAATTTCTTCCCATATTTTCTTAGTCTTCGAAACACCTGCATCGAGAATGGGACGGGCTTCTGTTCTCAGCTTTAACAGTTTGTTTATACCCCAGCTGTCGGTGGGTCTTTCACTCAAATCATTAAAATCTTTGTTCTTGATTACATAATGATTTTATCCACACAACCCAGAGAGAACCTTCTCTAGCAAGAATATTCCGTATGAGCTGAATCATACAAGCCTTGTTCCAAGTTTTGGGCCGATTTTTGGACCTTGTAATTAATATTTTTTTGGATGCATTTGATTTAATAATAATAATATAATATAATAAATATAATATATATAATAAGTATATATCCGAATCCAAAAATGGTGATCACACGCATCATGCGTGTTTTATTCTTTTTTGGACAAAGTTTTCATTTTCTTTTTTCATTTTTAGCCCTTACTTTTATTATTCTTTCATTTCGGTCCAATCCAACTTCCTTCTGCCACATCATATTTCCTCAAGAATGCATCTTCTGTCGTAATAATATAAGACGCTTCCTACAAAAACGAATCTTTACTTATGTGACAGAAACTAATGTCAAATCAGAAATTAGTCGATTTTAGGTGTTTAAATGATAAATAATTTTTTTTGTCCGGCGGAGATTAAATTGCCAGGACAATACCCGGAACAGACTTTCCAACCCTGTTGGAAGAGCTGCTCTCCCATACAGAAGGGCAATGCAGCGTGGTAACCTCAGCCGCCGATGACGATGGCGACGGATTGTAGTCAGACGGTGTAGACGGGGTTGAGTTTCCGAGTCGGGCAACGGTAAGAGAAGTGTTCAAGTACTCCCTCACTTGGGTGATTATCCCATCCACCACGGTCCAAGCGTGAACCCAGGAGGTTGAACGGCTGTTATCGCAACCTTCGACGATGACGATGGATCCGAAGGTGGTAACCGAGAGGGGGTCAAATTCAAAACGGAAATAATCGTCGGAGGAAGCTCCGGTGAGAAGACTCATCAAAAACTGGTGAGTCGGGGGACCGTGGAACCACCATTCGAGGTCGCCGGCAAGGATTTTGTGAACGGTGTCGACGTCTCGAGCGTTCAAGGCCTCATAGAGGGCAAGAACCACAACCTTTTCCTGCATGTTAGCCAGTTCTGAGCAATGAAGCAAAACCAGAGAGAACGTTAACGAACTTTTGTGAGGATGGATGGGGAGCTTTAGGTTTATATAGGAAAAAAAACAGAAGCCACGTACTCTTCAAATGAATGTAGGGGATGTTATTATTATTATTTTTGAATTAATCACTGATATCTGATCTATTAATCAATTCAGATCAAGTACTACAAAGGCAAGAAGACGATCCTCGCAACATAATTTGCTCCATTCACAGATATCAGGGTTTGAACCCCTATCTTGATTAAGGGACCTAATGTCTCATCTCACTAAATCAATTGATTGTTGATGTTATTTTTAATTTGTATTAAATATATTAATTGACTAATTCAAATTAAATATTATAAATATCTATTATAAAAATAATTTTTCTAACTCAATTTATTTTATTCATAAATTTAAAATTGCTCTATTTACATTCTAAAATTAAATATATCTTTACCAATAAAGGTAACTATACTATTTCAAAATTCAAATAAAAAAGCAAACACTTATATATTTAAACCCTTTATATCATGTTAATAAAAAAGTTTAAATATTTTTATTTTAATATATAAAATATTAGCACATTTAAATATAATTTAAATTTTATAATATAATATTTAAAACATACATTTCTTACTTTAAAAAATACTTAATAAAAAAACTTAAACTTTAAATAAAAAAATAAACAATGTTAAACTGACCCTTAATCGGGAGACTGTCCGAGAGATGGATATTAATCTGGTAAAATTACCTTCTAAATCCCTTGAAAAATACTTGTTATTGATTTGGCATTGTAGTTAATACTCAAGTGGGTCACTTTTCTGAAAATTCACATCTAAAAAATCAAGATTAGGCCCCTGTCCTACGAAAATGGAGACAGAGACTTGTACCATAAAGATCAAATGGAGATTTAAAAAGGGCACATTTGTGGGTTGGTAATTCTAGCTTGGAGACGAGCCTCTCAATAGTCGCAAATAATTCAACTTCTCTTTTTAATGTGTTATATTATAATATTATATGTTACATATTTAATTTTATAAAATATAAGATATATAAATTTTAAAAATATATTTTTAAACCCTCTTTTATTAGTATACGATAACCACAAGATGGTACTTGTTCGAAAGATTCTCAATAATTTGACAATGAATATTTAAACATTTCTCGAATACAAGACCTCTAGAAATAATAATAATCATTTTATCAGTTAACTTTTCAAATAGTATATGGTAATTACACGGTAATATATGTTTCTAAATATTACCAAGTCATTAACAAGAACACACATACCTTACAACACAGTTGCTCGAATCCAAAACCTCTAAGATGAACATCTCTTTTATCACTGAATTCATTCAATAAGCTAATATATATATATATATTTTCATTAACAATGAACGCTCACACTCCTCCTAGTGTTCGAACTTGTGACCTTTAAGAAGAATAACAAGTCTCTTAACTATTGAGATCACTTAGTTCGTGTTATATATATTTAGTACATTCATATAATTAAAAGTTTAAATTGTACACTAAGTAAAATTTAATAATTCATTTAATGATTACCTAATTAATTAAATAATATTATTATTTTTTAATTCTATCATACATTTTTAATGATTTATTTAATTACATAATAAGTAAAATATAATAATTTATCTGATTATATAACTTTTAATTTAATAATTCGTTTATATTTTGATTTACTCAATTTTAAATATAAAATTTAAGCAATTGATATTGTTTAAAAAGTCTTTTCAAATATATGAAATACCTAGTTTATAAATTATTTTTTAAATATAAAAGAATTTATGATATTTTTTTATTAAACTAAATGATTGTAAAGTAATATCTATTCTAAATACTTTCAACTATTTGACAACTAATATTCAGTCGTCCTGCTACAGTTGTTGGTACTCGAACCCGTAAACTCTAAAAACAACAAGTTATATATAGTTAAAAAATGGCACAAATCAACCTAAAAAATAAATTAAATTATTTATTTTTGATAGGATATTAATAATGGCAGTTATCCCAATTAATCATCATGGAGCCAAGAGCCTTGCCTATCCCTATCTATAGCTTTTTTCATAGCATGTCTCATTTATTGTCGTTATTAAATAAAAAACCTTCATTTATTATTTTATTAAAAAACAATCCCAAAACGGTATTAATTAAAAAAATACCTTTTAAATTATACACGTAGGACTATCTTGAATTTTACAAAACGTGTTTTAACGATATTCTTTTACATAGAACGCGAGTTGACAACTTTTCAAATAACTTCATTTATTTTTAAATAAAGAGATAATAATACATTAAATTCATTTTTCGTAAAACGTAAGATCTGACCTCGTTTTTTATAGAACAAATAAAGTTAATATCTGCACAACCTTATTTTTTAGAAAGTTCTACCGTACGATAATTTTAATATACGGTTAAGGAAATATGTTACCGAAAATATTATTATTTTTTTAAATATTTTTGGCAAAAAAATACCTCAAACATATTTTTTTACCCAAAACATTAATATTTTTTAATATTTCTGGTAAAGTGTCCAATATTAACATTTTCGGTAGAAAAAAATAATTTTAGGTAGCATTTTACCGGATATGTTAACAAACCTGGTAAAGCGCCCAATAATAAAATTTTCAGAAGAAATAATAATGTTTTAGGTAATTTTTTACCGAAATATTAAAAAAATTAATAATATTTCCGATAACGTATTTCCTTAATCGTATATTAGACTGCTGCACGTGAGACTTTCTCTATTTTTAAAGAGAAAAAAAACTAATTTTATAAGTAGTGTTCAAATAATATCACATGCTATATTCTATTATTTATTTTTAGAATTCTAAATACATTTAATTATATTTAAGTATTATTTGTAGAATTCATTAAACGATTCCAACGATAAAAGATAATATTTTTCTTTTTTAAAAGTTTTAAGTTTGAACAATTATATTTATAGACTGAATAATATTTGATAGTATATCAAATAACAATTTAAACTTTTATAACTAATAATTTCAAATTAATAGTGATAAAAGTCAACCCCATAGACATATTAACCAACTCATAGTGGCAGTGGTTGTAATTAAGAGTTGGGCACAAACCTATCAAACAACTTAAAGTAAATATCCAATTGGGAAAATTGCAAATTTGGTAATTGAACCGTATATTTTCTCTCTTATTTGACTCACTATACTTTAAATCTTTTTAATTTCCTCACTGAATGTAATACATTGAGTTTTTTTGCTCACTCGGTCGTTTCCCCACCAATGACATTATAAATGAACTTTTATATAGATGCAAAACGATGTCGTTTTGGTAAAAATTTATTTTTTTAAACGGCGTCATTTTAACGTATTTAACTATTTAATGACAGAGTGACCAAAAAATCTAATGTATTAAGTTTAGTAAGAAAATTGAAAACTTTTAAATTTCAATGAGCAAATATGGGAGAGGGTAAAGTTTAGTGATGAAATTTGTAATTTATCCTATCCAATGATATTCTATAAACTTCGTCCAAGTGACATACAAGTGGATTCTACTTTTGTTTGGAGTAAATGGTTTGAAAAATGAAATCTATATTTAAAGTTTATTTTTTTTTCCAAAAAAGGAAGTCCTTTTTCCCTAATCTATTGTTAATCATATTATTTTGACAAATTTTCTTCATTTCAAGTTGATAAATTGCACCATTATCCAAGATACTTACCCCACTTATCTCTTTCTTTCATCAGCTTTACTAATTTTTCAACTTAGAAAAAAATATTACGAATTTAAGTATTTTTATGTTGGATTAAGGTTCATCTTTTTCCTTGTAGTATAACTAGGGATGGGTATTGGACCCGAACCCGATGGGTTCTGATCTGATCCGATCGGGACGAGTTTTTTTTTAAATTTCGGGTTCGGGTTGGATTGGGTCGGGTTTTTTAAGTGTGATGTTCGGGTCGGGTCGGGCTCAGGTTTAGGTTTAGGGTAAAAAATACCTGACTTGACCAGAAAAAATATATAATTTTATCTTATATGTTTAGGAATAATTACAATAATACCCCTCTCTATATATATTTTTTCAATTAAGTCATTTTTTTAATTGAATAAAAATAATATTTTTATTATTATTTTGGGTCGGGTCGGTTTCTAAGTTATATGTCGGGTTGGGTTCTGGTCGGGTGGGTCGAGTTGACCAAAAACCCGACCCGACCCATGCCCATCCCTAAGTATAACTAATTTATATTTTCGCCCCTATTATATTTTCGCATCAATTTAGCTCTTAAGTTGTTTAATTGTATCATTCTATAGCTTCACTTAAATTATAAACCCTAAGTTAATGTTTAGGATTTAGAGTCTAGATGTAATAAGGTTAGGGTTTAGGGTTTTAAATTAGGTATAGGGAAATGATGCAATAGAGTAAATTCGACGTTAAATTGATGCGAAAATACGATAGGTGTGAAAATGAAAAACGGAGTCTACTACTGGGACAAAAGTTACCCTTTTTTCCTTTTATGTTCATGTTTGTCCTTCATCACCTTTAATGATATTTATTTGTATCTATCATTTGTTCAAATTATTTGATTGTATTTTAAGTATATTTTATATGATCATATTTTATTTTTAAATGGATAATTTGTGCACTTTCATAAATTTTAGAGATATGTGTGACTATATAATAAGTCTATTATTATTTTTTATAAACTCTTATGTATTTTAAAGATATTTTCTCATTATTTAATAAAATAAGTGACTATTACTAAAATAAATACAAGCGGTTTCGGCCAACATTTTGAGAAAGGAATTAGTCCTTTCATATTTTACATTTATTCAGTTTAATCTCCTTTTACTTCTTATAATTCAATGTTGCCCCCAAATTATTTCTATTTTGTTCATTTAGTCCTTTCAGTACTATTTTTTTACTATCTCAGGACTAATTTAAGTTACTTTAACAACTAAATTTAATTTTAAAAAATACAATTAAACATGCAATACAATCTTAATTATATGTAAAATCATAATTTATTTCTTAAAAAGTATTAATTTTCTCATATAATAATACAAAAAAAATAAAGTAAAAAATATAAAAAATATTTAAACAATATATACTATAAACTTGAATTTGAAACTAGTCTGAAAAATAATTAAATAATGTTCAGCAGAAACTCATAAACTTTATAACTCTGATAATATAATGATCAACAGTTTATATTTAAATTTAGGATAAACTACACAAATCGTCCCCGATTATAGAATGTTATTTTGTTGATTATTTTAACTATTAAAAGTTACAAAATGATCTCTTGGCTATAGAGTGTTGCTTGTTGAGTCCACTGACTATTAAAAGTCACAAAATAGTCACCCGACTATTCATATATTCTAAATTCGTCCTATTATGTTAAAAAATTGACGATAGTCTAAGCTGGACGTTAACCTGCTGACTGTGATATGATAAAATCTGATCCCAAAACATATGACTATCATATCTCAATCAACAAGTTAACGCCCAGCTCAGATTGCCATCATTTTTTAATGAAAAAGGATGAGTTTGGAAAATATGTATACATTTTGTTAACTTTTAATAGTGGAGGGACTCAACAAAGTAACATCCTATAATCGGGGGACCATTTTGTAACTTTTAATAGTCGAAGGATTCAACAAAATAAAATTATATAATCGGGGATTATTTGTGTACTTTACACTTAAATTTAATTGTAAATCTTCAAAATGTTATGATACTAATTGATTCCAAGTTAAATCGCTTTCTATAACCATACATGATATACATATATATTTCTTCATCTACGATATACATATATCATACAGAGTTGAGAGAATCGACTTGAAGTTGAAAACCAATTTACTAATTACTAAAAATTTTGAGTTATTCAAATCTTATTTATATAAAAAATCATTTTTAAATCAAATCAAATTTTTAACATCGAATCAAATAAAAAATTCAATTTTTACGAGTCAAATTTTACTTAAGGTTTGTTTGTTTCATGAAAAACATATTCAGAAAATGAATTCCGTAAAATAAATTACATTTTCTGGAAATCATTTTATGTTGTTTGGTTGATGTTGTGTAATTCATTTTTCACTAGTTGATAATTTTTTTTTAAAATTATTTATTATAAAGCAAATACAATAAATAATATTATTTATTAACAAAATAATAATATTATTTTTAAAATATTATAATAATTTATTTAATTTTATTTATGTCAATATTATTATTAAAATATTATATCTACAATTTTATAAATAAAAATATTAAGATTATTATATTTTATTAAAATATAAATTTTATAAATTTTATTAATTACTTATTACAATAATAATATTATTAAAATATTAAAATTATAATATTATATTATAAGGAATAAATTTTAAATATTCAACAATTCAATAATATAATTTTAATGAAATTCATAAATAATATTAATTCTATTAATAATTTATTATATATTTCTAAAATAAAAATATAATATTATATATTTTAATAATAAAAATATAATAATAAAAATATAACATAATATTGTTAAAATTATCAATAAATATAATTTAAGAATTAATATTTTTATTAAAATCATACTAAAAGAATATATTGATATTAAATATATAAAATAATAATATTTTGGCTGTTTTTGAAATGAAAAATTCGTAAAATGACTTACGAAAAATCAGACCGTAAATCATTTTTCATAAACACCGGAAAATAAAGAAATTTTTCGAAAAACTAATTACAAGAAACAAACATACGCTTAGCCATAATTACAATCAGTATTGTACGATTCTAACTTGTTTTCGTAGTCAATAATCACTTGTAATCAATCTGAAATAAGGCTGACCATCGAAACATGAGAAAACTAAGGCTGGCCAAGAACAGGGTTTCTCCAGAACAGTTGTGTAGCATAAACTGTCCATGCAAATTTTACGTTCATATTCACCCAAAAAAATTTAAAAAGGAGCAAGAAAGTATGGGAAAAAGTGAGATTATATAATGCTTGTCGATGCTCTCGAAAACATCGGTGTAGTATGAACATGGACTCGTCACTCGTCGGACAATGATAATGATATGCTTGAAAATTTTACCCAATTATGTTTCGTCTCTCTGTATAGGTGACGGAGTAGGTGGAATCATGGTTTCATCTTTACCTACTACCGAAAACTCTTCTTTCGCCGTAGAAACTTGCCGGTCTGGACTATGATACTCCTTTGAAATCATTTTGGGACTTGAAGAATTGGTTGTAAACCTTGTGGTTGGGATAGAATTGTACCCGGGAGACGAACTAGGGTCGGGACTGAACTGGATGCTCCCGCCTTCACGAGGTAACGGTGACATTGGCAACTCGTTACCGTTGTTTGTTTGTTTTCTTAACAACTTATCTTCTACAATGTCGTAAGAATTCCCGGTGCGTACTTCCTGAGCAAGTGTGCACCAACAACAGAATAGCCATAGCGTGCAATCAGCGGCTCCTGGATTACCGAAACAAAAGTTGTACGCTGGCAAATTGAATCTCTTTCTCATTTGAATCCTCCAGAAGCCGCCATAACATAAACCGAACAGACAGAGAACGATTCCGGTAAAACCAAGAGCCTCTCTGACAGTCTCGTTATCGATATTCACAGCAGCCAAATTGAAAATCCAGAAAGGAGCCATACAGAACAATAGAAAAGTAGCAATATGTACATACATGTTCCCGAATCCGAGTCTTTCCATGTTCCACCCAAAGACACAACAGCTACAAAAAACAGAAAGGTAAGCTAGAGAAATGTCATTCCAAAAGTCTAGTATCCCTCCACTCCAGAGCGGTCTGATCTCCACAATTCTCTCGTCATCTCCGGATGCGAATGAGTATCTCTTCTCGAATGATTTTCGTCTCGACCACTCCGATCTCCCACTTTCACCATCATCAACCACCTTCTGCGCTTCCTCATCCATTTCAGAAACATAATCCTTCCCAAGAGGACTAACAATGGTGTAAAGACCAGCCAATGCCGGTGCAGCTATTGCAAATGATATACATATCCCAACACCAATCGGGGGTCGCTCAGATCTCTTGAATCCCCAGTTCAGACCACAAAGGGCATACTGAGCAAAACAGTTGATATGGAGTAGCACAACCACCACCATCATGTGAGCCCACTCATGGGGCTTATAGGTCCCGTTCTTACAGTATACTTTTCTGAGTCGGGAAACGTCTTCCGGTTTCCATCTACAAAGAAGTACAAGATGGAAAAATCGCTTAGGGTGATGGTACAAACACATGAGAGTGAACAGAGCATTGAGAATCTGATTGTTGACTTCAAACCAGGCGTCTCTCTGGGACTTCTTAGGGAGTGCCTTGTTCAACATTCCAGTCATGACGAGGAACAAAATAGCACCAGAGATAGCCACACACATGATCCATACAAAAAGGGCCATATTCATGGGGTCCCTAATCCATTCCTTGCTCATTTTCATGAGAGAAACCCAATCGATTTTTTTCCCGAAAACCCCTCGGATACGATGGCCACTTGAAGAAGCCACCAATTGAGAAACCTCATCTCTTTCTTGAGCTAGACGCTTGAATCTAGCAGATGCAGAACCAAAATTAAGAAACTTGAGTCTACTCGGTGGAGACAGAGCTGATATGGGACTTTCTTCGAGGGTTTCCACCGTTTAGAAGTGTCCTCTGTGATGACGACACCAGAAGAGAAATTTGCCCCGCCATTTTTTCGTCATTGGATTCCTCAATTTGCTCTTTCTGATTCCCGTTATCACTCGAAGCCATTCTAATATCAAAACAGAACCCTCAAATCAAACCCCAGAAATACGAAGACAAAGAGAAGCTCATATGAATTAGCTTTCAAAGTGTAATTCTGAAACCGAATCCGAAAAACCCGAAGTCACAATCTATTCTATAAACCAGCAGTTACTACCACCAAAATTGCAGCAAAACAACAGGAAACCCAAGGAATCTTCAAAGCTAAATAAACTAAAAACAAAAGAAATTCGCGTGTGTCATATGAACAAGCTCTTAAAGTGCGAATACAGAATCGAATTGGAAACCCTAAAATCTGCAGTTACTAACCCTAAAATTGTGGCAAAACAAAAGGGAAACTCGGAATCTTCAAAGCTAAGCAAACATAAAAGAATACTAACAGATCAATATTTTGGAAAACAAAAACTAACCCAGATCATAAAATCTATCCTGAAATCTAAAATTCAGACCTTTAAATTACACAGCACCATCTTTTACATCAAAAACTTGTTCGTTAGCATCAGAAGGGTTAAAGGTAAATTAAAGAACACCTAGAAATTTGCTCAATTTATTTCATTTAACGAATAAAAAACAACATATATATATTCAAAAAAGAAGAGTTGGAAGTAAAGAATTTTAAGGAAGACGAACCTGATCACCTGAAAAAGAAGGGAACTTTTGCGCTGAAACTTAGGATTAAGGAAAACTGAGAAAGGGATTCATGAGACAAGCTGTAATGGAAGTTGATAAAAAAAGATACACTTTTTCTTTAGTGGAAGCACATGTACAGATATAACCGTTCGTTCAACCGAAGTTTGAATAAAAGTGGCCCTTATGCTCATCAGATGGCTTCAAACATTTTTGAAAGGCTTAATACCAGTTTTGGTCCCTGTACTTTACCCAAATTATCAGTTAGGACAAAATACAGGGACCCAAAAGTGGTATTACACCATTTTGAATCTTCCGATATGCGCGCAGTCTATGAAGCATTTGCAATGGTTGTCATGTTGGAACGTGAAGTGAAAAGGATTTGCACAAGCTGATTTCTGTGTCAGAAAGCCTTGTCCTTCTAGACCAACCGTAATTCATTCATTATTTTAAACGATTCAGGACCCAAGAAGCACATCCCTTCAAAAACACAGCTTGAAGGAAGCCAAAACTAGTGCCAGTGATCTCAGCCCAATTTTATCATATCAAAATTTTATAATTTCATTCGTCTCCTAACATAAAATACTCGGTTGTCTCATCATTCACTTGATCATAATTGGTAAGTGGTAGCCTTTTATGTTTCCTTTTCCGGGTATTTGGTGTTTGAATCAATTAGATTGGTAATTTTCTTATTACCATGTGAGCATACAAGCAAAGAAATCTCGTAGAGGATTCAAGAGCATGGAAGATATATTAGTACAAGTATCTATATATGTTGTATGTATGTATATATATGTATGTATGTATGTATAGATCTGAATTGAATAATTGTGATTTAGCCAGTCCACACATTCCCCATCTCCTGAATTTAAGTCCAGATTCATCTTGGTGTCCATTTTACACATTTTCTGTCCAAGCACATTCATACACGACAGCATTGCTCCACCCTAACTTGTCCTTTGATTATAAAATAATTTCCAATGATAATTGATCCGAGATATTTAATTAATTTCAGACACACCCTTTTTTAGGGGTTTTTTTAACATAAACTCTTCTTTAAAAAATTATTTCTAAATCAAATATTTATTTTTTAAAACAATATGCTTTTGTGACACAAATGGTAACAATAAACTATTACTTCACTAATGATTGATCACATAGCCAAAATTCATAAAGAGAAACGAACATAGACATACGATAGAGATATTAAGGGTAAATTATAAATTTGTTATCTAAACTTTACTTCTTTTCTATTTCACTTACTATAATTTAAATCTTTTCATTTCCTCACTGAACTTAATACATTAAGTTTTTTATCACTCGACAGTTAAATAATTAACAACTTTAAAATGAGCAGTTATATATATACAAAACGGAGTTGTTCTAGCGATTTTTTTTAAAACAACGTTGTTTTTAACGTCGTTAATTATTTAACGGCGGAGTGATCAAAATAGGAGAGATAGTAAAGTTTAGTGATGAAATTTGTAATTTACCCGAGATATTAATATGATTATATGATTAACAATTAAGTAAAGATTATACAAATTTATCTTTACAAGGAACACGTAATTTGTTTACGAACTTAAAAGCATGTGTTAGATTGAGAAATTATGTTTGAAGTGTGTTTTTTAAAAATTAAAATGGCCTTCCTTAGATATTAAATTTCTCAGATCACATTGTCGACAGCTTTATATATATATATATATATGCACGCGTCCAATGCATAATTATGCATAAAAAATACTACAAATTATTGTACTCTCTCTTCTGTAAAATGTCGCTGGCCGCCGGGGTAAATGCACCACTGCTTTCCGACAGTAGAAAGTCGCCGGCAAAGTCTCCATCGGTATCCGGTGCGGTTATTAATGTGTCCACAAGCATTATTGGTGCTGGAATAATGTCAATCCCCGCAACACTCAAGGAGTTGGGTGTAATTCCAGCGTTTGTGATGATTCCGGTCCTAGCTTGGCAATCAGAGAGATCAGTTGAGTTCCTGATGAGATACACCCGCGCCAGGGACACAACGACGTATGCTGGTGTCATGAGGGAGTTTCGGGAAGGTCGGATCGGTCCTGGTGCAAATATGTGTCATCATCACTAATCTTGGGTGCCTCATCATTTATTTGATCATCATAGGTAAGTACTGGATTCACCATGTTCTTCACTGATGTGATCTTTATGTTATATGCTTCGTCTATATGATCGATGTGTCGGTTCCGATATTGTTTGTTCCGATCTTTGAGAACATGTTATTGTTCCCTCAGGGGATGTTCTATCAGGGAATCAACCTGAAGGATCAGTTCACTTGGGTGTTCTGCAACAATGGTTTGGCATTCATTGGTGGAATTCGAGTGCTTTGGCGCTCCTCTTCACCCTCGTCTTCGTTCTGCTTCCGTTGGTTATATTCAAGCGCATAGATCGGTATGCTCGAAACGCCTTTCCGTCTCTATAATATTCCTAGTGGCCTAAGGACTAAGCTTTAGCGTGCTTAATTTGCAGAATCAATGAGGTTCAGTTCTGCAATATCAGTTTTCTAGCTGTGGTGTTCGTTGGCATAAATTCGGTTATGGCGATCATGGCGCTTTTCAAAGGGAAAACGAATAGTCCGAGACTGGTTCCGGAATTGGACGACAAAGCTTCTTTCTTTGAACTCTT
Source organism: Hibiscus syriacus (assembly GCF_006381635.1). Taxonomy (NCBI): domain Eukaryota; kingdom Viridiplantae; phylum Streptophyta; class Magnoliopsida; order Malvales; family Malvaceae; genus Hibiscus; species Hibiscus syriacus. The sequence continues at coordinate 617,330 of NW_024062970.1, forward strand.
TACTGCTGTCCCAGTCATTGTCACAGCTTTCACATTTCATTTCAATGGTGAGTACACATTGGCCTACTTTGTTGAATGTGTCACAAAATGTCACATTCAAAAGGCTTTTAATGAATGATTGCAGTTCATCCGATCGGTTTTGAGATGGCGAAACCTTCCGATATGATATCCATAGTCTGAATTTCGTTGGTCTTATGTGCTGCAATCTACTTCACCATCAGAGTCTTCGGATACATTCTATTTGGTGATTCAATCATGGCAGATATACTCGTAAACTTCGATCAAAACTCCGGTTCAGCGATCGGATCATTACTCAATGACGTAGTTCGATTGAGCTACGCATTGCACCTCATGCTGGTGTTCCCTTTATTAAACTACTCTTTGAGAGCCAACATGGATGAATTTATATTTCCAAAAGACTCCCCTGGCAAAAGGTAACACCAGATTTATGTGCATTACGCTTGTTCTTTTAGCCTCCAGTTACATGGCGGCCATAGCCATTCCTAACAAATGGTACTTCTTTCAATTCACGGGATCGACGTCCGCCATGTCCCTCGGGTTTATCTTCCCGGTGCCATTGCTCTTAGGTAGTCTCTCAATCTATGCACTTTCATGGAACTTCTGCAATCTGTTTACATGCATAGTGTTTTACTTTGTTATCCATTACAGGGGTGCTTGGGGCATATCAACGCCGAGGGATCGGAATTTGGTGGTGGTGATGATCGTTCTGGCAGTAATAACAAGCATAATCGCCATTTCTACCAACATATATAGCTTTTTCACATGATTTTTTTCTTTCTGAAATAGCTGGTTGCATTAATAATAATAGAGTGAAACCACAACCCAACACAAAACAAACAAACCACCTATCAAAACTAGAAAACTCAGAGTGCAGCAGACGGCAAGTAAAATCTATCCGAGAGAGACAAAGCTAAGAGAGGTTCAAATGCTCCCTATTCTATTCAGCAGCGACAGACGCGCCCGGGGAAGCTTCCTCAACCCAGAATCTCTGTTCACTGTGCATCCAACCCTCACGAGCAAGGAGGTGAGCAACATTATTTGCAATGCGTCCAACAAAAGAGAATGAAACACACTCAAATGCTTTAGATATCTCGTTTATCTCACAAATGACTGGAGCGATGAACGAGCCATCCACGATCGGACAACGTAACTTCTTAATAACAGTCAGGGAATCACCTTCAGAGATAACTCTTCTAAACCCCAACTCTAACGCAAATGTGACAGCCTGAAAACACGAAAGCGCCTCGACTACAAAAGCATCCTTGACAAATGTGTGAGGAACAGTACAAGAAACCAAAACACAACCGGTTGAGTCGCGACCTATCACACCTGAAACAGCCTCCATGGACTGTGCATGGTAAGCAGAGTCAAAATTAAACTTAACCATTCCTTCTCCGGGTGCTTGCCATATAGCTTGGTTCCTCGTCAATGCAGAATCAATTGGAGCAGCAAAACAACCAATCTCCCTGATATAAGCTTCAATAAAAGATCAAGTATGATTGATCGATGGCATTAATCCTTCATGAACCACCTTATTGCGAGTCAACCAATCAACCCAAACAGATACCATCAACACCACCTGGAGTCGCATATACAGGGAAAGGAAGAACGTTGGTAACTAGAACCGCCAATGGGTATTCTCAGGAAGGCTCGGAAAATGCACATCAAGTCCCGAAAGAAGTTGTCTCGTAAACTAACAGTCCCGCATCAAATGATCAATGGTTTCGGGGGAGAACTGGTAGAAGCAGCAAACGTTGTTAACATAAAGCCTTCGCTGCTGCAAATTGTCAAACGTTGACACAAAATTATTAACAATTCTCCACACGGTGATTTTGACCTTGGCTGGAAGAGCAACAACCCACATCTCTTTATAAAACTTGGAAACACCCATGGCTTGAGCATCCAGAGACCCACCTTGACCGGTAGTCTGTGCAGTCTGCAATAACCTATAACCGCTCTTCACAATGTACTGCCCCGAACCATCAGGACGCCAGACTAAAACATCACCCATACCAACTTTGGACAAAGGAATGGAACAAATCGAAGACACTTGCTCATCATCGAAGAGGTCCCTCAAAACCTCATACTTCCAAGCATGAGTGGAAGCATCAATATGATCAGAAACCATGGTATATCGAATATCGATATTACGAGGTCTAACCTTTCCATCACCGTAACCATGTAACCATGGATCATTCTAAATATTTACCAGTTCACCCGACCCAATTCGTCAACCATAGCCTTTTTCAATGAGACCTCTAGCGCTCCATAAACTCCACCAAATGTATGATGGATTTGAACCCAAACTGGCTATAACGACCTTAATCTCGGGTTAGTAGTTTGGGTCAACCCAAAGCCCAAAGTTGAGCCATTGGATGTTATTATATTAGTTGAACCAAGTTGTTGTTAGTGGCTTGAGTTAGAGCCCAAGAATTAATGAAGGGAGATGAGTAATTTATGATAATAAAAGTAAAGGGACTAAAAGTTTAGTTTACCCATAGCTATTTTGGAAGCTGAAAATCCTCTTTATATTATGTTTTCATTGTGAACAACCCTCCTTACACAACTCACTAAACACTCTTCATATCTTCTCATATTTCTTTATTCTTCTATCTTTCTTTAAGTAATAATCTCAAAGAAATTCAAGCCTAGTTGGATCCATCCAAGGTAAGATTATTAAACCTCATCCTTCTAGCTTCATTTTGAGCTCTCTTTCAGTAGTTTTTATTCATAGAACCAAAAATAGGTCTTGAGATATTTGTGGGAATCTACGGATTCTAGCTAAGTTTTGAGTTATAGGGAGTTTGTTTAGATACTATTCAACCCCTAGATGGATTGATAATCCATTTTCTCATTTTTGTTTAGTGAAGGAGATAGGAGAAAACTCAAGAGCTAAAAGAAAAGAAAAGTTAAAATTTGAGTGAGAGAAAGTTTCTAGCCATCCAAGAAGCAAGGTAACACCTTTGCAGCTCTTACATACTCTTAGTGAGTCATTAGAAGTTCAAAATAATTTAAATGATTGAGTTGAGCATGATAAGCATTTTCATGGTAAAATTCTTGTTTTAGAGTTATAAATGTATTTAAAGCCTCTATTATGATCTTGTTGATCAAATAAAACTTTAAGCATGTTTGGGGATCTCACTAAGATCTTAGGGATCTCACTAAGATCTTTGGGATTGAATTATAGCAATCTAGTATTTGTTATATGATTTATGCAGGTAAAGTATCGATATTATTGTGATAGTATCGATATTAGTTCTTTGTTTTGGAGAAATTCGTGAGTTTATGGGCAAAAGTATCGATACTCTTTCAAGAGTATCGAAACTTTGGGTCATAGTTTTGAAACTCCCATAAAATTTCGAAACTAGGCAAAACAAAATGTTTAAAAGTATCGATACTTATATAAAGTATCAAAACTTTTGCAATAGTATCGATACTCTTGAGTCAGTATTGATACTTTCAGTCTGTTTTGGGCAAAAATGTCAGTTTTTAAGGGGATTAGACTCGAGGTACCCCAACACTTCTTTTTATCATCAAATAATACTACAAGTAAGAATATTAATGATATTAATTACATTTAGAAACAATATTTATTAGGATGACATAAAAACAACCTTGGATGATGCTTGGGAAACGGCCAGGACACCCGAGTTCCTTTAGAAAATGATAACATTATCGAAAGAATAGATTCAGTCCGGATATATCCTTAGGTAGGGTCGATGCCCTTCTGACTAACTATGTTTGTCGAGGCCTTAACACTATTTAGAAGAAAGGGTGGTTCTTCAGGGGTATGGTTTTCGATGGAGATAATTTCGAGGGACATATCCAGGGTAGACTAGAAGGGTGTGTGAGCTCCGAGATGCATAACCCTCAGCCACACCATGATGTCTACCATAGCGTAGAGAGTGTGTATTGATAATACTCACTAAAGCAATTTTAAAACAGACTAGCTTTGGCGCAAGGTCCAACACTCAAGGAGTTGGCTAGTAGAACAGAACAGATAGTAGAACAGATAGCAGTAGACTTGATAGCTTGAGCATGTCATGAACACTTTTAGTATGACTCAGTTGTTAGTATGACAATGGGATAGTTAGCTCAGCGTTTGGAATTTGTTTCCTTAATCAAGGTAGTCGACGAAGACCAGTATAAGAACCTTTTGACAATAGTGATCCAAACCTAGCTAGTGCATAGTGTATTTCGAGTTCATCTTTAGAGGGCATGCATATTAGTAAACCTCAATTTGTATATTTTTATATGAGTCGTAACTCATTTTAAACTATGGTATGTATAATTTAAACATTATTTTGGAAGCTCCTAATGCAAATTATTTTATTTAAATTGTAGTTGATTATTTTAGCATGAGTGGTTACAAATGGTCATTTTAAAAGAAAAAAAATAGTTAGCCACTCCGGTGGTTCCATGTGACATTCTGATCGGTCGAATGTGTGTCGTACTAGTTTAGAGTGTTACATTGGCACGAAGGAAATCGCATATGGGTAATATCTCACCCGAAGAACCTTAGCTAGAAGACAATCTGGATGAGTAATAAGTTGTCAATACTGTTTTGCAAGAAAGAGCGACATTAAATTTACAAAGGTCACAAACCCATGTCCACCATCCGTTTTGGCACGAGTAAGAAAACTCCAAGTACTCTAATGTATTCCTGACTTAGTCGTACTGCTTTGCCACCAAAATTTCACCATATCCTACTCCATCGAATGACAGAAAGATGAAGGGAGAATGAAGCACTGCATTGCATAAACGGGAATAACATGAAGCACACTCTTGATCAAGACTTTCTTCCCCCTAAAGATAAGAGTCGAATACCCCAACTGATGAGTATTCAACATAGTTAATCTTTGCTCGTTATTTCTTCAATTTTGTGGAGTTATTGCTGTTGATTTGGTTGTGTTATGCCTATTTTCGTGCAGGTCCTTACTTTCCAGAATTAGTGATATAACGGACGAATTATGTATTTTTTATTATTATTTGGTCACGGCTGGAGACATGGGCACGACTCTGGGCACGACGCGGTCTGACGTGGCAGTTTCTAGAAGGTCTAGTCAGCGGCGGTTTCTAGAAGACTTCATCCGCACGCATTCTGGAAGATTGACGAGTAGAGTTGCATTAGGATACTAGTTTAAGTTTGAATTTAAATTTAAAATCAATTATCTTTAGTATTATTATTTTATTATTTTCTTTTCTTATCCTTTAGGCTTTGAGAGGCTATAAATACCCACTTGGGGTAAGCCTAAACTCATCACTCAAATTACATTCTTCTTTTCTCTCTAGTTTTATTAAAGTTTTTCCCTTTTTTCTTTCATTTTCAAGTTTTGTTTTCAAAATGCTAAGTATGACTTTTGTCATGCTTAGCTAAACTTTTCAAAAGACGAGAGCTGTCGCGATGATTCAATTCCAACGGGAGAATTGAAACGGTCCCTTAATATCTTCGGAATATCTCTCTCAATCTCTGCGCTTATTTTTCAAAATCAAAATAGTAGTTTTCAAAATCAAAGATTGACTTTGATCAAGAGGTTGTTGCGATTAAATGTGTGGGAGGAAGATTCGGCTTATAGAAAGCAATTCGACTTCCTGGGAACACACTTGGCGAGATAGTTTCACTAAGAGGGAATTGAGATCGGCATTGACGGTTATAGAAGCAACAATCTGAGTCGGACGCTACGAACTTAAATGTTAATTGATCTACGACAATCGATGTCGTTAGAATCAATTATCGAAGCCGGAATCAAAGATTACCTTGGGTGTTCGGTATACAAGATAGAGTCACGGGGATAGCCCTTGTAGACAAAGTAACCGACGTGAATCCCGAAGAGAAAATCTTATTCGATGATCTAAAGGAAATTGAATCAAAGCGAAGCTTGAGGCGATTTTTACCATATTTATTCATAATATTCATCATCGTATTTTTACTTTAATTGCTTTAATTTATTTACTAGTTTTTACTATTTAAATCTCATATTGCAAACCCCCCCCCATTTTACTATTTTTCGCCTGGTTAAAAACCATTCAAACATAAATTTGTGATTTTCTAAATCCCTGAGGATTCGACCCTTATTTCTCTATACTACATATTTCCTTATTTATTAATTGAGAAAAAGGAATTTATTTTGACACCGAAACGACAGTTGTCGGGGACTTCGCCAAAGTTACTAATTTTTGTTTGCTTTTGATTTATGATCAGGACTAATCTGGGAGCATTAGTGGAGTACGACCCGGAGATTGAAGCCAAAGCTAGGAGACTCCACGCACATACACTTCGGGAAAGAAAGAGACAACAAACAAATCCAGAAGAAGAATCAAATTCAAGTAATACAAATCCGATGGCCGAACTTACTATTCGGGAGTTAGCCGCGGCACCTACTGAACAAGTGCCTTTGAGCATTGATTTCCCCCAAGGCGAAACTTCATACCAGTTGAAAACTGGCCTTATTCATCTCCTCCCTACATTTCGCGGATTGCCAAACGAGGATCCACACAAACATCTCAAGGGAATTCCACATGGTCTGCTTCAGCATGACGTCACAGGGAGTAACCGAGGACCAAATAAAACTTAGAGCTTTTCCTTTTTCCTTAGCCGAGATTGGTTATTTTATCTTCCTCCTAATTCTGTTACTACATGGGCTCAAATGACTCGTTGTTTTCTTGACAGGTTTTTCCCCACGACAAAAGTAAGTGAACTACGAAGGAGAATACTTGGAATCAAGCAGCTTGATGGAGAGTCACTTTACGACTATTGAGAGCGTTTTAAGAAGTTATGTTCTAGTTGCCCACAATATGGGTTAACTGAACAAACACTCCTTCAATACTTTTATGAAGGATTATCTCCCCAGGAAATGAAGATGATCGATGTTGCCAGCAGTGGAGCCTTGGTGAATATGACTCCTACTGAGGCTAGAGACTTAATATCGACTATGGCCACAAACTCCCAACAATTTCGCACAAATAATGAACCTTCTCGAAGGGTTCATGAGATAAGTTCATATTCCTTAGAAAATAAAATCGATAAGCTAACTGAAGTTATAAACTCTCTTGTTTCAGGAAAGATAGGGCAAAACCGAGTATGTGAAATATGTGCATTGCCTGATCATCCGACAGACGGTTTTCCACTGATTCAAGATGACGCAACAACTCAAGTCAATGCAGTCGGGAATTTCCCGGGACCTCCCCAAAGAGCTTATAATCCCTACGGCAATACATACAACCCAGGATGGAGGGATCATCCGAATTTCAGCTATGCTTAGAACCCAAGACCAAATTAAAGCTATCAATCGAGACCACCTCCACCACAACAACAGCCGTAGAAGACATCACTAGAATCGATTGTCGAGAGGTAAGCACTTTCCTAGGAAAAATTTTAGAATCGCACCAAAGCCCATTTACAAAGTTAGACAAGCAGATGAGCCAACTGGCTCAAACCGTAAGTCGCATGGAATCACAAGGTAAGCTTCCGTCTCAAACTGAAGTAAACCCGAGGGAGAACGTCAGTGCCATCTCTCTTCGAAGCGGTATAGTAGTGGCGCCACCTATTCCATCAGACCAAGCAGTCCAAAAAGAAAAGAAGACTGCTGACACAAGATCCCTGAAAGAGAATGATGAAGAACAAATAGATGATCCGGCGCCATCTCCCTATGACGTGCCACCACCTTTTCCATCAAGGTTAGTCAAAAAGGATAAAAAAGCAGAGGAAAATGAAATATTAGACGTACTTCGGAATGTGGAAGTTAACATACCTCTCATTGAGGTTATCCAGAAAGTTCCAAGGTATTGCCGGTTTTTGAAGGATATCTGTAAGATTAAAAGAAAACTTACTGGGGTCGAGAAAGTGGATTTAGGTGCGAACGTCTCAGCAGTTTTCCAACGACCGCTTCCACCGAAGTATAAAGACCAAGGTATGTTTTCAATACCTTGTAAAATTGGTGAGATTAAAATCAAGCGAGCTATGTGCGATCTAGGTGCCTCTATCAATGTAATGCCTCTCTCCGTCTATAACTTAATTTCCACCAAGCCTTTAAAGGAGACGAGAGTTACACTTCAGCTAGCCGACAAATCAGTTATTTATCCTGACGGACTCATAGAAAATGTTCTAATAGAGTTAGAAGACTTAATTTTTCCTGCTGATTTTTATGTGATTGATATGGAAAATGATCGTAGCAACATTGGTTCTGAAATCCTCCTCGTTCGTCCCTTTCTAAGCACGACAAATGCAAAAATTGACATTCGAAGCGATATTCTTACTATGGAGTTCAACGGTGAGATCATAAAGTTTGATGTTTATAAAGCAATGAGATATCCAGATAACGTGTATAGTATTAATTTTGTTGCCATTATTAAACCTGTTGATGATGAATCTAACTTTGTTGATTATTTATGCAAGGAATCGGATGATAAAAAAGACGACATAAGAGAGCTGAAAAATATTTCATTTGTTGATTCGAATTTGATCTTAACTCCTTTAAACACTAAAGATTCACTTTCCCTTTTGCAGACACCAAAAATTATGTCGAAACCATTGAGGAATCGTTTGAAGAAATCAATTTTTGGTAAAAAAGATGTTTTGACAAACATTCTTTTCGACAAGAATTTTAATTTGGGAAAAATCCAAAGAAATCTTTATGAGAATTTTCGAATTTCTCATAAAGAATTTCTTAGTTGGAAAAAGCGAATGAAGTGGAAGTGTCTGTCACGAAACCTGTAGTCTGAATCAGGTCGTCAAGCTAACGACGTTAAACAAAAGCGCTTCATGGGAGGCAACCCATTGTTTTCAATTTCGTTATATTTTTATTTTTATCTTTACTTTTTATTTCATTTTATTTTTATTCATTCAAGCATATTTAATTTAATTTTTATTTTTATTTTTTCAGGAACCGAATAATTTTATTCAAACTTAAACGAAGAAGAATTACAGAAATTTCAGTCGAATAATGCCAAATTCTACCCCTAGGAGCATGTAACGGCGCACGTTAGCACACTTCTAAGGAGACATGTCAACATTAAATCTGGGGAGTACTCTGTTCCTTCTCTTGCACTTTAATTTTTTTTTTTCATTTTGAGCCAAAACGCTTTAAGTGAGGGGGAGTAGAGTAGAGTGTAGGATTGACTTTCCCTTTGCTTATATTTATGTTTCGATTCAAATATGTGTTGGTTGAATTTGCGGAAACTTCACTGAATTTATTTGTCTTGTTGAAAATTTTTGGAATGTTATGCTTGTTTGGGAACACATGATTGTTTATGTTAGGATATTCTTGATAGCGAATAGCATGAATTGTGATAAGTTGGTGTTTTGTGATATTTCATGACTTTGTTGATTAAAATGTGATTAGCTCAATGCATGAAACAATTTGGTGAGTTTTGAGCCTTTACGAGCATATCATTTTCGCTCTCATTTTGTTGAATTGAGTGTGTCGAATTTGGCATTGGTATTCTAGAACCTGCATGTTAAATACTGGCAAGATTACACATGAACATGATGCTTAAAGATGATTTGGGCACCTTAGGATTAACTATTAAAGCCTACCTATGCATTTTCCCCTAAACTAACTACTTTTGAGCCTATTCTCATTTCTTTGTTTTCACCATATTCATAAACCCGAGCCTTTTTATTTTATCCCTCTTTTCTACCTTTTTCAGGGCAAGTGAATAATTGTACCGTTGTATTCTCCATCGAAAAAAAATGTTGAATGAAAGAAAAAAAAACAGCAGTTCGAAAGAAAAAAAGGGTTGTTCGAAAGAAAAAGAGAGAAAAAAAGACATGAAATAAAAAATAGAAAACAAAACAACAAAAGTGTGAAAAAGAAAAAAATGCATTTCGACAAGAAATTTGTTGTTTGATATGTTATCTTTTTATCTTGTTGTGCTTAATGTTTTGATGGAGTTGAAATTATTATTTGTTAGTTCCTTGCCTTGAATTTTTAGCCATATTTTTAGCCTTTTCCCCACCTTTGCCTAAGCCCCATTACAATCAATAAAAGACCTTTTGATTTATGCATGTTGTTCTTATTAATAGTGGAGATTTGATTTACTTGCAGGCTTATGGTAATATCGTGTCAATTTTGACATTGAGAGTTTCTTTACCCTAAACACATCGAGTGATTTGAGTGAATCCCGGTAAGGTGTTGAGTTATGAGCATTGAGATTAATGAATGAATGGATATTACAATTGCACTTGACTTGCTCCAATTGGTGATGTTCAATTGATTGATTTCTTGACTTGAATAGTTATTGTGGTCTCTACCTTGCTTCATTGAATGTGAAACTTGACAAAAGAACGTTTAATTAAGTTTTTTGACTGATTTGGTTAATCATATTTGAGGACAAGCATGAGATAAGTGAGGGGGAATTTGATGAGTGTTCATAATAGTTAATCTTTGCTCGTTATTTCTTCGATTTTGTGGAGTTATTGCTGTTGATTTGGTTGTGTTATGCCTATTTTCGTGCAGGTCCTTACTTTCCAGAATTATTGATAAAACGGACGAATTATGCATTTTTTATTATTATTTGGTCACGGCTGGAGACATGGGCACGACGCGGTCTGACGTGGCAGTTTCTAGAAGGTCCAGTCAGCGGCGATTTCTAGAAGACTTCATCCGCACGCATTCTGGAAGATTGACGAGTAGAGTTGCATTAGGAGACTAGTTTAAGTTTGAATTTAAATTTAAAAATAATTATCTTTTGTATTATTTTATTATTTTCTTTGCTTATCCTTTAGGCTTTGAGAGATTATAAATATCCACTTGGGGTAAGCCTAAACTCATCACTCAAATTACATTCTTCTTTTCTCTATAGTTTTATTAAAGTTTTTCCTTTTTTTCTTTTATTTTCAAGCTTTGTTTTCAAAATGCTAAGTATGACTTTTGCCATGCTTAGCTAAACTTTTCAAAAGCCGATAGCTGTCGCGATGATTCAATTCTAACGGGAGAATTGAAACGATCCCTTAATATCTTCGGAATATCTCTCTCAATCTCAGCGCTTATTTTTCAAAATCAAAACAGTTTTCAAAATCAAAGATTGACTTTGGTTAAGAGGTTGTTGCAATTAAATGTGTGGGAGGAAGATTTGGCTTATAGAAAGCAATTCGACTTCCTGGGAACACACTTGGCGAGATAGTTTCACCAAGAGGGAATTGAGATCGGAATTGACGGTTATAGAAGCAACAATCCGAGTCGGATGCTACGAACTTAAACGGTAATTGATCTACGACAATTGATGTCGTTAGAATCAATTATCGAAGCCGGAATCAAAGATTGCCTTGGGTGTTCGGTATACAAGATAGAGTCACGGGGATAGCCCTTGTAGACAAAGTAACCGACGTGAATCCCGAAGAAAAAATCTTATTCGATGATCTAAAGGAAATTGAATCAAAGCGAAGCTTGAGGCGATTTTTACCATATTTATTCATAATATTCATCATCCTATTTTTACTTTAATTGCTTTAATTTATTTATTCGTTTTTACTATTTAAATCTCATATTGCAAACACCCCATTTTACTATTTTTCGCCTGATTAAAAATCATTCAAACATAAATTTGTGATTTTCTAAGTCCCTGAGTATTCGATCCTTATTTCTCTATACTACGTATTTCCTTATTATTAATTGAGAAAAATGAATTTATTTTGACACCGAAACTACAGTTGTCACCAACTAGCTGTCCTCTTGTTCAGATGGTCCAAATAATATTGGAAATATTCTCTTTTATTCCGACCAACCATAGTTGGAAGCCCGAAGTAGCGCTCGGGATTGGTTGAAATACGCACTCCCAACACCCGACCAATATGTTCTTTCACGCCCTCCTCAACATTGCTACTAAAAAACAGAAGCGAATTGTCAAAGTTAATTCGCTGCCTAGAAAAAGTGTCGGAAACATGTAACAATTTCTTCATATTAATAGCTCCCATCGGCGTGTCTTCTCCAAAGAGCACAATATCATCAGCAAAGAGTAAATGACCAATTCGGAGCCTCTCCCAACCCACCGTAGCACCATTTATAATCTTATCACGACTGGCGGCATTGAACAGAGCAGACAAGCCCTCCGCGCAAACAAGGAATAGATACAGACTCAATGGCTCCCCTTTTCTTAGACCGCAAGAGGGGCGGAACGGAGAGCAAGTAATCTCATTTAGACCAATGGAGTAAGTTATAGTTCTAACGCACTTCATGATCAACCGCACCCATCGACCTGCAAATCTTAAACGCTACAACATGCCCTCTAAAAAAGGCCACTTGACCCTATCATACGCCTTACTCATAAGGGCTTTAAGAGTAAAAAGACCCTGTTTCCAGATCTGCTTCTTGTGCATAGAATTTAAGATCTCATAAGAAATCATAATGTTTTGCAAGCCAAGACCTTGGCGACAATCTTATATAGCACGTTACATAAGCTTATCGGCCTAGATTGTGTCATATTAACCGGCTGATTAACCTTAGGAATTAGAACAATGTGAGTGTTGTTAATCGGCTCCAAGTCAGTTGTCTCATTTAGAAAAGAAAGACAGTAGGAAGTAATATCATCATCGATCACATGCCAATACTTCTGATAAAATACAGTTGGGAACATGTCCAACCCTGAAGCTTTTAGCGGAGCCATGCCTTTGATCGCCTGCCAGACCTCCTCAGCTCGAAAAGGCAAGAGTAAGGATTCATTCATTTCGTCTGTAACACGTGGTTCAATCTCATTAAAGATGGGAGACACAACACCTAAGTTTGAAGATTGAAACAACTCCTTAAAGTAACTGTCAGCAACCGAAATCAACTCTATCGGGTCCATTATCCAGGTGTCATACGTATCAAACAACCCCACTATTGTGTTATTCTTCCTCCGATATGTCGCGTAATTATGGAAAAATGAGGTGCTCATGTCTCCATGTCGAAGCCAATTAGCACGAGCTCGCTGCTCCCAGAAGAGTTCCTCCTTATCTGCTTCCATATTCAGGATCAACTGCTGACAGCTCACGCAACCGAGTCTGCAATACTGCTTACGTTCTGTATAAGACCTCTTATTGCTTCGACTCCAAGACAATAAGTTCTGACCAACACGTTGAAGTTTTCCATGAATGGACTCATCATGAAGATCCCAACAAGACTTAACTATCTGCTCCACCTCCTCATCACGGACCCAATTTGCATCAAATCGAAAAAGCACCTCCCTACTAGAATTTATGTGGAAAGTATATCACTCTTTCTCTATGAGCACCAGACAATGGTCTGAGATTGTACGAGATAAGTAAAAAACAGAACAACCAGGACGTATCGCCCACCAACTATGGTTTGCAACCGCTCTATCAAGTCGTTCGTGGATATTATTCCCCGACAAGCGCCCACGTTCCCACATATACCAATTCTCAGAGAAACCCATATCACTAAAGTCACAATCACTCAAAACGTCTCGGAAACCAACCATGTTTCGTTCTGAACGAAGTCGCCCTCCTCGCTTTTCAAACAAGTACGCAATCTCATTGAGGTCCCCAGCCATGGCAAAGATTGGTCAGATCCCAGATGGCGTAAAAGATCCCAAGCGTCAGAACGACCACAATCCTCCAGGATCCCATTGAAACATGTAAAGCGCCAAACCACCTCGACACTTTCTCGGATAATGACATCATTATGAGACCGGGAATAGCTTTGCAACTCAACAACCCAATCAGGCTTCCATCCAAATGATAATCCACTTCTCGAACCCTCCGCAACCACATCAATACCAAATAAAAAACCACATTTCCTACGAACACGCTCCATATGTCGCACATTCAATTTTGTTTCCATAAGAAACAAAAGGTGGGGACTGCTACCTCTCAGAGAATTCGAGATTCATTTATATTATCCGAAATATAATTAAATATGTATACAATTAATTCGAGATTTGTGATATTTTCAGATCATGTTAAGATACAAATTCGTACGTTTCAATTAATCTAATAAAAATATTTTATACAAATATCTATGACATAAATGTATGATAATTAAAGAATGTTTAGTACACATACATGTCACCTTTATAACCCTATTGAATTGAACAAATTAAAATAAATATAACTCTCCAACCAAAGATTGACACGTATCATAATCTGATTATAATGTTAAATTTATTAAATTAAATTAAAATTAAGACTAAATTGATAGAATGCATAAGTAACCGGGATTAAATGAGTATTTTTTAACGGTAAGTGGCTTGGTCAACAACATTAAATAGTGAGAGGATTGGATTGATAAAAGTAAAATATGGGTGATCAAAGTGAAAAAGGTACAATAATTAAGTGATTATAAATATTGTTTATCCTAATTTTTTCTTGTTTTAAGGCCCAAATTTTACAAAGGTACTCAGCCTATTCTTAGAGCAAAAGCAAATCAGCATGCTGCCTAATAAAGTGGTCAACGTCGTCGTTTTAAATGTCGCTGTGAAATTTGTTTTTCGTCGACCATCTACCGAGAAAACCCTAAACCCTTAGAAGACAAAGCCCTGCAAAATCTGGTTGGCAGTCGCTGCGCTCAAAAACTAAATAAAAAAATGTGATGAAACGCTCACAAAAGAAGAAAGGATTAAGAAGATAGAGAGAATACAATAGAGAAAACAGAATTCATCATCATTTCATTGATAATTTTCTTCTCATTACAACTGAATTTTTATAGGAATTAGTTCATAACAGATTGCCAGATGTAATTTCTCTAACAACTTATATTCCCTTAACCGTTTCTGTTTTCATTTGTTGATTGCAGTTTATTGGGCTCGTCACCTCCTGGTCCAATAGGCACTTGGTCTTTGTTTCTTGCTTCAGCAGCCCACACTTGGCCCTTTGCTCATCAGGTAACATCTCCGCCCCATCCATATACTCCTCATCTAAATTCCCAATCATAATCCCTAATTTCCCCGTATTTCCCCCTTTCTCCTCATCAGTTTCTAATTTGTTTCCCCTTTTCTGCTCATCAGTTTCCAATTCTGCCTCCTGGGTCATGACAATACCCCCAACTGCAGTGGATGCTTGTCCCCAAGGATCAAAATCAGGAAATTGGGAACGTAGCACCGTAAAATCCTCCCATATAGTATTCTTAATCCCTAAATTCGACCACTGAATCAACAATTGAGTCACTGCCTTATTGTTTCTTTTGATAACTCGCTTATCCAACACAATTACAGGATAAACCCAAAGCTGTCCATCAGCAATGAGTTCAGGTGGGTCTCGTGAAGCTACACTTCTATCCCCAATTTTTCTTTTCAAAATGCTAATATGAAATACCGGGTGAAGTTTCGAATGAACTGGTAATTCTAATTGGTATGCGACTGAACCAATTCGTTTCCGTATCTTGTAGGGACCATAGTATCGAGCAGACAGTTTCAAATTTCTGTGTAAAGCTAAGGAAGTATATTTATAAGGCTGAAGCTTAAGGTAAACCTCCTCCCCTTCCTGAAATTCCCTGTCACTTCGATTTCTATCTGCATAATATTTCATGCGATGTTGTGCTTTAGTAAGTTGTTCTAAAAGTATGCTATTGATATTATCCCTTTCCTGCATAAACTGTTGTACATCAGCCACCCTTGTCTCACTGGATCAAGTTATTGTTGGAGGTGTATAGCCATATAGGGCATGAAAAGGTGTTGTACCCAATGTTGTATGAAAACTAGTGTTATACCACCATTCTGCGTGGGATAACCACTTAGCCCAGGAACTTGGTTTTAAAACACACATCCCCCTTAGATACTGCTCAAGATATTGGTTAAGTCTCTCGGTTTGACCATCCGTTTGAGGATGATAGGCAGTAGTAAATAGTGTTGTAGTGCACAATAACTTTAATAATTCCTTCCAGAAGGCACTAGTAAAATTTCTATCTCTATCAGAAAGAGCAACTTTAGGCTGACCATGAAGTTTGTAGACCTGTTCCAAGTAGATTTGAGCAACCTCATAAGCTGTAAAAGGATGAAGCAGAGGTAAAAAAATGCCCATATTTGGTGAATTTATCAATTATCACCAAAATAGAATTGAATCTACTAGAAGTGGGCATCCCTTCAATAAAGTCCATAGTAATAAACTCCCAAGCATGTTGTGGAATAGGTAAAGGTTGTAATAACCCAGGCTGTAAAACATGTTCATTTTTTATTCTCTGACAATCATCACATTGTTGCACATACTGTTTAACCAATGTCTTCATTCCTTTCCAATAAAAATACAATTTCAGTCTATAATAAGTAGCTTGTATCCCAGAATGGCCACCCTGTGGTGAATCATGAAGTATAGAAAGGATATGATTTCTTAAACCACTTGTCTCACCAACATAAACTTTACCTTTGTATCTCAGTACACCCTTAGAATAAGACCAATATGCTATACAATTATTATCAAGGAGCAGCTCAGGAATTAAATCCTTTGCCAAAGAATCCTGCTCATAATTGTTTTCCACCTCATGTACCCAAGCAGGAATAACAATTATAGCAGATAACTGATTTAATTCTGATTTGTCTTCAAACTGTCTAGATAAAGCATCATTAGCTCTGTTATGTTTTCCTTTTCGAAACTGAATTGAGTAATCCAGTCCTAGCAATTTTGTTAGACCCTTATTCTGAATGGTAGTACTGATCTTCTGTTCTAACAAATGCTTTAAAGATTCATGATTTGTTTTAATAATAAATGGACTCCCTTCAAGAGAATGCCTCCATTTAGAAATAGCCATTAATATTGCTAGATACTCATTCTCATAGATAGACAAATCAATCTGTTTTGGTCCCAAAGCCCTACTGAGGTAAGCAATTGGTCTGCCCTCTTGGGATAGAACTGCACCTATACCCTTAGAACTGGCATCAATTTCCAAACAAAATTGCTTTGTAAAATCTGGTAAAGCTAGCACAGGAGCCCTACACATAGTCTCTTTAAGTTTAATAAATGCCTCCCTAGCCTCCTCAGACCAAAAAAACTGGTCCTTTTTCAAAATAGTAGTGAGGGGTTTACTGATTTCCCCATAACCCCTAATAAATTTCCTGTAATAACCAGTGAGGCCCAAAAAACCCCTAAAAGATTTCAAATTCCTTGGAATGGACCATTCCTGAATAGCTTGACCTTTGGAGGAATCTGTAGATACTCCCTGTGGAGAGATAGTATGACCAAGGTACTCGACCTCTGATTGGCCAAAGAAACATTTATTTCTGTTGGGATTTTCAGAAGCTCGAATCAACAACCGGAACGGTTTGCAAAGAGGGGTCGGAACGGTTTTGTGTTTATGGAGTAAGGAGATTGAAAGATAGAGAATTGCACAGCGATTTATAGTGGTTCGACTTTCTCAATCAAAGTCTACATCCACTACCTTAGCTCCTCACCAAGGATTTTCTAACAAATTCACTAATTTGTTCTTTCTTTTGAGGACAAAGAGATAACCTTACAACTCCCTAGTTTTTCCGGGTTAAACTAGAACCTTTCCCTAGCTTTTATACGGGCTAAGCTAGAACATTTCCCCTTTACAAAAGGATAAGAAATCTAAACAAGAAAACCTCTCTAAGGTAGGTGTTTACAAGATTGAGCTCACAAGAACAAAATATTTACAAGAGAAAGATGAAATAAGATTGAAAAACTCTTCTCTTGTGTTTGATTGCTTGGATAGTTGTTCTCTTACTTCTTCAAGTGTCCTCAGCTTGTATTTATAGATTGGAATGAGTTTGAAGTCGTATATAGCCGTTGGGGATGTTTTGAAGCCGTTTGGGAATGATTTTTCTACTCAAAAAGGTTGCCCAGAATGGAGGGAATCGGTACCCCTTCATAGGGAATCGATACCCCTTCATAATATTCAAATATTATGACCGTTGGGCTGTTGAACAGGGGGGGAATCGGTACCCCCTGTGGGGGAATCGGTACCCCCTGGACATTCTGTTTTCTTGAAGCCAAAAACCTGCAGGGGGGAATCTGTACCCCCTGGGGGGTATCTGTACCCGCGGTATCTGTACCCCCTGGGGGGGAATCTATACCCCCTGGGCAATCTTGAAACCCCTTAAAATATTTTTAGCTCAAATCTGAATTTTAATTGATTTTGAATTATTTTTGAAACCTTTTAAAAACTTTGAATAAATTCAATTAAGTCCAAAAACATTTTGTAAATTCAATTCAAGTCCAAAAACCATTTTGCCTTAAATTGTTATATCGAAACATAGTTCAACAATCTCCCCCTTTTTGATATAACAAAACATTTGAAAAATTGTTTTTGGCAAAACTCCCCCTTAATAAAATGTTTAATGAAAAAGATCCTAGTTGTTGGAAAACATATGAAAATGTTAAGCTCCCCCTTTTTCATTAAGAAATTGAATTTTTTATTAAGAAATTGAATTTTTCAAACCAAACTTCTCCCCCTTTTTGTTATATTAAAAATAATTCAATCTTTGATGTTCAAAATAACTTTGGAGAGTAAGCAGTAAATTTTACATTTAAAATCATTTGAAAAATCAAAAGCTCCCCCTTAATAAATGCATTCCAATCAAAATTTAGCTTTTAAGAACTTGACACTTAAACAAAATTGAATTTCAACAAAGAATAACAAACAAGTTAGTAGCACATGAAATTCAATTTATCCAAGACTAAAATACTTTATGCAATACCAATTGTTGAAATTTGATATAAATATCAATTGTTAAAATTAAGTGCATTTGCATAAAGTTTTCCAAAAATGTTATGCATTAAAAAAATTGATATCAATTGTTAAAGAGATATCATTTTCATTTAAACCACATGCATAATCATTTAAATTTAGGTCAAAATTTTAAAATTTGTAAAATTAAATTATTTGAAAAATTGATATCAATTGTTAGAGATATATCATTTGCATTAAAACCAATTTTGACCAAAATTTTATTATGATGAACTAAAATTCTTAAAAATTAATATAACTTTAAAATGTTCATCATAATCATCTTTTCAACATACATGAGATTAAAACAATGATGCATAATCATTTAAAACCAAAACTCATGCATGCTTAAAATCAATGAGCAACCAAATAACCAAAATTAAAAGCATTAAGCTTAGAGGTTACCCATTCCTTTTTCATCTGTGGCTAGAGCATCTTGAATATCATTATTTTCATCACAATTGCTCCCACACACCTACAAGAGACATTCATTTCGATTTTGGTATCCAAATTGCTTTGGATCCTTGGACGTTAGTTTCAATGCCCCTTGTTCCTTTTGGAACCCATACTTGCCTAATTTTAAAACGTTTTCCTTTCTTCAAAGGACAAGTATGTTCCTTATGACCATGATAATGACAATGTGAGCATATTGTCATTATTGAACTAAATGAATTATTTAAAATGATTTCTTTTTCTTTTGTTAAGCATTCAAGCTTAACTTTTAAATCAAAATTTTCTTTTTCAAAACTTTCAATTTTTATTTTTGAAAGCTCTAAATCCTTTTTCAAAATTTCATTTTGGCTTTCAAAATCTATTTTTGTTTTCAAAAGAAAATCATTTTCGATTTTAAATTTTGAAATCATTTTCTTATATTTGGAGTTCATGGTCTCAAACTCCGAATATAACCTATTAAAAGCATCTTGTAACTCATCAAACGTATATGAATTAAATTCATTTGAGTTAGAAGATACATCGGGCTCTTCACAAGCCATTAGAGACACCACCTTTATTGGTTCTTCTTTCTTGTTTCCATGGATTTCCTCAAGCTTATTCCAAAGCTCCTTGGCACTTGAACATGAAGAAACCCCTTCATAGATTTCATGATCAAATGCACAAAACAACATGTGCATGGCCTTGGCATTAAGTTGAGCTTTCTTCCGTTCTTTGTCACTCATCTTCTTCTCCTTCTTCTTTGGAGAAGAGTAGCCGTTCTCGATTATCTCCCATGCATCAAGATCATTGGATTGGATGAATACTTTCATTAATTTCTTCCAATGATGATAGTTGACTCCATTGAAGTATGGAGGTTTGTCGGTTGGTAGGGAGTCTTCCATGTGGAACGAGCCGGAGGTAGAAGCCATCTTCTCGGTTGTGTCGAGATTTGGTAGAGCTTCTTCGAGGATCGTCTCAAGGTGGTTAAACCTTCTTAACGAGTTAGGCTCTGATGCCAATTGTTGGGATTTTCGGAAGCTCGAATCAACAACCGGAACGGTTTTGTGTTTATGGAGTAAGGAGATTGAAAGATAGAGAATTGCATAGCGATTTATAGTGGTTCGACTTTCTCAATCAAAGTCTACATCCACTACCTTAGCTCCTCACCAAGGATTTTCTAACAAATTCACTAATTTGTTCTTTCTTTTGAGGACAAAGAGATAACCTTACAACTCCCTAGTTTTTCCGGGTTAAACTAGAACTTTTCCCTAGCTTTTATACGGGCTAAGCTAGAACCTTTCCCCTTTACAAAAGGATAAGAAATCTAAACAAGAAAACCTCTCTAAGGTAGGTGTTTACAAGATTGAGCTCACAAGAACAAAATATTTACAAGAGAAAGATGAAATAAGATTGAAAAACTCTTCTCTTGTGTTTGATTGCTTGGATAGTTGTTCTCTTACTTCTTCAAGTGTCCTCAGCTTGTATTTATAGATTGGAATGAGTTTGAAGTCGTATATAGCCGTTGGGGATGTTTTGAAGCCGTTTGGGAATGATTTTTCTACTCAAAAAGGTTGCCCAGAATGGAGGGAATCGGTACCCCTTCATAGGGAATCGATACCCCTTCATAATATTCAAATATTATGATCGTTGGGCTGTTGAACAGGGGGGGAATCGGTACCCCCTGGGGGGGAATCGGTACCCCCTGGACATTCTGTTTTCTTGAAGCCAAAAACCTGCAGGGGGGAATCTGTACCCCCTGGGGGGTATCTGTACCCGGGGTATCTGTACCCCCTGGGGGGGAATCTATACCCCCTGGGCAATCTTGAAACCCCTTAAAATATTTTTGGCTCAAATCCGAATTTTAATTGATTTTGAATTATTTTTGAAACCTTTTAAAAACTTTGAATAAATTCAATTAAGTCCAAAAATATTTTGTAAATTCAATTCAAGTCCAAAAACCATTTTGCCTTAAATTGTTATATCGAAACATAGTTCAACAATTTCTCTTAGCAAAAAGCTTATTCTGCCTTAGAATATCCAACACAGTTCTCAACTGTTGTGCATGACTATGTAAATCAGGGCTGTAGATTAAAATATCATTAAAGAATACTAGGACAAATTTCCTGAGATAAACTCCAAATAAATCATTCATAAGTGCTTGAAAAGTAGCTGGTGCATTAGTTAAGCCAAAGGGCATTTCCTTGAATTCAAAATGACCATGGTGTGTCCTGAAGGCTGTTTTTGGAATGTCTTCAGGCTTGATCCTAATCTGCCAGTATCCAGATCTTAAATCCAGTTTAGAAAAAAAACTTAGCTCCAACTAGTTCATCCAAGAGATCATCCACCACAGGTATAGGAAATTTGTTCTTAACAGTTAAAGCATTTAACTGTCTGTAATCAATGCACATTCTCCAGCTTCCATCTTTCTTTTTAACTAACAAACAAGGTGAAGCAAAAGGACTTTTGCTAGTTTGAATAATTGATGCTGCCAACATTTCAGCCACCTGTTTCTCAACCTCTGATTTTTGATGATAAGGCATTCTGTAAGGTCTGACATTAACTGCCTCAATTCCTGACTTTAAAATAATAGAATGATCATGCTTCCTTATTGGAGGCATTCCAGTAGGTTCCTCAAATACATCTTTGTAATCAGCAATTACTGCTTGAATTGTAGGAGGAATTTCATTATGGCTAACCTCTGCATTCAACATATAAATCTCCCCTACTGCTTCAGGATTTTTAGTCATCAATTTATGTATTTTGTTGCCTGAAATTATTTTCATTGCAGTAGTGTGCAACCCTCATCTCAACACAATCTCTTGGTCAACCATTTTAAAACTAAGAGTCATGTTGTTAAAATCCATTAACACTGGACTGTACTTCTTCATCCAATCCACTCCTAGCACCATATCACTGCCTCCAAGGGGAAAAACCCTAAAATCATATACAAAAAAAAAATCTTGCATCTCCCAACTCAGTTGTTTACTCTTTGTTGTACTATAAAGTTTATCACCATTAGCTATTGTGATAACTAAGGGATTAGTTTCCTCCAATTCCAGCCCTTCTTTAGCCCACCTATTAGTGACAAAACTGTGAGTACTGTCACTATCAATTAATATACTGAGTGGTTTCCCTTTAATGAATCCTTGAATCCTCAAGGTACTACTTCATGAACTGCCAGTAATTGCATTCATAAAAATCTCAGGATCTTTTTCATCTAATGGTACTTTATCAATATTAATTTGGGCTGCTTGTAACTCTTCAGGCTCCTCTTGCTCTTCCACTTCTTCCATAGAATTCAATTGTTTCAATTTGCAGTGATGTCCTGGAGTAAACTTGTCACCACATTTATAGCATAAATTATTGGCCCTTCTATATTCCAGTAGTTGTTGTCTGTTTGGAGTGAGCCCTGAACTGGTTTTCAAAGGTGAACTCACTGAAGGATTAGATATTCTGGAACTAGTAGAATTTCCTGGCAGCATTGGTATGGAAATACTTCTAAATCTTTTACTTTCCACTTCCATTGAAAGCTCATAAAGTTTTGATTTTCTAACAGCTTCAGCTACAGTTGTTGGTTCCAAAACCTTCACCTTATGTTTCAATTCCTCCTTAAGACCACTCAAAAAACTAGAAACAAAATATTCCTCTCCTAATTCAGGATTAATCTGAGGAGATAAGGCTGAAGTTCCTCAAATTGAGCTTCATACTCTTCTACATAAGATATTTGAGTCAGTTTATTAAATTCATCAATAACATCAAGATATCCTTTAGCAGCAAAACGATAACACATATCAGAAACAAACTCCTGCCAAGTAACTCTACTTTTCTTCATAATGTATCCATCAAACCATACTTCAGCCTTGCCAGTGAAGTACATAGAAGCTATTTCTAACTTCTGTAATTCAGGAACAACAAAAATAGAAAAATATTTCTCACACTTTCTAATCCAACTCCTAGGATTTGTTCCATCAAAAAACTGAAGCTCTATTTTCGGTTTTGGAAGAAACATACCAGTGTTGTTATTGCTGGAATGTTTTTCCATGAATTGATGACCTTTACTAATAGACTGCTCCCCTGATTCCATTGTATTTGCAATTGCTTTCATCTTAAAAACATCATGACTTGATTGATTAACATCCTGTGGCAAAGTAGGCTTAGATGCTAGGATTCCCGGTTGTCCTAGTTGAAATGAGTATTTCTCCTTATCATCAATGACTGTAACTTGTAATGGAATTTTAGTTGCATCCTTGATCTGAGTTGTGGGTGCTTGTGGTCGTTCTGCAGGAGTAGATTGTCCAGATTCAGTCCCAGTCTTCTACATCAACCCTAATAGTTGTTGAAGCATGTTTTTCGTATCAGTTGTTGTGGACTCCAGTAATTGCATCCTCTGCTCCCAAGCACTTTGTTGAGTAAGCCACCAAGTTGGAACTGCCTCCCCCTCAGAAGACTCTGATGGATCAGCAGGAATGATCGGCGGCTGATCATTGAGAGCCATCTGCTGTAATTTCCGTGTCTTACCCAGCTTGAAAAAAAAATTAGTATTTTTGGATCAAAATGACCTTGCTCTTATTACCAATTGTGATGAAACGCTCACAAAAGAAGAAAGGATTAAGAAGATAGAGAGAATAGAATAGAGAAAACAGAATTCATCATCATTTCATTGATAATTTTCATCTCATTACAACTGAATTTTTATAGTAATTAGTTCATAACAGATTGCCAGCTGTAATTTCTCTAACAGCTTATATTCCCTTAACTGTTTCTGTTTTCATTTGTTGACTGCAGGTTATTGGACTCGTCACCTCCTGGTCCAATAGGCACTTGGTCTCTGTTTCTTGCTTCAGCAGCCCACACTTGGCCCTTTGCTCATAAGGTAACATCTCCGCCCCATCCATATACTCCTCATCTAAATTCCTAATCATAATCCCTAATTTCCCCGTGTTTCCCCCTTTCTCCTCATCAGTTTCTAATTTGTTTCCCCTTTTCTGCTCATCAGTTTCCAATTCTGCTTCCTGAGTCATGACAAAAAATGTTGAGAAGAAATATACGATTGAGGAGAGAGTATTTGTACAGGAAGAGCTTGGAAGGCAAAGAGCGTTTGTTTTATGAGAAGAAACGCAAGATCAAAGAAGCCCTTGATGGTACTATTAAACTTTCTATTTTATTTTATCATAATTTAATTTCAATTTTTCATTTTTTTTATTTTGTTTCGTTGTAGAGGGAAAACCCATTCCGACTGAGCTCCGCAATGAGGAGGCTGCGCTTCGCCAAGAAATTGACCTTGAAGATGATTACACCGCCGGGAACGTTTATTTTTATTTTGTTAACTTTTTATACAACTTTTGTTATGCTCTTAGATAAGGGGGGGACCATTTCGTATTCTTTGGCCTTTTTTTGGGGATTGGTGTTGATATATACTTGTTTAATTTTGGTGGATTTTTAGTTCCCAAGTCTCATATTGATGATGAGTATGCAAATGCAACCGTACGAGACCCTAAGATTTTGCTGACAACATCTCGGGATCCAAGTGCTCCTCTTGTACAGTTTGTTAAGGTTGGTTTGTCTATTTTGGTGATGAATACCATTTTTACTTGATACTTTGCGTCTGAGTTTAATCACTGATGTGGTTTCCTATGGAGTGCTCCTTGTAGGAATTGAAGTTCGTCTTTCCCAATGCAGAGCGAATGAATCGTGGTAGTCAGGTGAGTGCGGCATTGCATTGTTTATCCATCTATGCTTTCTTCCTTGGGTTCCTATTGGTTGTCTTATTGCTATGATGCTTGTGTTGAATTGTTGGCAAGGGTTTGTTCTTGATGTGGAGGATATAAAATACAAGTTCTATTGTCAGCAACTTGGCTAAAGTCGTGTTCAGTGTTTAAGTTGAACATTCCCTTTAACTGAGCTTTTCCTTGAACCATTGCACCATTAGACTTCTTGATGCAATTTTGTCTTGGCAATCTTTGGAGCTACTCTTTCCTCCACATGATGAACACCAACACCCTTATTTAACACAAATTTATTTACTTATTTGATATCAAGCTGGGTTTCTAGTGAGATTTAGAAAGTGATTATCTATACACCCCCTCTTTTTTCTTATTTGCAGGTTATATCTGAAATTATTGAAAGTTGCCGAGCACATGAATTTACTGATGTTATTTTGGTTCATGAACATCGGGGTGTACCAGACGGTTTGATCATAAGTCATCTACCTTTCGGTCCCACTGCATACTTTGGTTTACTCAATGTGGCAAGTATTTGATGACTCTAGCCTATGCAGACGTTTACTTCGTCTTCTATTTCTATGCCTGTTTTCTTAATCTAATATTTCCTTCTAGGTTACAAGACATGACATTAAGGACAAGAAAGCCATGGGAACAATGCCTGAAGCTTACCCACATTTGATTCTTGACAATTTTAAAACCAAGGTATTCTTATCACTTTATATGCATCATATTTACGAAGTATATGATGCAGTTGGGTACATTGTATATATGTGCATTCCTGAACTTTTTGGGGTTATTTCTTTTTAATGGTTTTGCATATATCCACTTGTGTCTAATTGCTGGTTAAGTAACGAAGCCTGGTTTGTGCTCAAAGATCCTTATGGGTGACATTCTTTTTCGATTTATTTTGCCAGCTCGGTGAAAGGACAGCGAACATTTTAAAACATTTATTCCCTGTGCCAAAGCCTGACACAAAACGTATTGTGACTTTCGCTAATCGGTCCGACTATATTTCATTCAGGTTGTTTCTCTTGTAAATTTTGTTGCATTCATTAGCTTTAAAAGGGAGATACTGAAATCATTAACCGGCGATAAAATCGGTCGATTACTTGTTGAAACCTTGAAGTGAGTCGGTGGATAATATGATCATGACATAGATTGTTCTGCCTCTTGTTTCAATGTTACGAAATGTTCACTCTTCACTCATTGATAACATGTAAACATGCAGGCATCACATCTACGAGAAACCTGGAGGTCCAAAATCAGTCGAGTTAAAGGAAATTGGCCCGAGGTTTGAATTGCGGCTTTATCAGGTAAGTGTCATGCCATGTCGACGAAATCATTGGGTGCTTTGTATGGCGGTTTAAATTCAACCGACTTGCTCATGTTGCGGGTAAAATTAGGAACAATGGAGCAGAGTGAAGCTCAGGTCGAATGGGTTATCAGACCTTACATGAACACGACCAAGAAACAAAACATCATTGGAAACGACCAAGAATCAGATGATAAAAGAAGGAAAATGAAAGCGTAAGCTTTGTACCCTGAAAATTTTCATACCCTTATGATTATGTTATATTTAGGCTTTCT
This sequence comes from Hibiscus syriacus, assembly GCF_006381635.1. NCBI lineage: Eukaryota > Viridiplantae > Streptophyta > Magnoliopsida > Malvales > Malvaceae > Hibiscus > Hibiscus syriacus. The sequence continues at coordinate 643,704 of NW_024062970.1, forward strand.
TTTTTGTTTTAAGGTTGTTTGAATTATGAATATTTCATGTCAAATTTCATTTACAGAAGCAGGCTAATGTTTTTTTTAATTTAATATCAATTTTTTCCAAGTTTGGGTGATTACAATGTAATGTATGTTCATGATTGTTTTTAATCATAAAAAATACATACTTTGTAGATGCAGTTATTTAAACTCGAGGCGTCTAAAAGGGATAACATTTTCTTTTATTATTGATACGGCTCGATGAATTCATTTTAATCACAAATTTTAAACATTGAACCGTAAATATAAATATCATTCTCTTCCAAGTCATTGATGTCAACGTTTCAACAAGAAGATAAGAACTTTCCCAATTGAAGCAATATTTTCAGAGAGATGATTCCACCACTCAGTAAAAAGCATTTAGTGGTTTGGTTCCACCAAAATCCAAAGTAACTCCAAAACATACGTTTTATTTTCTTATGGGAGTATACGTTTTTGAACGTTAACCTGCAATTTATGCGTTGACTCACTGAGTTGTTCACCATGTGAAAACATAAGCATCTTTAGCTAAATAGATAAATGCAATCCTCCCTGTCTTTATCCCTAATCAATCAGCATCTCCCATGCAAAGTTAAACCTTTCTGCAGAATTTAAAAAAAAAAAAAACTTGCCTTTTTGCTGGTATAAGTAACACCCCCACTATCATTGTATTTGTCCCCTTTATATACTCATCGTCCTCTCTCGATCTCCCATCATCATCATATCATTCATTCCTCATTTTCAAAATGGGATTTTTCAAAGCTATTGCCACCTTTGTCGTCATCTTCTCATGGTTATCTGCTGATGGCAATAGCTTTGATTTGAGAAAAGAAGAGACGAAGTGCAATATGTACCAAGGGAAATGGGTGTATGATGAGTCTTTTCCTCTGTACAACTCATCGGCATGTCCTTCTATCCGCAAGGAATTCGATTGCCTCAAGTATGGCCGCCTCGATCTTTTCTACCTTAAATATAGATGGCAGCCGAGCAATTGCCAGTTGCCGAGGTACTTTGCTCTCTACATCTTATTCTAAGTTTACTCGAATTTCAATTCGAGTGTCGAACGCACCCGTATATCTCGTATACATGAGTGCTCTGTGTTGTTCCAAGTTAATCTAATTCAGATACGAGTGTTGAATACATGCAAATAGTATATCTTGTATACATGAGTGCTCTGTGGGTTGTTCTGAGTTAATCTAATTCAGATACGAGTGTTGAATACATGCACACAGTATATCTTGTATACATGATCGCTCTCTGTGATGCATACCCCAATGATTCTGGGATTTGAAATGCACCGACATCAGATCATGTGCTCTCATTCACATACAACAATCCATAAATTAAATAGTTTCCCCTTTGCAATTCCAACAGATTTGATGGACTGTCATTTTTGAAGAGATTCAATGGGAAAAAGATAATGTTTATTGGGGACTCTCTAAGTCTCAACATCTGGCAATCGTTGATATGCATGCTTCATGCTGCAGTGCCAAATTCCAACATAATCAGACAAAAGTTGAACACCACCACCATTTCTTCCGTTGAATTCCAGGTAACCTGCAATAAGAATCTGACAAGTAGATTAACTATGCAAGAATCTGTGATTAAAATAATGTTTCACGTGATTCATTGATTTGTCAGGATTACAATGTGTCGGTGATGCTGTTTCATTCACTGTACTTGGTGGACGTTGACGAGGAGAAGATCGGAAGAGTTCTGAATCTGAACTCAATGAGGAATGCGAATCTATGGAAGAACGTTGATGTTTTAGTTTTCAACACTTGGCTATGGTGGTACCGCAGAGGACCGAAGCAACCGTAATGGCCTTTGCATCGAAACTCGAGCATAATTAACGAGCATTAACAACAGGAACTAAAACATATTTTGTGAATGTGTGTTGTTAAATTGCAGGTGGGATTATATTAAAGTGGAAGGGAAGATTGTGAAAGACATGGATCGTATGACTGCATTTAAGGCAGCCTTGACAACATGGGCTAAATGGGTTGATTCAGATGTGGAAACTGATAAAACCAAAGTTATATTTCAAGGGATCTCTCCTTCACACTACCAGTGAGACTACCTTTTCCCCTTTGAAATTTTTATTAGCCAATGTTACTCGACTTCGGTCATATCCGAACACTTGTTTGACTGACTATTTTCATATGAAACTATGTTTCAGTGGTTCGGACTGGGGCGAACCGGGGGTGACAAATTGCTTGAAGGAGACGAAACCATTCAACGGAACAGTTTATCCAGTGGGGTTGCCTGAGGCAGTATATGTGGTTAAAGATGTGCTAAGTGGTATAAAGAAGCCAGTTCATTTGTTGGACATCACAGCATTGTCTCAACTGAGAAAAGAAGCGCACCCTAGCTCTTATAATGCCTTTAGAGGGATGGATTGCACCCATTGGTGTGTGGCTGGCCTTGCAGATACTTGGAATGAACTTCTGTACGCAGCTCTCCTTAGTTTTTAGCAGATTAAAGTTGAGTGAGATGAAATAAAGGCAGTATAAATTTATTATTGGAAACATTAAAGAAAAATAAATACGGAAGGGTATTCTCCAAAAGCATACCTTATAATAAATATAACATGTATACACAAGAATACAATAGCGTATGTTCTATGTTTTGTATACATGCATAATTCCTCCATACCTAATAGGACTGTTCTTAACTCATGATAATAAGAAAACAAACAAAACAAAATCACTACTTAAGAACGTCTTATATATATATATATATATATCAGTTGCAGTCAAAATCTCCATTTGAAGATAAGGCGTGACCAGCGGTTAAAGGGAAGGGAAGGGAAAATCAGAGGTTGAATATTCACTGAAGAGGTCTAAAATGACAGCTTCTATGTTTGTTTATAAAAGAGAACATATGCATGGTCATGTAACACCTTGCTTGTCCCAATGGCAGTGACAGAGGCATCATCGAAGCGCAGCCATTGGCCATTGGGATAACGAGCATCAGCAGTATAATGCCCCCTGGAGGGATCTCTTCCATGATGGGTTATCGTAGCAACAAGTTCATATTTCCGGCCCTGAAGTCCAGAAATAAAGGTTAAATATATATAGCATTGGATTGCCAACAAAGCAGGTGGCAAAAAAAATAAACATGTACGCATCATTGTAGCAGATACTTCGGTAAGAGATGATTAAAAGTCAATTTGTAATTCACGATGTGAATTTTCAAATGCGAAAAGAAGCAATGCACACGTACTTAAACTATTGAATGAAGAGAAGTATTACCTCGGTGGATGGAGAAAAAAAGTAGCTCCCGACCCAGTGTCAGCTCAAGTGGGAAGTGTACAGGCTTATGCAGCTTGGTACTCCCCTGGCTTCCATAGCTAAAACGCATCAGGTGCAAAATCATTATCTTCGAAAGTGTCTGTATCTTGACAGATTTTTTGGCAGCAACAACATCAGCCTGATGGATATGAACACAAGAAAATCCAATTTATCATAAACACATACAGGAAAGGATGAAACATATAACAAAAACAAACAATCTTAAGATTTATAAAAGGAACGTAGGATATAGTAGCCAACAACAAAAGGAAACAATTAAAAGAAATAAATACCTTCCCGGCTGTTGATGCACGGTAACCCTCTAGATATTCTGGTGCTGAGAACAAATGAAGTGCATCCTCAATAGTATGAACAGCATCAGGATGTATATCAAGGTGGAGCAATAGATATGGTTGAACAGTAGCAGAAGGTTTATTTCCTGCCCCAATAGGCAAATTAAGAAAAAGAGAAGATTACAATGTCATTAAATAGTACCATGTCCACCGAGCAGGATAGAAAATCCACCCAAGAAACAAAGCTAACATCTGGATATGAAAGATGAAGACAACCAAGTTTGAATTTGTATAGTATTTCCACTTTGTCCACAGATCGAATCTAACATGCATAAATTGCTGTAAATATCTAGGTGACTTCACTATGTTAGTGTTTTATCTTTTTTTAAGTAAGTTTCTGGTGGCTGCAGTTGTACAGTAAAAAAAAAATAAGAAACACGGGTTTGCAAAACCCATAAAAATATGTAACCAAACAAATAACCATATGAATTGCCTGCTTTCATATAATCCAATATGCTTTGCAACCGAAGTAAATGTCCTTACCTTTAGCCTTCACCACACTTCTCAACTGTCCTCCAAAAATATCACTTAACTCGGATGGAAGGAAGCTTTGAGTTCTTGTGACAGCAGATTTGTTTTTTGGTCCAACAGTCTCCCATTCATCATCTTCTGCAGAAGAAACTAGTGACGACCTGACCCCATTTGAGCTATCGGACTGCCCTTGAAGCTTAACCAATTCATCATGCATTTGATCCATGATAAAACTTAGAAATTCCTGAGCATCTTCCTGCCTGATATGATTAACAAAAATTATCACAATGTTATTTCATTAAATATGGTACATAGTTAATAGTTATCATACTGATTTCAAGAATATACAAACATTTAAATTTTAAATCAATCATAATTTCTTTTAAACAGTTATAGCATTTTGGAAAGGGTTAGAAAGAAATCAAGAGGACCAGGACAAGCATATATAAATATAGTAATAATACTAATATAGAAAGCAGACAAACCTTGGCCTACCAGATATGCTATTTGGCACATCTGGAGTAAAGCTTTTAAGGACAGATTCAAACATGACAGGACTGAATGGTCTACCAATCTCAAGGGCCGTTGTATCCTTTCTCTTCAAATTAGGATCGGTGGGTGGCACATTAAAGTCGGATATAAACTCAGCAAAAGAAGTTAATATTGGATAGCCAACCTATCAAATCAAAACCAAACAAAAGCGTCAGTTGGTTAATCTATTGACAAGTTCATATTTAGTCACCTTGAGATGATCATTTATTAGAACATAAGTTCAAGGAAACAACACAAGCATACAACACACCTTGGGTATATTACGAAGTCTAAGTTGCTGTAAGAGCTGAACAAAAGGAGAACAGTATAGGAGAGCCTGTAAAGTGGCATTGAGAAAGCATAAATTCCCAGAGTTAATCAAGCCACGGGGTGATAAGTTTTTAACAAGTTTAATTGGATCCTCGGCTTCTTTTGAAATGTCTCCTTGAACAGGGCTTCCTAACAAAACATCATTCATCTCATTCCCATTTTGATCTCCACCCTCTATAACTCCACTCTCAAGGACATAAAATTTCGAACTCTGAGAATCATTCAAGGGACCACATTTATTTTTGGATAATTGCAGTTGAGTTAAATCAATGCCTTCTGCATTCAGCCGTTTTATGCCATTGTTGAGGATACAGTTACTTCTGGAACTCTTAGCATTTAGAATTTCTTTTGGAGTTTGAAGTGCACTCGAGGAACAATCTGTAGTTGTTTTTCTACTTTTTACACCCTCAAATAGAGAACTTGAGGATAAAGATTCAACTGGTCCATTCATAGAACTTGGCTTGTTGCTTAAATTACCATTGGTACTCCCCAAAGATCCTCCATCTGAAAAATCGAAAGAACCAAATTGCAATTCCTTCTTTTCCACAGGCTTTTCAGATTTTCCGGGGGACTGCTTCGACAGCAATGACCTGGTTTCTTCTTCGGTGAAGGATCCGAAAACAAATACCTGTTCAAACCAAGGAAAACAATGGGGCCACAGTTCTGATTAGAAGCCAAGGCAAGTCATGGTTCAAGCATAACTGGAACATATTAAGGCTTGTCATATAAAAAGGAAAAGACAACCTCGTTTTCATCATTCATAAACAATCAATTCCAACCAAATCATAATTGCTATGTGGGTAAACCCAGCAACCAATCATCAAACAATTCAAAAAACTTTATTTCTCTAAAGTACCAAACTTTTAAGTGCTTAACAAGGAAACAAAAGTAAACCCATCACGTGATTCAGGGGAAAGTTATATTACGTACATTTAACAAAAACCCAGATATAAAAGGGATTGAAGGGGGAAGGGGACAAACCTTAGAATCAGTCATGTCTTATACAAAGGAGAAGTTTGAGAAGAAACGAGAGGTATAGAACAAAGATCAAAGTCTAGGGCTTGGGAAAACCCTGAATGTGCAGAGAATAAAGAGGGTGTGACTGAAGAAGACATGAAAAAGGAATCAACTTTGAAGGGGAGATATAGAGAGAGCATTTATTGGAAGAACCCTCTCTTCGATCCTCTTCAACTTCACCAAAACTCAGCATCAACAGGCTTTGAAATCCAACTCCGACGCGGTTAATCCTTCTCCTTTTGGATTTCTAGGGTTAGGGTTCTTTTACTTATTATTTTCTTTTAATGGCAGAGGGAAAAGGGGAGTGCTTGTTAATTGCAGATGGTGGCTGTGATGTGGTGGTGGTGGTGGTGGTGGTTTGCAAGGACTAGGACTCTAGGTTTATCATATAAGAATGAGAACAAATAACTCTTCATATATTTCATTAATAAATTTATATACAAGTCTTTCTATTTTATTTACTTTTTTTTCAAAAATAATATTTTAATAAATATATTTTTACTTCAAATATTATATATTAATATTATGAAATTAGTATTATAGATTAATATTTTACTTTTATTAGTAGTGAGAATCATATATTGTGTATGAATCAAACGATATAGTAATAAGAGCTTTGCTATTCTCTCTAAAGATTCTGAATAGTATCGAAAAAAATACAAATATTTATTGTAAAATATTATTTTATATTCATCACTAATTTATTTAAAAAAGCACATATTGTACTTCAAACTTACGTAATAAATGATTAAATTTTTTAATAATAAACTAAATTTTCATTAAATAAAATATAAGGAATAATAAAAATACAATTTTAATATAAAAATTTACAAAATGCTAAATAAAATAAAATTAAAATCTCTTTAAACATATGTTTTACTTTATTTTAAAAAAATTATCGATGCTTTATCATTTATATTTTAAATTCGATATAATTACAAACTAAAAGACCTCGACAGTAAAAAAAATTATTGTTAATTTTTTAGGTTTCATATTCTATTACCATGAATGTTAGAAGTATAAACATTCAATGTCAAATGATGTCATAAAAGCAGAAGAACAACGGTATCATAAGAACACACATCTATAGTTCGGAAGAAATTAAAACATGATTATGTTTATTTAAAACTAAATCATAAGAAAATTAAATAAAAGAAGATTAATAAAAGAGAGAGACGACAACATTAATCACTTAAAATAATAGTTTAAAAGAAAAATGGGTAAACTACGCATTTAGCACTTAAATTATCAGTTTTGTTCTATTTTAGTTCTTAAACTTTCAATTTTTTAAAATCATGCCTAACATTTTGTTTTTATTTCATTTTAGTATCTCGCCGTTAAAACTTAATGTGTTTAGTATCTAAACTATCAGTTTTTATCCGTTTTATAACCTAAACTTTCAATATTTTTCAAAACTTAACGTTAAACTTCGAACGGGTACTAAAATGAAACAAAAGCTAAACTTTAGCTATGGTTTTAAAAAAATTAAAAGTTTAAGTATTAACACGATCAAAATTGATAGTTTAGATACTAAATATGTAATTTACTCAAGAAAAAATAAAAAATACTAATTTAGGAAAAAAATAGAGTTTAGAATTAATTTAATTCGACCAATATTACAATAAAATATATAGTACAAAATAACACCAAGATTAATTCATTTAATCATCTTGCATCCATGGTTAGGCCGTTCACCGAGTAATTTTCCATCTCTTTCTCCACCACATTTGCTTCCACAATCCTACTTTCCGTGGAAAACGCAGGTTGTTTTGGCAACGGCAATTGCATTTCTCCGTTCAGCACCGAAATAACATCGGACATCGTCGGCTGATCGGACGGATTGTCTTCCACACATAGCAGACCCAAAGTAATGCACCGGAAAACTTAAACTCGGATCCATTAGTTTTAATGCCGCACCATGTTTCCATAGTTCCCATGCCTGCAAACAACATTCATTTACATCATACATGGTGTTTGTTCGATATCGGTAAAGCATAGCTAAGCTAATTACTGTATGAATATGATATGAACTTACATATCCGACCAGGTTAAGTGGACCGTCGAACTCGAAACGGCTTCTGTTTTTCCGACCGCTGACGACTTCCAACACCATAACTCCGAAACTATAAACATCAGATCTTTCGGAGAAGATTCCATCCATTGCATATTCTGGAGACATGTAGCCACTGCATTAATTCTTCAAACTTACAGTTAATAACCATGTCCATGTTTGGTAATATGATTGGTATACCAATTGTAACAACCGGGAAAACTTCGGTTGTAACAGAAAGCGTTCACCTACTATGTGCCGACGATCCGGTTCGTGTTTGTTCCGGCTTCATTTGTTTTGTAAAGTCTCGCCATCCCAAAATCCGATATCTTGGGGTTCATGTTTTTGTCAAGCAATATGTTACTCAACTTCAAATCTCTGTGAATGATTCTTAGTCTATAGTATTTGTGAAGGTAAAGTAGTCCTTGAGCTACCCCTTCAATGATGCTAAATAGCTTATCCCAATCTTAGCTTCCTTTTCGATTCATCTGTCGGACATAAAGCACTGGTTAAAACACACAACATAGAAACCGGCATCGATTGACTCTCGGAGAAAAGGTTAAAGAGTTGCTAACCAAAGATGGAGGAGTCCAAGCTTTTATTAGGCAAGTACTCAAAGACGAGCATTTTCTCATCCCCTCGAACGCAAAAGCCTAAGAGCCGCGCAAGGTTTGTGTGTTGCAGTTTAGCTATAAGTATAAGCTCATTTTTGAAATCCACTAGCCCTTGTGTTGATCCTCTTGATAATCTCTTTGTTGCCACTTCTAGTCCATCGCCCAATGTTCCCTGAGGATTAACGAGTTTTCAAATGTTAGACCGATTGTTGAAGTAATTGTCAATAACTCACCAATGGGGATTGACAGACGCCTTGAAAACGGGTCCGAAGCCACCTTTTCCGGGGCAAATTCTCCGGTGAGAAGCCATTTGTAGCAGACATAATCATTTGTGCCGTATATATGTTTAGATTGTGACCTTTGTTTCCGGTTTGAAGCTCCCTTATATCACTTGTGTTGTCCGAAGTCATTAAGTCAAGTAGGAACATCTTTGTTCAAACCAAAGTTGAAGTTCAGATAAAAGTTGTAAGTTTATAGTAAAAATCAAATGGTTTTCCTCCGTTCTAATTAGGGCTGTAAATGAGACGAGACAGATTACGAGCTACTCGAGATCGACTCGATCAAGACTCGATAAATACTCGGATCGAATAGACTTGACTCGAGCTCGACTCGAGTTCTTAACAACCCGAAACGAGCTACTTGATACTCGACTCGAAAAGCTCATGAGCAACTCGAAAATATAATATATTAAGATTTTTTTTTAAATAAATTATTATTAATATTAATATTAATATTTATGTGTTGATTTTAAAAAAAATACAGTAAGGTTTTTATGTATTTAATGTTCAAGTTCGAATTCAAGTTTGAGGATTCATTCAAGTTAAGTTTAAGATTTTTTTTTTCATTTTGAGCTGCTCACGAGCTTCAGTTCAGGATTTCGAATTCGAGTCAAGCATGAAAATTTTAAGCTCGTGAGTTTTCGAGTCGAGTCGAGCTTCGTTTCAGAGTTTTTGAGTCAAGTCGAGCTTAGTAATACTCGAGCTCAACTTGACTCATTTACATCCCTAGTTCTAGTACCTTCCTCTCTAGCTCGGGCCAGAACAGAGGAGGGCAGGACCGTCCGGAGGTTCTTCGAGGCCATAGTCTCATCCCACTTGTCCTACCTGTAGAAAGAGGCATCAAGGAAAATGATGACAGGGGTCCAGGGGTTGTTATCGTTGTGAATCTATGGGCCATTTCGTGAGAAATTGTGCAAAGACTCCGGAGGTGACCCCAACCATTACTCATAAATCAATTCCTTTGGTTCAGAGAGGTGGGAGTTCTGCATACGGACAGACTGTTAGGGGAACAACTAGATTATGAGCTAGTCCCGAGCCTAGAGTTGTCGTTCGCGAGTATGCAGTCAGAGTTAGGGAGGACTGTGATGCAGCTGAAGTGATCTTAGGTACTTTTACTGTGTTTTCATTTCCAGTCACTGCTTTGATTGACCATGGATCTGCCCACTCCTATATCTGCTATGATTTAGTTCAAGAGAGAAACATCCCAACTGAGAACCTCAATATAGGAGTCCGAGTGTCCAACCCTTTAGGATTAGATGTCCTAGTAGACAAGGTCTATCGTAGATGCCTGGTAGAGATTCAGGGTGAGATCTTTTCAGCTGATCTTTTAGAGCTACCGTTCAAAGAATTTGATCTGATTTTAGACATGGATTGGTTATCGGAGCACGACGCAAGCTTTAGGTGTAAGCTTCAACGGCTTAAACTGAGAAAAAAAAAGATGGAATCTAAATCGTAATGTTCGATGAGAAGTACAAGGGTGCAAGGGTTGTGTCGGCTCTTAAGGCACAAAGGATGTTGGATCATGGTTGTGAGGTCTTCTTGGCTCATATTGTTGACACTCGAGTTGAAATTTTGAGAATTGAGGATATTCAAACTGTCAGAGACTTTCCAGATGCTTTTCTAGAGGAGTTACTTGGTTTGCAGCTAGACAAGAGTTAGAGTTTGGAATCAGAGTAATGCCCGATTCTGCTCTGGTGTCCATTCTCCTTACCACATGGCACCAATAGAGTTAAAGGAATTGAAGTCGCAACTACAAGAGTTGCTTGAGAAAGGGTTTATCCAGCCAAATATTTCTCCTTGGGCAGCGCCAGTCCTTTTTGTTAAAAAAAATATGGGTCGATGAGGTTATGCATCGACTATTGTCAGTTGAATAAACATACCATTAAGAACCGATATCCTCTTCCCAGAATCGACGACCTTTTCGACCAGCTTAAAGGAGCTTGCGTTTTCTCCAAGATAGATTTGAGATCTGGGCATTATTAACTAAAGATTAAAGAAGTTGATATCTCAAAGACGGAGTTTAGGACAAGATACAGTCATTATGATTTCCTTGTGATGTCGTTTGGACTCACAAATGTCCCGACGACGTTCATGGATCTCATGAACTGAGTTTTTCACCTGTACTTGGATCAGTTCATGGTGGTCTTCATTGATGACATGACATCATGGTATACTCGAGGTCAGAGGACGAACATGTCAGCATCTTCGTATAATTCTTCAGACTCTTAGAAATCACCAGCTTTTCACTAAATTTGGAAAATGTGAGTTTTGGTTAGCTGAGGTTTCATTTTTGGGCATATAGTAGTAGCGGACGGTATTCGAGTCAATCCTCAGAAGAATTGCAAGATACTCGAGTGGGAGCCGCCCAAGAGTGTAACTGAAGTGCGAAGTTTCTTGGGACTTGTAGGCTACTATCATAGGTTTGTGAAAGGTTTTTTATATATATAATATATTAAATATTTAATAATTTTGGTTAATTCAATTAATTCTTAATTAACTGATTTTAAACGAATTAATCGATAACCAAAATTTGAAAAACTTAACTGTTAAGTGATTGAACCTAAAATTAAGACCGACTAACCGAAAAAACTTTGATTCAATTGATTAAATCAGTTAAAACCACAATTTGAACACCCCCAAGTGCATGTAGTCTTCCCTGAGAATACCAGTACTTGTCTCTGATTGGAACGTGTGCATGTCTGGTTCAAAAAAATTGGCAAATTTTGCTTTCGGAGCAGCTGATGGCTACAGAAATTTATGACTGCTTTCACTTTCCTGGAAACGGCAAACTTCTTCCAAGTAAGACCGACCAAGCGCTGCCGTGAGGAACTCACCAACAAACGCAATAAGAGATGAAGAAAATGCCAACCAGACAAACTCCACTTAACTCCGTCTGGAACATGTTAAGCTTTCGAGTTGTGGTCCTAATTTTGGGATGTCTTCGGTTAACTGAAGCTGCAACCAACACACTCAACCATGGTGATAAGCTTAATTCCAATTCATCTGATTATCTTGCATCCCGAAATGGAGCCGTCACCTTAGGCTTCTTCAAACAAGAGTATGGTCAGACTTGGGATGACAAACAATTTGGATATTATTTGGCTATGTGGTACACTGAAGACAAGTCGAACTGCTCGATCTGGTTGGCTAACCGAGACGACCCAATCGCAGATGACTCGGGAGTTCCCACGGTAGACGATACCAGACTTAAAATTATTTGCAGCGGTGGGAATCCTATCAGACTTTTCTCACTCCAATCTACCTCTATCACCATTAACAGTTCAGATACGAAGCTTGTCTTGCAAGATTCAGGCAATCTTGTTTTGCAAGGTACAAACAAAGTGTTGTGGCAAAGCTTTGATTATCCAACTGACACTTTCCTGGCTGGGATGAAATTGGGTGTCAGCCATGGGGCAAGGTTGTGACTGACTTCTTGGTTAACCAGATCGATCCCGGCGTCTGGATCATTTACCCTGGAATGGGATCCTATCGGAAAGGATTAGTTGTACGGCTTAGAGAGCGGATTTTGTGGACTACCGGTGAAGGTTTTAGAAATATTCTCCCCTTGAGCGTGAACTATAATTTCACTCATGTTTCTAATTCAAATGAGCAATATCTCTATTATGCGCTTTTCGTTAGTCAATTTACTCCTGAAGAACGTAGGAAAAAGTCGAGGATAGTGTTGGTTTATGATGGGAGATTACTTGGAAGTAAGTTTGTCGTATTCGATTCGAGAACCTGTACTGGTGATAGATCAGATGATGGTTGCAATAGATGGGAAGGAACGAAGTTCAGAGACAAAGGTGAGAAGTGCGGAGAAATGCAGTTGCCATTGCCAAAACACCCTGCGTTTTCCACCGAAAGTAGGATTGTAGAAGCAAATGTGATGGACAAAGATATGGAAAATTACTCGGTGAACGGCCTAACCATGTCTACCATGGATGCAAGATGATTAAATGAATTAATATCAGTGTTCTTGTAATCATACTGCTGCACCAACATGTGCAATTCAGTCGATATGCTTTTGATGCATCAAAGTTTAAGTTACCATACTGTAGCTTTCAACTTTATTTTCCTGTTGCAGAAAAAGAAAAAGATGCGACTTACTTTCTCAGCAACATTGACTAGCTTCTTTCTTACAACATAGTGAGCCTTGATCTTCAAGCCTTAACATGGCTCGTGCCGGTTTTCTCGTAGTTTCGCGCATTTATTCGGAGAGTCTTGAAGAAAAAATGAAGAGTCGGAACAACATAGACTATGCTAAAAGGATGTCATAGTGCGTCTAAAACACCTTAAAATAGTCCATTATCTGAAACACCCTATTATAAGTGATGGGTGATACTTCATAGTTCATTCCTTGAACACCTGGGCCCTTTAACAGCTGTAATTCCCTTTCACAACACAACGCTGCTTTGTTTTCTTATAATATGCTCTCATCCCAACAATCAATAGTCCCCACTTCCCTCAATAATGCCACTTTGTATGTTATATGTATACGCTGGTGGTAAAAAAGAATGTTGTTCCGAGATCCAAACTCGAGCAGCTGCGTCTCTAGGGGTAACTAAGTAATTTTACTCCCAACAGATATGTCATACAATGGTTAACTAGGAAGGCCAACAACTTTGAACAGATGAAAACACGGAAAATCTAGAAAACTAAGAATCATTGGACAGATATTTATTTGTACACATGGCTAGATTTTAATCTACTTTTGGGTTTTTGTGGTTTCAGTTTTTCAAGGGAAAATACTTGGGTTTCTTCAGTTGTATCTCATGAAAATCCCTTCATCCCACACTTTTCTTGGTATTTTGTATGAAAATAAACAATGGCTAAGAAGAAGAGCTGGTTCAGTCTAGTGAAGAGGCTCTTCCACTTTGAGACAAATGCAAAAACAGAAAAGGTAACTCTTTGAGGCTCTTACTATCTGTTTCTCAGAAGGAGAGGAGGAGGAAATGGATGTTCGGAAGGTCAAGAACCAAAAGGTTGACAGCACCAACAAAGGATAAGCATACCGTGGCCGAAGAACCGGTTTCAGCCACTCAGGTTGCGGCCGAGATTGCTCCGCTCACCGTTACCCTTCAATCCGAGCATATATGTGATGAACAATCCAAGAATGTTCAACTAGATTCCTCTTCATCTAATAAGCATATGAGTAATATCCAAGAAGTTACAGCCAAAGAAATTCAGGCCACCTTTAGGGGATGCCTTGTAAGTTCTCTCGTTCCATCTTTAATTTAGTTGTTTTCTAGTTTCTTGCAAGAAAACTGAGCTGACAACAAAATTGGCATACTGCTAACTTGTGGAGGAAAGGAAAGCTTTGCGGGCGCTGAAGGGGATAGTGAAGCTTCAAGCAATCATCCGTGGAACGGCCGTGAGACGACAATTAATGACTACTCTAAGATGCTTACAATCGATAGTGAACATGCAGTCTCAGGTTTTTGCAAAGGGAGGCACTTGGCCATACGATGAGACCAAACAGTTGGTGACATTGGAAGACAAGATGATTAAGGTATTTGCCAAACTCTTATGGCACGATATCTTGATGAAATGTTTAAACAAAATTGCAGGTGGACATAAACAGTCAAAGAAGATGGGATGATAGCATTTTGACAAAGGAGGAGGCAGATGCAATGGTTTTAAGCAAGAAAGAAGCTGCAATCAAAAGAGGGGGGATAAAAGAATACTCGTATGTTCATCGGGTAAAGGCTTCGAGTATCTGTCTTCAATTTTTTATTTTCCTAGTGCATTGTTCTAAGGGGTTGGTAAAGAAAATTGCAGAAGTCAGCTGAATCAGAGCAAAACAAGGGTAATGGAAGGTTAAAGTACTGGTTAGACGAATGGGTGGATACTCAAGTCGGTAAAAGTAAAGAACTCGAAGATTTGGACTCGATTTGAACTTCAAATCGCAAGCAGCCTACGGAAGGAAACAGAGCTAAACAGCTAAGGCTGAAGACTTTCCCAAGACATGATCATTATAATTTGGAAGGATCGGATTATCCAATGCTACAGTTTCCTCAAAGATCGATTCACGAGAAGCAGTCTTCTTTGGGAGAAGACAATTGTCTTTCGGCCTCTCCTGTAATTCCAACATACATGGCCGCTACACAATCCGCAAAGGCCAAGGTAAGATTGATGAGTTCACCAAAGCTAAGGCCTTTGAATTTCGATACTCAGTCTGAAAGCTACTCACCATATAAGAGCAGACAGTGCCTTGTATCTTCAATTACAAGGACTAGTGCTTATCACCAGAGATCCCCTAGCCTAAATGGCATGTCGGGTCCTGCGAATTGAAGCAAACCTTAAAGGATCTTCGCTTGAACTCCGAGTGTTTGTTGCGTAGTTGGGTGCAAGAAAGCATCTTTAGGTGATCGACTTTGAACACTAGATGCTACTTCGAGCTTAAACGATTGAATGAATTAATCCAGTTTTAGTACTAAAATTGAGGGTGTCTATCACCAGGAAAATCAATGGAGGATCACAGTTTTTCGATTTATTTTTGTTAAACTGTTAAACTTAAAAACCATATCTATTGCATCTATATCATTACTAAAGTAGAAAGGATGAAAACTTGATTAACAGTACTATTCAAAGTAATGCTTGTTAAACTCGACAGCTTAAAGACAAACACAAAAGATGAACCCTTTCCATCACTGGCAAACTACAGAGAATTGTTACTGGTTGGCGGAGCGGCTGCATATTGTCTATCCACGACATCGATGAGCTTGTTAGCTATGGCACTAGCATAAACAGACGAGCCTTCGTATATCTGCAAAATATACTCGAAACCGTCAAACATGCACCTATGGTGGAGAAAAAACATGTATGTATAAAGGAAATATTTCACCTTGGTGTTGAAGAGAAAGCTGTAATAGTCGCCAATGTTTCCACCAGCAACATGGTGGAGATCCAACTGAAGTTCATCGAGGAGTCTGGCCACGAACAGCAAGCAATTGATCTTCTTCCTCTGCACAAGTTTGATGGTAACTTCGTCGTCGATGATGCGTACATCACCTCGGAATCCTTCGACTTCCTTTGAAGCCAAGAACTCCTCAAAGAAGTGTTGTAGCATTGGTCTGGATTACCTAGGGGCTTGCAATCAACATCCCCTGCATCAGCAGCACTAGCAGCATCTTCAGCCTTGAGCCTCTTGCTCCTATCTTGGCCGCATCGCTTCTTTTCGACCAGTATTTTAAGCTCATGAACCGTTCTAATAAGTTCTTTGATGTAGTCTATAGCATCTCCAACTATGGATGCTCTATCATTCTTGGTTGTATAGCCAATGAAACACAATAAACAAAGACCAAAAGATTGAAACTTTTTTAGTGCAATTCAACATGAAAGAAACAAGCATTTTTAAGGATAGGGTACCTTGGTGGGGCTGGGGACCATTGTCCTCAAAGCCTGGTACTTGTCGTTTAGATGAACTCTCCTTTCTCTTTCGGTTGCAAAGTGTTTGGTTGTTTTGCCAGCTTTATCTCTGCCTTTGGTACGACCAGCCATGGAGATGTCCCTGGTGAACTCAATCATGCCATTGTCGCCATCATGATAAAGGCCACCGACTCCGTCAGCATCTTTTTCGTCGGCCGGCACGGTGTAGCCATGCGGCAGAGATTGCAGCAACTCCCTGAAAACAGGCGGCTGAGGGGGCAGGTTGAGATGGAAAAGTGGGTCGTATACAACCGGGGGAGAGCCGGGTGTTGTTTCAAAGGAAATGGAGGAATTAGGGAGGAAAGAACATCTGGGTAAATGGAAAAGGCTGAGAAGGTCAGGTGTAGGAGTATAGCCGGCGGCGGCGGCGGCTTCAGCTGAAGGAGAAGGGACCATATTGAAAGCTTCCCAATTGGACTGATCATAAGAAAGCTCCTGTGTTAGATAGGGAATCAAATGAGCATTGCTGTTGTTGGTGGAGGGGTAGTATTATCAAGCAAATAGTGTTGGTGGGTTTCCATATCCATGGCGGCGGCGGCAGAGGAGACATCCTCATGGCGGTGGTGGTAAGAAGAGAGATTGAGGTTGTCTTCCGAACTGATGGTGGCCCCCGGCAAACCCATCAAGTCCTGACAATCTGCGATGGAGTGGGGATCAAAGCAATCACTCTCCTCGTACACCTTCATTCCTTTTTTTCAGACAGCAACAAAACAAGATCAATAAAAGTTTTTTTTTAAGTGAGAGAGAAGAAAGAAGTTATTGCAGAGATTTTGAGACAGAAATGGAAGAATTTGGTTGAAGCTGGGGATGTTTATATGCATGAATGTATCGACAGTGAAAGAAAGAGAAAGAGATGGTTTTGCTGATTGTTTCCTGCCTGCCTGTAGCCCAACCAGGTTCACGCGATCTGTAGGGTAGTTTACAAATGTTATTATTTTTTTGAAGTTTCGGGTTCGAGTATCAGGATATGATCTTTGAATATCATCATACTACAGTCGTTGATATTCAAACTCGTAATCTCTAGAATCAAAAATGATTCTTTTAACCACCGAAATAAGTTTAACATTTTACTTAAATACAAATTATTGATTACAAATATGATGTTCTATCATCCCATGCAAACTGCTCGCGCCAACTAACTCATCCCAAATCAGTTAGCTTTCATTTTCAACCTCACTAATAATATTCATTTCTCATTTCGAATTAAATTTCAAATAATATCTAATAATAATTAAGGACAGACGTAAAATTTTATGTCGAATTATTATATTTTAAAATTTTACATAAAAATTTAAATATATATAAAATGTTAAAATTGTATCATTGTCATAAAATATAAAGAAAATGTATAAATTCTACGAGAAATTAAAATTTTATTAAGATGGACTACCCGACATACGTGATAATAATTGTTATAAAAATATTTTATTTTTTTTAAATTATAATTCTTATTAATTGAGTTTTAACTAAGTAATAACCTAATTTAAATTAACTAAAAATGAGAGTAGTATCTTATATTCTAATTAATTAAATTGAAAAACAAATCCCAATCAAATTGAATAATTCAAACTTTATTATTATAAAGAAAGTAGAGCATTGCGTGCTACTTACCTTCTTCCCTTTCCATCGGATTCATGCAAAGTTTGTGACAACATTTGTTTAATATAAAATATATCGATTAACGTGAGCAAAACTCGACTCGGTTCGAAAAATTGAATTTTTCAACTCGAATTGATTTAGAGTTGTTATTTCATAAACTCGGCTCGAAACAATTTTGAGTTCGAATCGAGTTGTAAAACACAACTCAAATAACTTGAGAAGTAACTCGAATAATTCGGAATTTTTAATAATTAATGGATTGATTTCAAGTTTGAGTCTACTCTCTCACTCTGTATGATATATGTACATCATATATGGGAAAAAATGGAGAAATATATATGTATTGTATATAGTTATAAAAAACACATTTAAGTTGGAATCAAATAATATCATAATATTATAAATATTTATAATTAAATTTAAACAGAAACTTGAAAATTTGACTCAACTCGAAAAAATTTCAAGTCAACTTCGAGTTATAAAATATGACTCGTCAACTCGAATAACTCAAAAAAAATTATTAGACTCGGCTCGATCAAACGCTCACCCCTAAATAAAATAACAATAGTATAATTTGCTACAATAATTTATATTTAAATTTGATAACTTATTAAATTGATACAAGTGTTGATCTCATATTTCAATATCGAATCGGTATTGACAAGTAAAGATGATAACGTCATTAAGTACCACATGTCAGATTTAATTCAAGCACTAAAATAGGAGTGAGAATATTGTTGAGTGATGAATGATGCAATTTATTCATAAGAAAATGCATCGTCATTAAGTTTTTAATGGTGAAATATTAAAATGAAACAAAATTAAACGTTAGGTATGATTTTGAAAAAATTGAAAGTTTAGGTACTAAAATGAACTGAAACTGATAATTTAGGCACCTATATTTATAATATATTAAACATAGTGTTGTTTCCAAATTTAGATAATATAATAAAAATTGTTTTATGAATTTCATGACAATTTTTTTAGATTAATATTAGAAGTTCAAATTGTTAAAAAATATTAATAATGACTATTTGAAACAAAAAAATGCATTAAAAATAATATTAATAATCATACTTTTTATTGGCAAAAACGAAAACCAAGTCCATTGGACTCGGGATTTCGTGTAAGTTAACATACATACATACATATATATATATATATATATACATACATAAATATGTATGTATGTATGTTGCATGGCATGGATGGAGACCCCTATGCTCATTATATATGATAATTATGGAGCATAGATTACATCAAAAGAAGGGAACAAATGCTTTTGCCGTATAATATACTCCAGCACTTGGTCTTTCGTGTAGACATTCGTTGAGATTGTTGTAAATTTCAAAAGAATTAAATTTTATATTTTTTTAAAAGAAATAATGGAAATTTATTTATAAGTTATTATACATAATTAAATTTATAAAAAAATAAGTAGACATTTATATATGATGTATGTACGCATAATCGTCGAGATTTATCTGTGCAATGAAGAAATAGGGTTACCCTTGTTACGATCCAACATTCATACAACTATTTAAATGAGAGGTCTCCGTCACTAATCCATTATACGCAGGGATGGAATTAGACGGGACAGTTGCCACCTAAAAATATAAAATTGTCACATATTTTAGATTTTTTATGTACTTTTTATTAAAAAGTTTTCGTCCCCTAAAATTTTTTAAATTTAGATTTATCTCTGAAATTTTATAAATTTAAATTTACCCTCTAACTTAAAATTTTGCATATGTCCCTGATCATACGATGTGGTCTATTATCAGGACTGTAGTCCATATTAAAATAAACAAATATCATTGTCGACGATGTCTGAATCTGATCATCCCCACTACCGGATTTGATATTACGAGTTTTCTTAATTATCCTCTCCTATGTCCTCTGTAAAAGGTGAACCCTGTTGTTCAAGCACAACCGTGGATTCCAAACCAACGTCTTCCTCCATGGATACCGGACGCCTTCAAGCCACAGTTACTACCTAAATGCGTAGTTAATTGACCATATCTCTCTATGCGTATTTTTTAAAACATTTTAGGATAAACTATGTATTTAATACCTAAACTATGTTTTCAAACTTTTAATTCTTTTAAATCATACCTAATGTTTAGTTTTTATTTTATTTTAGTAATTCGTCACTAAAAACTTCACACATTTAATACTTAAACTATCAGTTTTGGTCTGTTTTAGTACCTAGACTTTAAAAAAAATCAAAATTTAACATTTTTCAACGGGTACTAAAATGAAACAAATACTAAACTTTAAGTATGATTTTGAAAAAATTAAAAGTTTATGTGTTAAAACTAACCAAAACTAATAGTTTAGATACTATATGCATAATTTACCCAATATTTTAAATAAAATTTCTATAATAAAATAATACTAATTAATTCAATTAACTCGATTTTTTATTATATTAATTAATTCAATTAACTCGAATTTTTTTCATTCAATTCAAACTTAGTGGATCTAGGGATGACAATTTAACTCGAATCCGACAGGTTCTAATCTGACCCGATTGGATAGGGTCCAATTTTTTTTTAAAAAAAATACAGGTTCAGGTCGAGTCTATTTTTTAAAGGGCGAAGTCGGGTCGGGTTCGGGTGGAGAGTCAAAAAACTTCAACCCGACTGGACCCGAGAATAATAATGTATTTTAAAAAAATACTTTTTTAATTAAATCTTTTTTTATCGAGTTGGGTAGATCGGATTGAATTTATACTCTAAATATTCAGGTGAATCAAAATCTGATGGATGAAATATATTTTTGGATTATATCAGATTAGGTGGAGGTTATAAAATTTTAGAATCAAGTCAGATTCGAATAGATATATATATTTTCGGGTCGAACTAATTGACAAAACCTGACCCTGTTGCCACCCTATGTGGATCCTAACCCACATGCATGTGAGGAATCAGCAAAGGGATCCTTCTAGACAGCATCTTAATAAGGAGGAGCTGAAGTGGGTTAAAGCTATGTTAAGGTAACCTGCAATCCTCAGTTATTATATTTGTTCTTTGAAGGTTACGCCTTTTCATTTTTCTGATGTTTTGACTCGTCTCCCTCTCTCAACTCTCAAGGTTTGAACAAAACCAACTTCTTCGTTTCTGCTGATTAATCCCATTCTTGAGTACCCCATTTTGTAGTTTCATCTGAATTGTATGAAAGGTTTGAGCTTTCCCGTCACTTGCTTTTCATTTGCATAAAACCGGCCTAGAAAAGTAAACTATCTGCCTGAGTTTTCAAAGTTTGATTTTGCCTTGTTGGATAACATACCATGTGGTTTCTTGGTTGTTGCCTTTCACACAGCCGACCTCCAAGAATTAGGAAGAAAGAAAATTTGGGGTCAAAGAGGGGCTAAAGATTTCATATTGAATTGTTGTTGATTACTTGGTTTTGGTCTTTTCTAATTCACATGCTATTAAGCTTTACTTCTGAATTGTTTACAATTGCAGGCATACAGTTCTCGAATTAGAAGCTTAGGGTATTTGTTCTGACATTTAGTTTTAATCAAGAGACAGAGATGCCTAGCTCTAGTGAAGAGATGGCTCAGAATTCCCATGCCAATGGCTTGATTCAGAGCTCCAATGGTTCTTTAGAAGAGAAACTTGACGAACTTCGACGTCTGATGGGCAAACCCGAAGGCGATCCATTGAGGATTGTTGGTGTCGGGGCAGGTGCTTGGGGTAGTGTATTCACTGCTTTGCTGCAAGACAGTTATGGTCATCTCAGAGATAAGGTTCTGATAAGAATATGGAGGAGACCTGGAAAGATAGTTGATAAGGCTACGGCTGAGCACTTATTTGAAGTGATCAATTCGAGGGAGGATGTGTTGAGGAGACTGATTAGGCGGTGTGCTTACTTGAAGTACGTTGAGGCGAGACTAGGTGATAGGACCCTGTATGCCGATGAGATTTTGAAAGATGGTTTCTGCTTGAATACGATAGATACTCCGGTTTGCCCTTTAAAGGTTGTCACGAACTTGCAAGAGGCTGTTTGGGATGCTGATATTGTAATTAACGGCTTGCCGTAACTCGTGTGGTGTTCGAGGAAATTAGAAGGTATTGGAAAGAAAGAATAACAGTGCCCATAATCATTTCTCTGGCAAAGGGTATAGAAGCTGAGTTCGTGCCTGAACCTCGCATAATAACTCCCACTCTGATGATTAATCGAGCAAGTAAGCGTTGTTTTCATTTCTTGAAGTTTTGCCTATATCCACATTAACCTTTTTAGCCTATTTGCTGACTTCATGATAAAAATTCATATCATATGAATCTTGATTCCTATTCTTGCAGCTGGAATCCCCATTGAGAACATTCTATATCTCGGAGGACCTAATATAGCTTCAGAGATTTATAATAAAGAATATGCTAATGCCCGAATTTGTGGGGCTGAAAAGTGGAGGAAACCATTGGCGAAGTTCTTAAGGCAGCCCCATTTTATTGTGTGGGACAATGGTGATCTTGTTACTCATGAAGTTATGGGTGGTTTGAAGAATGTCTATGCCATTGGAGCTGGTAAGATCTAGTTTTTTGCAAGCATGCTAATTCTTGCACCTCGCATAATAGGATGTAAGGCAAATACTGGTTTAATGATAAGGAATATCCTGGGAAAAGGCAGCAAAATTTCCTTAATGATTTTATCAACACAATTCCAGCTAATGATTGAACAAGGTGTTGAGTGAGCCAATGTCCTACTTTCATTATGTAGTTGCAGGTATTGTGATTTTGACTTGTTTGATCTTAAAGTGGTAGATATTACTTGATATTCGATAACCTACACCCAGCGGTTTCCAAGATGCTGAAGGACATTGGCTCAACACTTGATATTTGAACTAAATATTCAACTTTGATTTCAGAAATAAGTCGAGATTTCAAACTTTTATAAGTTAACTTCCTATATTGATTCCACGGAATGGTGCAGCTCTAACCAATGAGAGTGCCACCAGCAAGTCGGTATACTTTGCACTCTGTACATCTGAGATGATATTTATCACTCATCTCTTGGCAGAAGAGCCTGAAAACTTGCTGGGCCTTTGTTGGCTGACACCTATGTAACCCTGTTAAAAGGTCGTAATGCATGGTATGGACAACAGTTGGCCAAAGGGGGATTGAACCTTGAAATGGGTGATAGCATCAAGGGGAAGGGTATGATTCAGGTAAGAAATCTTTTCTGTTCCATGGAGCATTTTGAGCAAATAGTTTTAGGTTGGTTTGGGTAGAGTTCAGTTCATACTCGTCTCACTTGAAGCAAGTAATCAAAATTTTAAGCATCATTCAAGATCGAGATCATTGGATGTCTGCTGAATTCCGTATGCAGACAACCTATGTTGCATAAGAGGGAAAAAATGGTGGTGTTAAAGCAACTATAGAGAACTTTTGGAAAGATGATTCTTTAATTTATTTGCATTTTTCAGGCATGCATGTTCATGTATTTATTGCCTCAAAAATGCTTGCTTTCAATATCTAGAATGATTGTGGAGGTCTATAGGCATGTCTTTAAAACTTTTGCATTAGCTCCTTAGCACGTTTAAGTAGATTAAGTATCCCAGACCATTCCTGGACTGGTAAAGATCATTTTCCCATTGGCTTTATGGGCCATTTTATTTGTTTGTTGGTGTAAAGTGTAAGCTTAGATAACTGCATCTCCATTTCTTGATCAGCTTGGAGCTCCTTTGCATCTGGCCGACACGCTGTAGCATAGACATTGTCAATTGACCAACCATAAATTGGTGGCATTTGTAATTACTGTTTAGTAATAGAAGTACAGAACCAGATTCTAACTCCTATTGTTTACATCTTATCTGGTCCCGTCATTAATTCCTTTTACGAATACTACTCTCATTATTATGGCAGGGTGTCTCTGCCGTGAAAGGCTTTTATGAGCTTCTTAGTCAATCCAGCTTAAGCGTCTTGCATCCCGAAGAAAACAAACCAGTAGCTCCTGTGGAGCTTTGCCCCATCTTGAAGGTGCTATATAAATACTCATCACAAGGTACTCTTTTTCTTTTCTCCAACTCTCTAGCTGGTGTTCTTCATTATAAAAAGACTTGCATAAGTGTGAGCTGATGAAACTTGGTTTGAATGTTCAGGGAGTTCCCTTTGCAGGCCATCCTCGATGCTTTAAGAGACGAAACCATGCATGACCCGAAAGATCGTATCGAGATAGCACAGACTCATGTGTTCTATAGACCATCTCTTCTTGGTAAGCAACCATGATACGAGAAAGATGATGATAAGGATAGCTGAGAAAAGTGGTAGTAGTGGAGGCAATGTGATGACTTGTGAGATTAATGTTCTCTTACTACTGCTTTTGTTTGTTGTCCGTTTGTAATAACCAGTTCTTAATATCAAGATACGTGCGCGATTGCAACTCTTGGATGAATTTTTATTCATTTAAGCACAACATTTCTTTGATCAAGTTGGACACTTGAATTTGACAATCTGTGTGAATGTTAGAGCTGTGTAAATTTTTCCCGGAAACCAAACAAGACCCTTCGACAAAAGTAAATCCACTTTTACGGACAGGGAAAATGACCATATGGAAAAGATGTTCCTTTTTTCCTTCCACGTGTCATGTTAAAGAACAAGACGGCTTGTATTCATCAACTTTACCTACCACTTGCATGCTTGCCAGCTTGCCTCCTTTTCCTTGTATTCAGTTCGATTCGATTTTTACCAAAAATTAAACTGAATCGAAATAAACGAATTTTTAATATTTAAATCGAAACTGAAACCGAATAATTAAAAAATCAAAAAAAATTAAAATCAATTTTTTCGATTCGATTTAATTTTTTTAACGGTTCAAATTTTTCAATTCGATTTATCGATTTTTCAATAAAAAAATCACTTAAAATTATAATTTTTTTTACAAAAATTACCTATTCGATTCAATATGAACAAATAAGTTCCATATAAAAAACCCGAACCGAACCAAATCAAAAAAATAAAATCTTTAAACCGAATCAAAAATCAAACCGTTTAAAATTAAACCGAACTGAATCGAACCATTTTACTCGATTCATGTCAATTTTTTAATTTTCTCGATTTCGTTGCATCAGACTTCAAGGGCACACTGAAGTTAGAATTATATAAAGAGACCCCCGAAAAGGAGAAAAATTAAAGGTTATTATTAATTTTAATCTCATCATTGAAGCCTTAATGTGCAAGTGTAGAAGGCAACAGCCAAACGAGTAAAGGGAAGAGGAGAGTGATGAGTATTTCAATCAAAGCAGCATCACTGAAATGAAGCCAAATGGGTGGGTGGTGTTGCAGAGGACCCCGCCAAGGCACTAACAGCCTGACTTTTGTATAGATTGATGTTAATTATTTATTTACTAAATCTCTGTAAAGATGGTGTTGGACCCACTTGTCCTGTCAGCTCTAATCACCCCATGTGATTGTTTGTCCTTAATGGACCTTCCTGTTTCTCCCCCCTCAGGTGAATGCCATATATGACCCCACCCTTAATCAATAATGCCAGTGGTGCCATTGCTAATTGGCCATCATTGCATGTGCAAGGTAAAGATTCTAACAATCAGACAAGTTGTTGTACCACATGATCTTTGCTTACTATTAACTGAGATTTCAACGTTCTTCCCCATTGTTCTTCATTTTTTTACCCTGAAAGGGCCATACACAATGCAATACATGCATGCTTTTACTATTTTACCTACGGCTTTTCCTCTTTGTTTCTTCCAGGGAAACCATTGGGGAGGGGGTTACAGTTCAAGGGGAGTCACAGCTACACATCGACTCTGATCCTTTTGTTCTTTCTATGCTTTCCTTTTAACCTGTGGTCCAAACTACTGAAACAATAGGTAAACAATATCACAACAAAAGAGAAGGGATGGCTGACCCACTCCCTTCACTGCCTTTTTATGTACGCATTTTCTATGGTAGCAAGTATAGTGGTGGTTGACTCTCTCTATTAGATCTCTGATGTGAATGTGATGTTCGATTTATATCTTCAATCTTCTACCTGTAAAGCGAAGCCAAGCCTCGTTTAACAATTCGATCGGTGCGAATAAAAGTTAAACAAAGACGATGATTTGAAGAGGGAATCCTAAGCTGTCCGTTTACCTCGGCATAGGATGCTAAATTCCAACAGGGCATGTTGGGCCACCAGTCCGTGCATACATGCCGATGGTCCCATGTCTGGATGAGAACCTGAATCGAGAAGCAATACTCATGTTACAAATCATTTTGACCTTGTAAAGATTCCGTTTATAACCGTGATGAATATGATATTATTTTGAAAAATAATGATGGTAATCATGTACCTGGGAATTTGGCAGTTGAAGGTGTTGATCGATGCATGTCTAATGCATTATTGCTGGAAGCAAGGTTGAAGGGACCCAATTATTTGTTGCAGAAGAAGCCGAGACTGATTCGTCACCAACCGCTTCAGTACTAGAGAATGCAGACAAGTACTCTCCAGAAGCTTTTGTAGGAGATGCAAAAGGGTTATCAGGAAGGTTGTGCTCCAAACTGCAATTTGATACAATAGATGCATAAGTTCGATCTGAATGAATGCAAACAATTTCAATCTTAATGCACAAAGTTAGAACTTAAATACCTTTCTGGAAGATTACCATATTCAAGATGAGGGCTCTCCTTGCCAGTAACATTCTCTTCGCCACTTGATGCTTTACCCGCATCAGTACCAGTACTCACTACTTGCTTCTCAGAAGCATTGGTGGATAAGGCCGGCACAGGACTAGAACAATTCTCTGCAATGAGATATAGCAAGCCATTTCATATGAATTAAGAAAACAATGACTAGATTAAATTGTTATATTCAAAATGAAAACCCTGTAGCCACCTTGTGGAGCTTCTTGACTGTTGTGAAACTGATGAAGTACAAGGGACTGATTGAACATGTTTGGCGAGTGAGTAGGTGATGGAATGGGACTTCCAATAGAAAGAGCCCCGTGATGGTGATTCTTCTTCGCACCGTGGAGTTGCAGGCCCATCAACCTTCTATTTGAAGCTCAAGCGCTTGCTGAAGATCTGTTTGCTCCTCTAGCTTTCCTCCATAACAAGTCCTGGGTATTGTAAATCGCCCTCGGTCCTACAGTGCACACAGTTATCGTTAGAATGGCAATCGCTTATACCACAAGGAATATAGACCATGGCTTCTGCTTACCAATCTGAATATCAAATAGGTCTCGGGGGCTCGAATCAAGGCCAGTCGGCGTACCATAAGGAGAGAAATCTCCTCTTTCCATTTGCTGCTGTTTCCTGCAAAGATAACAAAGTAGATTTTAACAGATCTAGACCAAGTAAGCAAATCATCCGAGCAAAGATTTCACTGTGAAATGAGGATTCTTGTACTTGTCCAGGACTTTTCCTTTCTCCTTGTAAGGCTTCACCAGACACGAGCATCGCAAACGAAATGAGGGTTCCCTTTAGCCAGGATGATTTTAACGGTCTCCGGATAAACAAAAGTAACAAATCCAAACATTCTCTTCTGTTGATATGGAATCCTCACATCTTGAACAGGTCCATATATACTTCAAAGGATAAACACAGTTTTTAGACATAATTTACCAGGCTGAAACAACATAGAAGTAGAGTGCTCAACAAAATACCTAAAATAGTTGGACATCCTCCTCTATGAAGTTGCTATCGGCTGGGAAAGTCAAGTATATCTGTCTTGAAGCCGGGGTAACCATGCTGGCTTCACCGTTTATCGAAAAGACGTTCCTTTCAAGCCGGGAACGGCTAAATTTGTTCGTATCATCGCCCATCATTATAGCAGCAGCTGCTGCTGCAGCCCTACAGTTTCAAACCAAAATGAAATCTTTAATCATTTTCAAACACCACATATTAAAGTCAAGACTCATCTTTAAGTATTACATCATAGATAGCGCACACAGAAAGGATCAACTGCAAAGTACCTCTGAGAATCATTTTGTTGCTTTTGAAGGAACGAGTTCATGCACTTCGGGGAGTAAGGAGGAAAAGAAGTGGAACCTATAAGTTGTGAAGCAGCTGCAAACCCATGTTGCTGAGCAGATTTGGATCTGAGTAGTTCATGGCACTGGTCCATCTCAATCTTGCTAGGTGAACCAACGATGGTGGCACCATCTGCTCCAGTAACCATTGAACCAGACTCTCCAAGGCCACCATGGATAAATCTGCAATTATTCCCATTTTTACAATACCCTCTAAGAAATACAGGCAGTGTCTCCACCCGAACCCAGAAGCTTGGTCATCAGCTCCCAAAATATCACTCACTGAGCTACTCCTCCTGTGAAAGGAGCTGGTTCCCCAGTACGTTGAACTAGAGGACAAGTCAGTAGCTTGCGGGTAGAAGAAATCATGGTTTTGGGGAGAGCTTTCGTTGATGAAAGCTAGTTGATCTTGAAGTTGAAACTCATCAACCATATCAGTGGCTCCCCCGTTTCCATAGAAAGGCAAAGAAGAAGGATTTAAAGAGCCGCTGCTGGGACTAATCAACTCATCAGGGTTTGTTAGTTCAGACAAAGGACTCCATGAAGAAGTACCAGAAGAAGAGAGGTTAGAAGGGATGGGAGAGAAGATGGTATGAGCCTGGAAGCAGATGAGTTTTGCCTTGGAACACTGAAAGGAGAAGATGGAGTTGAAGGTGTAGAAGGAGAGTTGGAGGGAAGAAGAAGACCAAGCTCTTTCTTGGCCTTGAGTATCACAGAGTGAAGTGAAGCTTCAGGACCAAAGGCTAAACGAATCATCTCCTTCTCACCATGGTCCTGAATCAGCAGTAAGCCATGATTTTTGAAGCGTTTTCTGGTTCCAAGCTTTGGATTCTAGAGAACACAATTCTGGTTGCTTCATAGCTATCCATAGTAGAAAAAAATACAACCTTCACTTGCTGTATTATGTTCCTTGTATGATTTGAGAGAGGAGAGAGTAAGATCTTTTACAAGTAAAACATCCTTCTCTCAATCAGCCACACGCTCCACCTACCAATTGGTGAGTTGTGACCAGTTAGCAGCATTGCAGGAGTCTCTCTTTATCCTTTCCATCTATTTATTCCCACAAGAAAAAGTACTTTACCTTTAAAAGAGGAGAGAAAAAAAGGAGAGAGCTTGAAGGAAACGTATACAGCAGAGAAAGTAGTAAAATAGAAAAGAGGGGCGTCAAAAAGGATGATTCCCGTCCCGTGGTTGAGTTTCTTAATAAAGCAAAAATATGAGCAAAGAGAAGTTGCAGTACAGTGACACAAGGAGAGAGACAACAGAAGAGTTCCCACTTGCTAATATTGGATTAAATTCAAACAAAGCTTCGACCTTTGGGTAATATGTAAATGAGAGAAAGTTCTCAGCTTTCAAGTGTCTCTGAATTAGAGCTTTGGTGGTTTCAAAGTTTCAATGAAAATCCACACAGGGTCGAAGCCAAAAGCAGTAGGCGTCAATTGTTTCGCTGTTGGTGATGAGTCGTTGGGTTCTGGAGCCACTACAGTGGTAACCTGAGCAGTCAAAGGTGATGGCTTTGGAGCTCTCGCTCTCACCTGATAAATAAACAATGCTCTCTCTCCTTTCTCTCCTCTCTCTCTCATCTCTCTCCTCTCTCTTGTAAATTTAAAATTCAGAATGGTAACTGGTAAGTGACAGTGAAAGAGAGCGTGGGGATTCTCGTTTCGAGTTGAGTAGGATCCGGATCTTTGGTGTTTGTTCAGATACAGTACTTGGGTAGCGTGTAATTAAGTGGAGCCAAATTCAAAGAGTAATCAGTTTGTAATTTCATATTTCAACTTCATGTTAGGAGTTTAATCAAATTTAAGTTTTTAATTTAGTTTTGTTTTTAATTTTAGGATAAAATACACAACGGTCCTTTGACTAAAGGATATTATTTTTTGAATCCTCTTATTATTAAATGTTATTAATGGTATATTGGCTATAATACACTACATTGTTGATTTCTTATCTATTAAAAGTTATGAAATGACCACTTTACTATTCATATGGTCTAAACTTGTTCTTTTCATTACAAAATTGATGGTCACCTGAGTAGGACGTCAACCTATTAATTGAGATATGAAAAATATAATTTCAAAATTATTTGAGTTGTATTTATAGGTTGACTATTTGTTTATATTATGTCATCGAGCCAATGATTGAAAGTAATAGTAGTGTCGATATACATCATTAAAATATGATTTTTATCATATATCAATAAGAATGTTAACATCTAACTTAGATGTCAGTCATCTTTTTAACAAAAAAACGAGTTTGAAACATTTGAATAGTCAGTTGACAATTTTTAACTTTTAGTATAAGGAAATTTAATAAAATATCACCTTATATACGGAAGATTATTTTATAAATTTTAATAATCAGATGACTCAACAAAATATCTTATAATTAAGGGATTATTTGTTATTTCTAATATTTTTTTAATCTTTTAGATATATTCTTAAAAATTAATTAATGAAAAATACAATCATAATACTTATAAAGAAAAAATGACGAGGGAATCAAATCAATCAAACAACATGAAGACCTAACCCCACTCATTCTATTTGGGAGTAAACCGCACGCGCTAAAAGGGTAAAAGAGAGGGCTGAGTTGACTCACCCATTTTGGCTTCACTTGATCCGAGTGGGATGATGGTGGCTTGTTTCATTAGGCCCTTTGTCTCTCTCTCTCTCTCTCACTACTCATAATTCCTCTTGCTTATTTCCATATCAATTAACAAAAAAATATAGTACTTTTTTTAAAATCTAAAATCAAATAAAATAAATAATATTTTTTAAATGTTTAATATTAAATTTTAGGATAAACCACACGTTTCGTAACTAAAGTATCATTTTAATATGTTTTAATACATAAGCTTTCAATTCTTTGAAAACCATACTCAATGCTAGTTTTTGTTTTACTTTAAAAGCCAACCGTTAAAAACTTATCCGTCCAGCACTTAAACCATCAGTTTTTGCCTGATTAAGTACTTAAACTTTCAATTTTTTTGAACTTACATCAAATTTTAACAGTTGTACTAAAATGAAATAAAAACTAAAAGTTATGTATTTTTTTGAAAAAAATTAAAAGTTTAGGTATTAAAACAAACAAAAACTTATAGTTTAAGCACTAAATACATAATTACCATAAATTTTAAAATCAACGATAAACTAGAAGTATAGTACCTAACTTTATTTATTCTCAAAATCATATTTAATGTTTAGTTTAGATTTCATTTTGGTACTATATCGTTAAAACTTAACGATGATGCTAACATGTCACCATAAGATAATATCACGTTATTATTAAAAAATAAAAGAATATCACATCAGTAATTCAATTAATTTTTAACGGTGAGGTATCAAATTGAAACCAAAACTAAACGTTAGGCATTGTTTAAAAAATAAATTTTAGGTACCAAAATGAAATAAAAGTAAAATATAGTATTAAATGTATAATTACCCTATAATCAGTTATAATTATAGTGGTGATTTTAAATTAATTTTAAATTTTTAAAAATTAATTAAACTTTAAAGTATCAATAAACTTATTGAGTGATCTTAAACGTAAAAGAGAATATGATTTTTAGAGTATTCATATTAATCATATTCGAACAACTACTTTTTTAGAGTATAAATATATTATTAAAATTAAAAAATTCTAAACATATACTATTTTATAAACGCGTCGAAAAGAAAACCTTTTAACGTTAACATAATTTTTATTGGTTACATTTAAATCGCATAGATTATATATTAAACACATATAATATATTAAATGGCATAATCTAATAAAAAAAAACTCAATTTGGTTAAATAGTTATTTTATTTTTTATTTTCGAAATATTTTGACCTTTTAACATTTTATTTTAAAGCATAAAGGTCCCTACGTGAATTGAAATTGTTAGGTAATGAACGATTAACGCTTTGAAATAAATATTTTTTTATTTCAAATAAAAATGTTAGGGCCAAAATGCTCTGAAAATGAATAAAGCTCAAAATGACTATTCAACCAAATGTTATGGTTACTTTTGTCCTAAAATAAAAAAAATTGTGGGATCAAAATGATACAAAAAAAAATAAGGGTAAAAGGAACCATTTGGATAAATGTGGGTTAATCTTGACATTATGTCATGACAAAATTAACTATCAATATTTACATAAAGAGCCACTTTACCATTTTATAGAGCATTTTAATCTCCTAGTGTTTCAATTTTTGGTAGAAATAGTTTTTACTAGATAAAAATTATTAGTTAACTAATGGTTAATATATATTATTAATTTGATATTTTACGTGTATTTAATTGATTGTGTGACATGTATTATACATAAAAAAAATCTAGATAATATAAATAATATAAATAATAAAATAAAAATATAAAATATATTATAATTGAAAACTTTAAAGAGTGTAAATGCCCCCACATGCTTCTCTCGATCTATCCTTGGAGGGGCAGATATGTAAATATCTGAAAATTGTGTGTTGGTTGGTTGGATCCTCTTTCCCATGGGGGAAAATGTCTTGTTAATGATAGGGGTAGCCCCACAATCAAATAAATAAAACTAAATGATGAGTGAAAGCCTTTTAGAGGAGACATATTTTATAATCTCGGTTTACTATTTATTTATAATTTCTATGAGTAAGAGTCATAAATTTTAAAATAGTTTTTAATAATTATTACTCTTTATTTTATATAAAATAAGACGAATATTTTACCTTAAAATAAAATAAAAATTATTTTGGCTAGAATCATAAATAATATGATCAACTAGAACAATCTAGTAATTTTCCCTTTAAGAGAGAGGCCCACCCCCCATAAAGTCACCCACCCACTCAATTATAATTCACAGCACATATCTCAATTATACACTCACTTTTCCTCTTCACCTTTTTTAATGTTTATTACTGTGTACACCTGTATGATATGTAAAGATTGTTATCATTATTTGATTGGGAGTAATAGACGATTATAATTATCGGATGTTTAAGGAAATGTATCTAATATAAGATTAAAAATATGTTATCGGAAATATTAATATTTTTTAATATTTTGATAGAATACTACTTAAAATGTTATTTTTTATCAAAAATATTAATATCGGACGCTATCTAAAATATTATTTAAATTTAAATAGTGTTCTACCAGAAATATTAGAAAATATTAATATTTTTATTAAATTTTTTTTTAACTTTATATTAAAATGTCGTAAAATATTACCCTCTAATTCCCTACTTTTTGAAAAACAAAATGCTTCACAAACAGAGAAAAAACCATTCTTCCTTACAAACTAATCCTTGATCAAATGATTGATATTAGATTGTCTTTTTCTCTTTAAGATTTTTTTATATAATGATGAGTGAAAGCCTTTTAGAGGAGACATTATTTTAAATCTCGGTTTACTATTTATTTATAATTTCTATGAGTAAGAGTCATAAATTTAAAATAGTTTTAAATAATTATTACTCTTTATTTTTTATATAAAATAAGACGAATATTTACCTTAAAAATAAATAAAAATTATTATTGGCTAGAATCATAAATAATATGATCAACTAGAACAATCTAGTAATTTTCCCTTTAAGAGAGAGGCCCACCCCCACATAAAGTCACCCACCACTCAATTATAATTCACAGCACATATCTCAATTATACACTCACTTTTCCTCTTCACCTTTTTTAATGTTTATTACTGTGTACACCTGTATGATATGTAAGATTGGTATCATTATTTATTTGGGAGTAATAGACAATCATTATTACGGATGTTTAAGGAAATGTAGTCTAATATAAGATTAAAACTTTCAAAAATATTAATATTTTTTTAATATTTTCGATAGAATACTATTTAAAATATTATTTTTTATCAAAATATTAATATCGGACGTTATTAAAATATGATTTAAATATTTTTAAATAGTGTTCTACCAGAAATATAGAAAATATAATATTTTTATTAAGTTTTTTTAACTTTATATTAAAATGTCGTAAAATATAATTACCCTCTAATTCCCTACTTTTGAAAAACAAATGCTTCACAAACAGAGAAAAACCATTCTTCCTTTACAAACTAATCCTTGATCAAATGATTGATATTAGATTGTCTTTTTCTCTTTAAGATTTTTTTATATGAATTAGTTTATACGTTATCAATAATTAATAAAACCAACAAACGTAGTTTAAGTGATAAGTAGATTGATATTATTTAAGTAAGATCTCGAGTTCGAGTCCTTGCATATACAGAAAATCCCTATCGGGAGTCCACTATCAAAACAAGTGTGCGACATTGGTCGATCCGATTAATCAAGACAAATTAACATAGTGTTTATATGCTTGTTAGACCTGATAAGTTTGATCCAAACTTGATTATTCCTCTCAAGACCTGATATGAACCCAAACATGATCGCTTAAATTTGATATGAATCAAAATTAACTCAAATTTTAATGAATCGATATTAACTCATAGTTAACTTGACCGAACTATAAGTATCTAAAAATACTCTAATTTAATTTACTCAAATTCAATTTTAACCGAATATGAACTCGATTTTAACCCAATGATTGAGTTAAAGTAAACAAATAATTTATTTTATCTATGACATTGACAATGTAATAAATCTTTTTTTATTAGACTACTAGTTAATAATTACTTTTGAAAAAAAAATAATGTCTCATCATCTTTCCTCCTTTAAACAACCATCTATATATCTGGTCGGATAATTTCTATTTTTTAAATTATTTAATAAAAAATTATAAATAATATTAATCAATATCCATAATTCCAATTTATTTTATTAATTGTAATTGAGATCACTTAGATGAAATTTTAATTACTTAACGGAAAATAAATTTTTTTTTCAAAATGATGTCGTTTTAACGCTATTAAATATTTACGCCTGAGTGACCAAAAATATTAATTATGTTAAGCTCAGTGAGAAAATTGAACGAATTTAAAGTACAATTAGTGAAACATAGAGAGAGAAATTCAATGATGATTGGTGTAATTTACCCTAGATCTTAAAGTGATCTCAAATTAAAACTCAAATGTATATATTTGTGTCCGGTTAAAGAAATTTTATTCTAAACTTGAGTAGTTGAGAGTTAATTTGAACATAAATGACAATATTAACAAATAAAATGAAGATATTTTTATAAGAATACGTCAATAATTCTATATATACTTGATTGAATCAAATTAAATTCAAATGACTCGGAGATCTAAAAGTTGATCCAATCCAAAAATCGACCAAATTATTCAAATTATTATTATTATTTATGATGCTTGAAATGAAAACTTTTTATAGAAGTCACCAAAAATTTCAAATTACAACATAAATTTATAATCTAATAGTAATTGAGCTTATAATTCGGATAATTATTTTATAATGAAATAAAACCAACAACTTAAGATCACATATGAAATATACAAGGAAATATTAAAACTTAACCAAAAAAACTTGAAAAAAAGATAGATACAACTAGATCTGATAGCATCGGCAAATGAATCACAAAAGGTAATCAGTTACTGAAGACCATCAATAATCGCATATCAGACTCGAGTGACGAAAAGCTATCCAAGGACACACATAACGGATATCCAAATTCAACTCAATGATCACAAGCAGAGAAGATCGACAATATAACAGATAAGCTTCATTTTGATCAATAATGACGATGTCAAATCAACCTTAGAAAAAAACAAGTGAAAACAAAATCAATGATCGAAAAACTTGTCAAAAGGCCGAAGAAAAAGTATCATAAAAGAAGATAAAAACATCATACATATACTTATGAAAATAAAAAACCAAAGAAAATAAAGATGTAATATAAGAAAATAAAAGGACAAATTAAATTACCGATAGCCGGTAATCAACATTAAAGTTGACGACATCGCCAATAAAAAAAATAAGATAAAAGGTATCAATGAAACTTATTAAAAGAATATCAAATTTATTATCATTTGATCCAACAACAACTATGATGTTTTATAATGTATTCTTCCAACATTAACCCTTTTAATTAAAGTATGGCCTAAAGGATCTAAAACAGATTCCATATTTGGTACTTTTTATGTTAAAGATGGTGAGTATTGCCAATGAGCAACAAAAGGAACTTTTTGAAAATGAAAAAAGAAGAAGCAAATGGCACTCTTTTATCTTTTATTTTCATCATTCATGATTCAGGCAAACTACCAACAGTAGTGCTCCCACATGGGGGTGTTGTGCTATGGCCATCATTGTTGATCCTCCTTTTCCCTTTATTATTACTTTTGATCATTGCAGTCTTCCATCTGCAATTTGCTAATGTTTTTACCCATTATGTAATGTATTCATTCATGCCATCAGATTCCAATTTGAGAAACCCAATCTTTCCTCTTAATTTGTGTGTTCAACATGGTTGTTTGAAGCTAAGCTCTTGAAGCAGCAGCTACTCATACGGTTTGGCCACTGAAACTGTACTCACCTTCCTAAGTAAATGATTATACAGATAACCTAGATATCAAGCACATGGGTTATATAATTGTTAAATGATCGTCTATGGTTTTGATAGAGCTGAGATCCTCAGAGGCTGAAATCCATGCTCGAGACATGCTTCCCAAACTTTGTCATTGTTTGAGATGGTGGAACCACATTCATATTCCTCCCACCCTTCCAGACCGTACAACAGTATCCGGCTATGCACGATATGCACGTCACTCTCCTCGGCAGCCAATTCTCACAAGAATCCACGTTCTCAAGTGTCCTGGGACTCTGCATTGCTGGTGTGGTATGATAGAAGCAGTCTTTGTGCAATATTTTCGGTGGAAATTCTGAAAAGTGTATAAATAGTGTTCCTTTGGTCGCCTTTCGTTGATCTTCTTCGGTAATTTCATCTCCCACTAACCATATCTGCAACATATCAACAATCCATCAGCACTTTTTACACTATCAAGGCCTGAGCCTTGAAGAGATAATTGAGACTTTAGCTACCTTGTAAGAGCTATAACTCTTTGACTTAACCAATTTGCCCTCAGACATTGAGCCAAATGACTTATCAAGCTTCTACAGCAACTTAAAAAGTGAAACGAAATTAAAATTCATGGTATTATACATAGTTGAGAATTTGACTATGGAGGCATTGACTTTCTGTGATACCTGAATACCCTTCTCGGACAGGGCAACGACGACAGCAACAGCGACCTTAGCTGGCCTTTAAGAAAAAGTTGGGTTGTTCCCTTTGGTATGGTATTCAGAAGAACTGCCACTTCCATGCTACTCCCATCCACTAACTTCACTTTAAGCTTGGGGTGCTTCTTTACATACACCTCACCATACATGTTCAGCTCTTCACTCTGCATATAGTGACTAATTATCACAGAGGCATATAGTGACTGATTATGGGAAGAAAGGAGAAAACTTGCCTGATTCATGAGGCCAAGGCTCAACACACTAGCACCTTTTTCATCGGCCTCCAGTACAGCTTCCTCAAATCAAGTTTTTAATGGATTCCTTTTGCCGTTTCAAGCGGTACTGAAAATTAATTACAGCATTGTTAACTATTAAGACATTTTTTGTATTTTGGTTGCACCAACTTGTAGTCGCAGACTTGCATTAACCTATAGTTTGTACTTGGGAATGGCCCATGTCTGCACTTTGAGTTTATCAAAACGGTTCCTTTCAACAACAAAAGTGCGACCATAAATCCAGGTGAGCATCATAGACCACAATGTAACAGGCCAGAGCAACCACAAGTATCAAATCAATGAGTAAGGTTTAGAGGCGAAGGAGGCAAATCTGAGTCGGAGATGATAGATTGACTCGGGCGTGATTAGGTGAGTCATATGGACAACGTTGGGGGATTCCTCTTTTCTTTTGAGTGAATTCTCATATAACGAATCAGAATTTTTGTCCATTGCGCCATATATTCAACCAATGAGTAGTTGGTCCTGAACTGTGTGATCATGTAACGAGTGAAACCTGCACGAGTATATTCAACCAAAAAGTAACATTATTTTCATATAAGGAATTTGATCATAAAGAGAAAGAGGGGGGACTTACGATGGAGTATACATTAGGTACTTGAGGAGGGAAAACTGAGAAGATCCAACTGGCAATGAGCTCGAAATTGCAATGGTCCATGTTGTTCATCAAGTCGATGTAAGTACTGTAACCGGCAATGGCGGTGAGTGATGCTGTTCCGGTTAGCACCGTTTCAACCCCGGTATTGCGAACAGGGCATAGTATGCTATTGATCTGCAAATGGATGAATCACAGCTGCAACAAGCAAATAATGCCTCAGTACACGTTAAACAATAATAAAGATTGAGAAAGGAGAGGTGCTTACATGTTAAACAATAATAATCAAGTAAGTGTGAAGAATTTTTATTTGAAGTATTTTACTATCAATAATTTTTATCATAGTATATATACGTGTTTATTTTATTCTAAATAAATATTTTTAAATTGTAGAGAACACGAGCAACAATTTTTTCACGGTTGTCTATCATAATATATTATGGAAAATGACAGATATGCTGCAGTACCAATTGAAGATGATGTTGATATTGGAACCAAGATTGGATTACACGAGTCAACAAATATTGCAGTTATTGAGTTATTTGTGATTGGAAATTCATCTCATATCTTTATTCCCGAGTCATCAAGAAATGTGATTGGAAATTCATCTCAAATGACTTTTGGAATTGAGCTTGAGGATCCGACATACAGATTGATAAAAATAATTTGACGCTTTTGAAAAGTAAAAATGAAGTCGGTGGGACATCCACTGAACTTGATAGCCTAACATCCACTAAAAGTTAAAAGGATAAACTATATCAAATATCATTGAACTTGAAACGCTGTGTTGTTTATGTCGTAGACCTTTCAGTGGTGCGATGACGTATATGCCACACCGATAGGTAAGTTGTGTACATTACCAGTTACTTTCCCTGCTCGAACTCGATAGCCTTTTACACAATCCAGTTGGTGCCTACGGGAGTTCGATAACGAGAGAGGCTAATCCACAGCTAATTGTGCAACACTCTCGATAGCATGAGTGGGAGTATCATTAGGTTGACAGCGTCCCACTCTTTAACTACAATCGAGTACAGTGACAGAGCCATGTAGGCTCCGGGGGCATTGCCCCAAATTTTTTTTACCATTAAAAAATAGAGATAATGATTAATTTAGACCTTTAAATTTTGATTTTGTCTTCTATTTTTTATTGTTAATTATACTCTGTCCCATAAATTAAAATCATGGCTCCGTCCCTAATTGAGTACGTCTATTTTTGGCCCAATAACATATTTTGGTAAATTATTTGGCCCAATAGGACACATCAATTTTTTTACAATCTACGGAAAATACTATAGTAAAGGGGAACTCATCACCTCGAAGTGACGAGTTCGGTTGAAAATAATATTTTATTAGTCCAGCTTAGTGGGCTCCGTGTGTGCCATTATTTTAATTTATTTAACGGGACTCGTCACCTCCCTTAAGAAATTATTTTTTAAATAATTATTATAAATTAAATAAAAAATCTTAAAAATTATGGAATTTATCGCCTCGACGTAACAAGTTCCTTTGAATTCAAAAAAACTAGCCATTGGGCAACGAGAAACAACAACGGTCAATTGCCAACGATCATCATGGAACTCGTCAGCTCAAGGTGACGAGTTCGATCGAATTTAATTTTAAAAAATATATTAATTGAAAACGGGTAAATTAATAAGTTTATCGTAGAAATATAATAAAAGAGTGTTTACAAACTAATACATACATAATAAAATTTATTTATATTTTCGTAATTCTTGGCGATGCCGAAGAGTTGTCGAATGACAATTGCACGGGGCTCGTCGGTAAATACAGAGTAAAATTATTTAATATAGGTACATACTGAGTATACGCCAAGTTACCAAATTTATCCAGTAATAATATCCCTCTAATCAGTTGGAGAAGATACACTCAGGATTCAAAAATAATCTCCT
This sequence comes from Hibiscus syriacus, assembly GCF_006381635.1. Classification (NCBI taxonomy): domain Eukaryota; kingdom Viridiplantae; phylum Streptophyta; class Magnoliopsida; order Malvales; family Malvaceae; genus Hibiscus; species Hibiscus syriacus. The sequence goes on from NW_024062970.1 coordinate 683,598, forward strand.
CCTCGATAGAGTCGTTGTCACTTGAAATTCGGACTCCAACCACGTGATCCATATCCAATACCCATCTAAGACCTCAGGTAGTGGCATCCTTCCCAAAACTTAGTGAACAATACTGATACAGTTGTAATCGTTCCGCTTCACGATGACGACTCCATTCACGGGAGCACCCAGTTGGTAAGCGACATCTTCCGTCGCTTCACCGCTAAGAAAATGAAAAGTGTGTGTCTCGGGCCTCCTATGCTCAATCAAAGCCCGATTCACCTTAAAATCACATAGAAATATGGTTAGATACAGACCAGATTGTTGAAGATATATAATCATCCGCTGATATGGAACTCTTGGAGTTTGAATGACAAAATATGAACATCATCAATGCATAACATTTCTTCACGGGTAGACATTTTTTTTGGAAATTCTTTAGAAATGACGATTTTTTTCCTCAATTTTTCTTCATGGTGACCGTCGGAGTTGACCGTTGTTGTTGCCCATTGTCCAATAGCTACAAATGGCTAGTTTATTTGAATTCAGGGGAACTCGTCACCTCGAGTTCCAACGGTTTTTTTTCTTCAAATTTTAATTAATTTTAGAATTTTTTTAAAAAAAATACAAAAAAATTAAAACTGACCAATCGTCGAATAAAATAATATATTTTATTAAAACTCTTCATGTCGAGGTGACGATTTCCATGAACATTGTAACAAATGCTGTATATCCCAAAATAAACTTTCACATGCTCTATTGAGCTATTTTTTTTTTTTTGGATTTGCCCTGTTGGGCCGAAAAACCCCATCGAGTACATGCTCCCTGCGATCCAAGGCGACAACACCATGTACTGCAAATATCCATCCAACAAAACAATTTATAAGTGCATCAAGATACATCATAGGATCGGATCGATACGTGTGAAAATGAATACATAAAGAACTCAAGGAAGGAGACCATCTTACTAACTTAAAGCTTCCAAGAGGCTTCCATGGCCAATCCGTGAGGATTCCTGGTTTAGAAGCCATGCTATGCTTTCTGCAAATGGTTCTTATTACTAGTACGAGGCTTAGCTGCAACCACATGGTGTATTCCAAGCTGCACTGTAGCTACATGCAACAATTACAGGACACTTGATGGTCCTTGTCATATTGATTGTATTGACAAGTACATGACATTTACACGCACGAATTAGTAGGATTCAAACTATATCCGAATATTATTAGTATGCGAGTAACGATGTTGGTAGGCCAACAAAAGTAACATAATTAACCCATAAAGCAATTATACAATCCACATGCACCTTAAAATTAAAACAGAACATACATTTCTATCATATATTTTAACTCTGAGATCCTCCTATAACTCAATAGAGAGTCACACAGGATGTATCCAAGATAAAGATAATGTTGTATAAGTAAATGCTTATAAATAGAACACAGAGATTATATAATTGTTAAATGATCATCTAGGATTTTGATAGAGCTGGGATCCTCAGAGGCTGAAATCCATGCTTGAGACATGCTTCCCAAACTTTATCAATGTTTGACATGGTGGAACCACATTCATGCTCCTCCCACCCTTCCAGACCATGCACGATCCCGGCTATGCGTGATACGCTCATCACTCTCCTCGGCAGCCAATTCTCACATGAATCCACGTTCTCAAGTGCCCTGGGACTCTGCATTGCTGGTGTGCTGTGATACAAGCAGTCTTTGCGCACCCTTTTGGGTGGAAATTGCGAAAAGGGTATAAATACTGTTCCTTTGGCCGCCTTTTGTTGATCTTCTTCGGTCATTTCATCTCCCACTAACCATATCTGCAACATATCAACAATCCATCAGCACACTATCCAGGCTTGAGCCTTGAATTGATAATTGAGAGTACTTCAGTTACCTTGTAAGAGCTATAACTCTTTGACATAACCAATTTGCCCTCAGACTTCGAGCCAAATGACTTATCAAGCTTCTCATATTCATCCTCACGCGATACAGCAACCTAAAGTGAAACAAAATTAAAATTCATGGTATTAAACATAGTTGAGAATTTGACTAGGGAGGTATTGCCTTTCTGTGATACCTGAATGCCCTTCTCGGACAGTGCAACGGCGACAGCAACAGCGACCTTGTTTAGCTGGCCTCTAATAAGAAGTTGGGTTGTTCCCTTTGGTATGGTATTCAGAAGAACTGCCACTGCCAAGCTACTCCCATCCACTAACTTCACTTTAAGCTTGGGGTGCTTCTTTACGTACACCTCACCATGCATGTTCAGCTCTTCACTCTGCATATAGTGACTGATTATCACAGAAGCATATAGTGACAGATTATGGGAAGGAAGGGGAGAAAACTTGCCTGATTCATGAGGCCAAGGCTCAACACACTAGCACCTTTTTCATCAGCCTCTAGTACAGCTTCCTCAATCAAGTTTTTGATGGATTCCGTTTTCCGTTTCAAGTGGTACTGAAAGTTAATTACATCATTGTTAACTGTAAAGACATTTTTTTTTTGTATTTTTGGTTGCACCAACTTGTAGTAGCAGTAGTACAGGTTTCTAACCTGTAGCGTGTACTTGGGTATGCACCATGTCTGTAATTTGAGTTTATCAAAACGATTCCTTTCAACAACAAAAGTGCGACCATAAATCCAAGTAAGCATCATGGACCACAATGTAACAGGCCAGAGCAACCACAAGTACCAAACCGGTGAGTATGGTCTAGAGGCGAAGGAGGCAAATCCGAGTCGGAGATGATAGATTGACTCAGGTGTGATTAGGTGCGTCAGATGGACAACGTTGGGGGATTCCTCTTTTCTTTTGAGTGAAAGTTCATACAAAGAATCCGAAGTTTTGTCCATGGTGCCATACATGTAATCATAGATTGGCATAAACAATGAGTAGTTGGTCCTGAACTGTGTGTGATGTAACGAGTGGAACCTGCACACGTATTCAACCAAAAATTAACATTACTTTCATATAAGGAAATTGATTATCTATGAAGAAAGAGAGAGAGAGAGAGAGAGAGATGTAACGAGTGGAACCTGCACAAGCATTCATACAAGGAATTTGATTATCTATTAAGAGAGAGAGAGTGAGAGAGGGGGAGAGAGAGAGAGAGAGGGAGGGAGGGAGAGGGAGAGAGAGAGAGAGGACTTATGATGGAGAAAATCAAGTTGGGAACGAGTTCGAGAGAGGGACTTACGATGGAGTGTACATCAGGTACTTGAGAGGAGGGAAGAAGGAGAAGATCCAGTTGGGAAAGAGTTCGAAGTTGCAATGACCCATGCTGTTCATGAAGTCGATGTAAGTGGTGTAGCCAGCAATGGCGATGATGGATGCGGTTCCAGTTAGCATCGTTATCAGAAGTGGTATCACGAACAGGGCATACTATGCCATGAGCTCTGCAAATGGATGAATCACAGCTGCAACAAGCGAAATAATGCCTCAGTTACATGTTAAGCTAATAATAAAGTTTTAGCAGCAATTTAAAGGAGAGGTGGCTACAAGTAATAGGCTCAGTGGCAATGGATGAATGGTGATGAAAATGGTAGCGAGAGTAAAGATAATGATGGTGCAATGCTCTATGGAGCCAGTAGTAAAGGAACTCAACAACGCCGGCATGGACCAATATGGTTATAACCACACCATCCATTCTCCATATGGGTAAGTGTGAAGCTCCTGGAATGTACTTGTTGCCCAAGTAAAACAGGATTGCATTGAACAATATTTGATCATCCCTGCAACAATATTCATAATTAATAACTAATACCCACTAAAAAGTTAAAGGATAAACTACATCAAATATCACTGAACTTGAAACGCTGTGTTATTTATGTCGTAGACCTTTCAGTGGTGCGATGTAGTATATGCCACACTGATAGTAAGTTGTGTACATTACCAGTTACTTTCCCTGTCAACCTGCTCGAACTCGATAGCCTTGTCCACGATCCTGTTGGTGCCTACAGCAGTTCGATAACGAGAAAGGCTAATCCATAGCTGATTGTGCAATGCTCTCGATAGCATGAGTGGGAGTATCATAAGGTTGAAAGCGTCCCACTCTTTAACTACAATCGAGTACATGCTCCCTGCAATCCACGGCGACAACAACATGTACTGCAAATATCCATCCGACAAAACAACATATAAGTGGATCAAGACACATCATTGGATCGGATCCGATCGATACGTGTGAAAATAAATACATAAAGAACTCAAGGAAGGAGACCATCTTACTACCTTAAAGCTTCCAAGAGGCTTCCATGGCCAATCAGTGAGGATTCCTGGTTTAGAAGCCATGCTTTGCTATCTGCAAATGGTTCTTATTACTAGTATGAGGCTTTTGCTGCACTATATAGTGTGCTTCAAGCTGCACTATATCTACATGCAACCATTCCGTACAGGATACGTCATGGTACTAGTATGAAGCGCTTGTTCTTTGTCTAATAGCTGTAGTGTATGACACGCATGAATGTAGTTGGAAAGGAGATAGTTAGAGGATATCCTATTAATCAATTAGACATTAACTCAGGTACGGACATGTCAACTTTTAAAATGTACGAAAGGACCAAATTATAAAATTTTAGATATAAAAAAAACAAATTTTACTCCCTCTATCCTATAAAATATGTTTATTATTGATTTTTGGTCATTTTTTTAAACTTTATATAAATATTATTTAAAATTTATTATTAATAAAAAATATTTTAAAAACTTTCAATCAAATAATTTTTAAATATTAAATTTAATTATTTAAAATAATCAATATCAAAATTTTAAAAAATTTACTTTTTAAAAATCAATAAAGAACATTTTTTATAGATAGAAAAAGTAATAAATAAAATATATATATTTTAAAATATATAATAATTTTAAATTTTCAAAGGAAGTAAATGTCCTTACCCCTCCGTCCATCCTTAAGTATAAAAGTTAATGTGAATAAAATAAATTTGATACAGAAGAATTATCTTTACAATAAATTTTTATGATATGGTTTAATTTTTGCCGATCTATACCGGTTGTTAGACAAAAAGAAAGTTTATGAGTGATTTTTTTTCAAGTTTATTTTACTCCCACAATTAAATTGATTATGTTAATACGTGAATGTGATTTTTCCCGTGTTATGAGCCGAATTTATAAAATTCATTTGTTATGTACTAATTAAGTTGCTTCTGTGGTTAGAGATTTCGGATTCAAGTAGTAGTGACTGTTAGATTTAAGCATTCATTATCAAATGATTAAGTCCTTAAAAAAGATACTACCACTTATAATCACCCTAATTAATAAAATATCATAAATTTCTAAGTTATTAAACCATTGTAATAATTAATAAGGTGTCTAGTTCAAAGTGTTGAATTTATATTTTGATACAACAAATATTTGTAAAATTAATTTTAGACTTAATCAAATATTTCGAAAATAATTCAAAATCCAAAATATCTTGAAAAACATGTTTTCTAAATTGTTTTATATATGTGAAATGTTTTTGAATTAATTAAAACATGTCTAAAATATGTTTAAAGCTTTTAAAGTATGAAAAACACTATTCAATTACTATTTAGCACTGTTTATGACACTGTTCATACATGGACACTGCTCATAGTTTCGAAAATTTATCAAAAGTTTCGAAACTTTGCCTCTGAAACTGTTTTAGCATCTCGATTTTTTCCAACAGTCATAATTTTAAGTAAGAGTTTCGAAACTTTCATCAAAGTTTCAACAACTATAACTCATCCCCAACGTCATAAACGACTAGCAACTCATTCCAAACAATAAAAACACTCCAAGGATACTTGAAAAAGGTTACTATACCTATTTGAGCTTAAAATCAAGAGAAAGAGTCTTTCATTCTTAATTTCCCATTTTCTCTTGTATATAGTGTATTGAGCCTTATTGAATATCTTTGTGTTCATTCTTTGTGAGCTTAAATATTCGTAAACACCTACCTAGTGAGGTATTCTTGTTTACCCAAATCAAACATTGTAAAAGGGGAGTGGTTCTAGTTTAGCCTTAGAAAAACTAAAGATTTGTAAAGGTTACACCATATCCTTGAAAGGTAAGAACAAATAAGTGAATTAGTGTGGAGCTAAAGTAGTGGATGTAGACTTGGTTGAGAAGTCAATCCAATATAAATTATTGTGCTAAAATTTCTATCTTTTATTGCTTCCACACCAAAGATTTTCAAAGACTAATTCACCCCTCTTGGCGGTTTTCGATTGATCGATCAAGCTTAACAATTGGTATTAGAGCAGGTCACAATCGACAACCTTGTGAAAATCCTATAAGTGATTTATCAATTTTCTATTCAACCGAGAAGATGACTTTCACTTCTAGCTCATTCTACATGGAGGACTCTCAACCGATCGACAAGCCTCCGTACTTCAATGGAGCTAACTATGGTCATTGAAATAACTTAATGAAGTTGTTCACTCAACCATTGATCTTGGAGCATGGGAGATGATTAATAATGGTTATTCTTCTCCAACGAAGAAGATGAAGGAGTGGAGTGCCCAAGAATAGAAAAAATTCAACAAAATGCCATGGCCATGCACATTTTATTTTGTGCATTTGGTATCGATGTATACGAAAGTGTTTCTTCATGTTCAAATTCCAAGGAGTTTTGGTACAAACTTGAAGAACTTTATGGTGACAAGAAAGAAGAGAAATCATCAAGTTCAAACCTCCTCTCAAATCCAAAGATAATGTGATTAATGGCTCTTGAAGAGCCCTAGGTATCTTCTAACTCTAATGAATTTAAATCATAGTCTTTTAATGAGTTACAAGATGCATATGATTAATATTGTTTGGAATTTGAGATCAAGAATTCCAAATACAATAAATTGATTTCAAAATTTAAAGTCGAAAAAAATTCTTTTGAAAGTAAAATTGGATTTTAAAAATTAAAATAAAATTTTGAAGAATTATTTAGAGCTTTTAAAAGTAAAAATTGAAAAGTTTGAAAAGGAAAATTTTGATTTTAAAGTTAAGCTTGAATGCTTAACAAAAGAAAAAGAAATCAATTTAAATAATTCATCTAGCTTAATAATGGCAAAATGCTCACATTGCCATTATCATGGCCACATAGAACATACTTGTACTTTAAAACTTATAAAACATTTCAAAATTAGACAAGTATGAGTTACTAAATGAACTAGAGACACTTTCTCTAATATTCAAGGATCCAAAGCAATTTGGATACTAAAATCCAAATAAATGTCACTTGTAGGTGTGTGAGAGAATGATCATAAAAGTGAAGAAATTCAAATGCTCTGGCCACACAATACGAGGAATGAGTAACCTCTAAACTTAATGTATTTGATTTTGTATATTGATTGCGTATTTTATTTTATGCATGTAAGAGTATTAAGTATGAATGATTACATGTTGTCTGTTATCTCATGTATGTTGAAAATGTGGACATGTTTCAAAGTTATTTTATCAATTTTTAGTTCATCATAATTTTTTGGGGTCAAATTGTATTTTTATGTTTTAAATGATTCTTTTAAAATACTTTAACCTTAATTTGTGCTTTTATTGAAATTTATTTTTTAAAAACAAGTGACATCCTCGATCTATTGATTTTTTTTTAACAATTTGAATCACTTTAAACCTATGATGCCAAGTTTGATAATATTCTAAAATCTTTTTCAATTGGTATCATTTTTAAAAGGTGCATATATATGAAATCTTAATTTTTTTCCATATGCCTTTTTTTTGTCAATTTTCGTATTTGTGCCTAATTTTTACATTCTTGATATGCAATTGTAAATCAGATTAAATGTTTATGCATATGTTTTTTATTTCCTGTAATATATCTAACAGTTGATATCTATATTAAATGTATGATATTATGTCGTGCTTTATGCATGTGCATTTCATTGTATTATTTCTTCATATTTCATAAAGTATAATAGTCTTGGATTTATTGAATTTCATATGCTACTGATGTGTTTTTGTCTTATCTTATTGAAATTCAATATTCCTCTTAAGGGGGAGCTTTGTTTTTAAATGATTTATATGTTTGATCTCTTTAATTTTTTATTTAGCTTATTCTCTATTATTGAATTTTTTATATAACACAAAGGGGGAGAAACAAGTGAAAAATTAAATTTCTCAAAGAAAAAAAAGGAGAAACGTAAATATTTTTCAATAAATTCTCTTTTTTAAAGGGGAGTTTTTGTCAAAAATAATTTTTCAAAGAAGTTTTGTTATATCAAAAAAAGGGGAGATTATTAAACTTATATTTTGATATAACAAATATTTGTAAAATTGATGTTGGACTTAATCAAATATTTTAAAAATAATTCAAAGTCCAAAATATATTGAAAAATATGTTTTCTAAATTGTTTTATATATGTGAAATATTTAAAACTTTATCAAAAGTTTCGAAACTTTGCCCTATTTTAGCGGCTCGATTTTTTTTCAACAGTCATATTTTTAAGTAAGAGTTTCTTTCAAAAACGTTTTTAGAAGTTTCCTAACATTCAAAATAGTTTCGAAACTGCAGGTGACCTTTATTGCAGTTTTTAAAGCTTCCAACGGCTATAACTCATCTCCAATTACCATAAACAACTAACAACTCATTCCACACAATAAAAAAACACTCGAAGGACACTTGAAAAATGTTACTACACCTATCCAAAGCTTAAATATCAAGAGAAAAAAGTCTTTATTCTTATTTTTCCATTTTCTCTTGTATACAGTGTATGGACTTGTATACAATGTATGGATCCTTATTGATTATCTTTGTATTCATTCCTTGTGACCTTAAATATTTGTAAACACCTACATAGTTAGGTATTCTTGTTTACCCAAATCAAACCTTGTTTAGCCTTAGAAAAACTAAAGAGTTGTAAATGTTATACCTTATCCTTGAAAGGTAAGAACAAATTATTGAATTTGTTAGAAAATCCTTAGTGTGGAGCTAAGATAGTGGATGTAGACTTGGTTGAGAATTTAAACCACTATAAATCATTGTGCCAAATTTTCTATATTGTATTACTTCCACGCCAAAGATTGTTAAAGACCAATTCACCCCCTCTTGACGATTTTCGGTTGATCGATCGAACACAAAGTATTCATGAAATGTCACCTTCATTTAATTTTTACACCAATCCAAACAATTTTCTCTCTTTTGAATCTTTATCTTTTATTTTATGCCATCAAATTTGACTTGAAGTTTCTAGTTAAATTTGAAATCTAATTGTCATAATAATTTCCTACCACCAAGGGTAGTAGTAAAAAATGTTTTAGCTATTAATTTTATCAGTATCTTTTGGCTCTTGAATTTTTTTTATTGAACTAAATCAACTAATGAACAAAACAACGGATTTTAATAATTTTTATAAATTCTTATATTTTCTAATTTCTATAGTTTTTAGGATAAATTACACAAATGATCCCCTAAGTATAGGATGTTGTTGTATTGAGACTATTAAAAATTACAAAATGATCCCTCGACTATAGATCATTGCTTTGTTGAGTTCCTCGATTATTATAAATTACAAAATGATTATTTATTATGTTCTAAACTAATCATTTTTTGTTAAAAATTTGATAGCAATATGAGTTGGATGTTAATTTGTTGATTGAGGTATGATAAAGCATGATCTCAAAATCCTTAAATGACTATCATATCTCAGTCAACATGTTAATGTCTAACTCAAACAACCATCAATTTTTAACAGAAAATGATGTGTTTGAAATATAATAAATTATTATGTGATCATTATGTAACTTTTAATAATCGAATGACTCAACAAAGTAACATCATATAGTTAGAGAATCATTTTATAACTTTTAATACTCGTAAGACTGAATAAAGTAATATCTTATAATCAGATGACTATATACATACTTTACCTTAGTTTTTATAACTTTTACAAAAGTTGAATAATTTAAATATTATATATATATATATATATATATTACAACTTTCAATATTTTATCATTTTAATTTTTTATTTATTTTAAATATATTTTGGATTTTTAAAATTATCACAACTTTCTTGTTTTTTTTTGGTTGCCGGTTGGGTGCTACGCACACTCCCCAAAAGATCTAGGTTTGACTACTCTTGAGTCATGTACAAGTTCCCATAAAATTTTACTAAAAATAATTTAATTTAAATATGATATTTTATCAAATTATTATAATTTTTTTGACTTAATTCAATGGTTGGACGTTGTACTGACGCACGTAGAAATTTAAGCAAAAAACATAACTCCCACGTTGTACTGAATGGAGACATATCGCATGACACGTGGTACCAGTGATATGTGACATCATTTAATTGGAAGATCAAATTTATTTTAATTTATTAAAAATATGACTAAATTGAAAGAATATATAAATAATATAGACCAAAAGTGTAATTATAACAAAACATCACGTCACCTAATATGTTAACTGTTAATGACAATTAACGCGTGATGATCACATCTTAATTGAATAAAAACAAAAGTGACCATATCTTAATTAAATAAAAACGAAAGTGACCATATACTATGTTTTTTTGAAATCACTGAAGAAAAGTGAACAAAATACAAACATAAATGATCAATCATGTGGTTAACTCATATTTTAAATACAAGTAGAACGAAATGATTTTTTTTTCAAATACATTTGAGTTATCATGATGAGTAGGTCAAGATCAAAGAGCCAAGTTAGAGGAGACGGTGGATTGAAGTTGGATTGAATTTTGTGGGGTTGTACTTTGTCTGGTTGTTACAATTTAAGACATTGTTATGAAAGTAGTTGGATAGGAGATACAATGGAGGACACCCTATTAATTAATTACATGTGGATGTCATGAATAATCCGGGATGATTATAAAGAGTAGGGTCTATTCGAAATACTCAACTTTTTGACAATGGACGCTAAAACACTTTCTACGGTGCTTGAACCTGAGACCTCTAAAGATAATAACCATCTCTTAATCACTAAAATCGTTTAATTCGTGACTTGTTTGTTAGGATAAAAATGTATGTTTGGTACATTAGAAGGTTAGGGTTCATTTGGATAATTGTTCGGGACTTAGGGTTTTGAAACTCGAGCTTCAATTTTGAACATGGATATTCTGGTATGCATTTAGGGTTTCAAGATTATTAGTAGGTTTTCGAAACCTATAAACTCTAGTATGTGTTTAGGTTTCAAAACTAACATAAGGGTTTCTAAACCTAGTTAACCAAATCGAGAAAAATTATGTAATTAAGCTTTTGATTTTCTACCTGATATGAAACTTTTGCCTATAGGTGTTAGGAAAATAAACCGAGTACAAGTAATTTCCCTATAACCAGATTAGTGAGAATGCAAAATAAAAGCGGAAAAATAATACCCGAAAATTGATAACGGAGTTCAGCCAATTATGCTTACGTCTCCGGGCTGCTGCAGATCTTTTACTAAGAGAGAAAATTTACAGGTGTTTACAAAACACTCACTACTCACAAGAAAGCTCTCTAGTATAGGAAGAAAGAAATGTTTTGGGATGATTTTGAAGCTAAATGGGTAAGGGTATTTATAGTAGAAACTTAGGGACTAATCTTTGAAAATACCCTAAAGTGCAATGACTAAAGTGAATTTACCCATTCCTATTTTCAACAAACATCTACCAAAATTTTACCAAACTTTGAAAAACATTTTTCAAAGAAACATTTACCAAACTTTGAAAAAACATTTTCCAAAGTTGGTTGCCAAACTTTGAAACTTTTAACAATAGGGGAGCCATATACATCCGCCCCTGTCGGACAGGTTAGATGTACATCAGAATCGATTTTCAGAAAGCGTTTGATCGACTTGACTGGAACTTTATAGTCGACACTCTTCAAGAAGCAAAGTTCCCTCCTCGCACATCATCCATCCAAATTCAATGGAACGGTCAACTTTGCATGCCTTCCTCTCCAACAAGAGGCATCAGACAGAGGAACCCGATTTCACCATATTTATTTGTCATGAGTCATATGATTAGTGTAAACAATGTCAATGAGCCAACTTTCACTCTTTTCGTGACTAGTGAAACAAGTTGCAACAAAAAGTTGATCATCTTCTTCTTGATCTGTTACCTGTGCTTCATCTTGTTGCTGATTTTTATACTTGCAAATAACAACTTCATGTCCCATATGGTTACACTTGCTACACTTTGCATCTGGTCTTCTCCAACATTTGAAAGGTGGGTGACCTTTCTTTCCGCAGTGTTGACATGGAGGATAGTCCTTATTATCTTCTATTCTAAGTTTTGTTTTTGTTCTCAAATGCAGAGTTTTCTCCACTCGCAGTGTCAAATTTTTTGTTCTTCGGCCTCCAGTCCTTTTCATCATCTTGATGCTTAACTGGGTAGAGCACCTTCAATGACCCCTACTTCCCTCATTACACACCAAAGTACTTAAGAGTTCCGCCAAAGTAATCTTTGACATATCTTTCGTGTTCTTTAAAGTGGTGATGGTGGTCTCAAACCTCTCAGGTATTGTTACAAGGATTTTCTGCTAGAGACGAACCTAGCAATCTAGCTACCGAGGATCACGCTCGACTCATCCGTAAGATCCTTGATTTTTTGGCCGTTTTTCTGGAAACAAGGTTAACAATCGGAAATTGGACATATTCTTCTTCCCCAACACGGACACGGAGACATTTTCTTCGGCTTGCACCATTGTCGGCTTTAACCAAGTCTCAAACTTTGTGGCTTGTCTTGGTGTCCTGGTCATTCACAAACGGGTTACACGAGATTCTTTTCCCTACGTTATCACCAAGATAAAAAATAAATTGAATAATTGGGCAGCTTCTACCCTTTCCTTTGCAGGTAGATTAACTCTTGCGAAGTCTGTGTTTGCAGCTATACCTACGTATTTCATGCAGGATAGCATGTTTCCCGTCCGAATTTGTAATGAAATCTAGCAGGTAATTCGTAAATTCCTATGGGGTCTGTCGATGTGTCTCTTGTCAGTTGGAAAACTATTACACAACCTCGTTCTTATGGTGGCCTCGGATTGAAAAATATGAGATCACATGTCATGGCTTTCCTTTGGAAGATTTGTTTCGCCTTGATCAATAACCATGATTCGTTTTAGGTATCTCTATTGCGACACAAATACATAGTCTTTGACCGCTGGCCCCTCTCCATATTTCGACCAAACTGCTCCACTCTTTGGTCTTCACTTTCGAAGATCTGGGAGCCATTCAGATCTCTCGTTTGTTGGTCTACTAGAAATGGAAATACTGAACTTTTCTGGTCGGATATGGTTCTTCCCTCTGGAGATTGGAACTGGGATTTCCTTCATCAACGCTTGCAACCATCAGCCGTTCTACATTTCCTCTCAATCCTCCCTCCTGCTCCATCTTTCGGAGAAGACAGATGTAGCTGGGCTGCCTCACCGAACCACATATACTCTACCAAAAGTGCTTATCAAGCTCTTATGAAACCACAATGGAATGTTCATAACAAGAATGGGCTGATTCCATGGAAAGCCGCTGTCCCTAAAAGAATTAGGTGCTTTTTATGGCTTTCTTTAAGCGATAATTTGCTTTATAATGCTAACCGATTCCGACGCCCTCTAACGAACAGTGCCTCATGTCCGCTTTGTGGCACCTCAGAGGAAACCACCATCCTCAGGAGACTTTTTTCTTGCTCGGCAATAATAATTTTATTAATAAAACCTAAGAGTCTCGTTAAAAACTTCCATAAATTTAGAAAGAGGAAAGAATACTCTTAATTAGAGAAAGGTATACCACCGAAATACAATTTCGAACCAAATACAACAAAATGACACTGCAACCATATAAAACACATCCCAATATATTACAGACATCATAACCCAAAGCTAAAAGCACCCCACTTGAGCTAAGCTAGCACAAGCACCATATAACTATCACCAGTCCTGCTTTTAACATAATATGTAAACCACCCACAGAATCGTTCCTCTCGGAATGATCACTGGCGCACAGGTCAAGAGAAAGCATTAAATCACCTTGATAAAACTTGAATAAAACGAGCTTCCTCCGTAAAGCAACACCTCTCCACGTAAAAGCATAGCATCATTCCAACTTGCATTATTCATCAACCAAGTAATTAAATATCATGCGACAGCAAAATATAAAACATCAGACTGGCTCTTTTAGTCCCACCAAACCCCTATGGAACTCGATTACTCACCGCTGCACGGTTGGCAATTTCTTTTCTCTTCCATTAGCTGACTGGATTCTCATGAACTTTTGATCGGCTTGCCTCTTTCAAGGGACTGGTGTACCATGGAACAAGCTGTCCTCGTCTTTTACCTGGCAAATATGAAAGAGAATGAATTAGTACATTTTCAATAGAACAAGCATGGCTAGAGACAACTTACTACACCTTGGTATTCACTGGGCAAATTTATTTAAAGATCATACCCCAAGACAATCAGGTGGATCTTATCTGGCGAGCACCTCCACATGGTTGGGTTGCCCTCAACACTGATGGAGCGGTCTCTTCTTCTTCATCGCTGGATGCAACAGGCGGCCTCATTCGTGATTGTCATGGCACTTGTCTTGGAGGCTTCATCAGACCCCTGGGTGTAACAACCGCCCTTCAAGCTGAATTATGGGGTTTGTTTGAAGGTTTGAAACATGCTTGGAATAAAGGTTATGAAAGAGTTTTGTGTCAACTGGACTCCAGTGAAACTCTTTCCCTGGTCACCTCTCCTAACGTCCATTCGAACCATTCGGCCTTTTTACAGGCTATTGCTTTCTTTCACAGATCGTGCATGGCTTGTGGATTTCAAACTTTTCAATACAGAAGCAAACAAGGCAGCTTATGCCCTCGCCAAACTCTGTCTCCCACAACTTCTGCGTGGCTTCTTCGAAGACCACCCATGCCTTTCCTTTTAGACTTGCTTTATGACAGTTATCATATGTAACCTGTAAAGGCTTTTGCCTTCTTATCATTTCGAGAAAAAAATTGTAGGATTAGATTCAAACTATAGACGAATATTAATATGCGAGTAACGATGTTGGTAGGCCAACAAAAGTAACATAAATAACCCATAAAGCAATTATACAATCCACATGCTTATAAATAGAACACATAGCTTATACAAAAGTAACATAGGCAAGTAAATGCTTATAAATAGAACACATAGATTATATAATTATTAAATGATCATCCGGTATTTTGATAGAGCTGGGATCCTCAGAGGCTGAAATCCATGCTTGAGACATGCTTCCCAAACTTTATCAATGTTTGACATGGTGGAACCACATTCATGCTCCTCCCACCCTCCCAGACCATGTACGATCCTGGCCGTGCGCGATACGCTCATCACTCTCCTCGGCAGCCAATTCTCACAGGAATCCACGTTCTCAAGTGCCCTGGGACTCTGCATTGCTGGTGTGCTGTGATACAAGCAGTCTTTGCGCACCCTTTTGGGTGGAAATTGCGAAAATGGTATAAATACTGTTCCTTTGGCTGCCTTTCGTTGATCTTCTTCGGTCATTTCATCTCCCACTAACCATATCTGCAACATATCAACAATCCATCAGCACACTATCCATGCTTGAGCCTTGAATTGATGATTACTCTCTTTACAACCTCATATAACTGATAAATCTCAGACTCTACTTTCTTTTATTCTCAATTCTTAGAACCTTTTTCTGAGGTGAAACTTTGATAAATATTTTATTATCTCTTTGATATTCGATTTCCTTCAATTTTTTTATCCTCTCTGAATATCTTTCATCTTTGTTGGCAAGATCTTTAATCAAATCTGACAATATAGGTATGAACATCAACTCTACAACAAGTACACCATCTTTTTTCCATGAAAATCAAGTATTTAAAGATTTCAAAACAAAGACCTTTTGACTAAGTGTGTCAACAACCATATTAACTTTTTTCGAGATGATAATCAATAATCATATCAAACTTTTGATAGTCAGAGGACTCAACAAAAATACACCGTATAGTCAACGTACTCTTTATATACTTTACCCTTAACATTTTAATGTTTATAATTAGGATAAATTATTTAATTCACCATTCAACTTTTTTCCAACTCTTATTTTAGTTATCCAAATTTAAATTTGGGTAAATTACAAATTTCATAACTAAACTTTACTCTCTCTCTTATTTTGCTCATTGAACTTTAAAAGTTTTCAATTTCCTCACTGAACTTAATACATTGGGTTTTTTTATTTGTAATACCTTAATCCGACACGACCTGAAGATCGACAGACTAGAGTCCTACACGAGACCACTAAAGTGGCTAACCCAAAAATTTTCTTTAAAACAATTTGAAACATTCATTCAAAATAGTCTCCATGAAATCATAAATAAAATTGTACATATTTGTGTTGACAATGTGGGAAGCTCTCATAATAAAATCCAACAAAATAAGTAAAATACTTCAAAAATAAAGTTACGCTTGTACAAATGGGGTATATGAATAATAAATGCCCTATTACAGGTATGGAATCATTGGTGACAATAATGCTCCTCGAGGTTCTCCTAGGAACATGCGTAAGGAAACACATTCTGAACGTTACGTGCTCAGTGCCACACTAATAATTGTAATATACTACATGTATTCACTATATGAGCATGCTAGTAGGCAGAGATGTGAACATACAAGGACACTAACATACAAAGTTGAGGTAGGCATCATTGTGTGGTCAGAGGGTTATGAATCTCGGGACGTAAACCCCTCTAGCCTATCTAAGATACCCTAAGATATCTAGGGTGAGATCCAGAACTGCATCGAAAACGTACACTCGACTAGCTCACACTTGAAAGTCTTGGGGCATTTGCGCCCATCCAATAACTAAAGTGCCTTGACACTAGCTGAGATATATCCGAATATTCTAACATGCAAGAATATCACCATACTGCTAAAGTAACTCAGGTGTCTTGGTTGTTTCCCGAGTATTACACAATGGCTAGTTTTACGTTATCTTAGCTGGTATCGTGTGTAGTTGTAATTGTATTCATTATTATTCTCGCTTGTAGTTTTATATAGTGAAGTTGTGGTGTTATTAGGCCCATTTCTCCAACCCTTTGATCAATTGGGTTTCTTACCCAAATTCGTATGCTGGTATCGATACTAAGCCATTTAGTATCGATGTTGACACTTGAGTATCAATACTCACCCTGGTACTGATACCAAAATTGGCTACTAGAATCTAAGGAAATTGGACAATATTGATACCCTTAAAAAGAGTACCAATACTTCTGAACTGGGTTATCGATACCATCTTGAGTATCGATACCTAAATTTGATTCGATGTTTGAAATTTAATTAAATATTGATACCCTACAAAAAATATCGATACTCCCATGAGTACCGATACCAAAATAGGCTACTGAAATCTATAAACCGGACATGATATCGATACTCCACCAGTGAGTATCGATACCCAAAGAAAAGTATATATCGATACTCTTATCCAAAAACTTCTTGTTTTAGACTATTTGAAGAACAATATTGATACTGTTCATCCAATATTGATACCCAAGCCCATAAATGTTATGTTTGAGCACAAAAATAACATCTCATTTCTACCAAAAGTCCCACTGAGGTTCCCAAACATTATTTAAGTCTTATGTATGTTAAGAGGAGTCATAATAAGCCAATACCCATTTAAAAACACCATAAATTAAAATTTATTATGAATGTGCTTACATGCTTCATAACTCATACAAAATACCCAAACACATCTAGTGATCTACAAGAGGTAGAGATGAGCTAGAAATGTGTTACCTTAATTCCTCAGCTGCTGGAGAACACTCAAGATTCAACTAAGTGTTAGCTTCTATTTCTTTTTGCTTTTGGAGTTATCCCTAACTTTTCTCACTAAGCAAGGATCAAACATATGTTTTACTAAGTGGATTAAGAGGTTAGAAACATGTTAAGGGGGTTTCCTATGACTCAAGTCCCCCCAAAAACAAGCTGAAATAACATGGGTTTCTAAACCCCTACTAAAACCCCCATTTGAGGCTACCATTACCAAACCTTGATTTTGTTGGCTAGAAGGGAAGTTCTAAGGATGATGATTCCATTTCTTACCTTTGCAAAATCAAACTAGAGATGAAGGCTAACAAAGTTTCCACCTTTTTCTAAGTTGCCAATGAGAGGAGATGAAGATTGTAGGAAGAAAAAAAGACAAAGAAGAGTAACATTGAAAGGAAATTAGCCTTTCAAACTTTTGATGGTATGTTTATACCCTTGGTCCCCCAAACTTTGGTATCTATGAAAAAAATACCCTTTTAACTCTAATAGGGCTTAAACCAAGCCCAATCTAACTCCAATTTGGACAAGCTTCCCTACAAGGCTAGTGGGCTTATATAAAACCCTCTCGAATCAGCCCAAAACTACTAACTGGGGTTTGGGGAGTTACATTATCGCTGAACTTTACTCTCTCTCATATTTTGGTCACTCCTCCGTTAAATAGTTAATGACATTAAAAACGACACAATTTTAAAAAACAAAATTTTCACCAAAACATCATTTTGCATCTATATAATTGTCCATTTTAATGTCGTTAACTATTTAATGGTCGAGTGACCAAAAAAACTCAATGTATTAAGTTCATAGAGGAAATTGAAAAGATTTAAAGTACAATGAATGAAATATGAGAGAGAATAAAATTAAGTTACCAAATTTGTAGTTTACCCTTTAATTTTCTTTAATTTAATAGTTGCCTTTAGCTTTTTTGGACACTACTTTGTTTTCTTAATAACAAAATGATGAAGTGATTTATTTAATTAATATATAATTGGATGATTCTTCCACATTGTACGAGCGACGATGAGTACCATTAATTTAATTTATAAAAATTTAAAATCCTAAAGGACTCAACATATAATTATATGTTAGTTAAATATTTAAAGTTAAATTAGTTAAAATAAAATATTAATTATATTATTTCCATAATATTTTTTGGGTAAACTATAACATTTGTAACACCCTAATCTAGTCCGACCTGAAGATCCATGGATTATGATGCCATACGAGACCACCAAAATGATCAACCCAAAAATTTCTTTTAAAAGCGTTTATAATCATCAAAATAACTCATTATAATTGCAACGGAAATCAAATTCAAAATTTACAAAATATAAGAGTCCTTCAAAATACGTATAATATAACCAGTTGAGTTTTAAATCAAAATAGAGTTATTAATCGAATACACAAGGTCCATATAGAATACATGCCCTCTAAAATAGACCCAAGACATACTCTGCAAATCTTCTAGTCTTGAATATACGGATGCGATAGGCTCCTCAACGATCCCCTTTAATAACCTGTGCATGAAAACACATTCCACACACTGAGCTCACAAGCTCAGTGCCACGAGAATAACTATGCAATACTACATGTATTCATTACATGAACATATCAGTGTGCAAGTCATAACATGCATTAGTACATAACAACATGAGATAGGCCAAGTAGTGTGGTCGGAGCAATTTACATGCATATTGGACAACACACTAGCCTACATAGAGTGTGATAGCTTTGGGGTAAGAACCATAATTTACGCACGTAAGATGTTATAGCCCTTAGTCTACCTCGGATATTCGAGAGGTCGAGGTGAGGTCCGAAATTTACGTGCATCGAAAGCTCACATCACGAACCTAGTCAAGCATAAGATACAATTATGAAATTTACGTGCATTGAAATTTATACCAGTACGACCTAAAATTTACATGCATTGGATGCGTCCATTAAACAATATCCAGATATTTACAAACAAAGGACGATCGTCATAATATTAGAGTAACTTGGGTGTTCGAACCGTTTTTCGAGTGTCACACAAGGCCAATCTTATGCCATCCTAACTTTATTGAATTCTATAATACCCCAAATTTTGGTTAGCGATCAAAATATAAATTTTGAAAGTTTAGTGGCCAAAGTAAAAAGTTGGAAAAGTTCAAGGACCAAAAAAGTAATTTTTAAATGTTAGATATTTTGACTCGTAATTGAATAGTTCAACCCCAAGAATGATGTTTTCATGGGAATCATAATTTTGATCCTAAATTTGTGTTAAAAGCTATAAAACAGTAAAGTCCGAAAGAAAATCGGATAACCAGATCGAACTGGAATTTTATGAAAATTTGAAGGATGATAGATAAAGGTTGGAAATATTATTTCCAAATTTTAGAACATTGAAATTTAATGTGGATCAATGGAATTGAAGTTGATTTTACATATTTAGCCGAAATTGGAAAATTTATTGACTAAATTATAATTTTTGAAAATTTACAAGGGAAAAGGCAGAAAATAGATTTTTATTTGTTCATATTTGACTTTTGGATATTAAAAGGGATGATAACGCAATGGAAAATTGAAATTGTCATGTTTCATTAAGGGTAAAATGATAATTTCACATTAAATGAATTTTAAATTCATTTATATTAGATTAATCCAAGTGTATTACTTTTTAATTAAAGAAAAATAAGAAATTTTTAGTTTCTTCCACCCCAAAACGTGCACCACCATAGCTACAAGACAATAATTTTTTTATTTTTAAGTTTATTCGATTGGTTTTTGGATTAAGCTATTAGATAGAGAATTAATCCCCTTGAAATTCTATATAATTTGGTATAAATATTACATGGTGATCATGTTTATATGATGAGTTTGGAAATTCATGTTTATATAAGATTTGTTGATTTTGAGGATTTGATGAAAGATTTTTATGTTTTTGATGTTGGAGATTAATTCTAAAGCTTGTATGATGATTAAAACTACTTAAAATTGGGTAAAATTTCATTTGGCCATGACCTAGGGTTTTAAGAAAATTGTGATTTGGTTAAATTATGTTAGGGCTTTGATTGTAGAAGCCTTGAATGTTGTTTAAATGTGGAATCCATGCTTGAATCAAGTGAAAATCAAGAACCCTAACCACTATGATATTCAACCTAAAGGAATTAATTGGGGGAAAATTGCAAAAAAATTCCTTAGGCTTAGAAATGATGTTTGAAAGGTTCTACAAGCTTTAAAAAGTTATTTGGGTTATTTTTTAATTTTATGAATATTGGGGGACCTATTTGAAAATTATAGAAATTTATGGGGTTTATGTGCAAATGCTAGAAAGATGATGTACTATACTGAAATTGAAAGTTATAATATTGAATTTGATGTTAGAATGTGAAATTTGACTATTTTGGAAAGTTGGCAAAGTTTGAGCACTAAATGAAAAATATTGAGAAATTTATTGACTTAAGTGGTAATAGTGGAGTTGTTGAGGTATTGAGCTGAAAATTATATTATGGAAATTTAATCAATTGTTTGAAACTTTTATTGAAGCTAAAAGGCAAAAGAACTATTTGGAATAAAATGGAAAGTTTATATGAATTCTAAAAGAATTCATAAATGGTAGTTAAAATGGAAATTTGAAAAATGTTATGTCAAGTTTGGGTGAATTTCGATAAAAAAGGATTTATTGGTCAATTTGAAGTATTAAGGTCAACATTGATGATGTGATTTTGAATTCGTATCGAATGAGCATCGAAAGGTTTTTAGGAACTTATTTTCTATTGTGTGCCTATGTTAGTAAAATTCTAACATATGGTATGAAATATATATGTTACGTAAATGGTGTTCATTTAGATTATGATTGAAAAATAGTTATGATATTTATTACATGATGATTATGATGTTTTTATGTTAAAGAAAGATAATTGACGATGATTATGATATATAAATGTTATGTGAAAATGAAATATTTAGGGTATGAACTGCCCATTATGTTATGATATGAAGAGTTGGATATGTTGATTTATTGACATCTTTGATAATTGAATATTATATAATAATTAATGGAAAAATCCATTGTATGTTGCATTGAGAGTCGTAGGTACATTTGGCATGCCATTAAGTTGAGTATTTTCCAGTTAAGTTATGGTACATTCATGTACATTATGATATGTACCGTTGGTGCTCATGTTATGACTGCACTTGGAGTGCGTTATATGTTTCAGTTAAGATTGGCATCATGATGTGCCATATGCGCACCTTATGTTCTACTTACGTATCTTGCATTCTCATAATTACACATAGGGCTATGAATTTGAAGCTATGAATCTGACAGTAAGCTATGAGTCTGAAAATAAGTTATGAATCTAAAAATAAGTTCTGATTCGAAAAATAAATTCTGAAATGTGAAAGTATTTATTATGAACATGGAATATGAATATGAATATGTGAATAAATATGAAAGTGGAAAATGAGAATAAAATAAGAAAGTTCTAAAAAGTATTTGAATAAAATGGAGTATGACATGATTGTTATGTTTATTATTGATTATCATGGTTTTGACAAAATCATGAGATATGATTTTCAGGTCTTTGATGAGGGAAGACGGCTTGAATAAATCAGTTTGGATATTTAATGATTTTATTTGAATTTAAGTTTAATGTTTTGAATTTTTATGATATTTTAAATTAAGTTTTATATAAAGAAAAATAATGTTATGATGTTGTTAAGTTGTTTAATATTTTATGTCACCTTAGTTTGTTCATAATGCCTCACTAAGTGAATACTTAGCGTGTGATGATTTTCACTCGTAAATAAAGAATGGTAAGTGAAGTAAGGAGTCAAGTTGGCATCAATCAACAAATAACAATCACAGGTATCAGTAATGACATCTTACTATTTTAAATTTTCTAGATGATATGTATACGAATAAGAAATGTCTAAGACATATTATTAGGGTTATAAATATGAATCGAAATTTTATATTTTAAATAAAAATTATATTTTATGAGAACAAAGAAATATTTTAAAATTTGGCAGTTTTTAAGCAGTATTGTTTACTATTGAACTATTAAACTTCTACCCAAAGTTAAGATTGATTTATATGATAATTATTATTTTATGATTTTACACGAATAATGAAATGTTTTACAATGGAACAAAATTTTAAGCATTTATGATCAGTGAATGTAAAGTTGATGTGACATCTTTAGCTCGTATTTTGAGAAGTATATGAGCTATGGGTGTTACATTTTTTTTGTATAAGAGCAGTACATTTAGCTGATTATAAGCCTAAATCGAACTTATTTTGAGCTGAAAAGTGTATACATGCCATTAGTATGTCATTGTTACTAATATGTTATGTATATAATTTGATTGATGTTACTCCTTACTAATGAAAGTGAATAAGTATAATATATGTAGAAAATTTCTGAAAGAGAAAGTTTAAGGTAAATGGTTAGACAAGAGGTTCATGAATAGGAAGATAGTGATAATAATATAGTTAATTACAATCCTCATGATTAATCTGATTTTGATGGTGCACTGGCACCATAGGAAGTGCCAGTGTAAGATTAAGAAACCTTGTTCATATACAAGTACTGTATTTGATTAAATAGAGGGACATTATGATAGAATATACCCTAAGTGACATGTGCATGACTAACCCTTTATGCTAAACTACGAGGGTGAGTCGTATTAGTAGGTAGTAATTGTCTGTTAAAAATTCAAAGTGATGAGTCTTAATGAACTTGATAGAATTATTTTGTGATGGTAATTTTTTGTATGGATTGGTTGTCTCCTACCATGCTATAATGAATTATCGCTTAAAGTGATCGATTTAAAAGAACTCGAAAGGTTTTGAGATTATAGTGGTAAGTAAATCTGTTATCTAATGTGATTTTAGCAGTAACTGCCAAGAAGTTGTTTCTACAAGGTTGTTAAGTCTTCTTAATCAATATGAAGGATATGTATAATGTGAAGGATATTGTTTGAGAGTATTCAAATATGTTTATAGAAGAGTTACATGGATTACCTCCAGATTAAGGTATATATTATAAAATAGAAATGTTACAAGGTATTGCATTTGTTTCTATAGCCTCGTATTGAATGGCTCCGACTGATCCCATAAAATTAAAGGTGTAGTTATTAGAATTGTTAAGATCGGGCGCTTTCAGAACTAAGTGTGTCATCTGGGATGTACTAGTGTTAATTGTGAAAAAGAAAGATAAATCTATGCAATTATGAATGAACTATTATCAGTCAAAATAAGGTAAAGAGTAAGTATCTTTTTATGATGATTAATTATATTTTAATCAATTAAAAGGTTCATTGATGTTTTCTAAGATTTAATCTCTGATATGGATATTATCAGCTAAAGATTAAGGAAGAAGATATTCTTAAGAAAGCTTTCAGGACTCAATATGAATGGTACAAGTTTATGGTAATGCCATTTGGTTTAACGAATGTTCTTGTGGCATTTATGGTTTTGATAAATTGAGTATTTCAGTTATAATAGTACTAATTGATGGTAGTGGTCATCGATGATAATATGGTCTATTTTAAGACTAAAGAAGAATACAATGCACATTTTTGCATGATTCTCCCAATTCTTCGAGAGAAATAATTGTATGTTGAGTTTCGGTTGTCTAAAATTACATTTCTTAGCCATGTGGTTTTAGATGAGGGGGATAAGAATAGACTTTAGGAAAGTACAAACCATAGTCGAATAATAATTTCCAAAGATTAATTCTAAGATTTAAAGTTTTTAGGGCTTGTTGGTTATTATTGAAGGTTCGTAAAAAAACTTTTTGATGGTTGTCTCCCTTTTGATCAAGTTATTGAGAAAATATGTGCTATTTAATTAGATTGATATGTGACAAGAAAATTTGAAGATATTAAAGAAAATGTTGATAGAAGCTCAGCGTTAGTGTAATCCAATATGGAAAAGACTATATGATCTATAGTGATGTGTTTCATAATGATTTGGGATGTGTGTTTATGCAAAAGGACAAGTTATGGCTCATGCTTTATAGAAATTAAGAATCATGGAAGAAGTTATCTGACTCATGATCTTGAGTTAGCATGAGTTGTGTTCATTTCATAGATATACCACCGGTGAGTGATGTTATATTTATATTGATCTCAACAAATAAAAGTATGTGTTAACTTGAAGGAGTGAAAATAAAGGAAATGGATTGAATTCCTTAAAGAATGATGATGTGCTTATTGACTACCACTAGGAAAGGCTAATGTGGTAAATGATACGATAAAGCTGGAAGACATTTTTGTTTTGAGAGTTTGAATACGTGTTTGTCTTTAAAGAAAGACGGTGTTTTGATTGCAGAATTAAAGTTAAAGTCTATGTTGTAAGATTGAGTAAAGGATCTTCAAAGAAAAGATGAAAAGTGATTGTCAAAGATGGATCAAGTATGAAAAAAAAATGAAACCAAAGACCAATCTGATGGA
Organism: Hibiscus syriacus; assembly: GCF_006381635.1. Classification (NCBI taxonomy): domain Eukaryota; kingdom Viridiplantae; phylum Streptophyta; class Magnoliopsida; order Malvales; family Malvaceae; genus Hibiscus; species Hibiscus syriacus. The sequence continues at coordinate 708,753 of NW_024062970.1, forward strand.
TGATTATATTATCGAGGGAAGAGTCGAATATTAGCGGCAGATATGAAAAGAATTAGCATCGAGTATGTTTCTAAATGTCAGTCATGTCAACAAGTTAAAGTAGAGCATCAAGTGCCTTCTAAATTGTTGTAATTTATTTCCATCACTTAGTGGGAATTGGAACGAATTAGAATGGATTTTGTAATAGGTAAATATTATTTAAGATAATTTCAAGATAGTTGTTGAACGATAGAAGTCTTATTCAGACTTGTAAAGAAAATAGATCTTTTATCAAGTTGATAATAAGTGTTTCTTAATGTATTGATTAAATCCTTCTCATGTTATTGCACTGAAGGATATAAAGATTCAGTCAGAATTTAATCTGTGAAAAAAGACAGTACTTATTAAAGTACGTTAGAAAAATCAAAGGTTGAGGAAGTTGATTGAAAAAAAGAATAGGATAAAAAAATAGTATCTTCATCTTTTTACATCCAGTACATATCGAAATATTAAGGATGAATTTTTATTAATGGGGAGAATTATAATACCCCAAATTTTGGTTAGTGACCAAAATATAAATTTTGAAAGTTTAGTGACCAAAGTAAAAAGTTGGAAAAGTTTAAGGATCAAAATAGTAATTTTTTTAAATTTTAGGTATTTTAACCCCATAAATGAACAATTCATCCCCAAGAATGTGAATTAGAATTTTGATCCTAAAGCAATAAAGTCATAAAGAAAATCAGATAATCGGATAATCGGATCGAACAAGAATTTTACAAAAAATTGAAGGATGATAGACAAATTTTGGAAATATTATTTCCAAATTTTATAATAGTGAAATTTAATGTGGATCAATGGAATTGAAGTCGATTTTACATATTTAGCTGAAATTGGAAAATTTAGTGACTAAATTACAAGTTTTGAAAATTTGCAAGGAAAAATGTGGAAAGTGGATATTTATTTGTTCATATTTGACTTTGGAATATTGAAAGTGATGATAATGTAATGGCAAGTTGAAATTATCATGCTTCATTTAGGGTAAAATGATAATTTCACATTAAATGAATTTTCAATTCATTTATATTAGATTAAGCCAATTATTATGTTTTAATTGAAGAAAAATCATAAATTTTCGGTTTCTTCCATCCCCAAAACGTGCACCACCATAGCTACAAGGTAATAAATTTTTTATTTTATTTTAAGCTTATTCGATTGGTTTTTGGATTAAGCTATTCGATAGAGAATTAATCCCCTTGAAATTCTCTATCATTTGGTATAAATATTACATGGAGATCATGCTTATAGGAAGAGTTTGGAAATTAGGGTTTATTAAGATTTGTTGATTTTAAGGATTTGATGAAATATTTTTATGTTTTTTATGTTGGAGATTAATTCTAAAGCTTGTATGATGATTAAAACTACTTGAAATTGGGTGAAATTTCATTTGGCCATGACCTAGGGTTTTGATAAAATTGTTATTCGTATCTCATTATAGTTTTGTTTAAAACAAACAGATACTGATTTCGATAGGTATACAAAAAGTTATGAACTTTTAATTGAAGAAATGTCAGAAAGCAGGGCAACAGATTCTGCTCAAAACAGCTTGTAACTTATACGAACTCAAAACACCCAAGCTCAAACACCCAAAACAATTAAACCAAATTACCAATAATATGTTTCGATGTTTTGAAAAGTACTTGGGTATTGATATTCTTATCGGGAGTATCAATACTCTACGTTGGGTATCGATACCCCCGTAAGTATCGATACGAAATTTAGCTTCGATGTTTTCAAAAATACTTCAGTATCGATACTGACCCTCTAAGTATCGATAATGGACCGTGAGTATTGATACATCTATTGGGCGTATCGATACTTCCCTTACAAAATAGCCTGATTTTGGCCTTTCACGAAGAATAGTATCGGTATTGTTCTTCTGATACCGACGGACCAGAATGCTCTGTTTTGAGCACAAAATTATACCCAAACTCACCCATTCACTCCCCTAAGACTACAAACGTTGTTAAAGTCTTATTTGCGATCTTAGAGGTAAAAAGGAACCATCTTTCGTGCATACAACACACAAATACGAATCTTTCCATGAAATCAGTCTAACATGCTTACATGAACAAACCATACCATTTATGCACATTTAATGAACTAACTACATGCGGTATGGACAAGTTAGAATCGTGTTACCTTGCAGCTAGATGATTGAAAAATGTTCCCAAATCACCCAAGGACTAACTTTTCCTTGCCTCTAGCTTTTGAGCTCTCCCTTTGCTCTTGCACTAATCAAAACAAGTTTAATGAGTTGTTAGCTCATTTTAAACCTTATGAAGATACCAAAAACATTTTCGTACAATTCAAATCCCATAAAATGAGCTAGAACCTAGGATTTCATAAACCCCCACTAAAACCCATTTTTGGTTAACTCACTTAAACCTTTCAAATAAGAGCTCAATTTGAAGCTTATGAGGTGTAGGATGATGCTATTACCTTAGAATTCTCAAGGGATGCTTAGGATTTTTAAAACTTGGACCTTTGTTGATTTTTTTGGGAGGAAGAATATGCCAAGAAGAGAGGAAGAAAACAAAACAAGAGTGAGGAAAAAGAGATGCAACAAACGGTGATATCATCCCAATTAATGAGAATTCAATCTTGTTTCAAAAATTGGTCAAATTACTTTCATAGTCCCTCTTCATTTGGTTCCATAATAAAACCCCCTTTTTAATACTTGTTGGTCTCATCTCAAGCCCAATTCAAATGCTACTTGGGTCAAACTCTTCATGGGCTAAGAGGATTTATTCTAAGGTCCAAATCAAATAAACCCGAAACTCTTAACCTTATTTCAGGGCATTACAACAATGACCATCTAACTATTGTTCTTTTTTTTACCACCATTTTTGAAATTTTGTCAATCAGGTACTAAATTATTTAAATGCATTCAATCAAATACCTGACGTTAACAATTAATGAAAATGCTGACGTGACAGTTAATAAAATTTGTATAATTACACATTTAGTCCTTATTATTTACATAATAAATCAAATTGGTCATAATTTTAAATTAATTCAATAAAACGAATGTAGTCTTTACATCCATCGTTTAAGGCCATATCCTCTAATAGTTGGCCATGAAACAATAGAGATAATACTTGATGTATTTTATGTTGGATATTGACATTGAAGTTTATAAGTATATTATTAAGTTAATGTCGGGTTTGAAAACCGTGATAACGTCTCCTCTTCAACATAACTTATGGAGATGTACACACGCCGAAGCTAAAACTGAAGCAAACAGGTAGTAGAATTGCGTCACTTTGTGCCCATTGTCCATTGCAAGAACTTCTGGACGCTGTCAAGCCCGCACCGCTTTTTCACAACCGGCATCACGGCTGGAACCTCCAACTGGAATGCTCTTGAATTAGATTCGTCTACTCTATTCCATGAACCAAGTTGCCGCGTGGCTTCAGCTATGGCCGCCCTCATGGCAGAGTGAACTAAAACCGCCAGCGTTAATAGCGGCTCACCGGATGCTGCAAAACAAGAGTCGACGAACTTTGTTGATTACCAAAGTTCAAAAAAGAAAAGAAAAAAAAGAAATAGACATGAACTATATGGGAATTTTAAAAGCTTGCCTTTTGAAGAAAGCACACGTTTCTGATGATGTTCGCTGTTGAGGATTTCCACGTTGAATTGTTTGGGAATTGTGTCTAGGGTAGGGTCTTTATAACTCCATGTTCCATTTTCGGTCACTAATCCATGTGAGTTTGTGGGGTATTCTTCAAACATAAAGAATCCAAATCCTTGAACGTAAGCTCCTTCGATCTGCAAAACATATTGTTTCCTATGTTAATCGAATTGTTTGGGAATTGTGTCTAGGGTAGGGTCTTTATAACTCCATGTTCCATTTTCGGTCACTAATCCATGTGAGTTTGTGGGGTATTCTTCAAACATAAAGAATCCAAATCCTTGAACGTAAGCTCCTTCGATCTGCAAAACATATTTGTTTCCTATGTTAATCGAATTGTTTGGGAATTGTGTCTAGGGTAGGGTCTTTATAACTCCATGTTCCATTTTCGGTCACTAATCCATGTGAGTTTGTGGGGTATTCTTCAAACATAAAGAATCCAAATCCTTGAACGTAAGCTCCTTCGATCTGCAAAACATATTTGTTTCCTATGTTAATCGACTTGGACGAGTACTAGCCTCACTCACTGTTGCACCATAGTTTAGGTACTGCACAGAAGGAGATTCGGATATAAAAAGTGTGCTTGCAGATAAGGTCACAGAAGTTTGATATGCCTGCAATGAATGTTAGATGAAGATGGTGAAACAAAAAGGATACCATAGGCAGTATTCTAAATATCGGACTGGAGATTGAACATGATTGGTTCAATGGGAGAGAAGCTCGAATTGAATTACATGAGTTCGATATTAAAACAGTAAATCTCAGCTCATACCTGAAGAATCAATGTTTCCCATTCAAGAGTTCCCATATGTTCCATCAACTGTTCCGTAAGAGCAGTAAGTTTCTCAACCAAGACATTGCAACAAATTCTAACTGTTTCACAGCTCGATTCAGATGTTGTGCTGCCACCAGTGAAACCCCCTTGAATCAAACTCAAAGTACCAGATTGAATGACTCTTACTTTCTCCAACAGCTCTTCGATGCCACCACGTTTGATTAAACCAAGACTATATGCAGCCACTTGTTTCACTTTGGTCCATGGACCCTGACCCAGATCAACCCCTCCAACTTCAACAGCAATGGACCCATATCAACCCCTCCTCGTTTTATTGAATTAATTTAAAATTATAACCAATTTGATAGTTTGTGTAAGTAATAAGGACTAAATGTATAATTATATAAATTTTATTAGTTGTAACGTCAACACCTCCGTTAATTGTTAACGTTAAATGGCTTAATTGAATGCATTTAAATAATTTAATTATTTGATTGATAAAATTTTAGAAATGATGGTCAAAATGAAAAAGGATAATAGTTAGACAGTCATTGCTATAGTTTACCCAAAAAAGATTATGGAGAATAATGTAATTAATATTTTATTTTAATTAATTTACCTTTAAAATGTTAATTAATGTATAATTATATGTTTAGTGTTTTAGAATTTTAAATTTTTAAAAATTAAATTAATTGTGTTCATCGTTAATAGTATTTAGCAGTGCTCGTCTAACGTCGTAGAATTTTCCTATATAATTCATGATAATTGAGAAAAAATAATTAACGTGTGTGTATATATATATATATATATACTAAATGTACATTTTAAATTTATTTTTATTAATATGGGTAAATACAAAGTAATATCAATTTAAATATAACCCTTAATTATCTAATATTAAACGTTTATACTATGATATTCCTATTGCTCGAATTTAAAACTTAAAAAAAACAATAATTTTTTTACCACTAAATCATTTAATTCTATAAATTTAAAATTTAAATCAATTAAAATAATACAATTTAATTCATTTAAAATTTATTTAAATTCTCGAATCAAATCGTTTAAATAAAAAAATGGGCGACCCAACCAATGGACATAGACAGATTTGATTGATGCTATTTCTCGAGACCAAAGAAGCAAAAAAATACCGAGTTGAAGTTAACTCGGTGGGGAGTTTGAACACAGCGTGGCCTTTCCTCTTCTTTTCGACTCCATTTCTAATCAACTGTGTAGTCCTCAGTAAACTTTGCTTCTGCTTATCTTCTTCATTCTCACTGTTCAAGCTTCTTCTCTGCTTCTTTGTCTCATTATCGTCACTCTCATTCTAAATTACATAACTGACACCGTTTGCTTTTAATTTTATCTTTCTGACACCGTTTGACCAATATTTCCAGAAGTAGCACCCTTTCTGCTGAGTTGGCAAAGGCGCGTCCCCGGGGACGCGCTTTACCCGTGTTTTCGCTGAGTTGGATGCCACGTGTGAAAGGCGCGTCCCCGGGAACGCGCCTTCGCCAACTCAGCATACACGTATTTTGTTTTATAATAAATAGTTTATTTTTATTATTATTATAAATTAATAATATATTATGTAAAATGTTTAGATTATAATGTAAGAATTATCAAGTTTCGATTATTTTTTATTTTGATTATCGATCTATTAATTTTATTAGTTAATTATTTAAATGTTATCAATCTAGTCATCTCATATCAATATTTAACGAAAATATTGATGCATAAGTTAATAAATTAGTATAATTACATATTTAATCTTCAAGACTTACATATTTTATAAAATTAGTCTTATTGAAAATTTATTTTAATAAATTTAATACTCCAATCAGAACATGAAATATGTCATCGTATACATAAATTTTTTAATAACTTTTAATTTGTTTAATTTAATATTTTTCTCTACTTAGAAGGTGAAATTATTATTATATTTTAAAAAAATTATAACTAATAATATTAATTATTATATTAAATAAATATATTAAATATATTTATGTATTTAAAAGTTAAAAAAAATTATTTAGGTGTACATACATTGACAAATTATATAAATGCAATAACATTAAATTATTAGAAACAAAAACATTCATTTAAATACAATATTAATTACATAAGAGTTAACGGTTATATGATGATAACAGAGCTGGACATTTTTTTCTATTGCGCCCGATGTTTCTACAATGCCCACATCGTTTTTGTTCTGTTGACTTCTCCCGAATATCCATATCACAATGTATTCTAGTAGATTTTGGACGACCTGAGTCCCTCAATAGCAATGGATCTGGTACAATTGTAAGCCAAGTTTGAATCTCATTTGGGTCTCTTTCGTTTCCTATGGGCGGAAACTCAAATTCATATACCTTGAATACTTGTGAAAGTTGGTATACGGGATCAACATAATTTTTGTAGTCCAAATGCGAATGTGAGCAAGCAGCAATGACATGAGAGCATGGATATTTGAGTGCTTGAAAGAAACCACAATCGCACCACCTCTCTTACAGATTAACTCTGAAAGAGTTAGCTTCAATCCCTTGCAGCGGACGTGGCATTTCGGTTACACGAAACAATTCACGGGTGCGAGAAAAATTTGTAACTAACATCCCATTTGATGCAACCACTTTTTTCTGTAAATCAACTACTAGTCTTGGGTGGTAAATATGTCCGTTTTGCATCCAAGTAAGAGCTTGTCCACCGAGCTTTGCAAAGAGTTGACCCAAACGAAAATAAGTCGTTTTAACCAACGCCGTGACTGGTAAATGACGCGCCCCCTTTAAGGTTGAATTTATTGCTTCAGCCAAGTTTGTTGTCATATGACCATAGCGATACCCCCCGTCATATGCATTTGTCCACATTTCTTTGCTGATGTCCATAATGTACTCGCACCCCTTCTTATTTTTGCCAAACAGCTCTTGTAGCATCGACTCAAACCTTTGAGGTAAGAGTTCGTAACCTAAGCCATTAGGAATATGTAATAGTTAATATGAAGTATAAATAAGTAATAAGAAATTGATAGAAAATTTGGGAAAAAGTAACATACCCATCCGCACGACTAACTGACGTTCATCGTTCTTCTTGTATTTTCCGTAATAGTTTGCAGCAATATGACGGACACAATAACGATGTTGAACATGTGGAGGTCTATACATTGTACCCAAAGAGTCCATTGCTGCTTTTATCCCGGCTCCTCGGTCTGAAATAATGCATACTCGTTCCCTGGTGACAACATGTAAACGTAAATTTTTAAGGAAAAAAGCCCAAGACTCAGTGTCTTCTCCTTGAACGAGGGCAAACGCAACAGGAAGAATATTGCGGTTTCCATCTTGGACCACAGCCAATAATAAAACTTGCTTGTATTTCCCATACAAGAAAGTACCATCAATTTGGACAATTGGTTTACAGTACTTGACTGCATTAATACACTGAGGGTAAGTCCAAAAGACTCGGTAAAATTGGCAGCGATCGTGAACCATTCGATCATTCACGTAATGATGTTGAGTTTCGAACTCAACAATTGTCCCGGGATTAAGTCTTTGCACAACATGAAACCAACTGGGCAGCTCGTTGTAAGAGGAATCCCATTCGCCATGAAGTTTGCAAATGGCATTCTGTTTTGCCAACAACGCTTTTTTATATGAGACAGTGTACCCATATTGTGATTGTATAGCATAAATCAACACTGCAACAGCTATATGAGAGCTTTGTTTCACAATGGGCATGATTGCTTGACAAATAATGTTGGAGTCCAAGTTGGGATGATCCTGGTTTATACCTGTTGCACAACATGTATGAGGACCGTTGTATCTGGTTAGTTCCCATAAGTTGTTCTTTCTCTTCCTCTTTGATACACGGACCATCCATTGACATCCTTTGTGACGTTGGACGCAGTAGCAGACATATTTCTCCGTGTTAGATCGATCAACTCGGGACTGAACTGAGTTACAAATATTGTAACTCTTTATTGCCATCATTGCTTCCTCCTTCGATGCGAACTCCATTCCAATATGTAAATTACCGTCATTGACTGATGATTGAAGTCCATAGTTGCCAACATCAGGAAGATCTGGAAATTTAGGCTCATACATTGCATCATAATCAGCCTCATACATATGTACAGGAAGTTCGGCTGGTGTTGTATTTATCGGAACGTCATCCTCGTCATCATCAGAATGTACGTTAAACTGTGGTGAGTCAGGTTCAACGAATAATCCCGTTTCAGCACCATCTGCACCTGGCTCCCGAAGAGGTTCTTCTGGTGGAGATGAGGGTTCCTCCGATAATCCAATGTTGAGGTCAACTAAGTTCCCGCTTGCGTGTCCTCCCCTTGAACTTGAGGCCATTGTATCATGTGGGATGTGAATAGACTGTCGTCTCGTTGGCATTTCCATATGTAAGTCGAAAACATTGGCAGATGAATGTCTGCCCCTTGAAGTAGAAGAGATGTTGCCATATGGATTATTAGTGAAGCCACGTGGGTTGAGATCATAAGCAGTTGCAGATGAGCGCCTTCCTATTGAACTTGATGGCATGGTATATGGCGTTGGATCCGCCATTAATGATGTGAAATCATTACAGATAAGTTGTGTCGGGCTATCAACTTGATCAGTTTGATATGCAATGCCAAAGTGAGAGGAATATGAGAGACCACGAGTTGCACGAACCTCAATAAAAGTGGCATACATTTCAATAAGAGATTGTGAACTCCCCATATGAGCATCAACCATCATAGAAACATCATCATCGTTTGAAAGCTGAAATGATGTATACGTGAGCGGAAAAAGTTCAGTAGGAAATCTGTACTGAAGTGAAGATAGTCTTCTCTGGCCTGCTACACGAATCTTTAACGAAATTTTTGTGATTAACTCCTCAATTGTGATGTTTCTCTTCAAGGTTAAGGGGATATAATGATCTGACTCAAAAACAACCCCCTCTTCAGCTTCCTTAATTTCTCCATCATACAAAACAACAGCAGAAAGAGGACTCATTTTCAGAGAATTTGAGAATTTAGAGTTTGGGAATTTGAGAATTTGAAAGATTGTGAACTGAAGTTTGTTTTGAAAGTTTATAATACGTTGCATATAATAGTGTCTATAATCGGAGTACTATTCACATGAAGGCGCGTTCCCGGGGGCGCGCCTTCCATTATTTCGTTAGAGAATATGTTATCATTGCCCTATTATGTCACTCATGTCCCTCGGGGACACTAGATATATCAGTACCTATTATTTCACTATTCACATGAAGGCGCGTTCCCGGGGGCGCGCCTTCCATTATTTCGTCAGAGAATATGTTATCATTGCCCTATTATGTCACTCATATCCCTCGGGGACACTAGATATATCAGTACCTATTATTTCACTATTCACATGAAGGCGCGTTCCCGGGGGCGCGCCTTCCATTATTTCGTCAGAGAATATGTTATCATTGCCCTATTATGTCACTCATGTCCCTCGGGGACACTAGATATATCAGTACCTATTATTTCACTATTCACATGAAGGCGCGTTCCCGGGGGCGCGCCTTCCATTATTTCGTCAGAGAATATGTTATCATTGCCCTATTATGTCACTCATGTCCCTAGGGGACACTAGATATATCAGTACCTATTATTTCACTATTCATATGAAGGCGCGTTCCCGGGGGCGCGCCTTCCATTATTTCGTCAGAGAATATGTTATCATTGCCCTATTATGTCACTCATGTCCCTCGGGGACACTAGATATATCAGTACCTATTATTTCACTATTGACATGAAGGCGCGTTCCCAGGGGCGCGCCTTCCATTATTTCGTCAGAGAATATGTTATCATTGCCCTATTATGTCACTCATGTCCCTCGGGGACACTAGATATATCAGTACCTATTATTTCACTATTCACATGAAGGCGCGTTCCCGGGGCGCGCCTTCCATTATTTCGTCAGAGAATATGTTATCATTGCCCTATTATGTCACTCATGTCCCTCGGGGACACTAGATATATCAGTAAATCAGGTAAATTATAACCAAAATTTAACTTCTTTTGAAAGTTCAGCAAGTTAAGAATAACTTAAATTAAAACGTTATGTGAAGTTTGAATAAATTAGATAAAATGTTATGGATAAATTGAATAAATGTGAAGTGATAAGTTGATTGTGACATTGAAATTGTATGGAATGAGCATTGAAATGTGACATTGAATAAATTGCCAATTCACCCCCCTCTTGGCTGATTCCGTCGATCGATGAACTCAACATAAGTTGATTTTAATGTATACGTTTTAATATATATGTTAATGATAAATCATATGTATGGATAAATTTAATTTCAATTTAAGTATTGTGAACTATAATTGGAATATAACTTTTAATTTCGAATACAATTGGAATATTAAGTTGAAATTTAATGTTAAATTTCGAATACTATAATTTATATTTTAAATTTAAATTTGAATAATATTATTTTTTTTTATTTTAAATTTCGAATAATATAATTTGTATTTTAAAAACATTTATCAAACATTTAATGTTAAATGTGAATAAAAAATAACATTAAAAAATATGTATGTAACAACCATGAAACATTTAAATAACATAACCAAATTACATAAAATTCTGAAATATAATTATTTAAATAACATTAAATATAATTGGATCACCGATGTCGTCTTCTCGAATGAGTTCCACATGGCGGTGGTTGCCTATTTCGTGGAGGATTTCTTCGTGGAACTTGTTCTTCAGTCTCCTCATCTTCACTATCATCATCAGCAGCATTTTCTTCATTTGGTGTAGATGACGCTGAAGGGGCTGAAGGGCCTGTATAAAATAACGACCATGGAGGAGTGCTAGTAACAATCCCACCGCTCCCCGGGAACTGTGGAAACTGTGGAAACATTGGCATCGATGTATGTGATCCAGATGGAGATTGAGGTGTCTGCGGAGAAGCACCACCAGCCAAATAAGATGCATATGAACCATATGCTGGATCATTAAACATAGTCGTATATGTACCTCCATATGGTATAAAACTCTGCGGGCTAGGCATGTAACCTGGCGGGCTAGGAATGTAACCCTGCGGGCTCGGAATGTAACCCTGCGGAGATGGCATATAAACTGGTGGGCTTGGCATATGAAGTGGAGGGCTGGGCATGTAACCCTGCGGCATCGACGAATAAGGATGTTGTGGTGGGACTGATGCAGAACCGGTAGCGCATTCTCTCCATCCACGCGTCGGGGGACGATGATATTGAGACGGTTGACGTCTTTCTCGGCGCCTAGGAATGTTAACCCCTCGTGCTTCCGCCGAAAGTAGAAACGGCTTCCCATTTTCATTAAACCAGTCCATATAGTTATCCGTAACCATATGACCAGTTTCAGCGTAATATTGACGAGGGGCCAACAGTGTATATCGGTTCTCCCAAAGCGCAATCCAATCTCTGTGTCTCACCACCCAGTTAACATCTTTCTTTCCCCGTCTATCTATGTTATGCACGTCGTCTAAATTCCTAGGAGCTTCAGGAATATATTGCGTACAACCATACTGACGGAGCACGCGATCAACTGGATGCCACTCAATAATAGCATAACATATAAGATGTATAACCGATATCCATACCTCTAATGACCCACTAAGGTGGGGTGGGATGCAAGCTTTCACTTCATCGCTCGCATAAGGTATCCACTGAAACTGAAATATAAATATACAATTCAAATAAATAAAATATTCTAATTATATCTAACATTTTAAATTAAAATATTAATAATTAAACAAATTTAAAAACATACCTCAGACCCAGCTTTCGTATCAATAAGTAAACGAATTTCCTCTAACCCAGTAGGTATACTTTTATGGTCCTTTCTTTTCATCGACCACCTATGAAATATAATATAAACTAAATATCACCCTATTTAATTGAAAATATTTAAATCAAAATTTAGTTCGAAATTACCTCAACAATAAGGGGAATACGTATGGTTCATTCACGATCGGGCATAAGAAAGGCATGCGGAACCACGCCCATGATTGTAGAAGCAGAAGACATCCACCGATAGCAGTTTTCTTATAATTCGTCGCCCGACACATTTCTCTAAAGAGAAATGCCAAAACTGCAGCACCCCAACTATATCTTCCAGCTTCATCAAAATCGATCAGATGCCGCAACCACATACAATGCACCTGGTTGCGAGATTTGTCGGGCATCAATATTCCTCCAATTATTCGTAGAATATATGCCCGAGCACATGCCTTTGCTTGATCCTCTGAAGCATTTTCATTTAAAACCTCAAAATTAGCTTTCAACCAAGATAAAGCTATTCTACCTCCATTAAACTCTGGCGGAGCAGCTCCAAGATAATCAATGCACATTGATTGCCAATCACCATCCGCCATACCACACATCATATTTTCGTCGACGGGAAGCCCCAGATGCATAGAGACATCCTCCAATGTAATTGTTGCCTCTCCACATGGAAGGTGAAAAGTGTGTGTCTCGGGCCTCCACCTCTCAATCAGTACAGAAATTAGGACAGGTTCAAGTTTGCAACCGCCTATAATTGTTGCAATATACCCGAACCCAGCAGAAGCTAAATATGGCAAAATACGTTCCGGTGTCGGTATACGTGGATTTTTAATAAAAGTTTCTAAAATACGATCAGCATCCTAAATAATATATTATAAAAAATTAATATAAATTCATAATAACTTTAAAATAAAAATAAATTTAAATATTAACATTAATTATAAAAAATATTACCATATCGCTAAAATGTCTGGAGATATGATCAATATCCAATCGCAACAGCATTTTGTTTTCCATTATAACTGTAGAAAAAACAATATAATTAGCAAAAAAAATTAATAATTCTAAATAAATAATAATTATATAAATATTATTTTAATAAAAAAATAATATTTACATAAATATATTAATATAAAAAATAATAACTATTTAAAAAAATACTAACATAAAAATAAATTTCTTACCACTAATAACAAATTTAAAACTCAAATAGTTGGAGAATTTGAGTTATATAAGAGAGGAGAAGATGATTTTGGTGTGAAGAATGATGAAGGGTTGAGGGAGTTTATATAGGGGAGGAGGAGGGGTAGTTAGGAAAAACGGATGGGAGTATTTATGACATTTAATGGAAGATGCGTCCCCGGAGATGTGCTTTCCACACGTATTTGCTGATATGGCGAAGGCGTCCCGACGCACCTTTGCCAACTCAGCAAAAAAGGTGTTACTTCTGAAAATATTGGTGAAACAGTGTCACTAGGCACTGTTAGTGTTACTGTTACTGTTACTGTGATGGGCTGCTTTCAGTCCAAAACCACCCTTCTTCCTCCCTCTAATCAACCTCCTCTTCTTCCTCTTGATTCCCAGAACAACCCAGATCTAGGTTCTTTCATTCTCCCAATGCCCATGCTCTTCTTCTTCTCCTCCTCCTCCTTCATTTTTGTTGTTTTCCTGATTCTGGGTTTCTTTATTTTGTTGTTTTCAGATGGTAATGGGGAGCTTCCGGCGGTCCCGGCATTCAAGGAGTTCGAATTCACGGAGCTGCGTGCGGCTACCAATGGCTTCAGCGGCGACCTCATAGTGTCGGAGAGCGGGGACAAAGCTCCCAATGTGGTGTACCTAGGGAAGTTGAAGAACAACCGAGTGGTGGCGATTAAGCGTTTCTCGAAGCTGTCGTGGCCAGACCCACACCAGTTTGTTAACGAAGCTGCTGGGGTTGGTAAAGCCCGTCACAAGAGACTGGTTAATTTGATCGGATGTTGCGCCGAGGGAGACGAGCGGTTGTTGGTTGCTGAATATATGCCTAATGATACCCTCTCTAAGCATCTCTTCCACTGTATGCCCTTTGCCCTTTACCCCTTACTACTATTAAAGAAGAAGAAAAAAAAGTTTTCTCTCAGCGTTTATGAAAAATACAATGAACTATGCAGGGGAAAAACAGCCTTTGCCATGGGAAATGCGCCTTAGAGTTGCTTACCATGTTGCACAAGCCCTTCATCACTGCAATGCGGAGAACCTTAAAATTTATCACGATTTAAATGCTTATCGAGTTCTTTTCGATGAGGTTCGCTTTGTTCATTCCCTTTCTACCATGTTATTTCTCTATGGTTTTACATTTTAAGCTTTTTGGGAGATTATGATATAATGGTAGCTTCTTCTGAGAATGGGTGGAAACTGGCTTTTCTTTAGCTGTTAAGGGACCTTTCTTGTTGATTTTGTCCCCATTAGGTATAGTTTTTAATTACATTTTAGAATGTCAATCCTTTCTCGTACGAGAGTCCTTTAAATAGGCGGCTTCGGCTTCGCAGCGGCCGACTTGAGTTTTGTGGTATGGTTGATATCGAAATTGATTGTTTCAGCCAGATAGAGTAATTGACATTTGACAATAGCATTGGAAAAATAGAAATGGGACCCATCTGCATACATATCATATCGCCATGCTCCATGAGTAGAATCATCGATTGATATCTGGTATATGTTCGTTCTACTTCAGGATGGCGATCCTCGATTATCCAGTTTTGGACTGATGAAAAATAGCCGAGATGGAAAAAGTTACAGTACTAATTTAGCTTATACTCCTGAATTTTTGAGGACAGGTAAGCTCTTCTGATTACATATTTGGATTTTGAATTTCAATTAACTGATTCCTTTTCTTAATCTTAAAATAAGAAACAATACATTATATAGGCCTTCCAAAAAGGAGGGGATTGGTTACTGAATGTATATCCCTTCACTGCTAAGTTATTTGATTTTCAACTCCGCAGGCAGGGTCGTCTCTGAGAGTGTGATTTACAGTTATTGAACCGTTCTCCTGGATCTCTTAAGTGGGAAGCATATCCCTCCCAGCCATGTATGGGACACTCAGTTCTCCAAATTCAGTTTTGTTCTTTCTGTTTCCTTGCTAATACTGCCCTTGAAGTTGTTATTGATGAAAACTTCATGTTGGGAGGCAAGAAAGTCAGATTAAGATCTGTAAAATATTAGAAGAGTGCAAAATGTCTTAAAATAGAAATATCAAATATCTACTATACTATTGTGGAATAGTCCTATAGGTAATGTTGAGTTTTGTCCGTTGTCCTATGAGATGAGTCTAGGAAAAAAAATAGAACTATTATGTCTATGTCTATGCACATGCACACTCAGAACAGAGACATAAACCAGATTAGCCTTGCACTCTTTCATGGATGTGCTTTCTTTTGTTTATCCTTGGGCTGACCTTTGTATGGTACTGTGATGTTTTTCCGTTGGGCTTCTTTCTTTGATGAATGGTGACATTCTGCTTATTTATTTATTTTGGTTTTTTCTCTAGTAAATTTCTACATCCGCCGTTAATTTTGTGTATATCGATTTTAACACTATTATGTGACTGTTGATTCTCCAGGCATTGGATTTGATAAGAGGAAAGAATTTGCTGTTGTTATTGGATTCTTCCCTGGATGGACAGTACGCTAATGAAGATGCCTCAGAATTGGTTGAATTGGCTTCAAAATGTCTTCAGTATGAGGCTAGAGATCGACCTGATATCAATTTCCTCCTTTCAGCAGCGGCACCTCTTCAAAAACAGAAAGATGTACGAGTTTCGAGCCATTGAACTTACTGGCATTTCAATTTAGAGAGTGTGATGTATAGATGCATCTTGAAATCTACTAAATTAATATCCATTGCCTTCCATAGGTCGCATCTCATGCTCTAATGGGTATATCTAAGTTGCCACCGGCGCTGCCAACTATGCTTTCCCCTCTCGGAAAGGCATGTGCTAGGATGGATCTTACAGCGGTGCATGATATCTTACTTAAAACGGGTTATAAAGACGAGGAAGGTGCAGAAAATGAGGTGGGTTATGACTATTTTACTTTCTCAAATTTATGAAATAACAAAATTGGAATGCTTAGTTTCATGTTCTGCCTGTCGGTTTCTCTCTCGTTGTCTAATTTGCCGGAACCGTATTATTGGTGAAGCTGTCGTTTCAAGAGTGGACACAACAGGTTCAAGATATGTTGAATACAAAGAAATTTGGGGACATTGCATTTAGAGACAGATTTTAAAAAAGCCATTGATTACTACTCAAAGGTTCCTTACCTCCCTCTAATGGATTTGTTTTTACTTCTCACAAGCTTGAGTTAAGAGTGTGTATTTTGTGTTTCAAATGTTGGTTTGTTTTCCCCCCTTTAAATACAGTTGGTATCGATGATGTCTGTTCCGTCTGGTACCGTATTCGTGAGAAGAGCCCTCTCGTACTTGATGATCGGTGAACCAGAACTTGCATTGAGAGATGCCATGCAGGCTCAAGTGTGCTTGCCGGAATGGCCTACTGCCTTCTACATGCAAGCTCTTGCCCTCTCCAAGCTTGGAATGGAAACTGATGCGCAAGACATGATGAATGACGGAGCCTCGATCGAGGCGAAGAAGCAAAATGGTTGGCGTGTCTAGGCAGCAATGTTTTAAACTTTCTGACACTAGTTTCCTCCCTCCTTCCGATCCTGTCTCCTTGTACCGTGTGCCGGTGAGAGGCTTGGAAGAAAATGGTAGCAGGTGAGAGGGTCATTTTGGGTGTTATTAGTATGTTAAAGGATGCTTAGGTTGAGTTAAAGAAATGTGTATGAAGAAATAATCAGAGTAACTACTAGGCAATGAGTTGACAAAAGGGAGTTTTGATAATAAAAAAAGTGTAAATTATGCTTTGCACACTCAACTTTAATCGTATTCTTGTTTTGGCCATTAAACTTGAAAAAAAATTAATTTAATCACTTAATTTTTGTTCTTTTTATTTTTTCACTGGTGTGTTAAATGGAAGGGTAAATTATGTGTTTAGTATCTAAATTATCAGTTTGATCTGTTTTAGTATCTAAATTTTTAAAAAATTTAAAATCATAATTAAAGTTTAATTTTTTATAGTACATTGTTTAAAATTTAACGTTAAATTTTGAATAAAATTGAAAGTTTAGGTACTAAAATATATTATAATTAATAGTTTAGGTAATAGGCATGTCAAGTTTTTTACGTTGGGTGTTAAAATGAAATAAAAATTAAACATTAGATATGATTTAAAAAAATTTAAGTAATAAAACGGATCAAAATTGATAGTTTAATTACTAAATGTGTAATTTACCCTAAATAAAAAAATGGATGAATAATTTTTTTTATATATATGGGGTGGTAATTGAGTGCAAAGCAAACAAATTAAAACAAAATATATAAGGGAATGAATTCTATTTTCTACCAAAAAGGGGAAAAGGATGGAAATGGATGGGGATGAAAGCTACAATGTTGAAGAATGATAGGGACTTGTTTGTTTATTTCTATCCCTATATCTCTAATTGTATGCCTAACCCATAACATTAGACATGCACACAGTCGGATAAAAAACCGATCCAATTTTTCACCTAGTAAAAAAATCGGATTTTAAAAAAACCGGTTCGGATTCTAATCGATTTAGAGGGCCGGATGGTGTAACCGGTTTCGGTTTGAAAAAAACGGTTTTTTAAAAAACCCAGTTTTTAATCCGGTAAAAAATCCGCTCCATCCAAATAATCCTTCAAACAAATGCATACGGCCCAACGGCTATATTAACAGCTAGTTTTTTAAACCCCAGACCGGAATTTTTCGGATAAAAAACTGGTTTTTTATCCAATTTTTTTCAAACCGGTTTTAATCCGATAAAAAATCCGGTCGTCCAATTTTTTCCCAAACCGATTATACTATCCGGTTTTAAAATATCCGATCCTGTTTAAAAAAAACCGATTTTTTCCATATCTGATTTCGAATATTTTTTGTGCAAAATCGGATATTCGGATTTATTTTTTTTTACACTTCTACATAACATGATTCATCTCTTCATTTATCTTCAATCCCAGTCACACCCACCACCCATTTGTTCCAACTTTAGGACACATTTGATTCTCCTTCTAACACACTGTCTTTTTTTTTTCTTTCACTTTTTAAGTTATTGATCAATTCGATTTAAAATCGGTTAATTAATTGAATAAGTTACGAATCGGTTAATATTAAATATGTTACCTATCACATATATATTTTTTAAGCTCAGATCCGTTACTAATTAAGACTCAATTATTTTTTAATTACACTAGATCTGTTAAACTTTCAAGACCCAAATAAAAGAAAATATAAATTAAACTCAAATTAATCTGACTAAAAAAATTATAACAAATTTTGGTTGATTTGAAAAAGTCAATTTGATTTACGATTAAAGAAAAAAAATACAGTTCGTCTATCGACTAAATTAATAGATTGAACACCTTCAGAAATATAACACACTATTTTTTAAGTTTACAACATTAAAAGGTATAAAAATGTCACAAGTCATAACATGTATAAATTAAAAACATAAAACCAAGTGAAACAAAATGATTCAAATCAACTACAACATAATATTTAAGGTAAAACATATTAAATAATAAATATAATTATATAACTATAATCAAAAAAAATAAAATTGAGGTTTAAAAAAATCATAACAAATGATGTCATTTGGTTTAATTTAAAAAAAAACAATCTCATATGGATAAGAAACATAGAAGAGCATCCCAAAAGTTTAAAGAGTAAAAATATGAGAACAAAACAATCCCACATGGCTAAGAAACATAGAAGAGCATCCCAACTTACTTCTATAAATAATAGAGGTAATTTGACATTCAAAATCATGGAGCCTTTTGGTGAGCACAGAGTGAACTATTCTTTCGCTTCAATTGAGTTCAAATTTTAGGCTTCAATCGAACTTCTAAATTTTTTTGAGTTTGAGCCTTTTCGAGTTCAAGTTTTAATATTATATTTCGAGTTCGAGTTGAACTTGATAATTTTTAGCTCGTGAGTTTTTTAGTCGAGTTGAGCTTACTTTTAAAGTTTTTGAGTTCGAGTCGAGCTCAGTAATACTCGAATTTGACTCTGCTCGTTGAACAAATGACGTCGTTTGGTTTAATTTTTTTTTAAAAGAAAAAAAGTGAACCGGCGGTTCAAACCGGTTTTGTCGGTTTTCAGCCGGTTCACCCCGGTTTTACCGTTTTCAACCGGTTCTATCGGTTTTCAACCGGTTCATTGCCAGACCAGTTTTGTGAGGTAACCGGACCGGACAGGCCACCGGTTCACGATTCAACCGGTTGAACTGGCCGATCCGGTCCGGTTTTGATAACCATGATATTTATAATACTTTAAAATTATGAAAAAAATAAAATACTTGTCTAAAATCTTTTTAAAATATTAATAATTATATATATTCTCTTATTATAATTGTTTGAATTTAAAATCTCAAAAAAAAATATACATAAATGTATAAATGCAGCGTAAATGTATTAATTAATTAACAAAAATTAAATACTTAAACATTTTTCCTGAATAAATCCAATTTCATTAAATTCAAATAGAAGCTATAGCCTTACTAGGTGATTACAGGTAGCTGGTTATATTTGTTTTATTAATACGATATAAGTATAAAATATTATTTATTCGCATAAATTAAATTATTTTAGTGATTAAATGAATTATTATTATTTTTAAATATTACGAGTTCGAACACTAATAACTGTAAGAGTAAATGAGCATTTATTGTTAAACGGTTAAAAATACTTATAACAAATAATAATTTATAGCCAATTAACTCAATCAAAAAAAATATTTTAAACTAACTGTTAATCATTTGAGATTAAATATTTATACTTTTGATATTCATAATGTTCGAAGTAAGAAAATCAGAAAATAAAAACTCATTTATCGTTTAAATGATTTGATTCATTTAAAACTTTTTTAAAACTTTTATTTAGGTCTTCTAACTTTTAAAATTTACAATACAATCTCCTAATATTTAGTTTATTTGCAATATGATCCCCCAACATTTAGTCTGTTTACAATATAGTCCCCGACCTTTTGATGCATTTACACTGCCGTTAGTACGTTTGCAATTTGGTCACTGAACTTTTCAGGCACTTACATTTAGGTCACCCAACTTTTAAAACTTGCAACACAGTCCTAAATTTTATTCTAAACCCCAAATTCCTTTCCGATCTCAAATTTCCTTTTTCGCTTTTCTGTTCTCATTTCTAGTGTAACTTTTCAGTCGGGGATGCATGGGAAATTCTAATCTAACTTTGAATTATGTGGAGGTGTTGACTTGAATAAGGGTCCATTGAAAGAAGACCCGACCAAGGGACTATCGGGACCATCAACGATTCAAGGTGTAATGTTAGATACATGTCATCTCAAGTGAAGCATAGATGTTCGATGAAATGCTTGTGAGAAAAAAAAGGGGTTAGAAATGCAGAGTTGAAAAATACTACTAAGATGAACTAAGTATCATTGTTGAAAGTCACCAACAAAGATAGAATTATTTTGTATAAATGACATATAATAATTACTTCGTTTAATCCTTGTGCTTAAAGATTTTCCAACAGATGATCAAATATAATGAAATCCTAAATAGCGCATTCACCTCTCAGTCTCTTTCACAACTCGAAAGGCATCATGACAGGGTCAAGTAGCTGCACCAAATATACTATCCTGTTATGATGTCTTTCGAGTTGCGTGCATGTAAAATTGTCATCTAAAGCTATAATTCAATACAATTCAACTATAAAATTTCCAAAACATGTAAAAAATTTAATTCGTTCACGATATATCAATCACATAATCAATATGAACTTATTAAAAAGAATACGAGCTCACATGACGCTGAAAACCATAGGTCGAATCAATACAATTCCCTGATTTAAAGAAAAACCAAACAAGAAGATAAAAAAAATTTAGCATAGGACCCTATTTCACTTCTATTCTGATGGACTGAATATCTTTCATAAGAAGTACTAAAAGTTTTGATTAAGAAGAAATAAAGAAAATTAGATGGTTTTTGTTCAAAACTAACACTAAATATCCAAATCATTGACATGCAGTTCCAGAAACATAAAAATTTCAACGAAAAACACACAATGCAAGCTGAAAATGGGAAAGTACGAAAGAGGAAAAGCTTACTTCTGGATAGCCCAAAAGAGAAAATAAATACATTCTTACAAGTGAGGGGAGAGACTAAGAAATAAACGCAATCAGTGTTGCGTTCCAGCAATTCTTCCTCAATTTTTTTTATTTGTAAATAAAAAGCTGAAAGACGAAGCACTGCTTGGGTTTACAATTTTACATGGCGGGAAATTGAAGAACAAAAACCAAAACGAGAGGTGAATAAGCTGTTTGGGAATTCATTATATTTGATCATCTGTTGGAAAATCTTTAAGCACAAGGATTAAACGAAGAAATTATTATATGCCATTTATACAAAATAATTCTAGCTTTGTTTGTGACTTTCAACAATGATACTTAGTTCATCTTAGTAGTATTTTTCAACTCTGCATTTCTAACCCCATTTTTTTCTCACAAGCATTTCATCGAACATCTATGCTTCACCTGAGATAACATGTATCTAACATTACACCTTGAATCGTTGATGATCCCTATAGTCCCTTGGCCGGATCTTCTCTCAATGGACCCTTATTCAAGTCAACACCTCCACATAATTCAAAGTTAGATTAGAATTTCTCATGCATCCCCGACTGAAAAGTTACGCTGGAAATGAGAAGAGAGAAGCGAAAAAGGAAATTCAAGATCGAAAAAGGAATTTGGGGTTTAGAATAAAATTTAGGACTGTGTTGCAAGTTTTAAAAGTTGGGTGACCTAAATGTAAGTGCCTGAAAAGTTCAGTGATCATATTGCAAACGTACTAACAACAGTGTAACGGCGTCAAACAATCGGGGACCATATTGCAAACAGACTAAATGTTAGGGACTATATTGCAAGTTTTAAAAGTTAGGAACCTAAATGAAAGCTTTAGAAAAGTTCAATGACCATTACTATACTTTACCCTAATTAATTTATGGTACTAACAACTATACTTTCCTTGTTATTTTATATCAGCTGTCATTACCAACTTTGAGCCCTTTGCTTCTATTTCTCTGTCTCTCAAAAAAAGCTACTTTCGATGTGGTTGACCTTTATATAATTTTTCCAAAAAAGCTGTCTTCTACTTGTTATTGTTGTTGCTGCTGCAATGGAAATCATGGGTTCGATGTGGTTGACGGTGGCCTTGGCTACACTGGGTGGCTTTGCGTTTTTGAAATGGGTGCTGAAGAGCGTGAATCCGTGGGTGTATGAATCCCGGTTGGGCGATTTGCGGTACTCTCTGCCGCCGGGGGATTTGGGTTGGCCTGTCATCGGCAACATGTGGTCGTTTCTCCGAGCTTTCCGGTCCGACGAGCCCGATTCCTTCATGGGTTCCTTCGTTTCCAGGTACTTTTCAATTTTCATCACGAAAAAGTAAAGATTTAAACTTTGCTCACTACAAAGGATGGAAGCGTGTGAGTGATCAAGTTACAGAGTAAAAAATTACTCAACAATGGTGGATGATCACTTCATTTCCCACTTTCATTTTTTTTCTTTTCTTTTAAATATTATAAAATACAAGGTAAAGGTGTAGTTTCTTTGGTGTCTTCTAGTTGAAGACCCACCAGCTCCTGTCTCGAGAATGGAGCAGTTGCATCTCTTGTCGCCTACTGCAATGTCTTTTAGCGTCTCACTATTTTCCAAGACATTCCATTTTAGCTCAATGTTAATGTACTGATTATGCAGATTTGGACGCACCGGAATCTACAAGGCCTTCATGTTCGGGTGCCCGAGTGTGATCGTAACCAGGCCGGAGACGAGTCGGAAAGTGTTGAATGATGATGATGCATTTAAGCCTGGATGGCCTACTTCCACAACTGAGCTCATAGGTAAGAAATCGTTCATCGGTATTTCGTATGAAGAACACAAGCGTCTCCGCCGTTTAACCGCAACTCCGGTCAATGGCCATGAAGCACTCTCCATTTACATCCCCTACATTGAGGAGATTGTGATATCTACCCTGGACAAATGGTCTAAGATGGGGAAAATCGAGTTCTTGACCGAGCTCCGAAAGCTCACTTTTCGGATAATCATGTTTATTTTCCTAAGCTCGGAAAACGAAGAGGCGATGAACGCTTTGGAGAGGGAGTACACAACTCTCAACTATGGAATTAGAGCCATGGCAATCAATATCCCAGGGTTTGCTTACCATAAAGCCCTCAAGGTGGGAATTTCTCACTTCTTTCTTGCGTGTGAAGCTAACTGTCTTGTGCTAGCAAGGTATAATATTGAAATGCATTTTCGTTTTCTTCAGGCTCGGAAAAACCTCGTGGCGGCTTTTCAATCCGTGGTGAGCGAGCGGAGAATTCAGAGGAAGACAAACACCTACACCACAAAGAAGAAAGACATGTTGGATGCCCTGATAGATGTTAAAGACGAGAAAGGTGTAACACTGGATGATGAGGAAATCATTGATATCATGTTGATGTACCTGAATGCTGGCCATGAATCTTCCGGCCATACGACAATGTGGGCGACTGTTTTCCTGCAGCAACATCCTGAATACCTAAATGTAGCTAAGGTGGCATTTACGATTTAGATGTCATAAATGAACATTCGTTTTCGAGCAGTGTTTGAGCTTGAGTGTGCTTCTTTATCGTTACACTTTACAGTATTGTTGTATACAGGAAGAGCAAGAGAGGATTCTGAAGAAAAGGCCACCAACCCATGAAGGTTTAAATCTCAAGGAAGTTCGAGAAATGGAATACCTTTCTAAGGTACATCTTTAACCGAATATTTGGATGCTAAGTATAGTTCGGAACCCTTTATCTCGAACTGCTTAATTTGATTTATATATATATATATGAAGGTGATTGATGAGACGCTTCGGTTGATAACATTCTCCTCGATGGTCTTCCGTGAAGCAAAAACAGACGTCAATATAAGTGGTCAGTTTTAATGTTATGTGTGTATGCATACCGCATACATGTCCTCGGCCAAGGTCGGGGACAATGTGAAGTGATATTTTTCCGTCATTCATGCATAGAGCTATCTGTCTTTCAGGTTATACTGTCCCAAAGGGATGGAAAGCACTAGTTTGGTTCAGAAGCATTCACTTGGATCCTGAGATTTATCCGAATCCAAAAGAATTCGACCCTTCTCGATGGGATGTAAGATCCATAAAGCATTTCATATTTCCTGTATGTATGCATGTAATGATGGTTTCTTAAGTTCAAAATTGTTCATGTTCAGGACTATAACGCCAAAGCAGGAACTTTCCTTCCCTTTGGAGCTGGAAGCAGACTGTGCCCTGGAAATGATCTTGCCAAGCTTGAAATTTCCATATTTCTTCACCATTTCCTCCTCAACTACAAGTTATTTTCGATTGCTGATATATTTCCATGATTATATTATAAATTCAAGCTTAAAATTATTGATTTTAACGTCGATCGATGTCGAAATGCAGGCTGGAACGTCTTAATCCCGGGAGTAAAATTAGGTATCTACCTCATACAAGGCCTCAGGATAATTGCTTGGCAGTGATCAAGAAAAACTAGCCTTTTCAACTTCTAGCAAGTTATTGGGAAATTCTAGACAGCAATAATAAAAGTAGCAATAATATCTTTCCCGGGGGATTAGGAGTGCAGGATAACTCGGTTAGAATGTAAGCGAATCGACTGTCGAATGAAACAGAAAAAAATGGATGAAACTGATGTGTTGAGATCAATATGTAGCAGTCTCTATTCATGTTTACGGTGCATGTCAATCTCTGCTGCATGAAACAACTTATTTTTTCCATAGTAATACAAGAGATGAAAGGATTGCCAGTTAAATGATATACAAAATACACCCGAATTTTCGATTAAATACCTAAAACATTGCATAAACACAGCTTCCACGCATCGCGGTAAGAACCAAAAAATCGAAAACAAAAAGGACAATGTATACAAGCACAAATTCGACCTGATTCCTTTGAACAAAATAAACCTATGAAGTGACAATCAAGATGAATGGTTAACATAGCTCACCATAACGCTTTGATGTACCCCGTGAAGGTTTTTTTTCTATGGGTTGATGTTGCACTCTCGCATATACGTGATGTCGTAATCTACGTACTTTGTCCAACGGTTTTTATACTTAGGTATGGCGATCTCCAACCATGGTTTCGAGTTGCCATTGTAGTGTATAACGGCAGCTTCTTCGATCTCCCTCTGGTTTACATTAGGATTGTAGCCAAGCCCGAGCGCATGCCAAGATTTGTCCAGGGAATATGTGCGTTTCCAAAATGTTATGAGACCAGGAGGCAGGGTCCCCAGCTTCCACAGTTGCCGGTCGCGATTCTGCATATAAAAGTTAACTTCGGAATCAAAAACAAAGATAATACACCAGCATAATACTATGTACAAGGTATAGGGAATGTCCATAGTGAACTATGAAAATTCCGAGCTGTTTTTTATCATTTACAACGACACTACATTTCTGAATGTACGATAATGTGTGACCGGGAGGCTTAGGCACCCAAGGCGCATAACCAAGCAATGCTAAACTAGCCGTTTAAGCATAGTATATGTGAATTACATCTAACTTAGCATGTATTATCTGTTTAGCCAAGCTCACTTACCAGCCTCTGCCATCGATGATACACCTCGGTGATGTTTTGCCGCCTCCATTCATTCAAATCAAAAATATTCATTCCATATGCCCATCCACAAGCATGCGGGTCGAAGTTCTTTGAGATTAGGGGATTTGAGAAGTTGAGATACCAATCAAACCGATGGAAGCTTTCTCCGCATGTTTCAACAGCACCATTGACACTGCCCTTTAAATCAAGGGACCAAAGGCCAGAAAGGTCCTTCTGGACCACTATATCATCATCTAGGAACAACACTTTATTTAATTTTGGGAAGATCTCCGGTAGATAAAACCGAAGATGGTTTAGGATGGACAAGTATTTTGGGTTCCGAAACTTCAGATTTTTATCAGAATTAGCCCGATGTGCCCTGAAGTAATAATCAATCATGGAGGGAGAACCTAACTGCTTAAGAACTGGACTGTAGCTTGAGTTTAACCACGTAAATTCTTCAATGTTCTGGACCTGAATAGTGGCTTTCCCTGGTGGATTACCTAGAAACCACATTCTCATCGCTGCATAATTAAGCCTATCCGTAACAATGTGGAAAACATGATTCGAAGGGTGCTGCAAAGAATTAAGTAAATTTGATGAGTTCAACATGTCAACAAAAAGCAGGGATCAAATGTCGTTATCTACATACCAAGCTGTTTTATACAAACACACGCATGCGTTCGAACAGATACTCCAATATTTACTTCACAAGTGTATAGATTAAAATGAAAAACAGCCTTTTTATCCCCCAGCAACTGAAGGAAGAACGAGTTAAATCTCTGCAGAAGACTACATTTTACCTTAGCATGGGAAACAGTTGAGTTTACAACAACTGCCGCTGCCATTATATTATCAGAGAAAAGAGCATAATGGTAGAGACGAGGGTCTTCTAATTTCTGCTGATTCGGAAAGTTTTGTTGAGAAGAATTCAAGCTATAATACTCGGTAGTAAGGCGCAAGGGCAGGCAATGAAGACCCTTGGGAAGAGTTTTTGCAGTTAACTGTGTCAAGAACATGGTCTGCTTTTTGTGCACTCGAAGTTGCTCTTCAGATGACTGAAGCATAGCTCGCAGCTTCTTTACCACAGGAGTGCAATCATCTTGAACCTGCTTCGCCTTTTCTAATGATTGATCCATTGCTTTCATCTTATCAATGGCACTGCAAAAGAAAAAGAAAAAAAGGAAAAATTAACAAATTGGGTGATTGAACCTGAAGAAATAAAGGAACACATGCAGGAATTTGACAAATGAAAAGAACAACCAAGAAAGTTTAAACATAGAGCAGCAATCCTATGCTCAGAAAGAAGAGTTACCTTTTTGGCAGATCTGTGTCCTTAGTTGCATCACCAAGAGATCGTGTAACTTCCTTAACCCGCAGTCGAAGCTCCCTTGTAACATGTGGGTTGTTTTTTATCGATGGAAGGGAGAGATATACTTTTGCACGGATGAGCTGATCTTTGAGGCGGCGCACCTGAGCATCTGCTGGTTCAGACTGTCTGTCATTCTTGTTATCCGAAATCTCTGTCTGATCAATCCTGGGAGCCGGTTGAGTTGGTTGCTGCTCAAGCTTTACAGCCTATTCATAAAGCAAACAAGGTATGGTAACTGTTAGCTAAGCCTAGAATTAGGTCCAAAATTTCCTCTCATTGTGAATCCTGGAAATGTGGCTGCATCAAGGAACTGGTCTTAGCCGTGTAGAAACGATGATTCGGAAATGCAAAACAACATTGGCTAACGAGAATAGCACAAATGCCAACAAGCATGAAAGGGTTACGGATTAACATCCCTTCAAGGATCAGCTTAAGGCAGACATTTCTGTATCGGTGACAATTGAAGCAAAGTACATAGCAAAGATTTAGAAAGTACAGACGGGACAGTTCAAGTTTTGCTAGCATTAAAACATTTTCAAAATGCTCAAATACAAGAACAAGATGCAAGTGATCAAATCAAAAGAACATACAGAAACCGAAATCAACAAATATCGTGAATTCCAAGTAAAATGCTGCTATGGCAATACAAGAATACTTCAAAAATAGACCGATTTATAGTAGGCGAAAACTGGAAGCAATTACTGATATGTTAGAGGCATTGAGATGGGAATCGATGGCGGTGGTAAGATTGGGAGGTGCACCATCGACGACCTGCCTAATGGGGTTAGACAATTGCTGTTGCCGTCCTTCATCGGTAGCAGAAAGCACCCGTGTCGACTTATGCTCCGTCGTCACTGTCGTTGAGAATCATGAAACACCACCAATTCAAATTCACATTGCCCCCTTTTTTTCTTTAACAAAAGCAAACAACAAAATAAAAAACTCACCTTTAGGAAAGGAACCGGTAGATTGGTCAGAATATACAACTCCAATGGGTTCTTTCAGGGTGAAAGTTTCCTAAGACAAACAAAATTTAGACATTGAAGACAATTAGATCTGACATCAATCAACAAAATTGGAACTAATCTACTATGTTGAAAATTGAACTACCTGGTGCTGAAAAACATTGAGATGTCTGGTATTATCACCAGACAACATCTGCACAAGAAAAGAAAGAATTCAACTTTATTTTTTCCTGCTTCAATATTCTATACCATCAAATTCGTTAACCCCCAAAAGAAAGAAACTTACAAAAGCTCCAACATCATCAAGAAAATCGCGTCTTGCTGCAGAGATCAAACAAGGGGGGAATGAAAAACAAAACCAATGGTTATAAAAAAAGAAGAAAAAAGAGAGAAGCTTTACATACAAGAAGAAGGATTGACGAAAGTTCCGACCCTTTCAGTGTAAAGAAAAATGGGAGCAATGACTGTAACAGAGAGCAAACCCAATACTACATGCCTCAATTTCAACTTCATGGTTTTTTCATTAGTATAATATCCACTATCTAATTATGAAAACAGTTTGCTCACTTCTTATACCACCACCACCACCACCAAGAATAGAAAGGAGAATGAAAACCACCCACCGTGCGGGGAAGAAGAAGAGAGAAAGATGAAGCGATCTTGTATGAGAGAGGATTCTATTTCTGGGGTTCCAGTTGTAGTGTTTGTAGATCTAGATGATATAAATGAATGCTCTTTTTCCTTTTTAATCATTTAAAAGAGAGCCGTGATTACTTTAAGCTGTCGATGGTCAATCATTGCTGTTTCCCGTTGCTGCCTTTGGTTTTTCGTTCTAAAAAATGTTATTATGATTTCTTAAATTACTCACTTAATCATGCTTAAATTCATGGACATGGAGGAAAATAAGAGCGTCGGCAGATGCTGCAGATTCAATACTCTTCCCCCCGGGCGAAAGTGTTTATGAACTGGATTGACACAATTATAGCTTCTTCTTTTTTAAATAATTTATGTTTGTTCAACTTGAAAAATTTATCTATGTTACACTAATACAGATACGGATATGAATATGGGGACGGATACGGATACAGGGATGAAAATAATAATTTTTAAAATTACAGGATACGGAAACGATAAAAGTACGTCATATAAAAAATTTAAATTATAAATAGATGTAAAAATCATAAATAAAGTTAATACTTCATTATTTCATAGAAAATTAAAAAATAAAATCCATAAGTAAATTATAATATTAGAAAATAAAATTCATAAAGTCAATATTTCATAGAAAACTTGAAACCATAAGATTTGAGAATTTTGGCTTAAATCCCTAAATTATTTCCATGACTAAATTGTAATTATTATAAAGCATGTAACTTTTTTTGTAAATCCTAAAATATTTGAGGACTAACTGCAATTATATCAGTGTTATAATAATCACAAATCTCCAGCTTTGCTTTAACATTTGGCTGTCTCTCTATTTCTTTTCCTCTTATTGCTCGTCCATTCTCGTCTCGTCTAAATTGTTCTTATTGATCTAAGGTAAGTAGATCGTCGGTCATCTCCCAAAAGCTTCTACGTTATGATTTTAACTCTCGCCGTCGACGTGGGACTGTATTGATACGAAACTCGTGAGTTTTAACTCCACCAATGTGGTACGTCTCCGGTACGTATCTCAACCGTTCCCGTGTCATTCTCGTATTGGAGACGTATCAATTACTTAAAACGTAATTCCTTTATCGTTTTCGTGCTTCATAACAATTCATCTTATTATTTAAAAGTTAAAAATTATATAATTTTTAATTTAAATTTTAAATCAATCTTTTGAGTTAAATTATATAATTTACTCCTCAAATAGTTAACTTTTAAATAATTTATTTATTTGTATTTTATTTAACATAAATTACTTTAAAATCATTGAATTTTAAGTTTTAATATCAATTTTTGATTATTTAATTATGACATAAATTTTAGTCTAGACTTTAATTATATCTTATAAAAAACTTTAATTATATCACTGAACCATCATTTCATCAACAACACGATACATGACAATTTGATGCTACGAGAAAATAAAAAAATTATTTTTTATCAATCTTTTTATTAAAATTATAGTTTCTTTTATCGGTTTTATTTGTCGAAAACTATTATTTTTCTATATTTTTGCATCCACCCTAAATACTGATATACTCGTCTTATCATCTTCTATTATTTTGTTGGTTTAGATTTTTTCTAAAAAATCTTTAAAACTCACGAAATTAAACATTAAAAAATCATATTTTTTGAGTTTAGAATTTTTTTTTAGATTTAAGGGTTTCTATATTTGTTCGAAAATGCAATGGTGAGAAGCATTCTTTCAAAAAACTTGAACAATATACTTCAAAATTATCCTCATCGTATGATTATCGGGGGAATCAAAGTATCAAGTCATCAAATATTTAGATAAATTTTTTATCGGTTTCAAGTGGATTTCATGAAAAATCAATCTAAGAGTAAATTGCATCTTCATCCCCAAGTTGTATGCAAGGTTGCAATGGTACCAAAAGAAGGCCTATGACTACCATCATCATAAGAAAGAAGATGATGTGCAGCCAACAACTGCATAACTTTCCCTGCAAGTAAAACAGCAGCAGAAACCTAAAAGAACAAAACAAACACAACTGAACAGCATACCAGGATTCAAAAACTTTCTACCAATACTTTCCATTTTTCTTCCAGGACAACATGATCCTTTAAAATCTCCCAATCTCAGTAATCAGGATGAACATTCAGATGAAAACAAAAAATTCTGCAACTTCAGATGAAAACAATATCTTGCTACCTCACACAACGTGTTTTCAGTCATTTTGTCGAACCGAAGTGCGAAGAACGATGCAAGTTGCATTAGTGTTTCAGCTTCATTCAATCAGTAGTCACTGAATAAATCGTCTTCACTATCATCATCATTAGAGGCAGTATTACTTCCAGGTCTTCCACTTGAAACATCAGTACGCTTTCCTGTAATAGCGTCCTTCGTAGGACAAGATGACCCTTGTCTTCCGGTCGAACTATCGGAAGTGTATGCCCAGGAAGAACCCACTTTGTCAGACAAAGATTCTCCATAAAGATCATCGTAAATCCCACCTTTAGGAGCGTTTTTTACCTTATCCAAGACTTCCTGCAGTTTATCAGTCGCACCTTTCTGAATAACATTTTCTTCCTTTATGGATGATTGATCCTTACCTTTAGGAATTAAGGTTGTCTGTACAAGTGATTCGTATTTTCCAAAGAGACTTCCTTCTTTAACACCTAGGGTCCCGGGTTCGGTTTCTACATCCGCACCATCTGAAATTCCAACAACTTCAACCAGCTCTCCCCCAGCGTGATCCTTGAAGGTCACTTTCAGTTTCCTCATTCTCTTAGCGCATCTCTCTGCCTCTGTGCTGTCTTCTTTTCCAGATAATGAGATGGAAGACGCATATGAATTTGGCATCGGATCAGGTTTGCTCAGACCGTAACGATTTATAAGTGGATTGTATGCAACAACAGCTTCTTCATCAGAAGGACTGGGCATTGGGGGTAGATTTATCTCGGTGGGAGGAGGACGACGAGGAAATAGAGCCACATTATTCTTCTGTAAGATATAAGTTCTTGTTGATGCAGCAAAGCACAAAGATTGCCCTACTTCAAGTTCAACCGGTGTGTCTTTTGTCAAACGCTCATTTGCAACAAATGTTCCATGTGCTGACCCCAAATCGATTACATATATGCTGTTAAGATTGTAACAGCTTTATAAATCATTACTATATCCAAGAATGAAGATGAAGATTCGATTTCAGATAAATAGAAATAAGGCAACAACTGGAAGAGAATCAACGTCAATTCGAAACGTCAATTAGCAATCTCAACAGAGTAGCAAATACAAAAGAAACAGAAAAGGAAGTGACCTGCCATTCTTGTGAGGAACAACAGCAGCATGCTGGCGTGAAACCGACTGATGATCAAGCACGAAATCGCAAGTATGATGTTGCCTCCCAAAGATGTGCCTGCGCCTATCGAGTTTAATGCGATCAAGCACCTGTCCTTCCTTCACAACTTCGAGATAATAGACACCGGGGCGAGGCTCAACAGCCCAATCAGGAGGCAACCAGGTATATTGACCCCCACCAAGCTGAGTGGCTGGCTGAACCTGAGTTTGGTCCTCCTGCTGAGGCTGAGCAGCCACATTTTGAGAATGCGAATGTTGTTGAACTCGAACGGGTGCGGTTTTCGGGGCAGAATTTATCGAGACCGAAAAGGGTTTCAAAGATTGAGCTTTCCTGAATTTCTCAAGACCACCTCTCCCGTACATTTTCTTTTATTCCCTATCGATTATATTCCCCAGGTTTATTCAGTAGACATCAAGTTTAGCAGTAACCCTCTCCACCTCAATCATTCACAGTCACAGAACTGCAAAATCTAGATTCAAAAGCCCCCATTTAGATTTTGGAGAAAATGGATAGGAGTTCGAAAACCCAGATTTCTCCAACCAATGATATAGATAAATCATGGCCTAAAAGTCAGTTTTCGAACAGAAAAGATCCAACCCTCTACAACCAAATGCATAAAAAGAAAGAAGAAAAGAGATGAAGATGAAGTTGAATGAATAGCAGATAGAGAGATAGAAAGGGACTGACTAACCTTTGGGCAAATAGCGATAACGGAGAGAGCGGCAAACAAATCGACATTCAATATACAAATCCAACACTCTCACGGTGAAGGCCAAATCAACAATCAGAAGGAAGCAGCTTTCTTCGTTATTTTCGGCGCGCTAGTTATTCCCGGTGTTTTCTTTCTCTGTTTCGTAATTTTATAGAGTTCAATCAATTTTATTTATGGGAATTGGATTTATTTTATATCATATGGAGTAACTGCGGATAAACGAATAAAGTTCGAAACTTTGGGTTTACAGACTTGCATCATGGGCACCTTAAGCTCAGTAGTGATTAAAAAAAAAACCAAACCCGTCCCGGTTCGATAAAATGACACGTGACATGTTCTGATTGGACGTCGATAATTGTACTTACCAACCACCATATGCATCAGTATACTAATCCTACACCTCCATCCATTTGACTAATTTACACTGCAAAAAGAATAACTTCTTCTTCCGTTATGCATTTAAATTATGATTACAGCAGCTCGTCAATAAACAACAGTTATCGGTTGCTCTTCGCAATTCCGTTCCGGTTTTTAGAATACAATGATAATCAATAATCTTACAAAAACAGTTCAAAGAACAACGGAGGCGTATCTCCGGCCGGGTTCTGGTTAAAGCAGCCATAACACACCTAGATTTTATGAAGGCCGTAACTTTAAAAGGCTGCTTCGACGAGGGGATTCGGTCGCTACTAGCATTAAACTCTGCTACATTCTAAAAACAAGTTAAAGCCGAGTAAGCTGTCAACCAGCAGTTTTCGCATTCGCTTTCGAGCAAAAGTTTCGGTTCAACTTTGAGTGAGATACTCGTGCAGATCACAGCTGTGCTGCAAATCTGGATAAATCTAATTTTCACAAACGTAATACGCACCGAAGAAAACAAACCAAAGAATGCAGTCAATCGGAAATTGTATCAGCAATGCCAGTCACATACTATCTTGAGGTATATTCCTTCTCAACGACACCAAATATCACCTTCAGGCGACCTTCTAGATTCGAGAAGATGTTATTGGCAATCCGTTTTTCATGCTTTGTGCTTTTCAACCACGCGATTCCGAAAAATACTCGCACCTGGCATCCCTTTGCTCTTGAGTGTAAGTCCTCGATATGGTATCTAAGGTGAAGCTGAAAAATATTGAAAGTTCAAAATTGGGTCAATAACGAGGAAGCCTCACACTTGAAGATAAAACCGATAAATTGTTCTCCGTGGTATTCATACATTGAAATGGTCCCCGAGTGGAACACCGTGGAGAGTCATAACTTCTTCGATAAGCCAGCCGTTTTTGTCGGGAAGTAGGGATTTCTGCTGCGTACTAGTCACCTCTCCTCTATAGCCGGATACATGCTTATCGAATCTGTAATATACTTGCCTCTCGTACACATCAGGCTTTTCTGATTCCCATGGAGTGCAAGAATAGTTGAGACCGCCGGCTCTCTTCATAGCTTTATATTCCAATTCACCACCACTGAATAAGTCCATGACGAAACCGATCTGAATCACCAATAAAACAATCACCATCTGATCACAGAAAATATATCTAAAAAACATGTATATGAAGGGTCATATGCTACATTTACATATTAGGACTCCATTAATAAGATTTAACAAAAGGACTGGCAGTGGTCGAGCTGTATGATGCGAGAAACTAGTTCCATAGGTTCACATAGGGAGAGATGTGAAGGACTTACGGGAATAGGAAGAGAACGCGAATAAACCTCAGACATAGAGACGTCCTCGAGGACTAAGAAAGATCCACTTTCATCAGATTGGAGGCCTTTTGACTCGGACTCTTCTTCAGCTATTTGCACTTTCTGCTCTGGGCTCAAGGCTCTGGCTTTCCATAAAGCCATGATTGTTCTAGACAACAAAAAAATGAAAATTAATAAACATATCAAAAGATACAGAAAAGCATAAACTAAATAAAAACAGAAATCACAGAAGATAGAATGCTCTTTTACCGATGAGCTATGTTGAAAGATACAAAAGACTGAAAATGAAACTTTAGCCGGCCTTCCTCGTCTTGAGTCTTTGCACCGTGTCTAGCATCCATTCCTCTTCCTGGACGGAGAGTCACAACAATAACTGGACTGCCCATTGATGCCAGAGTAGGTGGGAAAACTTGAATATCTTCAATGTCTTCCCAAAGGAAGAAGAATTTTGTCCGGTGGCCGAATAAATTGGCATGAAACCCAATTATTCTTGGTGATAAAAACAAGCGACCCTGCATAGATGCTACGTCAGATTAACAAAAAGGGGCAAACACAGTAATATTAATTACTCATAGTAAACATAACAAAAGTGAGCTTTACAAAATATTATGTAGCTAGACAAAACAGAACCTGCAGAGGCATTCTCCGTTTCAAATGACAGGTAAAATCGTTGATGAGAAATTCCTCTGGAGGAAGCCCGAAGAGTTTCTGAAAGGTTGAATTTGTTTGAGGGGACCTCACATTTATCTGCAAAATAGAACATTTGGCCTAAAGTAAATAACAAGAATGGACAACAATATTTTATTCTTGGTCGATTGAAGCTAAAAGAAGAACAACTATCTATTTACCTTCTTCCCCACTTCTTTCTCCATCTTTTTTAAGTACTCTGCAACTACATTTCCACCTCTCGTATTTTCCACAAAAATTCTCAAGTGCAACTTAGACTGGCATGCCTGAGCCAACTTACCTTGCAGAGGAACCCACACATCAGCTAGATCAGATATATTAGATCTTACAAAATTAACCTCAGCACGTCCCAAAGATGTAGGTTCATCAAAAGGCCCGTCAAAATCAAAAACTTCTACGTCCAATACGGAAGGAGGTTCTTTCATAGCATCGAATTCAAATATTTCTGCAAAAAGCAATACTCGAGAAATGATTAAAGTGACTCATTATTCAAAACTACGCTAGTGCAGCTGCAAACATGTACACTGAACCCAAACATAGACAGAGCAATGTTGAATTCACCATTCCACTGGGGTGCAGATTTCTGGTACTTGATTGAGCTGGTTCTAGTTTTCCCATTGCACGTGAACACCACATATGGATCACAAAAGCCGCTGGAATCTACAGCGGCTAAATTACTCCCCTCGATCAATGCAACTGTTAGTAACCATCCATCCCCTTGCGCTTTCACTCCATGATCACTCCCTATTGTTAGAGACACAAAAGAAAAAGGAAATCAAAGGCCGAGACACAAGAAACAAGACATGGCAACTCTTCTCATGGGCTGGGCAGAGTAGTTATTAAATGTAAAAATTACCTTTCTGTGCTCTGGCATGGACATAGCGTGAGATTAACTGTAGCACCCTTTCACCTTGAAGAACCAAAACAGCACACACAATCAATTCACCAATTGAATCAGGCAAGTCAAGCCCAACGAACTCGAGTCCTTGAATTGTACTAGGTCCAACTAGGCAGATATGGACTATTACATATAAGCTCATCAAAACTGTGGAAGCTATGGTAAAATTAGCCAAGTACTGGACTGCCAACTTCCAATCTGACTGAGGTTCAGCCTGCAATGATCCCAAAAGCTGTTCTTTGTTCAACCCGAGATCCTTTGGATCAACTGGCTTAATAGTCTGCTCCAGTAGAGTAGTGAAATGCTCAAAGCTTTCCCTTAAACCCTGTCGGGTTCCATTTTCTATAATACCTTTCATCATGGTGCTCTGCAAGAAGTTCGTTCTCCATGAAATCACCAAATGGGACGATTGTTCTCCAGATGGAAGCTCAGGCCCAGGAGTAATGCAGTACAGCACTTCGGTTTTGAAGGTGCTCCCGTACATAACATCGGGAGTGCTCACGACTGATAAAACAGCAAAAGTCTTCCCATCAGCTTTTATATATGTGTGCTCTTCGGTGGCTTTCACAGCTTTAATTAATTTGGTCGGAGCCCTGATGTACGAATAAATTCTTTGCAAGCTCTCACCACCATTCTCAAATTTCCAAGGTCCAAATTGTAGATCAGTAGATCCCTGCAACTCTGCTACTGACCTAGGAAAATTTGAATCAGGTGAGAAAAGCAGAGAGTTTAGTTCTTTCGGTGCAATCACATACAATTGGTCTAGAAGCACTCCTCCAGGTAAATTACTTGGAACTTCGCTCCCCTGATCTCTCGAGCACAGCGCTTCAACCGCTTCCTCAAAAGAAGATGACTCATCATCAGACTTGTTATCGACAATATCAGCACTCCAAATTTCAGGTATCTCTGTCAAATCAGTACCCCTACTGGATGTAGTAGAAGCAGTGTCAACATTTCTATTAAACATTTGAGTGATTCGACCTGCTAGGGATTTCTGTGCAGATGATTTCTCTTCCTTGGAAGACATATTATCATCTTGTCTCGGCGGAGAAGACGAGTTCGATGAACCACTAAAAGACCTAGAAAGATCATTACTAGCCATGTCTTCATGCTTCCTAAATGTCGGTGCAGGATCACCGTTAAAATTCAAATTGTTTAGGGAAAAATAGATACTCAAAAGTATTTCACCTACAACCAAAATTGAAACAAAAGTATATAGGTAAAGATTCAAGCAGACAGTATATAACCAATACCAATTGAAACATGTATTTCAAGACTGGAATCTTTGTACCCTAGATTCAAACTACTTAGATAAATACTTTTGTGTGGGGGGGGGGGGATGACCAAAAGTGGCATTTGTACAATGATCCTCATATAAAAAAAGGGTTTTTTTGGCAGATGCTGAGAAATGAAAGGTGCAAATAATAGAAAGCAAAAAAGAAAACATACCACAATCCTTGTTCTTCAACTTCTTGTTCTTAGGGTGAAGTGCATACCAAGCGGTGCCAAGAGATTTGTTATGAGCATCGAAAACCTGGGAAACGGGGACTTTAAGGTGCCCAACAAAATCATCATTGAAGTACTTATCCTCGTCCAAGACAGAGATTAGCAGCTCCTCATTCAAATCCTCCACCTTGAAACTAAATTCCTCACCCCAAATCGGATTCAATGTCTTCTTCACCACTTTGGTTTTGTACCTCTGTTTTCCAAGCTGAAGCTTCACGTAGGGATCACTGAACCCATTTATATCCATGGCGGGTATGTTTCTAGCTTCCATTACGCCCACGATAAGCTTCATTTTGGGATCTTTTTCCCTCTATAGGTTCCCTCAACCCAATCAAACTTTAGCCTTGATCGATAATATTTAATTTTATTAAGAAACAAAACCCACCCACCGACAGGCAATCAACACTGTATCTCAGTCATTGATAAAAACAAAAGAACACCCAAGAAAGAACAATGCCTAGGAATATTCCACTTCTTCCAAAGTAGCTATATTTCTTCAATGTCTGGGAGAAAGAAAGAAAGAAAGAAATACACGACTCTCCCAAGCTAAGATCGTTTGAAAATACACAAGGGCCGCTGCTAAATTGATATAAAAAGTCAATCAAACTCGATTACTTATCATTTATCTAGAACTAAAGCAGTTCCCAGTGTTATGTGCTAAATTAAGAGCTCAAACAGTATCAAGTTTCAAAATTGAAGAGGAAGATAAGATCAAAAACAGCAGCTACCGAGACACGTATATGTATGATAAGCTAAAGAATAAATTTGGGGACTTTTTTTCTTTCGTAAAGATTCGCAAATGACGAAAACGGGGAAGAAGAAGAAGAGAAATTATGCTTTGATCTTCGGCCTTGAGTCAATTGAAAGAAAAGGGAGAGAGCCTTTCAAGTTTTCAACGTTGGCAGCTTTTGTTTTTTGATTCGTTTAAACGTTGCCGTTGTGTCTGCGTTTGCGCGTTTCAGTTTTGACCTCTTCTTATGGGAAAATTATGATTCAGTCCCTGTATTTACATTTTATCTACCTATTTCTTTTATATCTTTATGGAAAGAATTTTATACTATCATTTTCATTTTATACTATCAAATATATTTTTAAAAAACAAATAAGAAAAAAATATTATTTTTTATTTGATTGACTCCTTCAACAAAATATTAAATAAGAACTAAACTACAATGGTATAATAAAAAAATTACCCCACAACGTTTGTAGAAATAGTCATTTTGTCCCATCTTTTTTTTAATCATTTTAAACCCAATATTTTATTTTTGAGTAAAATGCTCCAGGTTGAATGAAAATCGTTAGTTGACTAACAGTCAACGATTTCTATTGACGTGGAAGGTCCACATGTGATGCCATGTCATTAAAAAATTATTTTTAAATTATTTTTTAAATATATTTTTATAATTATATATATGTAATTAATTACAATTACACTTTGCCTTAAAAAATTTCTAATGTGACATCACATGTGGGTCTGTCACGTCAATAGAAAGTATTAATCGTTAGTCAATTAACGATTTTCATCTAACCATGGGGTATTTTACTCCAAAATAAAATATTAGGGTCTAAAATACTCAAAGAAAAAAAGAATAGGAGCAAAGTGACTATTTGTGCAAACGTTGGGGGTAATTTTGTTATTACGTCAATTAAAATATGGAGATGAATTCTTAACTTACATTTAGCAGGGGACTAATAATATAATTTGACCACTAATTCATCACCAATCTTAATAAAAAATAGGGTAAAGTATAGTAATGGTCACTGAACATTTCTGAAGCTTGCATTTAGGTCCCCCAACTTTTAAAACTTACAATACAGTCCCCCAACATTTATTCCGTTTGCAATATGGTCCCCTAACTTAAACTACTGTTAGAAAATTAGGGTAAATTATATAAACGGTCATTGAACTTTTCAGGCACTTGAATTTAGGTGTCCCAACTTTTAAAACTTGCAAAACAGTCCTCAATTTTATTCTAAACCCCAATTTCCAAAGTAATTCAATTTCATTCTAAACCATTGATTCTACTAAATCATAAATGATCACTGTATAAGAAAATTCAGGCGAATCATAAATGATCGCACTGTAAAGCACTGAAGGGTTAGGTACTCAAATCTGATAAAAAAATAGCATGCAAGAACATAGTGGTACTTAAATCATAATGCTCCAAATGAGTGTTCCGAATTTCATATAGTCAAAAGTTGAAGAAATGAGCAGAGTTTATGGGAAGTTGAAATACCGAATAGAGTGCTTACATTTTGCTATTCGGGATGTTTAATCAATACATATTGTTATTCAAAATTGATATAAACAGTTAAATAAACCTCAAATTTATATTGAAATAAATATTGTCAAATAGTAAATTCATGTTCAAAATTTCAAAACACCTTAATTTCATTATAAATCCTAAATTCCAAAATAATTCAATTACATTCTAAACCTTAAATTGAAGTATTTTAGAATTTGGGGTTTAAAATTTAATTGAATTATTTTAGAATTTGGGGTTTAAAATTTAATTGAATTATTTTGGAATTTAGGGTTTATAATGAAATTGAATTACTTTGGAAATTGGGGTTTAGAATGAAATTGAGGGTTGTTTTGTAAGTTTTAAAAGTTAGGAGACCTAAATTCAAGTGCTTGAAAAGTTCAATGACCGTTTATATTATTTACCCTAATTTTCTAACAGTAGTTTAAGTTGGGGGACCATATTGCAAACGGAATAAATGTTGGGGGACCATATTTTAAGTTTTAAAAGTTGGGGGACCTAAATGCAAGCTTCAGAAATGTTCAATGACCATTACTATACTTTACCCTAAAAAATATTGAATATGTGCACGAACCAAACGACCTCAGTGATAAAGGAATTGTTGTTTTTCTTTGAGGTTTCGAGTTCAAGCACTAGGAATATCAAAGGTGTGAGCGTATAATATCAAATGATTAAGAACTATCTTTGAACATATATTATCTTGCACTTACCCCAAATTAATAAAAAATATATATTAAATATGTGCTATCAACTAATAGATTAAAAATGAAAGTAAGAAACTGGTTGAGCTACCTAATAATCAAGTACCAATAACAGGATGGATTGAGGGAGTGGGTGGTACGGTTGTCTCACTAAAACTCTAAAATCAATATATATTTTATATTTTTTCTATGGATTTTTTATTAAAAGTTTATTTTCATTTCTTAAAATTTTATAAGTTTAAGTTTGTCTCTCAACTTAAAATCCTGACTCCGTCCCTTACCGATAATAAGATAATAATGTTTGTAATGGTAGGTTATGCAATTAAGCATCCAAAAGAAAAGAAAACGTGTAAAGAAATAATAAAATAGAAAATAACTTCAATGACTGAAAATACTTTATAATATACGATTTTAACCAATTTTTTTGGATTTACGAAAATAACCAACAAATTCGCAACTCAAACTCCAATTTCGCAACACAGTTTTCAAATTCGTAACTCAGTTTCGGAAATCGCAACGCGATTTTCCAAATTCGCAATGCAATTTTCAAATTCGCAACGTAATTTTCCAAATTCTCAATGCAATTTTTCAAATTCGCAACGCGATTTTCAAATTCGCAACGGTAATTACTGATATAGGTAAACAATACTATCGCAATGCAATTTTCAAATTCGCAACGCTAATTACCGATATAGGTAAACAGTACTATCGCAATACGATTTTCAAATTCGCAACGCTAATTACCGATATAGGTAAACAATACTATCGCAATGTAAACAGTACTATTGCAATGTAAACAGTGCTATCGCAATGCGATTTTCAAATTCACAACGCTAATTACCGATATAGGTAAACAGTACTATCGCAATATAAACAGTATTATCGCAACGCGATTTTCGAATTCGTAACGCGCTTTTCATATTTCTTTTTGCGATTTACATATTATCGTTGTGATTTACATATTCGCGTTGCGATTCATCTATTCGCGTTGCGAATTTAGAAAATCACGTTGCGATTTACCTATTCGCGTTGCGATTTTGGAACCTGTGTTGCGAAATTGGAGTTCGCGTTGCGAATTTATTGGTCATTTTCGTAAATCCAAAAAAAAGTTGGTTAAAATCGTATATTATAAGACATTTTCGGTCACTGAAATTATTTTCTTATAATTAAAAGGAAAGAAAGGTTGTTGCGTAGCATATTAATGAGTTATTTTGATGGTTTCATATATGTCAATTAAATAATTTAATTACTGTCATCGATTATGATTTCTACCATTTGTTTGCATTATTTCCTTTTTCTTCCCTATTTTAGATGTTATTTAATTTTTTA
Source organism: Hibiscus syriacus (assembly GCF_006381635.1). NCBI lineage: Eukaryota > Viridiplantae > Streptophyta > Magnoliopsida > Malvales > Malvaceae > Hibiscus > Hibiscus syriacus. Next base: position 750,801 of record NW_024062970.1, read on the forward strand.
TCTACTCTTACTTTAGATTATTTTTTTTATAGAAACAATTAATTTTATTTAAAATAAAAATATCTTAAATTACAATAAAGATTTACGATCACAATCGTAAATTATTATATTTGAGATATAGTTAATTGCATCACATGACCTTAAAGTATAACTCTCATTCTAAATTAGTCTCTAAACTTTTAAATCTTTCAATTTTATCCCTAAACTATGACTATCATTCTAAATTAGTCCTCAAACTTTTGAACATTTCAATCTCATCCCCGAACTATGATCTTATTTCTAATCTGGTCCTCAAACATTTTGAACATTCTGATTTCATCCCAAACTATGGGTATATACTAATCACATCCCTTGTTAATAAAATTGTTAGGCCATGTTATATTATTACATGTTTGAAAAATAAAATAAAATTTAGGTTAAATTATGGTTGAAACTGATTACATATTTGGATGTATTTGAGGATGAAATTGGAATATTCAAATTTTGGGGACCAATTTAGAAAGAGGGTCACAATTCAAGGATGAAATTAGAATGTTTAAAAGTTTAGGTATTAATTTAGAATGAGAGTCATATTTTGGGGATGGAATTGAAATATTCAAAAGTTTAAAAATCAATTTAAAATGAGAATTATAGTTTGGAGAAATATGATATAATTAACTTTTTGAGATATAATAAAATTAAAGGCATTTATCGGTATTAAATTTTGTTTGGGCTCAATACAGATGTTAGATCCGAATCTAATAAATTAATCTAAAAAATTTGACAATTTTGGCCCAATATAGTAGGCGGGCTAATTATTTAGCCCAATACTATACCCGATTTTTTGTTTTGAAAATTACGATATTTGTTATAGTGACTTTGAACTCGTCACGTGAATATGACAAATTCTAATAAAATATTTTTTTTTGGAACTTGTTACTCCGGCGTGACAAAATCTAATGAAAATTATATTTTTATTAGAATTCGTCACTTCATCGTGACGAGTTTAAATAAAAAATAATATTTGAATAAACTCGTCATGTGAGCGTGACGAATTTATCTTATATTATAACATTTACTGTAGATCCTAAATTAATTTTTAAAATTACCTAATAGGCTAATTTTTTACCCGCCTAACCTGTTGGACCAATTTTACCTTAAAAGCAAACAAGCTAAACCCAAATCCAAATAATTTGAAATCACCAGCCCGTTTTGGTCATATCCGGTCAAAACTCAACCTCTTCCCTGCACCTCTCGATCCACAATCTTTAAATCCTTCAACTGAACATTTCAAGTACACCTAGAATGATAATTTAACTCGAAATTAATAGATTTTGATTCGATCCAACTTGATCAAACGGTGTTTTTTTTATTAAAAATATTTGAGTCGGATCAGATTTTGAATTGGGTTTTATATAGGGAGGGGTCAGATTTAGGTAGAGGGTGAAAAATCTTCAAATTGACCCGACTCGAGGATAATAGTACAATTTTTATATATAAATTTATAGATAATTACTATGGTACCCTCTCTCTATATTTTTTTAATTAGGTCCTTATTTTTATTTTGGTTCGAATTTATACTCCAAAATTTCGTTTTAATCGGAATCCACGCGTCAAAAAGAATGCAATGTAAGTTAAAGGGTTAAAATGATTAAACTGATAAAGTTGAGGGTAAAAAATATGTTATTGTCATTTTATTATTAGTCATTTTATTATGACAGTGCTCTTAACGCCGTGCCCTGCAATTCATTACCTTGGCTTGCTTGTTTGAGGATCCATCAACCTCCGCAGGTACGAGGTGCTCATGACTCGGATCGGGCTGAACCGATATACGACATCACCGTCATTCATAATCGTCCAAGTTCGGCAACCAGATCGAGAAACAACCATGTCTGCATAAATTAATTCAACTCCAAATGTGAATGAAAATGAAGAACAAGGAACTCTAGATTTTAACGCACCCAATGCAGTGAACTACCCGTAACGGAGGAGTAACCGTTGACAACTTGACGTGACTCGACCTATGGACTTCGCTCTCTTTGCTTCTCTTCTTCGAGCTTCCATTGCATGGTGACGGCACCAGAGTAATCGTCGAAGCTGCCGTCAAGGTGATTTATTGTCATTTAGAGCCTAATTATCGAATTCGTATGTATAACCAAAATGCCTTTGTGTTGCTGCTCCAGGATGTTGGCATCGCCATACTGAACCAAATTACTTGATCCTTGTTTATAGGATTCCTCGTGACCCACACTCTACCTGCAAATGCCACAGCCTTGCATCGAGTCGGCATTGACGCTTTTGTAATGAGCGGAAACGGAGAGCTACTTTCCGAGTTCCATGTATCTTGAAGATGGTTTACATGATACATATGCTCAAACCAGCCTGCAATTTTCCCTGAACACAATATATTATCAATGATAAATATAAAACCAACATATCTATGAGTCAACTCTTGCAGAAAACGCAGCAAGAAGAAATGTTCTGTACCTACCAACCAGATCACAACTCTATTCGTCGCTAAGGGGTTCGCTTTGTGGTGTACAATTAAAGCCGTTTGTCTCCGCATTAGCGCTTCTCTAGCTTGTGCTGCAGCAAAGACTGCAGCAAATAAGCTATAATCATCATAGTAATGGCTTGAAAGTTTTCGAAATGTCTTTTGCATGACTTTGATCACAAACAATCGCATGAATTGAGGCATCAAATTGTTTGAAGTTACCAGTTAAAAATCCATGTTGGTCCATATGAGCTTCCTCCTTCCATGCCCTCCATCTATGAATCTACCGAAATAGTTATCGAAAAGTGAGCGAATGGTAGCAACATAGAACTGTTAGTGCCTTCTCCTTACTGTATAACAATCAAAAGACCAACCTTCACAATTGCAAGTGATTGCCATTACGAATACATAAAAAAATGTATATCTTATATATATATATATATATAAACACGCACACGAGATCAAACTAATAACCCATTTAGAAACTTGGACTCTTTAAAGGGTATTGAAAACCTCTAATGGGTCAAAGCCCATCCCGAGATAAGATCTTAAAGCTCCTTTGAGCTAAGCAACAAAGCCACGACTAGGGGGTGTGCAAAAATATTCGACCCGCTTGACCTGATCCGTCGACCCGAACCTTAAAAATCGAGTAATTTTTATGGTACCCGACCAGACATTTCCCGAGTCGGACCCCGATCACAAAATTGAGGTTTTCCGGATACTCGGGTTAGTTTATATATATATATATATAATCCAATTACTAAACCATTAACATGATAATTTGTATAAATATTGATATTATTTGTAATTGGATTAAATTTTGATAGTTTAGTAATTGGATTATGACTATCAAATATGATATTAATTTAATTGGATTAATTTGTAATTGAATTATAATTGGATTAAGTTTTGATAGTCTAGGTAATTAAAGTCTAGGTAATTAAATTATTTAAATGGGTTGTGATTATAATTTAATATCATAATTGAATTAAGTTTTGATAGTTTAGTAATTGGATGTCTATCATAATTCATATTTACCCTAGTTAGCTATGATTTTTTTGTTTTATTTATATTATGGATTATTAGATTTTGTATTTCGAACTTTTAAATTTTATGTTCGGATGTTGGAGTATGTAATTCAAAGTTTCAAACATTTAAATTTGTGTATTTTTTTAAATTAATAATTTGAAAATGAAAAAAAAACTCGGGTATCGAGTACCCGAATTACAGGTACCCGCAAAATTCGGATTTCCACAACATCCGAGTCGGGACACGAGCCGACAAATCAACTACCTGAAGACCTGGGTACCCGAATTTGAACACTCCTAGCCACGACACATGGCCTTCTCTTGAACAACTCCCCATACACCATTACTTGCAACTAGCTAGGTTTATTAGCACGATGGATATAAGAGCACAGACACCATCGTTTTCTTAAAAATTTTAAATTAATATATATTTTAGATTTTTTTATATTTTTAATTAATAATTTATTTTCATTCATAAAATTTAAGTTTATCTCTTCATAAAATTTAAGAAGTTCGTTCCTGACTTAATATCATATGTCGATCCCTATTTATTAGTACATGATGGACAACTGCTAACTAATATTCTAATTAGCACACCATTTTAGTTTACATTAATAATGATAATAGTATTATACCAATTAGTTATATTGTATTATCCAAAACTATAAAGACCAGAGATTAGAATAATGCATGGATGTGTCAACCACACCCACTCGAGGAACACACGACAAATTACTTAGATGGACCACCTTGAGATACCATTCCCATACCAAAACATGGATGCTGCCATGTCCAATAAAAATCAAGTTAAGATTATGTTCGTCAACTGGACGACAGGTACGGTGTGTCAATCAATCCAACCAATTCTGTTTTACATATACATGTGAACCCAATAATTGGACATGAGAAAATTCAACACCGAAGGTTGAACATTTCATTACATAAAATGACAATCTTGATAATTAAAACAAGACATATGTAGGGTCGGATGGATGTGATTGGTCGTCGACTATGCATACAGCACGTCGAAGTCTTTTTCTCTATTTAAGACACTAAACGTAGCAGCTTAATTAGGGCCACACTGAAGGACGCCCACACTCCCAATCTCTCTCTTAATTTGTCTGTTTCACTTGGAGCCTGTTGAAGACGCCATGGCAGAGGTACTCTATACGTATTAACTTCATGAACCCCAAATTATACGCATAATTTTGTATCTATACATACTAACTTAGGGTCATGTTTCATTTTCAAAATAACAGTGTAAAAAAGATTCATATTCATATTATATATATATATATAGCATTAATTCTCCTTTTATTTCATTTGCAATACTAAATATTAGCGTGTCCCGTAAATTAAGTAGATTCGTTGTTAATAATTAAGAAATATACTCACATATACTACCTTATAATCAGATAAATTATTACGGAAAACGAGTTTAATTTCGTATCGGATGATGATACATGGTACAATAACACCACCTTTTCTTTTTCTTCTTATTATCGCAATTATTGATGATAGCATTGTTGTAGACAACAACAATGGTGTTGAAAGTTGACCTCCACTGCGACCGCTGCTATAAGAAGGTCAAGAAAGTGCTCTGCAAATTCCCGGGCAAGTCCGATGGGTCTCTTCTCTTTTACTATTATTTTGATTTGTTCGTGTATATATTATATGCATGAGGAAAAAATACTTTTAATTATTACAATACACGATCAAATTAATAACATGAACCTATTCAGATCTATATAAAAATAAATCGAGATAAAATATAAGATATAATGTAAAAAAAATATTTTTGGTATTCAATAAAAGTAGTTTTTATTATTTTTTAGAAGTATTTTGACGCTCAAAGTTTCACTTGGATCAAATAAATCTGATTGGATATAAATAGTTAGTTGACTGATGGTTAACATTTGTTATTGATGCAACTAGGGATGTGCACGGGTCGGGTCGACAACCCGACCCGAAATAATAAAAAATATTATTTTTATTCAATAAAAACAGTGATTTAATTGAAAAAATAATATATAACGGGGTATTATTGTAATTATCCCCAAATATATAAGGTGACATGTGTATCCCTAGATGTGACGGGTATTATATGTCTAAAGTAATAATGTGACATATGTCATATCATTACTTATGTACACATGATCATATGTCTCATATCATCACTTATATACATATGACATGTGTTGTCTTATCACTTTAGATTTATAAGACTTGCTACGTAAATGATAAGTATCGACTATTAATTTACTAACTGTTGCTATTCATCTAAAAGTTATTTTACTCTAAAATAAATGGTTAAGAATTAAGTGTTTTAAAGAAAAATAAAGGATAAGTTTGCAAAACTGATCAAGTGTGGTGTAATGGTGTAATTGAACAGAAATAAGGGACCAGAAATATGATGACAAGGCAAATACAGTGACCATCACGGTGGTATCCTGGGATCCCGAGTGTATCAAAACCAAGATAAGGTACAAAGCTGGCAGTGCCATCAAAAGCATTGAGATTAAAAAGCCTGAAACCAAACCAAAGGATAAGCAACCCGAAACCAAAAAGCCCGAAACAAGTAAGATAGTGTGGATACTCTGCAAGGAATGCCACAAGTGGCATCCCGAAGGTCCATGCATCCAGAGCAAGTGCATTTCCTTCCCACTGACGACGTGCAATGAGAACTGTGGGAAGAAAATGTGTTGCAACTGGTGTGGAGGCAGTGGCTGCAAAGGCTGCTCCGGTCATGGATGGATCAGCTGGAATTGTAACGCTTGCACCGGCGTGGCTACGTGCAAAGGGTGCGGAAGCTCTTCTTGTGGCGGGTGCAACAGGTCTTGGTCATCGTGCAAAGGGTGCGGCAGCTCTTCTTGTGGAGGATGCAGCGGCGGCGGCGGCAACTGGTCTTGGTCATCGTGCAAAGGGTGCGGCAGCTCTTCTTGTGGAGGATGCAGCGGCGGCGGCGGCAACTGGTCTTGGTCATCGTGCAAAGGGTGCGGCAGCTCTTCTTGTGGAGGATGCAGTGGGGGCGGCAACTGGTCTTGGTCATCCTGCAAAGGGTGCGGCAGCATGTCGTGTGGTGGGGGCTGTAGGGGTGGCGGTGGATACGGATACTACAATAGCTGGAGTTGTTGTAAAGGGTGCGGCAGCAGTGCTTGCGGCGGATGCAACGGTCGCAATATATCGTCATCGTGTAAGCGGTGCGGTAACTTTTGGTGCAGCGGAACTTGTGGTGGATCATGTGGCTGTGGAAGGTGTGGCATCTGTGAGCAGAGAACGTCAAGTTGTGCAATCATGTGACGTTGAGACAAGTATAATCTATTCTACTGTCTGCCTGCCTGCCTGTCTACCTTGGCCTGTTAAGTCTGTTATTCCTTACTTTAAGTTTGGGTTTTTACAATGTTGACTTTTGATGTCTGAAAGCAGGGGAGGAGATTAATAAAATTGATTTAAGTTGCTTGAGTTTTGTCATTTGTGGTTGGTGTGGGGTCTGTCGCTTTTAAGGTGTATTTGATTCACGGAATGTAAGATTACTAGTGTGAATAAAAGATTATCAGATAATAGGATTACTGAGAATGTTATATTTTGTGTTTGGTTGGTTTAGCAGGAATGTAAGATCACCGTGTTTGGTTAAAGGAATAAAAGATTATTAGAATGTATATTTGATCAAATTGTCCTTATTATATATTTGTATAATATTACAAGTTGTAAAATATTTATATATTTTCTTTAAAAAATTAAATTCATAATATTTATATAATTTTTTTACAAAATTAAAAATATAAAAAAAGTTTAATGAAAGAGTAAAATTTTATTTTAACCCCTGAACTTCATATAAAATTTTAATTATAGACTTTTTTTGTAAATCTAAAATAATTTAAGGATAAATTTGTAATTTAACATTCGTATAATTTTTATTATTCAATGACAGAAGAATGATATTTTTGAAAATAAAAATAATTTGAAAATAAAAATAAAAATTTAAGGGCATTTTAGTCTAAAATGCCGGTAATGTTACAATACCTAAGGGAAGGGAGGTAATGACATTCCCGGTAATATACCCAAAAAATCCACTATTAGTAATAAAACATTACCGGGAATGACATTCCCGGCCAAACCAAACGGGGAATGTGGATTCCATTCCCGAAGAAATCCCACATTCCCCTATCCAAACGCCCCCTTATGTCTTTGCTTGGTCCTTTTAACTAATAAAACTTCATTTACTTGTTTTCCTATTAATGTCGATCTTCTTATTGACCTCTAATATAAGCCTTTAAGGTATTCTATGTGTTCAATTGTCATCATCTTTACCTAATAAACTATTATATAACAAAACATATATAAAAAAGAAAAATGATAACATTAATGTACAAAATTTTAATGTTAATAGGTTTCTTTCATAATTGTTTTTTTATTAAAATTACTGAATTTTATATAATTTGTATACATAAATAATCAATTATAAACAAAAACATCCTTAATATATCCTTCCTTGGGCACTAGGATAGAGATAACCCAAACATTAACCTCATAATATTTTCCCAATTGTTGTATGCATATGTGTTACATACTAATGCTCAATTCAGCACGAATCAAGCTATCTCGGTGGTTAAAAGATTGATTGTTATTTTTTAGGTTCAAACACTAGAAACTGTAGGATATTTAGACGTTTATTGTTAAATGGTTGAGGATCTTTAGAATATATACTAACACTTGTAAACACCGTATATTAATTAAAAAAATCAATTAAATGCCACATTTTTTTCTAGGTCCAGGACTCATTCATCAAAGTTAATATCAAAACTAAGGTCTAGTACTCTTCTAACCTGAACAACCCAAAATATGCCTAAACTAATTACAAATTCAAGTTAAAACCCGAATCCACTTTCAACTCTAAATAATTTTCAAACCTAAGTGAAAACATAAATAAGATTTAGAGGTATTCAGTCATAATTAGGGCTAATTTGGTATATTTGATTTTTAAAAATGTTGTAGAAATAAACTCTCAAAAGTATTGTATAAAAGTACAATTTAAAATTTAATTGTTTGAGATTTCTGTTAAAAAGTGAGTTAGAAAAAATATTATTATATACTAATGATATCAATTTAAACTATATTAAAAAGATAAAAAAATACAAATAAAAATAAAATTATAAAAAATATTTTATATAACTCACTATTAATATTTTAATATATAAACCATAAATTTTATTTATTTTTAAATAATTAAAATAAATTATTAGAAGTAGTACATTATTTTTAAGGATGTTAGTATTAAATTATTAAAATAAAATATAAATATATATTTGAACGGAATCCATGAATTAATAAAAGTAAAATTATAATTTACTTACAAACACAAAGTTAAAAATGACAAAGTTAGAAATCATAATTTTTAATGTTGGTTTGAAATCATTATTTCCATTGTCATTTTATTTCATTTTTTATCTGTTTAATATTAATTTTACGGTCAAAATAGATTTTTGTTTTATTTAAAAGTGATTTTAAAAAGCATTAATTGATTTCCAATAGGTAGGTAGCTAAAAGACAAGAGAGAGCATAGGATAAATGTCAACCTCATTCATGGTCAGTGACAACGCGTGGTTTCAGTGTTAAATAAAGGGTAAAGTATAGTAATGGTCACTGAACTTTTCTAAAACTTTCATTTAGGTCCCCTAACTTTTAAAACTTGCAACACAGTCCCCCAACATTTAGTCCGTTTGCAATATGATCCCCCAATAGTTACGTCGGGGATCATATTGCAAACAGACTAAATGTTGAGGGACCATATTACAAACTGACTAAATATTGGGGGATTGTATTACAAGTTTTAAAAGTTGGGGGACCTAAATGAAAGATTTAGAAAAGTTCAGTGACCATTACTATACTTTACCCTTTTATTAATTACATATGAAATACAATAAAATTATAAAAGTTGAATAGATTAATCACGTTAACCGATCATTTTGTCAAAATACAATTATTAGCTACTGAGAAATAAAATAAGATCAATGGTTAAAAATTCAACAAAAATAATAGATACAAATAAATATTAGTGTGTGAAAAATAAACATTAATACTAACATAAAAATATATACATCAATGAAACCAATATATACATAAAAATTTGATATTAAATAATAAATATAAATATCTTTTGTATCTTTAAGGATAGTTGCAATAATATCTCTATATTTTTTTAATTAAATATTTATTTTATTGATTAAAATTAGATAAGAAACAATTTGATGTAGATTTTATATTAAAAATTAGATCAGATTTGGAATCTCTTTAAACTTGAATTTTAATTAGTATTTCTCACGTATATAAGATATTGTAATTTATATCTTCAACATAAATATCAAACCATCAATGCTATCTAAATGAAATGAAATCAGAGTTCTAAAAATCTGTTCAACAAGCACCAGTGGTCTAGTGGTAGAATAGTACCTTACCATTGTACAGACCCGGGTTCGATTCCCGGCTGTTGCATTAACTGAAGTAGTGATGACTGCCGCGCTTCCAGTGAAGATAGGGTTCTTCACGATCGTCTGATTCAAGACGATGCAACAGCGCTTCTGAACTTCATATTCTTATTCTCTGTTGAAATATTTTTCTTTCTGCCATTTAGCTTGACTCACCCTTCTGGCTCACAGAAGCCTGCAAATGGAGTTTTAGGTTCTAATATTTTTACTGCAAAATGTTTTGATCGTCTTCGTGGTGTGGACAAGTGGAAATGGTCACGTTGATTGTTGGAGGACAAACAAAGACATTACCTGGATTCAATTACTCCATAAGTAATAAATGTATGTTCAACTCTCACCATTAATCTTAACATGAACAGGAGCCAAGCCTGAAACGATGGGAGAAAGAACAAAAAAGAAGGCAAAAAATAGAAGTTCAGAAGCGCTGGAGTGTCGTCTTGAATCAGACATCGTGAAGAACCCTATCTTCATTGGAAGCGCGGCAGTTCATCACTACTTCAGGAAGTGCACCAGCCGGGAATCGAACCCGGGTCTGTACCGTGGCAGGGTACTATTCTACCACTAGACCACTGGTGCTTGTTGAACGATTGCAGAGAACAAATATATATAACTTTTACTTGATACTTTCTTACATTATCACTCTCAATAAAATGTGTGCTTTTGGGGTACGAGTTCATTATTAAAATTGAATTATAAAAAATAAATAATATCAAACATTAACATAATAAGATACGATTAATGCTTAAAATTGAAACGTGTGGTTAATTTGACATATCGAGATGGTTCTTTTTTGGTCACTTTCGTGGGTGCATGCCCCCATCACTTACCCAGTGGTCCTTTCTGGCTTGATGAGAGTTAGCCATAAATGATCACACTTGTCACATAGGACACCTCTGCTTCTACTCACAAATTGGAGTAATTATTAACATATGATGAATCACATTTTAGCCCTTGAATTTGTCAAACTTTTTTATGTTACTACTTGAACATTTTTATCCATGTTGGTACCTAAACTTGTCTCATTTTCTCATATTAGTACCTAATATTTTTCGCTCCACGTTGATATTTGAACTTATTTATTTTTCCCATATCAATATATATATATATATATATATATATATATATATATATCCCTCTTGCAAAGTTCAGGCATTTTCATATGTTGAATGTTAGATGAAACGAGCTTTACAGCAGCCCCAAGAAGACCGTTACGTGGACGTTTGTTGTAATTCAAATGGATAGTTGTCGTGCTTGCGACCAAGACCGGTGCAGCTGATCGTAAACGTTACGAATCATCCATAAATTAATAAGTTGAGAATGATATTACCCAATAATCTTGGCCCTTGGTTTAAGTTTTGCTTTGCTGGGATTCCTCAGGTTGATGTCGACATTGCAACGCACATTAAGAGTCGACGATGATGGTCCCAATCGTAGGTAACGAATGCTGTGGTCAAATGCAACATCTGCCCTTGTAATTTCGATAGTTTGATTAACATTTAAGACTACACTCCTCGGCAGCACCTTACATGTCTAATTCAGCCAAAAGGGATGATATGTTCTGGCTTGCAGTATTGGTTCATTTCCATATAATTTAATTTTGTAAATAAATTTGGTTCACTTGCTATACGTGGAGACCGCCGATCGCCCAGGGTTGCTGCTGGATCTTGTAAAAATCATCTCCGACATCAACATCACGGTTGAGTCCGGGGAGTTCGACACTGAGGTGAGATGGTCAATTACTCTTTTTCTCTTCCATAGGTCGTCATCTTGCATAAGCCTAAAGATATTATCTTTCCCTCTCGAAATTCTACCTTCGAAACATAGGGGTTGTTGGCAAAGGCAAAGTTTCACGTTAGCTACAAGGGTAAAGCTATCAGCAGGCCCCTGCAGCAGGTAAACTGCAACTAACACATTGCACATTAAATTGCAGGTGTAGTATTAATCATATAGGTACGGTAGGGCATACGTCCTAATCACTTTCCGGGGCACCATTCGAATGAGTGTTTTAATCGCATGAAACTCGGCAGGTTCTTGCTAACAGTTTATGATATTTCTTGAGGCGTCCAACTACAGAGGAGGCTAGTTTACTAAAACAAACATTTTAATGGCACTGATAAACGAATGTATGGAGAAGAAGAAAAATCGGTAACCTAAGTGGAAACTCGATGATGACTGAGAGTCGTCCCATCCAACGGCGCGTCTCGCTTCTTGCTCTCGTTAGACATCATGACTTTCCGGCTCAATATGTTGTAGATCTCTTTAACGACGGTCTGAAATGCAGCCGCTACATTGGAGGAATCGAGTGCAGATGTCTCCATGAAAAATAAACCCTGCGCCTCTGCCAAGGCCTTTCCTTCGGATGTGGGTACTTTCTGGGCATCCTTGAGGTTCGACTTGTTGCCTACTAAAATGATGACTACATTCATGTCGGAGTGAGCTGTTCGAAATGACAAAGCACACAAATCAATCCTTAGCCATCATCGGCCAAGAACAACATATCCAATAATATAGTCAACAAAAGCATGAGTTCAGCATGGTTCTTACTTTGAAGTTCATTTAGCCATCTGCTAATGTCGTACACAAGATCTCCAACTGCACCTCGGTAATATGAAGATGTAACGGCCCTGAAGCGCTCTTGACCGGCCGTATCCTAGACCTGTGCCTTAACTTCCTTGCCATTTATATCCATCTTCCGGTTCTGAAACTCTACTCCTATGGTTGACTTCGAATTAGGACAGAATTCATTCCTAGCAAATCTTGCAAGTAAATTCGATTTCCCAACAGCTGAATCAACAACCAATACAATCTTGAACAGGTAATCCTCCGAAACAAACGTCAATTTCCAATCTTCACCAAGGAGCTATGCAATCATATCAACAACGAAAAGCTCTCGGCATTCAGTTTCTTCCCCGGGGGACTTGAGTTATCTCCTAAGAACCACCAGCGAAACGTGCAACTAAGATTGGAACGAAAAACATATCTCACCGAACAACCGCGACACGTTTATGGCACACCTAAGATTCCTAATCCTATATTCCACTCTTTCCCTTAACTAGTAAAACATCACATTGTTTTTGTATGCACATTAAAAGATAACAGATAACAAGTCACATTAGATAACAAAAACTACAGACGAGAATTGGAAACCAAGAAACGATAAGATTGTTTGAGGTCTATCATGAGCATCAAATCATCTGCAACTGGAATGTAAGATGCTTGAATGTATGACAATATGCATCAACAATGCACTAGACCTTACAAGATAAACATATGATAATTCAGTAGGGTTGCTCTTGGACATTACCGCTCGACCACGACGGAACATAGAACTTCGTATATAAACAAAGCCTCATACTTTCACTTCTAAATGTGAGAGATCTTTCAAAGGGTTAAAATTAAGGATTGAAAAACTTTTACTGCTATGTAAACAGCTCATAAAAATTCACTCAAACACTGAAACTCTGATTGCAAGAATTAGTGAACTCTGACCTGGAAATAAACCGTAAACCTAAGTAAATCAATTTCCTTTTAATGGACAAGGGAAAGGAAGTAGGGATCGTCGAAAGATCGAATCCGAGACCGGTGTCAACTGAAGATTTAATACCGAGTATATTGCTACTCCATCAATTTCTACAAAATATGCTCTTGATCATAAAGTGAGATCAAATCACAACACATCTAGACTCTAGTTTCGCATCAACGAGACGCCATTAGGAACTTAAATCACCAAGCAAACTGCAATTTAAATTTTATATTTTGTAATTGACTCAAAAAACTAGAAACCAAGTTAAATAAATAAAATAGTTTATGCATATAAGAAAAATAAATAAAATGATATTTTTTATAACAGTTAATTTTCTGATATCATATTGTAGTCTTGGATATCATATTTTAAACTACAATGCATCAAGTGATATATCCCATCTTTTAAAAATACCATATTATTCTAAAAAAAAATCATATATAATATAAATAAGCATGAGCTATCCTCAGCAGGGAGTGATGAGACTGCTAAATTGCTGACACCAAGATCAAATGTTCCCGACTTGGAGCATCTAAATCTGTTACCGGTAATACAAATTTATTTAGTGTTGCACTTTCAAGCTGAACAGTATGAAGCTGATCATACATTATACTCGAACTTCCTTCAATCTGCAATTAATGGTACTGTTAGGTTGAGTGGTTTGAATTCTTATCAAAATGAAGTGTGGGATACTGCTGAATCTTCAAATGTAAAATTTCAAAAGCACTTGAAGTTGGGGAATCAAAATGATTTAAGTGACTTGGACTCTATAAAGTATAAACACTTGCTCAAACTTTCTGCTGGTTAATGATTGTTTTGGCTCTGTAAACTAGAAACCAAGAAGATTTCACTGATCTGATTGAGTATTGGGTTAATAAATGAAATGATCTCATTTAACTTGTTGTAGAATTTTTGGGAGCTTGTACCTTTTGGGCTTTGTAGGCATATATTGCAGATTCTTGTTGTTTGTCATGAAATGGCAACATAATTACTGTACACTAGCGGTATTCAAGTGTTGTTACACCTTCTTGCCGAATTTGTAGATGCATCACGAGGGAGCTGGCAGTCTCGGATCATCCAGTTATGACCAAGGTTCAAGCTGGGAAGTGGAAGTGGGAAGCCATCCAAAAGTTTGCTCGATTGTAGTTGAGAATATAAACAAAAATGAGCAGATGCTTGTGGAGGCATGTACATGATACTGTTCCACCTGTTGACATGATTATTGGTCATTGTTCACTGTGATTTCATGGTGGGTTTGCTGCTTGGTGTATGCTGCTAAATATCTCACTGATTATAGTTGTTGTTTACTAAGTTAATGACTAAGGCAAAAAATAGAAGTTCAGAAGCGCTGGTGTGTCGTCTTGAATCAGACACCGTGAAGAACCCTATCTTCATTGGAAGCGCGGCAGTTCATCACTACTTCAGGAAGTGCACCAGCCGGGAATCGAACCCGGGTCTGTACCGTGGCAGGGTACTATTCTACCACTAGACCACTGGTGCTTGTTGAACGATTGCAGAGAACAAATATATATATAACTTTTATTTTGATACTTTCTTACATTATCACTCTCAATAAAATGTGCGCTTTTGAGGTACGAGTTCATTATTAAAATTGAATTATAAAAAATAAATAATATCAAACATTAACATAATAAGATACGATGAATCTTTAAAATTGAAACGTGTGGATAATTTGACATATCGAGATGGTTCTTTTATGGTCATTTTCATGGGTGCATACCCTCATCACCTACCCGGTGGTCCTTTCTCGCTTGCTGGAAGTTAGCTATAAATGATCACAATTGTCACATAGGACACCTCTGCTTCTACTCACAAATTGTAGTAATTATTAACATATGATGAATAACACTTTAGTCCTTGAGTTTGTCAAACTTTTTTATGTTACTACTTGAACATTTTTTATCCATGTTGGTACCTAAACTTGTCTCATTTTCTCATATTAGTACCTAATATTTTTCGCTCCACATTGGTATTTGAACTTATTTATTTTTCCCATATATGTATATATATTGTAACAATGTTAGAAGAGATGGCATGCCACTAAAATTGTACACTAAAGTATAAAAACACCATTGTTCGTTGAAGGTCACTAACATTAATATAGAATACATCAGACCGTTTCTTCTATCTTGATGTGTACGTAATGATGTAATAAAGAAATTGAAAGTTTTTTTTACAACTTTAGGACTAATGAGCAGATGTATAGAAACATCAAAGAACTTTCGTTGAAGAAGAATATTGAGAGAATACGGAATCGTTTTTGTACCAACATGTAAGAAATTAAAAAAAAATCAACTCACATTCGAAAGATGAATGATCAAAATACAAGCATACTCATAATTGAGCGACCATAATATAAATAAAAAGTAAATGCCTGTTTGAGATTTAATGACATAATGATTTGATTGTTACAATTGATTAATTATGTGACTTGATTGTAATGTTTTACAATAAAGTGACTGAATTATAAATTTAGTAATAGTATAGTGATCTTGTGATGGATTTACCCTTCATTTTAACTTTCAACGTTGGAGTTAATATGCAGACAGGGATGAGTAGGATCTGTAACCAATTCAATAAAGCAGAAGGAAGAAAAAGATAAAAGAGATAAAAAGGAGCAAAATCTATAACAATGGGGAGTTCTCTTTCTCTATCACAATCTCATTTACCTTCTCATGGCGGATAAAACGAGAGCCTTGAACCTTCTTCTCCTTTAACATTTCTTTCTCTTCAGTTTTGTTTGTTTGTTCTTTCTCATCTCTTCTGTTTCAATGGCTGTTTTGGCTATGGCTTCTGCTGCTGATTATGGTGCGTACTTTACAACCAACACTAAAAACAAGCATAAACTTCCTATCTTCGAACTCAAAAACCATTCTTGGCTTGTTGCCTCAGTCAACATTCTTGATAAAAGAAGGTACCTTTCTTCAATCTAATTCATTTCTGAATTTTGGTCTTGTTTTTTTCTCTTTGTTTTTGTATCTGCAGATTTCCTTGTCTGGGTTTTGAAATTGTTGTTTTGGGAATCCTTTAATATGAATTTCATGTTGCTTGAAGTGAAAAAAAATCAATGCATTAGTAAATCCAACTGGAATCAATCAGTTTTATGGAGAAAAAAAGCTGCAATTTAATGGTTTCGTTGCATCTTAAATTTGATAGATCTTCACTTTTAAATCATTACAGTGTTAGATTGTCATCTTCAATGGTGAGAATCATTCCAAGAGCAACACCATCAGCCACTGCTGTGGAGGTATGGAAGAACAAATTATATATTTGGTTGAATTTTAACAATGTTTTAGCTGCCTAAAGATCCATGGTTGTTGTGTGTTTGAAGAATGATGACACTGATACAGTTTCAACCCCCAAAGTTATAATCGACCAAGACTCGGATCCCGACGCCACCGTAATTGAAATAACCTTTGGCGATCGGCTTGGAGCTCTTCTGGATACTGTATAAATCACTTAATGTGTTTTTCATATGGATGTTTTGGATTTTCACCAAGAATTTGTTGTGCATGATCTAACTATTAGTGAATGAGTTGCAGATGAATGCCCTTAGAAATCTTGGGTTGAATGTTGCTAAAGCAAATGTCTACCTGGATTCATCTGGGACATAAGTTCGCCATCACTAAGGCGTAAGTTGCCTGCCTTTTAACTCGTCTTCGTCTCGTAAATAACTCGAATGTGAGCATGGAATGATGTGCAAGAGGTTATGCATTACCTAGTGCTATATATCTGTTGTTACAATAGCTATTTTCAATGTGACATTACTAATATAGTGTTGGTTCTTCTCTGTAGCACTACTGGAAGGAAAGTCGAAGACCCGGAACTGCTCGAGGCAATACGTTTGACGATTATAAACAACTTACTCGAGTATCATCCTGCAATCACCTCTTCCTTTTCCCTAATTCCTAATGAGAAATCTCCTAGTGAAACCCTGTTTGACATGTTACTTTGTGGTCCAGGAATCAAGTTCCCAGTTAGCAATGGGTGCGAATTTCGGTGTCGAGCCACCAAAAGAAAAGGTATATTCCTCTTGCAAAGTTGAGGCATTTTCATATGTTGAATGTTAGGTGAAACGAGCTTTACAGCAGCCCCAAGAAGACTGTTACGTCGACGTTTGTTGTAATTCAAATGGATAGTTGTCGTGCTTGCGACCAAGACCGGTGCAACTGATCGTAAACGTTACGAATCATCCATGAATTAATAAGCTGAGAATGATATTACCTAATAATCTTGGCCCGGTTTAAGTTTTGCTTTGCTGGGATTCCTCAGGTTTATGTCGACATTGCAACGCACATAAGAGTCGACGATGATGGTCCCAATCATACAATCGATCCAAGCCACCGTCTCAATGCTTTATATTTAAACTATAATATTACGACTCTACGATTTTTGAATCTAAAATCCACAGATTAAAAAATAAAATATGATCATATAAATAAAATTAAAAAAATAATCAGATAAAAAGAATAATAGATACAAACAAAGAACACTACCGATAATAAAAGATAAACACCATCGACACTATGATAAAATGCATATAAAGAGAACCAGCCCGAGGTCTAAAGGACAGATAGATTAATAAGGTAACCAAATAAATATTAATTGGTGAGGTGCACTAACGGAGCCATCCATAAGGTTTTTGGTGCAAGCAATGTCTCGAAGCTGCTCGCTCGCTTCCCCGTCACCCACCGCTGTGAAGCCGCCGTCACAATCTCCTACGAAGCTCAAGCCAGACTTCACGACCCCATTTATGGCTGTGTTTCTCACATCTTTTCTCCCCAACAGCAGGTTATTTTTCTTTTACCTGCACTTTGACCATGTTTGAACTAATTATCTTATCTTAGTTCGACCAAAGGCACCCGCTCCTAACATAAAATCCTACGTTCGTCTTATCTTGTGGAACAAGCAACCCATATGATTCTTACAAACCCTAATGCCATATGATTCTTACAAACCCTAATGATGGAAACCTTACTTGTTCTCAGCTCCAAGATGTTCAAAGCTGGTTTCACCATGATGATTCAATCATGGCATCAAATTTTAACCCGAACGTCTCCGATCAACCCAACGCAAGTTCTTACTGTGAGAATGGGTTAGCGGATCAGAACACTGTGGGGAATTATTATGACAACTCAATGGCTTCACCAGGGGAGGCTACTGATCATTCAATATCTTCTCTTTACATGCAAACCCTAAACCCTCGAACCCTAATGAATTAATGTCCAATCCATACAAACCCTGCCATTATTTTCTAGAATCATTTGTCTATGGACTTACAGATGACCTCAAACCTGAGGAAATTACTGTGGTGAATGAGTGGTGCAGGTTAATTTATTTACCGTGTCCAACGAAACTACTGATCGGGTAGCAATGGCTTGTTTAAGCATATTCATGGAACATTCATCCTAATGTTGCTTACTTATGAGCGAAGTGTAACAATAATAAATTAATTGTCACTGTAATTTATTATTTATTTTTGCTTATTTCATTAATGATTATTTGAAATTTTTATTGATATTATTTTTCATTTTCTTCTAATCATAAATGAATTAGTCGAATACTAATTTAATTATTAAAATATTAAAATATACTTAAACTAATGTAAATAAATCATAAAATTTATTACTTAGTTTTATTTTTGTCATTAAAATTTAATTTTTTTTAAATTTACGATTCTATTTTTTATTTGTTCTTATTTTCATCACTAATTTTTAAAAAAAAAATCATTTTACTCATTGAACTTTTGATTTGCACTTATTGTAATCAAAAGGTGACATGATAATCATGTGTGTTGGTGTGGATTATTTTCTATTGACATTAAATTCATTCGTTGTCTCATTCTGGCGCTACAATTATCAATCTCCAATATCTTTTATGATTACTCAAGATATCGACGAACTTACGTCATTATCTCCTATCACTCTGTTTATTTAAATTTTACCCAAATCACTTTAAAACTCAACCCCAACCCGATACTCATGAAATTCGAAACAACTTTGATCTGTAATATCTATCATCCGATCAATATAGAATCAAGATATACAACTCGCTTTCTCATTCTCCACCTCCCCCACTAAGGATGAGCAAGACTCGATTCGACTTGAAAAACCGATTTTTTCGACTCGGATCGACTTGAAAAAACTCTTCTCGAATTGAGTTTGAGTTGTAATTTGATAAACTCGACTTAACTCGAAAAAAATTCATGTTCAAATAAAGTTGTAAAATACAACTCGAATAACTCAAAATTTTTAATAATTATTAGATTGATTTTCAAGTTTGAATCAAAATTTGAGTCAAGTCCCTTAACTTTGTATGGTATATGTGAATCATATATGAAAAAAATATGAAAAAATATATATGTATTGTATATGGTTAAAAAATATCATTTAAATTGGAATCAAATAATGTCATAATATTGTAAATATTTATAATTAAATTTAAATAAGAACTCAAAAATTTGACTCGACTCGACTCAAATTTTATAAACTTGACTCAACTCAAAAAAATTTCAAGTCCACTCCGAATTATAAAATAGGCCTCGTCAACTCGAATAACTTGAATTTTTTTTACTCGACTATCGAACGCTCACCCCTATCTCCCACATATGAGATTTGGAAAAAAGATGTTTCTTCATCGAGAAATTGAAAATAATTTAAAAGTGTAGATTTTTCAAAAAAAAAAAAAAAATTTAAAATCATTTCATAAATTTTGAAATATTAATATCTATTCATGATGTTGCTAAACATCTAATGATAAAATGATCAAAATAAGAATAAATGAAGAGTGAGTAAATTATTTTTTAGAAAAAAATTTAATGATGAAAATAGATCGAAGTGAAAAAAATATGAATGATGAAATTTATAATATATAAAAAAATTATAAACAACCCCTATTTAATTTATAATTAATATTATTATAAAATCGCACTAATAAAGTGACATCCGTGATAAAGAAATTGTTGTTATTCCTGAGGACTCGGGTTCAAGCACCATAAATGTCAATAATGTTAAGAGTTATCTTCAATAAGATACTTCATTTTACTTTCCCCATATCATTTACTTTGATTAACTTGGGTAACTTGGGTAGCAGTAAAAGGTTGCAGTCTTTTCTTTAGTCCAAGTCTATCCATACTCTTTCTTCCCTCACCCTAAAATCTAAAGTCAAAGTTGTTTGCAAAAGGATTCGGTCTGAAGACACAAACTCCGAGTTGAATGAGTCAGTCATTTTGATCCCTCATTTGGAACCGGTCGTGTCTTGTAATATTTCCATCGGAACAGATACAATGGCCCATGCATGCTAACCAAGCCTTTGTCTTTGCTTAATTAATGTCTTTTAACAAATTGAGGCACCCATCTAATCCTACATGTAAGCTCATTAATCAGTTTCGTGAAATGCTTTTGAAAAGTGTGTCAACGATCGTGCTTACTGTTCGAGTCTTCCTTTGCTTATATCCATGCTGCTTCTAGGAAAGCCAGCGAAGGGCATATTTTCACATTTTACACCTCATTATCCTCATCCTTGAATTCTCATTTTCCTAATTCATTCCGTGTCCGAAGGATCCACATATACATTGATCTAAAGACCAGAGTTTGGGAACGTTAAAATCTTTCAAAAGAGGGAGCAAAGCCGACCAAGGAAACCTCAAAGTCCAAATTCCAACCCACATGCCAATTGACACCAATGTTTGATCCGGCGAACAGCTTAATTAAACAAGATTTAGTTGATTTTGTAGTTACGTGACGACGCTGCCTACTTGAAAAACTGAGGTCAACCTAGAGCCATGCGTTTCTGGTCCTTCAAGTTGTCATAAACACATATAAATACACCTACCTTACAAAGCTACAATCTAACCATCCTCAAGTTCAGGGCTAAATCGATCTTGATTACATTAAAATGAGCAATCTACGACATTTTCTTGCCACGGCGGCCGTGTTTTTTCTCGTATGCACTCACCCGTACGACGTTTCTGGTCGGGTTCTAGACAAAGGTTATCTTGATCTTGTGCTACAATCTGCCCAAAAGGGGGAACCTATCCCTCCTTCTGGTCCCAATGGCTGCACCCACATTCCTGGAGGAAATGGCCCGCCTTGCATCGGCGGACGGGCCTTTGCCGGCCATGTTTCATCTACGTCTAATGCGGCGGCATAATATCTGATGAATGCATAGATGTTTCAACTAGCAGACGACTACTACTTGATTGATTAGATGTTATAATGATATGATGATGGAACTAAATAATGGAAACATTCCCGATATTCTATAATAATTATTTGTTCTGTATAGATGTATAAAGTATTTCAGAAACACAAGATGGATTGTTAATGAAAATTCAAAGTTTTATACTTCGTTTCATAGTATTTGTAATCTGTTTCTTCTTCCTTTTTTCCGGGTTTGGTGTTGTGTGTGAGTAGAGAACTTAGCAGAAAAGGAAAACCATACGTATTGTGAATCAGTAAAGACGTAGAACAAAGCTGCATGCAGCTTGAGCTATACAGACCAGGTTAGAGAAACTTCGTTCCCAATGGAGGGGATGAAATTACCTATCACGTCCGTCTATTATGATTTCTATCCTTAATTAAAAAATAAGTGCCCAAACTATCTCGTTTTTATCAAATTAGTGCGTAAACTCTTTTTCGATTCATCTAAGTGTCTAACGTTACAAATGTTATCACTTTAGGTGTTCGGGCTGTAACTATTGTTAAATTAAAAAAAAATAAAGTTAAAATACTTAAAAATATTATTATATTTATAAAAAAACTCTAATTTTTCTAAAATTACAAAAAAGCCCCAAATCCCTAAAATCAACCCCAAATCCTTAACCTAAATCCCCAAATCACAACCACGATCGATGCCTCCGACGTTGTCAAAGCGGCTGACACCGCCTCCCTTTTTGACTGACATCGTCCTTACCGTCGTTTGCGTTGTCTGGTCACATAAATATCGTGATTATTTCCCCAAATTATCACACCGTCGATTGATGTAAATCACACAATCAATAACTGTTTGTTTCGTGGGTGGTCATCGGGTAGAGTCGCGATCAGGGGTAGGTTCAATCGATGGAAACGACGATGGTAAAGTGTGGCAATGGTGTGGGTATAGGGATTAAGGTTTTCAAATTTTAGGGTTTTTTTAAAGATTTTCGAAAATTTTGGGTTTTTTTTAAAAAATATAGTTTTAAGTTTTTTTATTTTAAATAAAATTTTCAAAATTAACTCAATGTTATTTCGACCCGAATACCTAAAATGATCATGTTTGTAAGGTTAGGCAATTGTTATTCTCAGCTGTGGAGGGGTTTATGCACCATTTGGGATGATGTTTGAAGCATGGTTTCAAATAGCAGAACGCAAACGTGATAGTGGCCGCTATTTCACAGTAGCGCCGTCGTTCGATACTGCTATTATCCGAAATACCAGTGTGAAGCGGAATCACACCGATAGCGGCCGATTGCGGCCGTAACTAAATGGGTAATGGCGGATCACGGTGATAGCGGGTCGTTATTCCTGTTATTTCCCATTATTTCCCGTTACACCAAATCAACTACTGAACCCCACACATATTTTCTAGGTTTTCAGAGGGAAAAGTAGAGCTTCGAAGAAAGAAAAAAAGAAGGAAAATGCCCAGACTCATACCTGTTTTTTTGGACAACAAAGAGAGGAAAACATGAAACAGGATGTTCCAATTGATTATTTTTCAACAAAGAAAGTGCAAGGGAAGCTTTCAACAACACATCTACAAGAAAAGAAATGAAGCTTTTTGATGAAAAGCACAAACGAAAAATAAACATGGGATACCAATTTTCTCTGCTTGTGCTGCTCTTTGCCTCCCTTCTCTCACACGCACAAGATAGAAGAAGAAGAGGCTTGGGTATTTAGTAATTTTTATTTTATTTATATTTTAGATTTGAAATATTTTTTTACTTTTAATTGTTTGGGTTTGGACCAAAAGAAATCTCATTAAATTAATAAGATTTGGGTTACCATGTTATGGGTTTTTTTGTTGGGTTTATTTTAGTTTTGTGAGTTTTAAATTTTAATATGTTTTTTGGTAAGTGAATAATAATAGATAATTTTATGGATTAATTTTTTTAAAATGATTATGGTTTATTTTAAGAGATTGAATGTTAAATTTAAATTTTATACACTTAAATTATTTTTATTATTTATTAATTTATGCAGTAAACTTATTGTTCTTCACTATCAGAAAAATGTTTATTATATTTTGTATTATATTATTGATAATAGAAGTACTGAATTGTTTTATATTTATAAAATTTAATTTTAATTTTATGTTTCTTGACTAATATTTTTAAGAAATTTATAAATAAATATAAGAATAATTAATGATTGTAAAAATTATGCTCATGTATTAATAAAAGTTTTTAGAAGTTCATAAGTGTTAGAAAATACTCTAAATATCATTAAAATTGTTTTTTTATAATTATAATTATAATTTATTATATTATGTAATAAGTTGTGTGAATTAAAAACTTTCACGGTCCGCGATACTCACAGTGACCGCGATAGCAACCGTTACGTCCGCGACCGTGATAAACGCGGCCGCGATCGCGATTTGAATCCCTGGTTTGAAATGGTATTGTATGGAATTTGGGTGACGGTTCAACAGTTGACTTCTGGAATGATTGTTGGCTCGGGGACTTAGTACCTTTGAGAGAGAACGGATGTGCGCCTGGTAGTGTTCCTCAGCCAGATGATACGATGGCATCCATGGTGGATCCGAGTAGGGAATGGAGGTGGAAGGAGTTTGAGGATTTGTTATCTCCTTCAGCTCGCCTTTGTATTGCAGCCATTCGACCACCTCTTCCTCCGAGAGGCGACGATGTACTGGGATGGAAATGGGAAGCTAATCGGAAGTTTACTACTAGGAGTGCTCTTGTGCAACTAGCTGTGAGACTTCCTTCTCCTTCGGTTTCATCGAATGCAAAGTTATGAAACTTAATTTCAACTTACAGAGGGCTTCCCAGAGTGAAAACGCTGTTGTGGATAATCTGTCGAGGGTGTTTGCCATCCAACGAGGAAAGAGCTCGAAGACATATCCCCTCGGATGCCAGTTGTACCATTTTCGGAGCTGCTGTGGAATCTATAACCCATATACTTAGGGAAAATCCTCTGGCGAAAGCAGCTTGGTCCACTATTATTAAACCTGCTCACTTTGAGGAATTTTTAAGCCTTAATCTGACGCAATGGATTGGAAAAAAACCTGAACAGTTCAAACTATTGTCCTCTTTTATCTCAAGATTGGGATCTTTCTTTGGTTCTGTGATTTGGTGCATACGGGTTAGACGCAATAAAACGTTGTCTGACAAAGAGTATGTGGGGAGGGAAACCATCCTTCAGCAAAGCAGCCGGTTAGTTCAAGAAACAGTGCAAGCCAACTCGATGAATCTACCACTGATGGGGAATCGAGTAATGGGTCGTAACCTTGCAACTGCTTGGTCTCCTCCTCCTCAGGGGTGGTTCAAACTTATCAATTCAGTTATAACCACTTGTGACTAACCACTTGTGACGGGTTATTCGGGATCGATTCGGTAAATAACTTCTGGACTTCTCTAAACCCATTGGTATTTGTTCCGTTACCGATACAGAGTTGAAGGGACTATATGAAAGGTTGTGTTTGGCTCGAAATCTTCAAATCCGAACGATTGAGGTGAAATTGGATAGTAGAACTAGTTAAGAGAGACTGGCATGTCAAGCTCAACTCGTTGTTGCAGCAGGGTGGCTGATGGTATGACGAAATTGCCTGGAAGAGCTCATTCGATACAACAACTTTTAATATGGTTCTAGTGGAGATAGCTAAAGACTATCAGGAGGATGCCTATACCACCAAGTTGTGGAGCGTCAGTCATCTTCTTGGCTGAGTTCCTTTCATTAGTAAAACAGCATAATTTAAACACTTATTTTCTAATTAAGCCTAAAAGGTATAATAATTTAACTCTACTATTAAATAGATCAATATACTCTCTACAGGGGTTGATGCCACTGACCCACTGTTGTTATTAGTGTGCCACATAGTGGGAATCGGTTTAAACCCATTCTTATATACTTATAATAATTGCAAGACTCTTTTTCATGTATAAAGATGACAATTTAACTCAAATATGGCGGGTTACGATTTGACCCGATTTGATAGGGTCATATCTTTTTATATAAAAAATTTAGGTTTGAGTTGAGTTGGGTCGTATTTTTTAGGGGTGGAATCGGATCGAGTTTAGGTGGAGAGTGAAAAAATTTCGATCCGACACGACTCGAGAATAATAATGTAATTTCCTTAAAATTATTATTATTATTTAATTAAGTCCTTATTTTATATCGGGTCGGATCAAGTTAGGTGAAAGATATAAATTTTGGATCGAATCGGATTCAGATGAATGATACATATTTTCGAGTCGGGCCAAATTGACAAAAAAACCCGATACTCCCGTTGCCATCTTTATCCATATATTCCAACAAGTGAATGTTAAACACATATATTGGGAGGGGAATCAGTGTGCGAATGCTCTTGCTAGACTTGGGACCGATTTTACACGTATTAAATTATTGAAGGTTTTAATCAATTGCGTAATCAAAAGAATCCTCGACAACTTCGATAGTCACGATAAGTTGTTGTGAATCGTTGCTTTTGTCCAAGTCTTTTCATGCTTAAGGACGTTTGTTTAGATTGTGGACTTAGATATTTTATGAATATAAGTTTTGATTTTTGCATATTCAAATATTAAAACTATTATTCGTTATAGATTCGAAACGAATGCAGATAGATACCATTGGATATTTGTTATTTACATCCAAATTAATTATACATATGTGGATTGAGATCATATATTCGACCCCGGATTACAACATAAAAAATAGTGTAACGCTCTGAATCCTGGGCTAATAGTTCGGATCAACCCGAGATCCATGTTTTGAGTAAAAGGACCTATTAAAATAGTTTGGGCCAAATTTAGTGATGGTGGGCTTGAGTTGGACCCAAGAGAAATAATGAAGGGTGATGAGTATCTTATGAATTAGGAAGTAGGAAGTAGGAAGTAGAGGGACTGAAAGTGTAGTTTACCCACAGTTCAAATAGAAAGCTGAAAACCCCTTCATTATTTATGTTTTACGTGAACCAAACCCCCTCAATCTCACCAAACACTCTTCTATTCCTCCATATTTTTTCTCTTCTTCTTTCTTTCTAAAGTGGATATTACAAGAGTTTCAAGCCTAATTTGGTTACACAAAGGTAAGATTATTAATCCTTAAAGCTTCTTTTTCAGCTTCATTTCACTAGTTTTAACCATAATGTCAAAAATGGATATTGGAAGGTTTAATAGAATTAATGGATTCTAGCTCATTTTGGGAAGATTTGAGTTATAAAGATTGTGTTTAGAGTGAAATTAACACTTAGTTGAGTTAGTAATCCCTTTTCTCACCTTTGTTTAGTGAAGGAAGTGGGAGAAAGCTCTAAAGCTAAAGGAAAAGAAAAGTTGACAATTGGTTGATTTGGGGAGAGTTCTAGCCATCAAGGAAGCAATATAACACATTTACAACTTCTTCATACCTTTAGTGAGTCATTAGAATTGCAACATTAGCTTAAGAGTTGAGTTTGAAGCATGCTAAGAATTACCATGGTAGATTTCATTTTTTTAGAGTTTTAACCATGTTTAAAGCTCTATTTATGATCCCTTGTAACTACATAAAACTTTAATAATGACTGGGGGCCTCAATAAGGTCTTTGGGTTAGAATAGGATTTTTTTTAGCTTATTTTGTGCACTCTGCAGCTTGGGTCTCGATATTGGAGGGTTAGTATCGAGACTGTTATTCTTTTTCTGGGCAAAATTATGATTTTCTAGGCAGCGGTATCGATGCCAATTTTGGGGTATCGATACTGGGGTCACGGTCTCGAGAGTCGAAACTCACCGATTTGGTATCGAGACCAAAAGTTCCAGTAAGCTTTTTAGTATCGATGCTCACATAGGGTATCGAGACCAGGTCAGATGTATCAATATTGAAGGGCCAATATCAATACCAACAGACTGTTTTGGGCAATTAACACTAATTTTAAGGGATTAGACTCGAGATACTCCAACACTTCAGTATATCATCAAATAAGACTACAAATGAGAACATTAATGATGTTTAACTACATTTAGAAACGAGATCAATTAAGGGACATAAAATTAGCCTTGATTGACGCTCGGGAAACGATTGGGACACCCAAGTTCCTTTAGCAAGATTATGACGTCGAAGTATAAAATCAGTCCGAATATATCCTTAGGTAGTGTGCGTAGCACTTTAAGCTGACTAGCTTGAGCACAAGGTCCTACACTCAAGGAGTGGGATAGTCAATGGTATTGAACGATGCAAGAATTTCGGGCACCATCCTCGGTAGACTAGAGGGGTGCATGAGCTCCGAGATGCAGAACCCTCAGTCGAACCATGATGTCTACCATAGAGTAGAGAGTGCAGTGTACGAGTATACTCATTATTGCATTATTATCAGTTAGCTTGAGCATGTCATGAACACTTTTAGTATGACTTAGTTGTTAGTGTGGCACTGGCTAATTAGCTCAGCGTTTGGAATTTGTTTTCATACGCAAGTTAGACTAGGAGCAATCAGAGGAATTTTTTGGCCAGCTGTGATTTAGATTAGACTAGTGCAGAGTACCTCTCGAGTTCGTCTCTAGAGGGCATGCATATTTGTAAACCTCGTTATTTTATATTCGATTCATAACTTATTTTAAAAGATGGTCTATATAATTTGAATCATTATTTTTGGGAGCTCTTGATTGTAAACTACTTTGATTTAAATTGTGGTCGAATATTTACAAATGATCATTTTCAGATTTGAAAATTTAAGAAAAATTTTGGTTAGCTACTTCGGTGGTTCTGTGTGGCTCTTCGATCGATCGTACTGGTTTAGGGTGTTACAAATAGAGTTAGGAGTCACCTATGTTATGTAAAATTAATAAGTTTTTACACTAATTTATACTCATTAAATTTAAAAAGATAAATGAATTAGATTTAATTAAAATTTATAACTCATAAATAAATATTTCTTTAACTAACAGTAGAATAATATTTTTTTAGGGATAAGGTCTAAGGTTTAAGGTTTAGGGTTTATCAGCTATTCTACTTAGTTAGCCTACTTTCTTTCCTTTCTTTATAAAAAAAATTATTTATGAGTTATAAATTTTAATTAAATCTGAGTCATTTATTTATTTAAATCTAATGACTATAAATTCGTGTATAACTTATTAGTTTTACATAATGTAAATGGATCCTAACTAGGGCTGAGCAAAACTTGACTTGACTTTAAAAATCATTTTTTTCTTATTCGAGTCAAGTTATTCGAGTCAACTCGAATTATCAATTCGATTTTCGAGTTCTAGTTGTAAAATCCTCAATACCGGGTTAGTGACTAAATTGTAAAGTCTCAGAATTTGGTGGTTAAAATAAAATGAATAAATAGTACAAAGATTTACATATAAATTATTGTGTAGGATGGAATTGAAAGGAAGAATGAATGAAAGGACAATAGAGTAATTGCAAGGAAAAATAATTAAAGAAGGGATAAGTATATATATATAAGGATACACGTGGGTGGAAAGGGAGAAAACACCCAAGACTTCCAGAGTTCTCTTCTTCTTCTTTCTTCCTTGTGCGTGTGAACAAAAGCAAAGGTAAGATTTCTGATTATTGAGTTTCTCGTTAAATTTAATATTGGGTTTTGATTATTAGATGATAACTAAGCTTAAGGAAAGCTTAAGTTATCTTAACATCAAAGGATGATTGAGTTAGGAGAGATTTAAGATTTGAAGTTCTTAAATGAAATCTTGGAATAGAGTTCATAACTAGAATTGAAAGTTAAATTTGACTTGTCATCAATCTAGTTAAGATATACGAAGTGTTAAAAGTGGAATTCAAACATGTTGATTTATTGATGTAATTCTTAAATTACATATGAAGGATAGAATTTGGAGGTTTAAGATAAAATAATTGAGTATAAATTGGTTTAAGGATGTGTACTATAGTTAAGAATGAAAAAGAGGATTAAACATGAAGGATTTAATCCAAAATGAATGAATTTTCAGGTTCAAAAAGAGGATTCTGGGCAAATTGCATCGATGCATATTCATAGTGCATCGATGCATCAAGGTTAAAACCCAGAAAGTGTTTGAAGGTGTATCGATGCACAGGTAGTGCATCGATGCACTCTTTTAAAATAAAAAGATCGAATGCAATTAGTGCATCGATGCATAAGGCATGCATCGATGTATCCCATTAATAATAAAACATCGAATGCATTTTATGCATCGATGCATACCTTCATTAAAAGAGGAAATTGACATTTATCTTAATCTAAAGAGTGAACCATTAAAGTATATTAGCTATAATAATGATATAGATCCATGTGTGATTATGTAGATACTAAAAGTAAGCTTATTCCGGAACGATCAAAGGATTAGAATCGAATCAAAGAAAACCTAAGGTGAGTGCATACTATATGTATAGAATAATGGAATAAGACTTGTGATAAGTCTAATTCCTATATTGATTTTTATAGTACAATAATTGTGAACATGCATACATGATAATTATTGTAATACATGCATAAGGCATATATATGTTCATGTGATTGGATAAATGATGTATATATATGAATAGATTCAAATACAAATGTAATATGATATGTGATATGAGAAATGACATGAGTTACATGATCACAAGAGAAATGACATGAGTTACATGATCACAAGAGAAATGACATGAGCTACATGATCACAAGAGAAATGACATGAGCTACATGATCACAAGAGAAATGACATGAGTACATGAACATATGGAATATAAGAATAATGCCCATAGTATACGATATGAGAGCTATAAGTGTAATTGGCAAGCCAAGAGTCGAGGGTATAATAGTCCTTCGGGATGTAGTGGTCCTACGGGACATATATGACAGTCTTTCGGGACGAATACTGAACTAAGGTTCGGTGCCCCATGAGGGAATTGATACGAGCTGTGGTGACAGCATTAGTGCACAACCTCTATGTACTCACATACCTCTATTCTCAATAATATACATGGCCAATTGAAACACAAAGTAAAGTGAAAGTGGTACAAGAAGGTAAGTTTTGTACATGCATGATATGATTATATATGTTATTGTGTAATAGATACATGCATATTGAAATGTCATAAAGGAAATGGTAAGAATGCATATTCATGAAGATATTGTTGCATATTCATTTGTTGCATCACTAAGTCTATGACTTAGCGTGTAAGTGATTTACACGTAGATACCAAGAAATAAGAAGATTCAGAATAGTAGTGGCACGAACAGCAACATTACTAAGAAATCAGATCAGAAGTAATTGACAAAGTAGGTATTTTGTTGTGTATAAAGTGTTGGTATGTAATAAGTGGTTAATTATGAATGCTCTGATCGATTTTGTATTAAGTGGTCTCTTTTATGTAAATTAAAATATTTTGTTTTAATGAAAATTTTAAATTCCCAGGATTTTTCTTTAAGAATTAAAGTTTGAAAAGTCAATGTGACATCTTGGACTTGTATTCAGGTCGAATATGAGTTAGGGGTGTTACACTAGTTGAGTTGAAATTTTGAAATTTTGAGTTACTTGAAAAAAATGACTATGTATTTTGATAGTTTTTCCATTAGTCCAATATTTAATTATTCCTTCAATTTACCTTCATTTCAAGTCTATTTTTAACAAAATTTGAAATGCATGCTCCTAACACATAGTAGAATATATATGTACTTTCGATTTCTCTTTTTGATAACAAATTTTTTATTTTTCAATTTAGTCCCTCATTTTTTTATAATTTCCTTATTTCTTCAATTTATCCTTTATTTTAAGTCATTTTTTTATCAAATTTGAACCACATGCTCATAGGGGTGGCAACGGGGTGGGGCGGGGCCGATTTTACATTACCCATTCCATCCCCAACACTTAAGGGTACGATTTTGGGGAATTCCCATTATATATTTTGGGTATTTTTTTATCCTCATACCCATCCCTTATGGATCCTTGCGGGTTTTGGTTACCCAAAAAATAAACAAACATTTTTGAAATCAATGCAACACCTAAATCTTGATAGATATATCAAATTGTCTCAAATTGGTCTCTATTTATAATAAGAAAGTTTCAAACATCAATATTCATATAACACCCAATGTCTTTGTACAATCTTAATCATTTTCAATCTCAACAAGTCAATGTATATTAAATGAGAAAATATCTAAACTTCAATTTTAGTTCCTTTGAGATGTAAAAGTGACAACACGTAATCTCACAATCTTATCATATATATTTTTTTTATTAAAATATATATTAAGGGTATATAAGTAAATGATTATAAATATATTTTTAAAATTTTGTAAAATATCAAGGATTCTTGCGGATGTTTTTCGGGGATCCTCACGGTTATTTACACGGGTACGATTCGGTTATCCCCACGGTTCAGATATAGCAATCTCGTCCCCATCCCCATTTGAGCTTCGGAGATAAAATTTCCCCCATCCTCATCCCTGCGGGTGAAGATTTCTATTATTCTCCATCCCTGTCAGTTCAGATCCCCACAATTTTTAGTTTTTCCCCACTCGATTGCCACCACTACATGCTCATATATCACTATATAATACCTATGTAACTTCAATTCTTTTTTTTTTTTGGTGCTAAAAATGGACTCTCTTTTTTATTTAGACCCTTGACATTGCATTTTACTCAATTTGATCTTTTGACTGCAATTGTTTGCAAATTCTTTCTTCCCATCAATTCCTTGACTATTTTATACTCTAGTCGGTATTTTACCCTAAAAATAAAGTAAAATATAATATTGTGAATATATTTTATAGTTTTAGATTGTATTTGTTATATTAAATAACATTATAATGTACCCACAATCAGTTAATCTAGTGAAATGAGGTACTAGATCTATTAAGCAAGGTTAGGGGTTTAAATCCTGGCAATTGCGAATGGAGTAAACTGGGTTGGGAGGGTCGTCATTGCCTCTGTAATACCCGATCTGGATTAGACGATCAATAAATCAGATACTGGCGGTTATAAAAAATAACATTATAATGTGAAAATAATATAAAATATATATATCTTATATGGTTAGATAAAGTCGAAAAATTAGAATCAATCATTACTATAATACTATAAATAAATATAAGAAAATCAACATAGAAACTCGAATAACTCGACTCGAAAAAATATCAAGTTAAGTTCGAGTTGTAAAGTACAATTCGTCAACTCAAATAACTCAAATTTTTTTGACTCGACTCAACTCTAATCGATCGAATGCTCACCTCTAAACCTAACCCTAAAAAATAAGTTTATTACAATAGGATTGGTTGATTCGGACATTTGATATATTATTTAAAATTTTAATTTTTGATTTTTTTGTGTGAATCCAAACATCTGATAGATAGAACTATTTAATTTGAAGTTGGGTAATGATACTCGAATCATTTAAAATAAAAAAAATGAATTTTAAATGAATTTATGAGTTAAAATTAAGATAATTCCAAAAACTAAAAAAAAAAAAGTATCCCCGCGTCCTACACATTATTAATATTCCTCCCTCCCTCTCCTCTCCTCTCCTCTCCTCTTTCTCCCTCCCAACGCCCCCCCCCCCCCCCCCCCCCCCCCCCCCCCAAAAAAAAAAAACGAACATAATAGTCCAAGGTCAAGCTGTTTGTAAAAGGTTTCGAAGGTATTCGGTCTAAGGACACTAACCCCATCTTGAAGCCGTCAGTCATTTGGAGTCCATTGACGAAGCTTCAGTGTCTCTTTCCTCATTTTCCCCAGAGATTCAAAGTTCTCGTTTGATTGAAAGCTTCATGGGCCATGCATCAAACTGCTTTAATTAAACATGATTTTTCTCATTTCATAGTCACGGCACGAGACGAGGCCTCCTGCATCCCTTTTTTTTAAAGAGAAATTACGACTAAAACAAGGATAATTCATTCAGTCTAAAGACGCCAAACCCCATGTTGAAGACTTGAGTCATTTGGAACGGGTCTCGTCTTCTATTCCCATTGTTGAAAGCTTCAAGCTTTAGTGACCCCGACTGAATTTTCATTTTCCCCAGCAAATCTCACGTAATCTGAAAGCTTGCCACAGGAAACATGTGACGCAAAATGCAGACATGTTCAAAGAATTAAGCCTGTAAGCATTTATGGAACAGATATCACGTGGCTCATTCAAACAAAATCTTCATCCAAACCCACTTTATGTGTGCTGTTTAAAGTCTTTGTTTCTTTAGATCAATATTGTTGCTTCTTGGAGAGTCTTTGTTTCTCATTTTATAGTCTCATCACGAGGCCACCCACACCCCATTTTTTACCTTTTAATCTTATGATTCAATTCGTAAAACCCATGGTTATTTTTTTTCTTCTAAGTCAAGGCCCACTTGTTGAAGTCATTCAAGTTGCCAGGGCTAGATCACATATAAATATGCCTAGCTTGCAGCCTAATTATCTTCAATTTTAGGACCAGATCGATCGTGGCTATCTAAAATATATTTTCTAGTTAGTTTTGTATCGTACACATTACAATGAAGATCCTACATCATTTCCTCGTCATAGCAGCTGTGATTTTTCTTGTCAGCAACCGCTTGGAAGACGTTTCCGGCCGGATTCTGAACAAAAACGATCTTATGTTGCAGGCTGTCCAAAAAGCCAAGGGAGTACCTACCCCTCCTTCTGGACACAATGGCTGCACCCACATTCCCGGCCGCAGAAGCCCGCCTTGCATCGGCCAAAGAGCCTTTGCAGGCCATGTTACGGCTCCTTCAGGGTTGCAACCAGTTCCAGTGGTTCCATTCCATGTGGCAGATTAGTCTCAAATGAGTCTCTCCTTTTGTTGCAGATAGCAAATGATTAGTTCTTTATGGATTTAGCTAGTGATAATAAGTTCATGAACATGAAATATGTCACACCCCAATTTAAAGGGTTAAATGTTATTAATTTAAAGTATTGAATTAAAGTAATAATAAGGAAAAATTTGGGGTGAAAGAGCATAATTTTACCATTTTTCTATATCGGAGAGTTTAAAACTACACCATTTCAGGAGAATTATGAAAATGGTAAGTTTTTTCTCTCTTCTTCCCCCTTTTCACTTTTATTTTTCTCTCTCTTCAAGAGAATTTCATTGATATTTCATCGTTGATCAGTCGTTCGTTGATGACACCGTCGACGCCAATATTTTCCTGACATTGAAAGGAGTCGACCGATGGTCGTGGTGTCGTCATCGCCGTCACCGTTGAAGAATGTGAGAAAAGTGAAGTTTGATCGTTTCTAAAGATTGTTTTTCATCGTTCTCCGCCGCTCATCGTCGCAAAAGGTAGCTTGCACGAGAATCCCAAGTTGACGAGCTACAGATCTGGAAAATTTGGTCGCCATCTGACCACCGGAGACGTCGTACGCGCCCCACGGGCGTGGACTTCGTCTGTAGCTTAGGGAGTTTCCAGAACCGATCTAGATCGGTCCAGACCACCTGAGCCGATCTAGACTGCCTGACCAAGCCGCCCAATCGAGCTGACCGAGACATCCGACCGAGTCGATCGAGCCACGATCGAGCTAATCGAGTCGCTTGACCAAGCCGATCAAGCTGTTGACTGAGCTGACCGGCGTTGACCGATTGTTGACCAGGCGTTGACTTTTTTTGGACAACCTATCATGATGTTTTTCGAAGTCCTAAGTCTGCTTTTGGGGTATATTTAGCCAAATTCGAACACAGTAAGTTGTTTTTCAGCATTTTATCTTCTGATTCGATTTGTTTTTCCAGTTTAAGATCTGTTTTTAATGTAATTTATATTGTTATGAATCTGATATATTATGGGATGTCGAAATCAAGTGTGAGGACGATCGAATGAAGTTTAATTGGTCAATCGATATATACAAAAATTGAGGTAATATTTTACTACCTCTTTGCATGCTTTATCGAACATGTTGATACTAGATAAATGCATGGATGTATATGATTGGTCTATTATGCATGTTTGGTTATGGATGGACTCGAACCGAATACGATTTAAGTGATAAATTGGTTAAGACTCGATTGAATTGCACAAAGGAATTGGAAGATTTATAAGAAATAAATTTAAGATTAGTGATTAATCGACAAAGGAATTAATCTTAGAAACCTTAAACTTTGAATATTATCATTAAATGTTTTGATGTCGAAAATGTTTGGAAAGGAAATTACAAAAATACCTTATGAAGTAAAAAGAAAATGGAATTGACCCGAATAGTGGAATTAACCTGATAATTCATTCTTGACCTGATAGAACTATAGATCCATCGACTGAACTCCTAACTTGTTTGGAAGACCTGTAAATCGATTGAAAGACCTGAAAATTGGTTCCTAATCCTCAAGATCAATAATTACTAAAATAACCCTAAAAAGTCATCCTTGATCTAATAGACTACTTATTCACTTGATAAATACTTGGTTTGTTCAGAAATATATTGATTACCGATTTTAATTCTCGATGCGGTAAAAGATTTAGAATTTCTGATTTTGAAAAAACCACCCGATGATTAAATTATTGGAAATAATATATATATGATCAAATCAAAGAAAATGATTTGAATAACTTTGTGCTTAGAAATGACAAAAATAACCTCAAATATTGATAACCAAAATACCCCTGAATTTTAAAAGGACCAGAATACCTTGAACTCTAAGATAACTGAAGCAATCTTGAGTACAAAAATGAGCCGACTACCCTCATGACCTAGAAATAAGTGAATGTTATTGGATAATTCTGGAAACACCGAGAAAACCTAAGTATTATATCGTCCCTAAAGGTTATGGAGTACGACTCAAGTATGTTTGTCATCTTGGAGACTGTTGCAATACATAAATAAAACAAATATCATCAGAATATGTACAGTTCCTCAAGATCCGTTCAAATATGGTTATGAAGATGATCAATTCGACTAGTGTTGTCAGTATTAAAGTGTGAATATTCTTGAAGTGCATCGATTTGAGTGGTTGACAAGTATCATAGTGTTGGTTTGTTCAGTTCGAGTTGACCTAATATCCTGATAAATCGACATGAATCTTGAATACCGTAAATCATCGTTTCACCCTTATTGGATTAAGTTGCTAAGAATCCATTAGAAATCAAAGTGTCCTAAATACTTTTCTGATACACCTGAAATCCTAAATGGTCCTGAAGCATCAATCTCTGAATGTATATTTAGATCCGTTAGCAATTAAACCCTTTTAATAGGGACCTTAATCCTGAAATCTGATCAATTTTGTGTAAGTTCATATTTTCTATTCCTGATAATTTCCAAGGGCCTTCGGAAAATATATGGATCCTCTAGTGTGTTCCCCATTGACAAAAATGTTTTCTCTGATTTATATAAAGTATAGTTTCTGATATCTAGTTTCTGGTTTCTGACACATGGTACAATTAGCTCATGATTTCTGATATTATTGTCTACTATCTGGTCTGTTTTATTGGGGTACTGTCTGGGTAGGTGTCTGGATACTCTGAGGTTCAGCTAGCTGGTAAATCCTTTATGTTCTAATAATTCATATTGGACACCTAGATCCTAGGGGTCTAGGGTAAGTCCTTATTAATGCTTGTTCTAGGGTACTGCATTTGGTGTACGGTTGGAGGAAAACTTTGTATTTTAAATAAAAACCCAACTTCTTATTTATGTTTTCTGATATTACTGGTTTTATCTAAAACTGTTTTATTGGGATATTGTCTGGGTAGGTGTCTGGAGTCTCTGAGGTTCAGCTAGCTGGGTAAATCCTTTCTGTTATGCTTTTTGAAGGAACACACTAGACGTCTGTTTCAATCTCTGAACCTGGTTTTCTGAATGTTTCCTCTGAGCTATAGCTACTTGTCTGTTACTTGAAGAAATATCAGTGGAACCTCAACTTATCATGAAAACATGTATATGCTTGAATCAATAAGAAAATATTTATGCTTGTTATTTATCTGCATGTCCTTCATCATCACCTAATATAGTTCTGTATTATTGAGCTTCCCAAAGCTCACTATGTTATTCACCATTTTAGGTAAAAAGATCAATCCAGTGCATATATAGACTTCAGTAATGGGAGTTCCTTCGGCTTTGCTTATAGAGTATGGTACAAGTGTAATTAGGGGGAATGTAGGTCACATTTGATTTTTATATTGTGTCTGAAACTTTTATGATGGGAGGTGTGAACGAATTCTGTTTTACGATTTGAAAGATTTCTACACTTGTATTTTTATATGTTTTAATAAAAAAAATTAAATTTTTCTGTTATTTTTATTGTGGGTCGCTCTAGTGGTCATAATGTGACACATCAGATCAGATCAAGTAACCCGTAATAGTCCGGGGATGTTACAAAATAAGTCTCCCAAATCCCGATTTGTGCTCTCTCTTTCTTATGATCGATATTAAATAAATTAGCATAATTTATGTTACGTTTCTCCTAGGTTAACTTTTGAGGTATGAGAGCTCTAATTTCTCTTAGGAATGTAAAAGACCATAGCCCAATCAATTAGACCATGAATCAGGTCCATTAACTGGGTCCACGAAACAAACTTATGAGCTGCTTATGAGTAGGAGTGAACAAAACTCGACTTTAAAAATGAAATTTGATTTGAAGTTAAAAAATAGATTTGATTGGAGTCGTAATTTTATAAAGAGTAAACCACAAAAATAGTCACTTTCATTTGAATTTTATGAAAAATTTTTCTCACTGAAGTCAAAAAACATAAGATTTGATCATTTTCATTTCGTTTTAATTAAGATATGGTCACCAAAGATTAATGAACGTTAAACTTTTAACGGTTTGCTGACATGGCACGATAAATATAACAACTTAAAATTACATCATTTTCACATAGATAATACATGGATTAAATTTTGGTCATTTTCTTTTCATATTTATAAACAATTGCTCATCAAATTAAAAAAAAGTGGCTGCTTACATTATTGTTTTATTAAGTTTTGATCATTTACATTGTCGATTTATTAAGTTGTGGTCACTTGGACGTTGAATGTCGTTATTTTGATGACGTAGCTCATTAGTAAAATGGTTTAAGTTTTATTTTTAACCCCTAAACTTTAGACAAATTACTGATTATGAGTCTTTTTATAAATTTAAATTAGTTTAGGGACAACATTTTAGTTTACCCATTTTTTAATATTTTTCTCCCCAAACCCTAATATTACTCATCTTCTCTCCGCTTCTTCATCAGACATCTATGCTACATTGCAATAGTCTTCTTGTTTCTAATTATTAGTTGTAATTATTTGAAGTCAAATTAGGTGGGTTCTTGTGTTCACTTGTGAGATGTTATTTTAAGTCATCAAACTAACGACATTAA
This sequence comes from Hibiscus syriacus, assembly GCF_006381635.1. Lineage (NCBI taxonomy): Eukaryota > Viridiplantae > Streptophyta > Magnoliopsida > Malvales > Malvaceae > Hibiscus > Hibiscus syriacus. Next base: position 789,705 of record NW_024062970.1, read on the forward strand.
ACATTCAAGTGGCCGAAACAAAATAAAACGGTAACATAAGTGACCAAAACTTAATCTACATATTATCTACTTGGAAATGATGTAATTTTAATTTTATATATTTATCGTGTCACATTAGCAAACCTTTAAAGATTTAACGGTTATTAACCTTCAGTTATCACATATTAATTAAAACGAAATAAAAGTGACCAGATCTTAATTAAAATGAAGTGAAAGTAACTAAATATATCTTATGTTTTTTAAATTCAGTAAGAAAAAACTTATAAAACTCAAAAGATCATTTTTATAATTTAGCTCAAACGAAAGCGATCATTTTTATAATTTAGCCTCTGTTTTGAAAACTGGATCGGACCCGGCCGGTTCAACCGGGAACCGTTGCTTAGTCCGGTTCAATCTAAATCGGTTGAACCGCTATTAGTGAACCGGCCAGAACCGCTGAACCGTTCGAACCGGACCGGCTAAAAACCAGAAAAAATCGGAAAAAAAAACCCGGGAAAAACCGGGATTTTTGTTTTTTTAAAAAAAAATTAAACCAAACAACGTCGTTTGTTAAACGAGCCAAGTCGAACTCGAGTATTGCTGAGCTCGACTCGAACTTAAAAACTTTAAAAAGTAAGCTCAACTCAACTCAAACTCACAAGCTAAAAATTATCAAGTTCAACTCAAACTCAAAACATAATATTGAAACTTGAACTCAAAAAGGCGAACTCAAAAAAAAATTAAAAGCTCGATTGAAGCCTAAAATTTGAGCTTGATTGAAGTGAAAGAATAGTTCACTCAATGCTCACCAAAAGGCTCCATGATTTTGAATGTCAAATTACCTCTATTATTTATAGAAGTTAGTTGTGATGCGCTTGTATGTTTCTTAGCAATGTGATATTGTTTTGTTCTCATATTTTTACTCTTTAGACTTTTGGAATTCTCTTCTATGTTTCTGGAATTGTTTTTAAAAAAAATTAAACCAAACAATAACATTTTGTTATGATTTTTTAACCCCAAATTTATTTTTTAATTATAATTATATAATTATATTTATTATTTAATATGTTTTACCTTAAATATTATGTTGTAGTTAATTTGAATCATTTTGTTTCACTTGATTTTATGGTTTTTAACTTATATATGTTATGACTTGCTTTGAATATGACTTGTGATATAAAAAATTATTTTTTATTATATATTTTTGATATTTTTATTTAATTTTTAAATAAGTATAACGTCGCAGTTCGACCGGATAACATGACCAATTTACTAACCGGTCCGGTTCTGAAAACCATGAATTTAGCTGCTGAAGCATACAATTTAGCTGCTGAAGCATACTGAGGTGAAAGAGCCTTGGCCACTTGCACGGTTAAGCAAGTTTGAAGTATGTGCCTACTGCCGACAGGACAACATTGATATTGTTTGATTGGGTGACAGCATCGGGGTAAATAAATAGATGGTCACAAGAAAGAAAAGGCATATACAATGACAGATCCAAGAAAAGGAAAAAAATTAGGGTAGGTACATAAAATTAAATTTTCGTGCCATTAAAAGTTAAATTTTGGCCATCATTGGAAAATTGAAATGGCAACACAGAAGAGAACAATTCCATGTGAACTGCTCATAGATTTTCATCATGGGGATAGCAATCCTTCACCACCATAGTAGGACACCAAGGCTCTGCTCTGCCAGCTGATGCATGAGTAATAACGAAAGAAAGAAAGAAGAAAAGAAAAGAGAGAGGCCAAGTTATGATAATCTACACATAAATCTGTGGTGGGGTTTGAACACATATATGCTAGTAGGATGGACAAATGGGCGATGGTGGCACAAAAGCATATTATTTAACACCAAATATGTGCACATCCAGGGCCCTACCCATGGCCACCATATCCATCCACCTTATGCTCTATATTCAATGCTTCCAACGATAATGCATCTCTCATAAATTCCCCATTCCCCATCCGGGAAAACTTGAGGGAAACAAAGAGAAATACCAGGCACCGATACATTGCTCGAATATCCAGCAAGAGCACAGCGATTATCATGAAAATGTATAAAAGGAAAACGGTATATGATATGTGATAACTTACACACGAAACCTAACTGTTGTTTCCATTGCATAAAGTTGAAGCTACAAGATTTTAGAGCGTATCATCCACAAGACTGTCCATTTTCACTATGTAGAAAACCGACAACTAGTAATCGGTCGATACAAACTATGCAAATAGAATTTGGGTCGCCTAAACAAAACACAAGGAGAATAACCCAAATCTAATTAATCCGAAACCCACATGCCAAGCAAGTATTCCACCCTTCAGAACAATTAAACAAGAGGGGAAACAACCCCAAAACCTACTCAAAATCATAGATCTAAATGTCAGTCTCTTGAGCCTCCCCTAATTTTTCTTCTTCTTTTTACTTGCTCGATCATTTCTCAACCACACTGTACAACCCATCAAAACACTCCCTATAAACAAGGGGGGAAAAAAGGAATTTTTTTTACCAAGGTATGATTTCCTCTACGAGTAATTAAATTTCCCTTGTCTAAGGACTAGATGATGAAGCATCTTGCCTTGGTTCTCTTAGATACCCAAGAAGTGTTTCCGCCTGCAAAATTAAGACGTGAGGCATATCGAATATTTGAACATATACATGCATGGATGCACTACAATACTCATCTACTCTAAGAAATGCACGGTTCTGATCATCCAAGCTAAGATACTTAACCAATCAAGCAATTCAATAAACTATAAACTGCACTGTCATTAGAGAATCAAAGTTTCAAGCTTAAACTATAGAGTAATTTATGAAGCTTTCAACTGCAATTACCTTATGCTTAGCCCTGACACTCCCAGTCTGAGAAAGCGCCACGAGAGGGGGTATCCCACCTTCCCTAACAAGCAAACCACGATTCCTAACGTTATCAGCACACAGCTGCAACAGTGTCCACACGGCGAACTCCTTCCCCTTGACGGAACCATCTTCGATCGCCTCCACAAGTGCTGCAATCCCAGCTTCTTCTACAATAGCTTCCCTTCCTTCCTTGATTCCCGCCAAGCTACTGAGAACAACCATTGCCTTCTCCGACATGCCAGTCCCTTGCTCACCCACCATCCCCACCAAAGGCCTAACTGCACCAGCACTCACAGCCCTCTCTTTGTTCTGCCTGGCTGAACAGAGCTTATAAAGAGTTGTCAGTGCATCTTTCTTGCCTCTGTTGGATCCGGTCATCAGAAGAGATACCAGCGGCGGGATCGCACCACATGCTCCGATCGAAGTCTTGTTTTCGTCAACCAAAGCTAAACTCAGAAGCGCGCACGCCGCGTTTTGCTTTGAAGTTTTGGTGCCTGTCTTGAGAACATACACTAATGATTTTATAGCTCCGGCATTTATGATTAGGGTTTTGTTAGCTTCGAAAAGAGACAGATTCAGTAACGCAGTCACGGCGTGCTCTTGAGTCCAAGGGTCGCTGTTTCGTAAGAGCGGAATCAGAGCAGGGACAGCGCCAGACTCTCCGATTAACGCACGGTTATCCACGCGGTTCTTCGCTAGTAACCTTAGCTTAGCAGCAGCCGACCGCTTCACCGCAACGGACGATGATTGTAAGCCGTCGATGCAGATCTTGACAGTCGGTTGAAGATCCTCCGGCGAGATACTTTCGATGATTTCCGTCGAGAAGTTCTCTCTCTGCAGAAACCCGTGACACGGTTCCGGTTCGACTTCGGCTCCACTGTTGCTCTCTTTCAAGATGTTTTCCGGCGACGGCAAGCTCGCAAGTCGCTGCAACTCACCGGAGATATCGCTGCTACAAGCGGAAAAATCACTGAATGCCTGAGAAATGTCCAAAAACTCCTCGTTTTCTGACTCGGACTTAACCGATTTAGCTTTGGAAACCAGTTCGCCGAGCCGCATGTCGATAACTGATTGAGATTCTCGGAGACAAAACCAGACCGTTCGGAACCGCACTGGTGAAAGAACAGCTGCTGTTATCGGCGCTTTGGTAGAAATTGGAGCGAACCGTACGCATGGAACGGCCGGCGTGTCTGTGGATTCTGGCGGCGGATGGTGAACCGGAGTATACAAGTTTCGACCCAGAGGAACCGGCTCGAATTGGAGTGAGAATCTTCCAACGAAACCATCTCTTTAGCAAACAAGAAACGAATTTTAAGCACTCAATAAATAACACCAGCTAATTCAGATAAAATACACTAGAAGCCACTGAACTTTAATTTTGGTCCCTCGGTTTAATTCCGGTTTTAATCTCCAGTCTTTAATTATATCATTATTTAGTCCAATTTGTTAATCCTATTAACTACTTGGATTAAATATTAGATAAAATACACTAGAGGACACTGAACTATGTAAAATTAATATTTCTGGCTAATAATTAAAAAAAATCATTAGATTTGGTCATTCATATCTATAATTTGGTAATTAATTAAAGTATACTCTACCCTGAAATTTTATATGATTTTAAAAAAAAAAATCCCATCCAACAAATTAAAATCAAGGAGCCAAAGAGTATTTTAAAGAACTAATTTCAAGGTTTAACCTCTAAATTAAGTATAATGATTAAATATCAACACAAGCATAATAAAGGGATCAATCAAAGTTTAACCCTCTCTCGTATATGCTCTGGGTGAAGTTACGGACGGTGAATAAGAAACCATCGACGGAATAATAAAAAGAAGGTGGTCTTGTCAGGTCATTTCCATTGGGTCCACTGTGTGTGAGGTTGATGGTTGTTTGTTTGAAAAGTCTACGGTGGTGATTAAAGTGGTGATATGGTGGTCACAGCCATGTGTATTTCGTCGCCTTTTAGGAAGTTCTTTATTTTAATGAATTCAATTCCTAAAATGTTTAACATTTCGAAAGCGCTATTCTAAAATTTTATTTTTTATCGAAAAATTATTGAGTGTTATTAAAATGTTTTTTCTATTAAAATTAGGTAGTGAAATTAATTTTCGATAAAAAATATATTAAGTAGCGTTTTATTGAAAATGTTTAAAATATTAATATTTTCGATAGCACATTTTCTTAATCGTATATTAAGGCGCAGTACAACAGAACTACCATGTCTCTTGCCAATGCCAATTAAAAAATTGGCTTAAATGCACCATGGGGGGCGTTTGGTTCATGAAATATAGATTACCTTTGGGAATAACATTACTGGAATGTAACATTACTATAGGAATATTGTATTACTTGTTTGGTTTGTTTAACAGTAATGTAAGATTATAGTGTTTGGTTGGAGGAATATAAGATTACTTAGATGCATATTTTAGCCAAATTATCCTTGTGATATATTTTTTAAAGTTAAACGTTTAATACTAATTTATATATTGAATGAAAATTCATAAAAATATTTTAATCGTTATATTATTTAACTTTTTAGCAGAAATTACATTTAATATATAATTAATAAATTATATATTAAATTTATATTTTTAAATAATGTTCATAATTATCATATTATTTATCTAAAATATAATATAATATTAAAAAATATTATGGTAGTAAATATTATTTTTAAATAATTATATTTTTACAATAATACTATTTTTTCATCCCATAAAATTATAAATAGTAAAATTAAAAATAGAAAATATTTTAAATTCTCAAAATTATTAATATTTTAGTAAATCAAACTCTTTGTATATTATTATTTTTATAGTTTTGAGTAAAGTATAAAAATAAAAATTTAGAAAGATATTATAAAAAGAATTTATTAGTCCAATATTATTTTTATCTAAAGTTGGGGAATGTAAGATTACCAAAGAATTTGAAGGTAAAGACATTCCATTTTAACCAAAAACGCTACTATTGGGAAAAGAGTATTCCAATGATGTAAGATTCGTAACCAAACGTGAGAATATAATTCAAAAAAAAAGCTCATTGGTAATGTAAGATTCTACGAACCAAACACACCTTAGGGCTGTTTGGATGGAGGATAAGATTTTTGGGGGATATTTTTTTAAATTTAATATTCTGTTTGAATTGCAATATTCCCACCAGTAATAAACTATTCCCAACAAAAATGTTATGGCCTTTTACCAGGAAATTAGTCCCATCCAAAGCTTATGTATTTATTTTTTATTCTTCGACTTGGACTAAAATGCCATTGAAACAAAAGACTTATTTCAAAAATACCCTTACCTTATTTCAAAATTTATAGTATTTTTATTTTCACAATTTGTTAAAATTTATTTTCCCAAACCAGCTATATTTTTCCTTGTTTGCTATCAAATTTGCTATTTTTAATTTTTATTATCACTTTTTAAATATTAATTAAAATTAAAAGAATATATATATTTACTCTTTTACTCCACTGATTTATCTTTTAAATTTTGTAAAAAATTATATAAATTTATAAATTTAAATTAATAAAAATATATAAATTGAAAAATATATAAGATTGATAAGGGGGACGAGCTTGATTTTGGGTTAGAAAAACAACATATAAGTTAGTTTTTGACTTGAAGATTCGTAACCCTCAGCGTCGTGAAACCTGCTCGATAATTTGCTTCAATGGCAGACAATCATCTTCTCTAACACTTTCTTTACTGTCTCCTTCTCCTTCCTTATCTAACAACGCTGTGGATGCTAACATCATGGCTGCCATTGCTATGCCGAGCTAGCAACAGCACCGACATGCCGGTGCTGAACATAACCGAAAGACCCGAGCTCAGAAAGATATTGGAAGACGCGGTCGATATGCTACGGCGCGAGGAACAAGAGCAAGTCCTTTTCCCTTTGGCTTCACCATTTCTTGTATTGCTCGTCCTCCGACTGGCTGTACCTCCACGATTCGTACGCTGGCTGGTGCACCGCTTCTCGCAAGCTCTGTTCATATTTCATAAACATAGTATGATTTTGGATTTTATTTGAGGGTATTTTTTATTATTTTTCTTTTTAATTGTTTTAATTTATTCGGGTAAATAAAATAAAATTTAAGAAGTGGCACGTCATGTTTTGATTGACCACTGAAGTTTTTTTTTACTGATTAACGTTTTAAGATAAATGATAGCGATTTAAAGTTTAAGGAAAAACATTTCAAAATATTTTAAAGAACTCGGTAGAAAATTATATTTTAGGGAGCAATGGTACATTTAAGCAAAATATTCTATATTCAATTAAAAAACTTAATAAAAATAAATATTTAAATTATACTTAAAATCGATAAAAACGTCTAAAGATTCAATGTTTTTAATGTTCTGATAGAATCGAATTCGATGCACAAATTTGATTTCCAAAATGGAAACAAATCCTCTAGAAATATGAAATTTGGGTTTAATTAAAATTTATTTATTTTATAAATTAAAGTATAATACGGAATATTAATAATAATAACGACATGATGATGTATCCTTCTTGTGGTGCTAAGCAAAGTGTGATACCATCATTACGCGTATTTGACGAATAAAGTTGCATTTTGCATAAATAGGGCTGGCCAATTATTTTATAATTAAAGTTAATTTTAAACATCGTGAAAGTTTTCAATATTTAATTATTATTTTTGCTCAATATTGATTTATTATTTATTTTAAATATTAATTCTATTGATACTATTAAAAGGTTGTATCGGTCATTACAATTCACCCTTTTTTAATTTGAGCGAAGAATCGATGTTAACGCCGATACAAGCATGAGTTGGTGGAGAATTCCAGCGAGAAGAGAAAATGAAGGTAGATAAAAATGAGTCGATGGAGATGAAAGAGGAGGAGAGAGAGAGAATCCCTTTTTTCACTCGTGTCTCATAGGTACTTTGCAATAACTCTAATTGATGGTTTCAAATATAGATAATTATGAATGCGTGGTTAACAGATTAAATAAGTCTAACTGTTAATTTTAAATTTGTGTAATTAGGGATGGCAACCCGAATCGAGGGTTCCGATCGGATTAGATTTTTATAAAAAAATCAGGTTCGGGTCGGAAGATGAAAAAATCCGACTCGACGACCGAAAAATATATAATTTTACCTTATATTTAGGTAATTACAATATTACCCTTATATATATTTTTTAAATAAGTTAATTTTTATTGAATAAAAATATATTTTTTTTATTATTCGGTTGGGTTGGGTCGGCTTTCTAAATCATATTTGGGGTCAGGTCGAGTGAAACCTTATTTCGTCGGGTCGAGTCGGGTCAGGTGGAGATCATTTCTTCTGGGTCGGGTGACAAAAACCCGACCAACCCACCCAATGCCATCCCTAGCTGTGTTAGATCGTGTGTATCTATCATTACTCTCATATTTATGTAATTGTATAGTTGATTTTTTTTTTGTTACCCTTTAGTTTTAAGATTTCGTATTGATTAATCTAGATCGACTCAGATCGCAAACTTAATTTTAATGGGTGAATCTCTAACGAAGATTTTTTACACAAATGCATAATTTTTCATTTACTTTTTTCAATATAACGAAGTTTAAATGTAATGCATATATCCAATTCGGAACACATAACTCTTAACCAAAACTAATTTAAAGATTAGAAAAAATTATATAAGATCAGCAGGACTTCCAAGGAAAGGGATCACAAATGAAGAACCCTTTCTTTCCTTTTAACAAATTACAGTCCTTCCCACAGGACGACAAATCACTATATGATGCAGTCAATTTGTGTAGTTATTCAAACAAGAGGAAAATATAAGAGGAAAAGAGAGATTACAGTAGACTAGAGTTCACTATAGGCAATCTCTAAGCTCAAGGGCTGCGATTTCTTTGACGACCTGAGCCTTATCAGCCTCAAACCGTTCATCCTCTGCATGACATCAAACAGGGAACTATGAATGAAGTGCTAAACCACACATTTCAAGGAAAAATAATGTTACCATGTGTGTTTTTTTTCTTTTCTCTTGTTGCACCTTTATTAGTCTTCAAATCCGCAAACAATCGTAGAAGCTTGCTTTTATTAGCAACAAGTATGCTAACGATGTCTGGAGGCTTATTCTGTTTTGCGGCAAACAACTGTAGAAACATAGATCAAAAGATGCAAGTAAGAAGAGGACATTGTGTGCAATTTAACGTATCAAATTATCGAGTTTGAACATCAGAGGAGAAGAAATTTAACATGGCACCTTGAAAACATGAAAAGCTTCTATTTGAATGCTCTTGCTTGATTCCTGCAATTAAGGGATCTATAGTTGGTGCTTCAAGTTTACTCCATATGATAACACCAAATTTAAAAACGTCATCGTTGGTCATTAACGTTTGAGTATTGAAAATCTCAAGTAATTGCATCTACCGAGATGATCATATTCATAGCTACATTTAAGATGGAGTTTATTACCAGCAAAAAAATAACATTAAACCATGATAAACGATGTCGGATAGACAAAACATGAAAGCAAGAAATTGGCAGAAGCGAAGTACCCTTAGAAGATTCATAAGAATCCTTAAGTTATCCCTTGAGCTCACAAATTTCGTCATGACGGCTGAATTTGAGCGGTCCAACAGAATATCTCCCAGCAACTATAACATAAAGAAAAAAAATGAAAAATAATAGAAAAGGTCTCCCTAGCAACTTAAAGTGGACCTGCAATTGCGACCGCACAAAAAAATAACATGATCTTCATACTACTAAGATTCTGACAGTTTAAAAGCAGAAATTCACTTGCATTGAGTTGCCAAAAAGTAAGCAACAGATTTTGACACCCATCAATTGACTAACTATAGATGTTTCAGACCCCAGGCAGGTAAGAGAATCTTTCCACTCCTCAAACATCCCATTTTCAGTTTTAAATTAGAAAATGAACCCATAACAAATACTGATGTGAATTCAAGCAAGCTTTTGTTTTGATTGAAAAAGAAATGCTAAAATAGTTGCCTTTTTTTGTAAGGGTCGAACCTTGATAGCTTGTCGTCTCGTAATGTAGTTGCTAGATTCCAGCAACTTTGAGTTATATTCTGCAAAAAACTGAAATAACAACGCACTTAATTTCATTGAGCTCTATGTATCTAACAAAAAACTGAAATAACAAACGCACTTAATTTCATTGAGCTCTAAGTATCTAACTGGTAAAAAATTTCAACACCACCATCACCAGCAAGGAGAAAAAAAAAGCACTATGAAGAACTCAACAGAATCTTAATGTAGTTGATCCTAGCATCATTGCAATGTATAACCATGTGAATAAAATATGTAGTCAAATATGAAAGAGCAAATAAAGTGATTCTAATGGAAGCACTTTTCAAGCTGACAATAATGGAGAGCGAAAATGTATTATGAACAGATGAGATTTTCTAAGTACCCTGCTCATATGTTAACATCAAAAGACCACGTTTTAATAGATGAAAGTAATTGAGGAGCAATACTTACCCAATCATAGTTCTTGGAAAGAAATTCAGCTACAGTGGACTTATGCCTTGTCAAGAGCTCCTATAAGAAAACAAAATGTGACATGGCATCAAAAGTCAGATGCACAATACAAAACCCTTAAAGAAAGAAAGGAAGGAAGATGAGGAAATTCATAGAGGATTACTCAACATCAAACAAAAACCTTGATTGATGTATTGAAATCAGAAAACATCTTCGTTTCATCAAAATAAAATAGAAAGGCAAACAAGCCCTACTTAAAAAATTACAACAAACAAAACAACAGGTGTTTTCTTAAACTAGATTTCAATAACAAACACAGAGTCAAAAGTGCAGTAGTAAGAGGCAGGAAGAAAATGGGAGAAAAACAAAATCATTAGAGTAGCAATACATAACCTTAAAAGTTGCAGCAGCATCAGCAGCAATGTCAAAATTTGGAAGTTGTATATAGTCAAAAAACTTCTTCATGTGCTCCGACTCCAAAACATACCTGTACTTCAAACAGAACATGTCAAATAGAGCTAATAACATATCTGAAAATCTTCAATTAATTTGAAACTTTTTACTGCAAATTTTAGGAGATAAAGTTCTCTTTCAAATTTAAAAGATATATTATAAAAGAAAAATCTTAAGGTAAATATTGGATTGTCTCGAGTGCAACCATGATGGGAAAATAGCTTATTAGAAAGAAGAATTAGAAAAAAATCGGATATTCATTTATTCACTTAAAGGAAGAGAAACCAAGTTATAAAGGAATAAATTAACTAGGTAGAATACTCTCACCTTGCAACAATCTGATGCCTTATGCACTCTCTCAACATTGCACCATAATGTAAAGCCATGTCTGTGTTCTCATAACTGAATAAACAACATTTAAGAATCAGAACCTGGTGATTAAATTATGGACACGCCATAAACCTCAATTTGGCAATCTAACCAAAGAGTTGCATAAACCAGAAATCATCCATAAATTAGGATTATAGCTCCATTGTAAACAGGGCAAATGCTTAGCACACATGTGAGTCGATCAATAAGAAGAAACCAGTAACAGAAGTGCTTCCACAATCTCTTTTGCTTATTCAAAAGAATAAAACAAAAACTGAAAACTAACAGTAACTATCATCTTAGCTCTAGCATTAAGTCATCCAAACTCCAACTAGATAACACAGATACAAAGATCCAGAAACAAATAAATTCAAATTGAAGACCAACCTATTAATAAGAAAGTAATAAATCTTGTAAGATTACCACTTACCCTGCAAATAAAATATCCAAAAGATCTAAGTTCGCCTCCAAGTAATCAGAAGCAATCAACCGCGAATGCACTGTTGCCTTTGCAAATTGGCAACAACTTGAGTGGCATCTTTCCTCGCCTGCAAAAGAACCCACTTGTCAATTATCATACAAGCAACAACAGGATAAACTTATAGGGCCGCAACAACTACTACTCTTGCAAAGGAAAATTCCACATCTAAACATTGTCTAGTAAGTCAACCCATTTACCTCCAAGTTCAATTTAGGAAGACAAGTGATCAAGAGCCGCAGCGTGTTCTCCCTGAAGAACTCTTCAGTCAGTTGCGCACAAGCTTCAGAGACTGGCTCAGATTCACTATTTCCATAGAGAATGGATTTCAACTCCCTTAAATTTTTAAATAATTCTTCCATCTGTATCAAAAGAACTAAGATCAAAATACGCGACTTTCGTTTAAATCAAATAACTCCTCAGGCACAACAAAAATCATACATATTTAATTCCAATTGCAACTAATCACATGCCGACGAATCCAGATCAAAGGTATATTTCAGTGACGAACCTTCTCTTCCCGCTTGGAATCATTGCCATCGGTGGTGCGGGATGCGTAGCCGAGGAGACCACGCGTTTGCCGCACAATATCGGCTGGAGTTCGCGGCTTTGATTTGAAAAGCCCCTTCATCCTGATAGACGGTGAATTATCCAAGTGGTTCGATGTAGAAGTAGAAGTGGTACCACGATCACGTTGTGCTGCCGGTTGCCTGAGCCTCTGTGCGACGGAGGCACTGCTCGTCGCACCGCTCGGCTTACTCACACAAATTCCTATCGTTTCACACCCAACAAAAAAAATTCCACAAAATTTTCACTAACCTTTTTTCTCCAGTTGTTTTGGAATATGTTTTAAAAATTGGTGTGAGTTTAGGTCGATTTGGCTTATTTTCCGAATTTTCCTGCGGTTTGATTGTTTCAATTGCTTTCTATTTATACCAAATATTTAATTAATTCGGATTAAGTTCGAGTATATAATAAGTTAGATCCGATATTATATCATATTAATATCAGGTCGTATCAATTTTCAAATCATGTCAAATATTAAATCATTTATTTTCGAGTTAGATCAATATCATAACAGTCTATTGTTTTCAAAACAATCTATTTACTACCCATTTTTTAGTTTTTGATGTTTGTTCTATTGGTTTTTTTATTGTGTTTTTTTGTTTTGAATGGTTGATTCGTAATTTTCATCTAGAATTGTTTCGATATCGAGTCTAGATTATTTTTTATTAAGGTTAATTAGTTTTGATTTAAATTTAATTCGATCTATGATAAAATAAATTAGACATTATGTTAGGTTAATATTGGGTTGATTATTTACCCATTTTCTTGTTTTTTTTATGTTTGTTCTATTTTTTTTTGTATTGGTTTTTTTTAATAATTGATTTGCAATTCTCATCTAGAGTTGTGTCAAGGAATGGACGTCTCACTTGTTAGTAGGGATGAGCACTCAATCCGAATTCGACGAGTTCTGACTTGACCCGATCATATCGGATTTTTTTAAAAAAATACGAGTTTGAGTTGGATTTTTTTTAAATTTGATATTCGGATTGAGTTCGAGTTTAGGGTGAAAAATATCCGACCCAACCCAACCCAACCAAAATAAATATAATTTTACCTTATATATTTAGGAATATTTATAATAATATCCCTCTATATATAATTTTTTTCAATTAAATCACTATTTTTATTGAATAAAAATAATTTTTATTATTATTTCGAGTCAGCTCATATCGGGTTTCTAAGTCATATATTCGGGTCGGATGAAACCTTATTTTAGTCGGGTCAGGTCGGGTGAGACTCCCTTGTTCTCGAATTGGATCGGGTGGATCAAAAATCCGACCCAACACGACCCATGCCCATCCCAACTTGTTAGGGTTAAGAATTTATAAGGTATGGATATATTATGTATTATTATCTATTTATACTAAAAATTTTCGTGATATTTTAACCATTGATATCTAGTAATGCATATATATATATACAACGTAATAAGTCGGATTCAAGATCTCTAAAAAAAAAACAGCAGCTTTTTCTACTACGATCCCTCTAAAATTTTTAAATACAAATGAATTACATATACAACAAGATGAGAGGGCAAAGGGAATTATCCTCTCACACCTCTTGGCATAGCTAATGACTTTGTTGCAACATCATTCTCACGTTGATATACAGCTTGTGATGAACCTATATACATATCATGCTTTCCATTGCACCTATCGGACTCCTCGGTTTGTCCCAAAAACAAAAGCTCCTGCGATCACAAAAAATGGACTAATTAATAACACCCACCAAAATTTGTTGCTCAAATTCGTTACGGAGCTAACGTGACAGAAGAAAGAAGGACCAATTTACCGAGCGTAGGCATTAATATCGATAAAATTACAGTGCCGACAATCTTGAGTGGTATTCCCGTCTTGACCATATTTGGAATGTCTATATGCCCCGTGGTGAATCCGACGACGTTCGATGGAGTTGCAGTCGGAAGCATGAAAGCGAACTGTGACCCGACTGCGCCAGGAATCATAAGGAGCAACGGATGGACATGCATGGTTTTGGCCATTTGAATCAGGAGTGGAAGCACGAGGGTCGCGGTCGCATCGTTCGACGTTATGAACTCGGTGATTACGGCGCAGATCGCACACACTGCGGGGGCAATAGCTAAATACGGAACCGCTTCGAGGAAATCTAGAGTTCCCGATAAGACATCGGCAAGTCCACTGGACTGGACGCCATCGGCTATAGCGAAACCGGCTCCTAACAACAAAATAATGTTCCATGGTAGCTTCTTGCATTCGTTCCAGTCCATCAATGCCTCTCCCTTTTGCTTCTTGTTCGGGATTACGAACAAAAGTGTAGCCATGAGAACCTACATGGTTAAGATTTGTATGGACTAAATCTTGAATTTAAGAATAGTAGAGGGATTAAACCCAAAGTTTATATCACACTGACTGTTCCATCGCCTGCACGGCCAGAGAATAGAGCTCCCCATCCCGGAATGTCTTCTGTTATGCTTCTGGTCATCCACAAAGCTACCATCATCTGCATATTTGGTCATTTTACCTTGGTTCGAAAAATTATTTCATACACTCGATTCGAAAACAATATTCAAAATAATGACTTATAGTTTAAATACATTATTAATGTACTAACCCCAAATACAGCTAAAACCATCTTCTCAGCAAAAGCCATCGGACCTGTTTATATCAAATAAAGAAGTCGAATTATCGTAATTTACGTTCGAGATCATTAAATTTATAGAGGAAAAGTCGTAAAATGTACCTAATTGGTCGAGTTCTCTCTTGAGGTGGGCTCGGTCCAAGTATGGGGCGAGGGCCTGGCTAGAGCCCCTTCGTAGATACAGCAGACAGAGAATCGCCCACAAGGCTATGAAAATCAATACGGCCAATGGGAAACCGAAGAAGAACCACGTGTTGTAACCTATGGGATCGGCATCCGGATAGGACCCCTTGTACATGGCCACCAATATCAAGGTGACACCCGTTCCGGTGAGCGTGCTCATCCCGCCGATGGGGGCTGCGTACGTGACGCCGAGGATGACAGCCCGACAAAAGTTTTGGATATGGTTTGATCGAGTAGAACTAATCGGGAGCCGCTGTAAAATCCCGGTGGCCACCGGCATCATCATGACGGCGCATGCCACGTTGTGCATCCACATGCTGACGAAGAATGTGGTGGCGCAAATGCCGAGTAGGAGCAGAGGCGGATTAACCGGTTCCCCGCAGAATCGTGATGTGATCTGCGTGACCCACGCGCAACCATTATTTGATGAGCCATGTTATCCATTCGTACAATAATTCACCCAGACCCCGACAACAACATTATTGGCATCACTGATGTAATTCGAATAAAAAATAATTTAAATATCGAATCGGGGAAAAAAAACTTACATTTAAGGCCAATCTTCGATGAATATTGTAACGTTCAACGGCGAGAACAAGTATGAAGCTACCCAGAACCAGGGTAATCACATCGTCCATATAAGAATGTGCAACACCATCTGCAGACGATATTCCGAAGAGAGGGAACAAGAACAGAGGCGCCATCGAGGTGATCGGCATCGGCACGGCCTCGGTGAGCCACCACGAAAACACCCAGGCTAGAACCGCCAGCATGTTCCGGCTAGTAACCGGGCCATCGAACTTGACAAAAAGACAGACGATGGCACACAATATTGGTCCTAACAGGACATAGAATGCTTTAAGTGTGACCAAGGATTTGAGAGAAAAGGGTGAGCTCGATGACGGTTCGACCGGACCGTCAACATGCAGGAGTGGGGTTCTGGGATCATCGGAATTTCGATCGCCGGCGGACATTTCGCCGGCCATATGGATATGAATCTAACAGTGGTGGAAAATGGAGGCTTAGACAAGGCTTGCTTTTAGATCTGAAACTTGGGAAGAGGATAACTGTGAGCAAATTTGCGTTTTCCATTCGTTTTATGTCTGGCACATGTACCTATTAGATATTGAGTAATAAATATTTTATATATTTTAATAATAATACAAATAAAATTATTTTATATACACCAACAACAAGCAGCGGGTGGATATGACCAATAAATCAAGCAATAATCATCAACCAAGCCACGTGGATACTTATATTCCACAAGTTACCTTAGCTTGTGAGCATGACATGCATAGTAAAGGGATTAAGATCATAATTTGACGTATCGTGTAAATGAAAATTCCCCAAGTAATTGGGAACATGCTGTGAATTTTCAATTGGCATAAAAATGATAAAAAGTCGGCCAAACATTTAGTTGATTCAAGAAAACAAATTGCTCTTTGCTTTTAACTCCATTATCAAATGATATAATAATTATGTTTGTTGAAAAATCAAACTATTTAAAGATTACTGACAAATCATAAATCACACTCGAGAGATGTGAAAAGTTATTTACGAACGTAAATCAGGTATCCAAATCTAATTCTTGATGGCCATGGAGGAGAGAAATCCAAAGATCCTTAGTAATCTTGCAGTCCCTAGGGACGTGGATAGAAGATTCCTCAGTGGCTCCGCAAACTTGACAGGAAGGGTCATCGGAGAGTCGGCGATGCCATCTACTCAGGTTGGTGAGGAGTTTATCTTTCATTGAAAGCCAAAGGAAGTACTCAATGCGCTCGGGAATATGGGATTTGCAAATTAAGCTCCACAGAGGGTCACAAGCGTTCCAATTTGGGGAGGAGAGGCTATGATTAGCCGATTTGATGGAAAAGGTCCCGTTTTTGCTAAGGTTCCAAAAGCAACGGTCACGACCCGACTGAGAATCCTGGTGGTGGATGTTTGCGGATATGGTTAAGAGCTTCAAGAGTAATGAGATGGGAGATGAGGGACCAGTTCCAGGAGCCATACGTGTCCACCACGTCATAAACCAGGAGACTATCATTGACCACATCTAAGTTAGTGCACCAATTAGACAGGGGAGCATGATGCGAGATCCAAATATCGTGCCAGAAACAAACGGTGCTGCCATCTCCTATAGACCAAGAGATGAAACTTGGAAAGCTCTCCCAAACCTACCGAGGGAACGCCAAAGGTGGGAACAATTAAGGCGAGAGATGGAGTTCGGGCACGGATCTAACATCTTGTATTTCTGGCGGAGAATGGTAATCCATAGCTGTCCGGGCAGGCAACTAAAGTGTAGCAAAGCTTCATGAAGAAATCCGAGTTTTGGGTGTGAACATTACGAAAGACCGAGCCCACCTCTAGAACGAGGTTGAGTGATGGTGTACCAACGAACAAGAGGGATGCCTTTGCTTTTGTCATTCGATCCCCAAATGAAGTTTCAGATAAGTTTACAAGTTTGCATGAAATAAGTCTGGATGGCAGAGAGGACAGCATTTGAAAGAGCGACCCTACCAGCTAAGGAGAGATGATTTGTCGACCATCCCTCGTACTTATTACGGATCTTGTCGAGGACGAAGCTAAAGAAATCACTAGTGATACGCTTATGAATAACCGCGGTCCCAAGGTAAGTACCCAGATTGGAGACTTGTTGGATTTCGAGGCAAGTACTAACAGTATGGGCCTGCTTAGGGTACGTGTTATCGGAGAAAAAAACTTGGGATTTGGCTTTGTTGACCTTATGGCCCGAGTAATGGCCAAAATCATCAAGGATTTTACTCAAGATTCTAGCCTGATCAGTGGTGGCACGAGCGAAAAGAATAAGATCATCAGCAAAAAGGAGATAGAAATCGGGAGGCCACCTCTAACGAGATAGAAAGGTTTCCACAAGCCATCATTAACAGCTTTCGAGATGCTATGATCAAGTCTTTCCATAGTGAGAACAAAAAGGTACGGAGAGAGAGGGTCACCTTGGCGAAAAGGAAAGGTAAGGGTCCCATTGATTTGGACTTGGAAAGAGGCGATAGTGATGCAGTTCATGATCAGGTGAGAGATGGCGGGGAAGAGGCCGATCTCTTTAAGGGTATCCGAAATAAATTTCCAACAGAGAAGATCGAAAACCTTCTCAAGGTCGATTTTGACAGCCATCCAACCTAATTTCCTTTTTTTTGGATTTCATGGAGTGCATGACTTCCTGATTGATAATCACGTTTTCAAAAATACTCCTACCAGAGATGAAACTGGTTTGGTTAGGAGCAATGAGGTTAGGAAGGATAGGTTTCAATCTCTGAACCACAATCTTGGTAATGAGTTTATAGACCACCAACAAAGGCTAATCGGCTAAAAATAGCTGAAGCTAGAAGGCCTAGAAGTTTTAGGAATAAGAATGAGGATGTTTTGTTGAGCTTAGGGTCGATGCCAGAGCCAGAGAAAACAGAATATATCATAGAGCAAATGGAAGGGCCCACTAAGTCCCAGTGATTTTGGAAGAAGTGGGTGTGGAGGCCATCAGCTCTAGGATATTTAAGAGGAGACGGAGAGAACCAGGCGGCCTTAATCTCAGAAGGGTCAGACAGGATGTCAAAAGAGAAGATATCAGGGGCAGGAATGGGGGGAAAGTAGCCAGAGGGAGGGAAGGTTCCAACAGGGTCATCTTCAATGAAGAAGAGTTTCTAGAAGAAGAAAATAGATAAATTGTAAATTATTTTTTTTTCAAAAAATAATAATAAAAAGTTTAAATATTTTTAATTTATTTATTAAACTTTTGCTTTAATTTTGTTTTTGTTTATTCCATCGTTAAATATTTATCGACGTTATACCTAGATATTTTTATTTTAAAAATCATGAAATTGTAACCCCTAGACCTGACATGAACGTTAGACTCAAACCTAAACAATCACATGTCCCATTCAGAGATTGTTACAGAAATAATCTCAAAACATTATTTATTTTTTGTATGAAAACTCCATGATTTCATATTCTCTTTGATTTCTTAATTGTTTAACATTTTTTCAAACCCTGAGGGTAGAGAAATATAGATTAAAGAAAATAAACTATATATATTGATTTCATATTGACTGGATTGGATGGTGGATATTGTATATTATAGTGATTTAGAGTTTCGTGATTTTTGAGATTTGAGTTGAATTCCATGGTGTGGTTTGAGACAATGAGGCGTGTTCATCGGTGTCTTCAGTGGTCGAAAAAAATACTGGAGAATGGTGATTTCAATGTCACGGGGATAAAATTATAAAGCTTTCATTTGTGGAAGAAAAACAAATACAAAAGCAATAAAATGACGTGGATGCCATGTCAAAAAATATTCAATCCATATAAGCACATGTGACTTTCATGTTACTCTTCCCTTTTTAATTTAATATCCGAGTGATTAAAACAAATTTAATGAGTAAATTGAAATATTTCAAATTTATTGAACAAAATAATAATGAAATAAAGTTTAAGTAATGAAATTTTGTAATTTATCCAATGAAAAAATGAGAAGCCTGTGAAAGGGAGACGCGTGTGGATTTCGTGGTGGATGAGATAGGCCAAACCGTGATTCTAATTTCTAATAATTCAGCTGCAACACGTAGACGTAGGGATTAAATAATAAGATAAATTACACGTTTAATATTTAAACTATTAATTTTAAATAGTTTTAATATCTAAATTTTTAATTTTTTTAAAATCGTACTAAAGTTTAATTTTTTCTTTATTTTAGTACTTCGTTCATTTTTTTATTAATCTGAGGTAAGTACAAGGTAATATTTATATACAAATAACTCTTAATTATTTGACATTGAACGCTCACACTTCTTCCATCTATGATACTCAAACCCGGTACATCAAGGAACAACAACGATTCCTTTATCACCGAGGTCGCTTGGTTTGTGCTCCGTTAAAAAATTAACGTTAAGTTTTAAAAAAACTGAAAGTTTAGGTATTAAAACAGACCAAAACCGATAGTTTAGGTACTAAACAAGTTAACTTTTTATCGGTGGGATATTAAAATGAAACAAAAACTAAACGTTAGGTATGATTTTAAAAAAATAAAAGTTTAGATACTAAAATATACTATACTAATACATAGTTTACCCAAAAAAATACTGGTTTTTTTATACCTGATTAGAAATGATCGGTTTTTTAAAAAATTATTTAAATTTGAATATAATAAAATTTTAAATTTAACAAAATCAAATTTAAATTTATTTGATAAATTCTTTTTGTTTATATCGGAGATAATTATATATATATATATATATATATATATATATATAACAGTTATATATCTATATATCATTAATTCAATTTTGATAAAAAAATACATGTAAAAATTGACATATAATCAAATAAAGTGTTTGAATTGTGAGATTAAATAAAAATTTGTTTTACTTCATGTTATTAATTTAAATGAATTATAACTTTATCCAATGACTTTTAATTTTTGGAACTTGTTTAAAATATTAAAATTTATATTAATTCAAATTGAATTAAATTAATTTTGATGTAATAATCGATAATTGATCTAGTAATCAATCAATCAAAATCGATAAATTTAGAGATCCAACTCTCAACTTAGAGATCCAACTCTCAACTTAGAGATCCAATGACATATAATCATCGATATAATAGTATCATTGCTCGTTTTTTCCTCTTAAATTTTTAAGCATGGACTCAAACGTTTGAGGTAATAGTTCGTAATCTAAGCATCATATGTATTATTTACTGTAAAGTTCACATAAAAAATAAAAATGATTGAGAAATAAAATTAGGCATCGTGACATACTCATGCGCACAAGTTATTGGCGTTCATCATCCTTCTTAAATTTCTCATGACGTTTACAACTTTATGTCAAATACAATACCGATGTTGGATATGGGGTGGTGGCCACATTGGACCCAAAGAGTCCATTGTTGCTTTGATCCCAGCCCCACATCTGAAATGATGTAGATTTTTTCCCTCTTGACAACATGTAAGCGTAAGTTTTTGAGAAAAAAGCCTAAGAATTTGTATATTCTCCTTCAACAAGGGCAAAAGCAACTGACAGAATGTTGCAATTACCATCTTAGACAACTTTCAATAGTAAAATTTTCTTGTATTTTCCATACAAGATTGTCTCATCAATTTGGACCACGGGCTTGCAGTATTTCACATCATTAATACACTGTGTGTATGTCTAGAAAAGTTGGTAGAATTGGTATCGATCACGAAGCACTCGATCATTACGGTATGCATGACAAGTTTTGAAATCGTCTATTGTCCATAATTAGTTTGTACACTATGTTAAACTAACTTGGTAGTTCGTTGTAAGATGAATCTCACTCACCGTGTAATTTTTTAATGATATTCTGCTTTGCCTTCTATGATTTCTTGTAGGAGACAATGTACCCATATTGAGATCGTATAGATGAAATCAACACCACAATAGCTATGTGGGAGCTTGCTTTGATTATGAGCATGATGGTATGGCAAATAATGTTGGAGTCCAAGTTGGGATGGTCTTGGTTTATCCCTCTAGTACAACATGTATGAGGACCTTTATATATCGTTAGTTCTCATATGTTGTTTTTCATCTTCCTCTTTGATACACGAACCATCCAGTTGCATCCGTTATTATATTAGACATAGTGGCAGACATACTTTTCGGTTGTGGATCAGTCGACTCTAGAGTGAACATAATTACGAATATTGTAATTCTTAATTGCAATCATCACTTCATCTTTGGATGAAAACTCCATTCTGATATATAAGTCACCGTCATTGACTGGTGAGTTAAATCCGTAGTCACCAACATTAGGCATATCCGAAAATTATAGCCCATACATTGCATTAAGGTTCGATTTGTACCATATTTGTGAGAACTTCATTTACATCATAATTGGATTCCATGTTGAATTGTAGTGATTTGGGCTCAACGAATAGTCCAGCCTCAATACTATCTGCACCTGGCACACGAAGATGTTTTTCTGGTAGATATGAGGATTCTTTTGTATACTGATATTTATGTCGAATAAGCTAATAGTTGAATGTCTTCCCCTTGAATTTGAAGGCATCGTATCATACGGGCCACAAACTGAATATTGTGTCGAATATATCTCCATATTGAGGTAGAAGAAGCTCGCAGTTAAATGCCCCTAGAACATGAAGACATCGTGTCAAATGGGTATTGAACAAATTGATGTATCGAAGGCATATCCATATTTAGGTCAAAAAAATTGGCAGATGAATGTCTTCCCCTTAAATTGGAAGGGATGTTGACATACAGATTGTTTGTGGAGTCACTTCGGTAGAGACTATAACTAGTTACTGATGAATGTCTCCCAAATAAACTTGATGGAATGGTACTAGGATGTAGATTTGCCATTAACGAGGTAAAATCATTACACATTACTTGAGTTGGGTTGTCAACTTGATCAGCTTGTTGAGCCAACCCATAGTTGGAGCATAATGACATACCACGAACTGCAGACACTTCAACAAATGTGGCATACATATATGTAACATCATTTGAATTTTGATTATAAGCATCAACCATTATAGCAACATCGTCATCATTGGATAGATTGAACGCTGTATAAGTTAATGGAAATAGTTCAATCGGAAATCTGTACTGAAATTATGACAATTTTCTATTACTTCCAACATGAACATTCCTTGAAATTTTTGTGATTAGCTTCTCAAGAGAGATGTTTCTCTTGAAGGATAAGGTGATATAATGATTTGATACGAAGACAACGTTGGTTTCATCTTCTTGAATTTCTCTATCATAGTAAACAATAGCTAAAATACACATCATTTTGAGAGTTTGAGAGTTTCAAAGATTGAGAGTTAGACGGTTTGAGAAGTTTGAGAGATGTAGTAGATAAAATTTTTAGTGTTGAGTCGTATATCAACAAAAACGAATAAATGTTTCTACTATACGATCACTCCCCTAATTAAATAAATAGTATACTAATTAAAAATATAAAATAATACTAAAAAAGTTAAAAATATATTCACAATAATTTAAATAATATAATTTAATATTATTATTATATCGACAAAATGTCTCGATATGTGATCTTCGTTCTATCATAACATCCCACCATCTATTTTACAATTGCAAAAAGTAATAAAAATAATTGGTATAATAAATTTTGATAAAATAATTGAATATTTAAAAAATCAATAATTAAATATTAAATAAATATAATATAATAAAAGAAATAATTTTACCTTCTAAAAATTATGACAAAATATATTTAGTTTGATAAAAGAAAAAATGTAAAAATAATTTTGGTAGGGTTTCATATTCGGATTCAGGGGATAGAGGAGGGGTGATTGAGCGGGATTTAAGGCTAATAGACAGGTAATAATAGAAAAGTAATAATGAAAGACGTGACACTTGTAATACGTCTTCCATGAGTTCGAATTTTCCACGAAGACGCATCTCCATTAATACGTCTTCTCATAGTGGTATCATCTCAGACAAAACCCACCAAAGACGCGATTCTTGATATTCTTTCAGTCAGAAAGGATATTATATTAGTAAAATTTGAAGAATCGGGGCATGAATAGTAATATTATAATATTAAGATGATTTTTGAGTAAAAACGTCCAATAAAACAACATCTTATTTATTCGTAAGGTAAGGGATAAGAGTTCGACGCGTGTTCACACATAAAGCAGATTACCCATTGTTGTCATTACCTTCTTCAACCACTTGCCCAACCTCTGTCGCCCCACTCTATTCGCTTCTTGACATTATCGATTCTCTTTTTCCCCCTCAAACAAACCCCAAAAATCCCAAAGAAAACACCTCTAAACCCTAAACCTATCAATCGACTAAGCTTCACATGGATGTAATCACCGATATCTTCAATCGTCTACCGGTTAAGTCCCTGGTGCGTTTCAAGACCTTGTCAAAGTCATGCTGCTCTCTAATCGACGACCCTGATTTCATCAAGGATCATCTGAGCCGTTCCATCAAGACCAGATCCAATCTCAACATCATCCTCAGAGGTTTGCATCTCTATTCCGTGGAATTCGATTCCCTGGATAACGCCGTTCCACTCGATTACCCTTTGAGTAGCGGAGCTAGGACTGAAGTGTTTGGGTCGTGTAACGGAATCCTCGCATTCCGTCTCAGCGATAAAAATCTCGCCTTCTATAATCCGTCCACGCGGCAGTTCCGTCGACTGCCCGTTTCGGAAATCGATCCTCCGTCAGGTGAATCGTGTAAATCTGGGTATATTTTTTATGGGTTCGGACTGGATGTTAAAACTAACGATTACAAGGTCGTGAGAATGGCGACGTTCAATAAAACTGACGATGAAGAGAACGAAAGTTACTATTTCGATTACGAGGTCAAGGTTTATAGTTTAAAGAAGGACTGTTGGAGGAAAATCACTAAGCTTCCTTTTTATCTTCGGTTTATGTTCCAATTTTTCTACCATCTCTTGCATAGACGAGGCTATGGTGTGCTGGCCGGTGGGGTTTTACATTGGGTGATGCCTCCGAGGATCGAATTCGGAATGAGGAATACGATTGTGGGTTTCGATCTCGGAACCGAAGAGTTCATCGAAGTGCCTCAACCTGATTGTGTTGATAAGAGCTATCTGTTGGATGTGGGTGTCTTGGAGGGACACCTATGTGCTGTTTGTAATTATGACCAAGAGAAGATTGATGTTTGGGTTATGAAGGAATATGGGGTGAAAGAATCTTGGACTCTGTTGCTTTCTGTTCAAAGAAGTAGAACCATTAACACCCTAGCGTTTCTAAAACCATTAGCTTATTCCAAGGATCTTGATAAGGTTCTGTTCGAGATTAATAGCCGAAAGTTTGTCTGGTTTGATCTACAAAAGAAGAAGATGCGGAGTGTGAAGATCGGTGGTAGTCCGGGTAGATTTGGTGCTGAGGTTTATATAGGAAGCCTCATTCAAATCGATGACCCGAAAAGAATGCAAATGGAGAAGCGAAATGAACTAGAGAAACTGATGGACGAAAGTTGTAAGAAGAGGTAAAAAACTGGTGGAACTCCAACTTGTTTGAAGCACTTCTTAAGATTGTCTTTTGTAACCAATCCCTTAGTTCACTTGACACATTTTCTGTTTGAGTAACTTGGAAAATATGGATTCGAGTGCATTGAACCATTCAATGTCCTCTGAGGTAATGCCTAATAAAGGTTCTGTGTTTTTTGCAGGGATGATTTCCTTTCAAAAGGATTCAAATTGGTCTTATAATCAAAATGAAGAAAATATACAGTATGAGCAAAGTTAAATGGCGTCTTATCTGTGAAGGTAACCAGCTCAGTTTGCTTCATTTAATGTTTTCATTGAGGATGAGTTTTATATGTTCAATTTTATCTCATCTATTGATCGACTAATCTAGATCGGGTATTGTAGAGGTGATGGTGACCTTCCCAACTTAGTTTACTCCATTCGTAAACATCAAGATTCGAACCCCTAACCTTTCTTAAGGAATCTAGTGTCTTATCCTACTAGATAATTAACTGGTTGTTGATGATTTTTTTATTAGAAATTGACTTAAATTTGTTTTGGACAACCCTTGAAGCTTTGTATCTTCTTATCCTTCTCTCACTGCGGATCTCCCAAAAGGTTGACCTGGGAAGTCAAATACAATTGACATATGAACTGGGCGTTTCTATTTGGCAGAAAAAAGCTTGGACAATTCTCGAACTTTCTAATGATGCTATGTTTTGAAACATTCCATCAACATGTTTTTGTTATTTAGTTTATAGAATGTTCAACTTGGGTACATGTATTAATCTTGGTAGCTTTTATTGTGTGGGACATTTAGAAATCTCAACGACGTGCTTATTTGTTATTTTGATTCCTGCATCTGGACTTAATGGGGTTTATATTTAGAGCCGGAGCAGATCAAAAAGTGTACCATCGGATCCATTTTTCAAACAGCTGAGAAAGAGACAATTCCTTCGAGAACGATCAGAAGTCTTCTTCACTCTTGAAAGAACCCAGATTATCAATGAACCAGATTAAATACAAGGTTGAGCTAGTGATCAAACATGCTAAAAGTATCAAGCTACTTGTTTGTTGTAAATGTATTCATTTTACTAAATAAGTTTAAATAACGAATTCGGCTTCAAATCGAGCTTAAGTTGATTGGCTATAATTCTTTGACTTGCTCTTGAATGCCGATGGCTTGAAACCAGACCTAAGTATCATCTCGACTTCCTCAAAGTGCAACCCTTTGGTTTCAGGAACAAACCAGTAAATGAATATGAGTCCGATGACACAATAGCCAGCAAAGAGGAGGAATGTGCCGGAGGAACCGAGAGCCTTCGTAAGTGTTAAAGAGGTGAGGCTAACAATGAGATTGCTCGTCCAATTACACACTGCTGCGATGCCTCCACCGAGTCCTCTGTATTTCAATGGGTAAATCTCAGAGTTGACGATCCACGGGACAGTTTCCATACCAGGGGAGAATGAAATGATGTACAGTCCGAGGAAGATGACAGCTAAAAAACCGATTCTGCTCGGGCAACCTTACTTGAACCAAGTACGATATTGTCTGTGGCATGAGTTTTCCAGGTCTCGTTTTTACCAAGCATGCTCCTGGAGAATACTGAATAAGAAGAACAAATCGATCTGATTAGATCTTAGATGATTATCATCACTATAGTTGGATTCATCATTTCATGCAGTTAGCAAATGACTTACTTCATTTGCTTCATTAGAACAAAACCCGCAATCGGCGTTCAAGCAAGACATGCAGTTCCATGAAGTCGGATTAGGGCCGGAAACGTAACCCGGACATGTACCATTTGCAGCGAAATGAGTAGACTCGAATTGGCTAATTTTGGGAGCATGGCTGGCAGCTTGGAAGAACACAGCTGATAAAATCACAAGGCAAGTAATGATACCAAACATGGAGATAATCATCATTCTCCTCCTGCCATATCTGTCGACAAAAGCCATACTAACAATGGAACCGGCTGCGTTGAGGCCAGATGTAATCAAAGAAAGCGCCAATGCTGTCTTGTTGGAAGCGAATCCAGCTAACTGAACTATTGTTGGACTGTAGTACATAACCGTGTTGATGCCTGAAAACTGTTGGGCAACTTGAACTGTTACCCCGGCATATAGGCCCCTCCGGACAACAACGTTGCCTAATGCACCTTTCAACTTTGCTATCAAGTTGTATCCGATGGCTTTCTCGTCGGCTTTTTCGGCTTCAATGGAGTTTTTCAAGGCGGTTAGTTCAGCTTTGACTTCATCTGCCGGATAAATCTTCTCTAGGATACACTATATATGTCACTGAACTTTGTCACTTATTTGTATAAGACACTAACCCGTCTGTATAGCCACCTAGGAGACTCGGGAAGCGACAACATAAAGAAAAACTGAACCATGGCGGGCAGTCCTGCAACTCCAAGCATCCAACGCCAAGTTCCAGAAGCCTGAAACACAATGACGAGAACAATCGATTGCAGTTGCAATATCTGCACTTGAAAGCCTCAATTGCAGTGATTATCATTACTTACATGGGTAAAAGCCAGGTTGATTAGGTAAGAAAAGAATTGCCCCCCTGTAATAAGCAAACCATTGGTGCTAACAAGTGCGCCACGATTTCTAGCTGGTGAAGCTTCAGAGATATAAAGAGGTGCAGTCATTGAGGCCATCCCGACTCCTAAACCAACAAAAACTCTTCCAACAATGATCATCCATGGAGCTGGGGCCAAAGCCATGACTATGACACCTACAAAGAAGAGAACATCTGCAACCAAAACTGATAGCTTTCGCCCAAACCTATTGTTCATCCATCCTCCTATTGCAGCACCGAAAATGGCACCTGTTACAGCCATACTCACTATGACTTCCTAGAGAGAAAAAAAACATCACTTCGTCATATTAACGAAACAAAGAAACCATAATCAAAGCAATGCATCACACAAAAAAGGGTCAAAAATTCAAAACCTGTAGCCATGTTTTCTTTTCAACTTCTTGGAAATCCTCACGGATATAAAGCAGTGCACCCAACAAATACAATAATTTTTAATATCTTACTCGATGTTCTTAAGAAAAATCTCGAGTTTTAGTTTTGTGGATCGGAAAAAAAAAACACTTCCTCTCATTTATGGGTCCGACTTGATCTGATCCGAGTCTAAATATTTACCTGTATTGTAACCAAAGAGCAGCCCTCCAATCCCAGCCAAAAGTGCCAGGCGCATAATATAAGGTGTCTCCCATGTTGTTTTCCAGCAGTCGTTGAACTCTATCCTGTCTGGTTTCACAATATACCACCTTCCACCATTCTTCTCTCTCTCAACAAAAACTAAGAACAAAAAACGAATTCATTCATACAGTATGCACATTTAAAGAGAAACGTCGCAGGTAAGGAAACCCCCAATGGGATAAACATGAAACCGACAATCGTGGTTTCCAAACCTGGGTAATAATCTCACTGAAATATTATCTTTGCCATAAGATAGGCCTTCCTTTTTTACACTTTGAAAATATTCTATAATAAACTTTGCATGTGTAAAATTGTACCGGAAAATAGGAAAGTAATTGATTTCCTTGTAAATGAATATATGAAAATCACTGAATAGTAAAGTAGATTTTAAATATAAGATTTTTAGTAATTTTTTGAAATTTAAATTATAAATACATATTATTTATTTATTTTATTTTTTTAAAATAGTTTGAGATGATTACAAGATAATATATATTCAAAATATTTTTTAATTATTAACAATACAACTTGCATACATAGCTACTCAAATTCAGAAGCTTTAAAGAACAATATCAACATTCCCTTTAACTACGGAAACTTCTTAATAAATTATTTTTTTCGTTTTATATGAATCGAGTTTATAGAATTTTCTTTTTAAATATGATCTTGTAATGTTCATAATTTAAACATTTTTATCTTGTAAAGGTTAAAAATTCTCGGTTGCCATCTTTCTTCTTCGATAGAATGGGTTCATTAAATTCTCATTCTCTCTCTCTTTTTAAGTAGAAATTGTTTAAAGAAAAAAGAAAACCCTTCTAATGATATAGGCGCTCATCACATGACATATTCTTACTTAGGATTAGTTTATACTAACACCATTCTAAAAATTAAGGTCTCCTGTTTGCTCGTGATCTGGTGTTCCAATTTGTTCATCTAGAAAGCAAAGCTTAAATATGAAGAAGAATATACTTTTCAGAAATTCGACTGTACCTCGGACGTCTGGAAAGATTTCATCGTTAGTCGATTCAGTTTCATCCCTAGAAATGACAGGATGACGACTCATGCAATGGCGGCGGAGGGACTCGGAAGTGACGAGGACCAGATTTGGGACGCGCCGCTTAGGGTTCTTAATCTCACTACATCAAATCGTCATTTCCTTGAACCATCGCGATTGCTCTCCCTCCGATTTTGTACACCGATTTGGGCCTTGCGCGTCATTTCAGTCGGGGGACCCCAGCTTCCTCCTTTGAATTTTCTCCTCGTTGCCAAATGATGTTTCCCATGACCGATTGGATTTTTGATTGATGAGAGACGTTTAAGCTTCTGTCGCTCGTCGTTCTCTTTCATTGTTTCATTTTATTTTGAGATATGTTACAAATCTGATGGATGTAAACATTTTATATGAATTGCCTAATTATACCATCAACTGCATGTTATTAAAACATAGTTGTGTTGCTGGTTATTTTCGGTGAATTACTGTTGTTTACAACAGAAGTATTGGTGTTTGAGAAACTATAGACCTTGACAAATATATATATATACACACACGTGTATTTGTATACAATATTACATAACTATACAAAGTGTATGAAAAATTATTTTTTAATTAAAGTGTTTGTTAGGTGGAAATTGCATGGATTATTTTGGAAGTCGTTTGGAACATGCGGTAAGTTCTTAGGGTGCGTTTGGTTCACGTAATGTAAGATTATCAGTGGGAATGTAAGATTATCAGGGAATAGGATTACTGTGAATGTTGTATTTTGTGTTTGGTTGACTTAGCAGGAATGTAAGATTACCGTGTTTGGTTAAAAGAATAAAAGATTATTGGAATGTATATTTGACCAAATTGTCCTTATTATGTATTTGTTTTTTTTAACAAGTTGAAAAATATTTATATATTTTCTTTAAAAAAATTTAAATTCATAAATTTTATATAATTTTTTTACAAAATTGGAAATATAAAAATGTTTAATGAAATGGTAAAATTTTATTTTAATCCATGAACTTCATATAAAATTTTAATTATATATATATATTTTTTTGTAAATCTAAAATAGTTTAAGGATAAATTTGTAATTTAATCTTCGTAGAATTTTTATTATTTAATGACAGAATAATAATGTTTTTTAAAGAAAAATATTTAAGGGCATTTTAGTCCAAAATGCCGGTAATAAAACAATACCTAAGGAAATGGAGGTAATGACATTCCCGGTAATATACCCCAAAAAAATCTACTATTAGTAATCTTACATTACCGAGAATGGGATTACCGGGCTAACCAAACGGGGAAATGTGGATTCCAATCCCATGAGAATCTCACATTCCCCATCCAAACACCCCCTTAAAGACGTTTAGGTTATTCGGTGATTTCTGGAGCATTACCGGTTATTGTGCATGTAAAGTTTCGGGGGGGGGGGAAACACTATAATTTACACAATTTTTAAAAATTATTAGGTGATCTAAGCGTTTTCGATTATTGTGTGATTCAAACGGCGTTTTCGATTATTGTGTGATTCAAACGTTTTCTATCAAATATTATAACACACTGTCTGTCGACGAGGGTTGACAAAAGAGATTAGAATTCAGGAATTTGAACTTGTTAGGTTAAGTTTGAATCCTATCACCGTCATTTTTGATAGACAATTAGTAAATTCCTATATAAATCTCAAATAAATCTTAAGTATACATTGACTTTGGACTGAGGGTGTCATCCCTAATCTAAACTTTTTGTAAAAAATTATATATATTTTTTATGCACTTCACATTACCTAACTTTTTTAATGCATTATTTAAAAGATTTCGCCCTCTTAAATATTAAAAAAGGGTAATAATGGTATGAATCAAGTTATTTAAGTTGTTAAAAGAATGATTAATATTTTTGTAAGTCTCAAATTCTAGCACCCGCAAGAGTGTTGAGTTTTCATTGTTAAACTATTAAAAATCTTTAGAACAAATTTTATCTTATAATTCATCCTAGATTAATAATGAAAATGTTAATAACCTCTACATATTATAAATTACCTTATAATCCATCCTAAATTTTATTCACTTTCGTAGTCCTTCAAATCAATTAAGGGCCCATTTGGTAAAGCTTCTATAAGTACTTTCAGTTAAAAAAATATGTTTTAACCGTAAAATTAATGTCAAACAGATAAAAAATGAAGAGAAAAAATGCGGTGGAAACAATGATTTCAAACTAATCGCAAAAGTTAGATTTTTTAGCTTTTTCATTTTTAATTTTACGTTTAAAAACAAATTATAATTTTACACATACTAATGCATTGACTCAACTCAATTATGTATTTACATTTTATTTTAATAATTTATTATTAACATCCTTAAAAAATAATTTATTACTTAATAATTTATTTTAACTACTTAAAAGTAAATAAATTATGAATAGTGAGTTATTATAAAATATATTTTTATTTTAGTTTAAGTCCATATATTTTATATATCATAGTATTAATAAGTGTAAATATAATTTAAATTTTATATTTTAAATTTATAACATAACGTTTGTAATATATATTTTGGTTTTTTAAATTCACTTTTTAACAATAATTCAGACAATTAAATTTTAAACCGTACTTCTAAAAATCGTTTTTGCAAATTCTTTTTTACAACACTTTTAAAAATTATTTTTCAAAAATAATAGTAAATTCAATACACATGTTATTTTTCTTAATTTTATTTAAAAATATAATAAATAATAAGTTTATCAACTTTTAAAAAATATTAATAATTAATAAATATTTCATATATGAAATTGTATATGTAAATCATTATACACTGATTAAGAAAAAAATAAAATTAATATATATTTAAGTGGCGTTTGGTTCGCTGGAATGTTTATGAGGGAATTGGAATCTGTGAAGGAATTGTAATCTATAGGAATTGGAATCCAATTCCATATTTTGTTTGGTTGGCAGGAAATGGAATTAGAATCCAATTCTATATTCTGTTTGGTTCACAGACATGTTAGATGAATTTGATTTCAGTAATATAAAATGACAGAATTGCCCTTTTTTTTGCTTTATTTTCGTTTATTTTACAACTTACATGTAGTAATATATTATAAAAAATTAAAAAATATTAAAAATTTATTTTATTGATTGATTATTCATTTCAATAAATTATAAAAATCATGCTAATAAACATTATAAGTTAAAATTATCGCAATTAAAATATGTTAATAAGTTACCAAAAGATAAAGCAATATTTCGATACATTCCAATCGAAGTATGTTAATTAGTTACAAAAAATATACCAAAAACTATTTTTATTTAATATATGAATTAGAAACTCCACCCGACACGACTCAAAATAATAATAAAAAAATTTATTCAATAAAAACATTGATTTAATTAAAAAAATTATATATAGAGTGTTATTATTGTAATTATTCCTAAATATATAAGGTAAAATTATATATTTTTTTCGGGTCGGTCCCGTTTTTTTCACCCTAAACCGGAACCCGACCTGACCCGAATATCACACTTAAAAAAACCCGACCCGAATATCACACTTAAAAAACCCGACCCGACCTGAACAAAATAAAGTTTCATCCGACCCGACCCGAATATATGAATTAGAAATTCGATCCGACTTGAAATAATAAAAAAATTTTATTTAATAAAACAGTGACTTAATCCGACCCGACCCGAATTATATATATTTTCGGGTCGGTCCGATTTTTTCACCCTAAACCCGACCCGACCTGACCCGACACGAATATCACACTTAAAAAACCCGACCCGACTCGACCCGAATATCACACTTAAAAAACCCGACCCTACCCGAACAAAATAAAGTTTCATCCGACCCGACCCGAATATATGAATTAGAAATCCGACCCGACCCGACCCGAAATAATAAAAAAAATATTTTTATTTAAGAAAAACAGTGACTTAATCCGACCCGACCCGAATTATATATATTTTCGGGTCGATCTGATTTTTTTCACCCTAAACCCGACCCGACCCGAATATTACACTTAAAAAAGCCCGACCCGACACGACCCGAATATCACACTTAAAAAACCCGACCCGACCCGAACAAAATAAAGTTTCATCCGACCCGACCCGAATATATAAATTAGAAATTCAACCCGACCCGACTCGAAATAATAAAAAATTATTTTTATTTAATAAAAACAGTGACTTAATCCGACCCGACCCGATTTATATATATTTTCGGGTCGGTCCGGTTTTTTTCACCCTAAACCTGAACCCGACCCGAACAAAATAAAGTTTCATCCGACCCGACCCGAATATATGAATTAGAAATCCGACCTGACTCGACCCGAAATAATAAAAAAATATTTTTATTTAAGAAAAATAGTGACTTATTCCGACCCGACCCGAATTATATATATTTTCGGGTCGATCCGATTTTTTTCACCCTAAACCCGAACCCGACCCGACCCGAATATCACACTTAAAAAACCCGACCCGACCATACCCGAACAAAATAAAGTTTCATCCAACCCGACCCGAATATATGAATTAGAAATTCAATCCGACCCGACCCGAAATAATAAAAAATTATTTTTATTTAATAAAAACAGTGACTTAATCCGACCTGAATTATATATATTTTCGGGTCGGTCCGATTTTTTTCACCCTAAACCCGAACCCGACCCGACCCAAATATATGAATTAGAAACCTGACCTGACCCGAAATAATAAAAAAATATTTTTATTCGATATATGAATAAGTTACCAAAGGATGAAGGTAGTATGGTTAAATTTCAATTCCCTCCAACAAGAGAATTGAATTTCACTTTCTCTCATTTGATGGAATTGAATTCTATCAGGGATTCCAATTCACTTGAAAAACTTGAACCAAACATGGAAAAACGATAGAATTGGATTCCAATTTCCACCAATTCCAAGGGATTCCAATTCCTACCAATTTCAAGGGATTCCATCCAACCAAACGCCATGTTAGTTAATTTTGTTTATTCAAAATTGGACCATACACACACACGAGTTACCACCAGGTCCATCACCATACCATGAACGTGGTGCGACCGCCGGCATCGGATAACTCCCAGCAATACCATTTTGGTAATTTCAGATAAAAAAATGAATTTAGATTAAAAATAATAACGATAGCGTAAAGTTACAGCTCTGCAGCTTAAGCGATGACGGCTGTATGTGTGCAATTATAGGCGAGACGAAGGAGACGACCATCGGCTTTCAATTCCTTTCCTTTTTAATCTCCTCCTTTCACTTTCTTCACAAAGATATTAAGGGTTTTTCAATTTTACATTTTTCCATCTCTTTTGGTTAGAACAGTTTTGATTTTTAATTTTATTTTTTTACTTTATGTGTTCTCCCCCACCTTAGCAGGCTGGGGGCTTCCACCGTCCAATGTCTCTTTTGCAATTCGCCGCCGTTGATGAACTCCCCAACGGCTACGAAACCCACCGCCTTTCTTCTAAACGTAAATTCGACGATTACGCCTTTGCTTTCGATGACGACCAGGAAGACGATGGAGAGGGTACTTTAGTCCCCGTCAGGATGCGGAAGGACGATCTTACCCATCAAGGCGCGCACCCAATCACGGCCGTTCATCACTCGTCTAAAGCGCCGGCTTCTTCCTCCGCCTCCGTCGTCGATTCCCGACCTTCTTCCTCCTCCGATGTTGCCTCTTCTTCGTCCACCGCTTGTTCCTCCTCCCGACTGCAATTCTTCGTCCGGATGATCTCAGAGGGTAAAACCATCGTCGTCCAGGCCAATTCGGAGGACACGGTGGAATCCCTTCACCAGATGATTCAGGTTATGACGGGAATTCCGGTAATCGAGCAGAGGTTAATTTATGGCGGGAAACAGCTCCAGTGGGAACAATCCCTAGCTGATTGCGCGATCCAAAATGACGCCGGACTACAACTGGTCGGTCGTATGCGGTCGACTGATCACCCGCAAACCTGGCAGGTCATGGACGATATGATCTCCCTGATTTGCCGCCTTTGCCGAGGAGAAGTAGTCCCTTCCTCGGCGAAACGTATCGAAGACTGCTTGATCAACTTTTTTACTATCACTCCAAAGGACAATAACGACTCGGCTTCCGCTCACTTGCAGATATTTATGGCTTCTTCGGCTCCTGCTGCATTGGTAATGCTTTATATGTCTCCGATAAATAGTAATAAGCAGTGTGCTGATGCTTCAATAAGACATTTCTTAACTTCATGTAGGAGTGCATTATCAAAGCATTTGCATTCTTATTGTGCACCCATATTGTTAGAGTTCTGCAAGTTACTAAGGAAGTTCGTTAATGAGGATAATTTGTATGAGTCGTGCCGGGGTGCACTTGGGGTGTTGTTGGAAAGCGTTGGTACTTCCAGGGGTTTAATGCTGCCAGAGATTAAAGGGTTGATTGCCTTGCAGGACATCATCCCCTTTGTTAGTGAGTTGGCTTATAAGCTATCTAGGGACTTGGAATCTAGTGTGCACTCTAGTGGGGGACCATTGTCGAGTGACGTGAGGGATTTCACAGCGTTTTTGAACCCTTTGCGGTCAACTATTTTTGAGCGAGTGGGGTACCGGATTCCCGTGTCAGTTGAGTGGCAAAAGGAGGATCTCAGCAATCCTCCCTATGGGGAGGCAATGGAATTTCTTCATGCTGTATTTAGTGATTTGTTGGCTAAAATGGAAAGATGTCTTATCAGAGTGGTGGAAAGCCTTGCTGCAAGTGGAAGCAGTGAAGGTGAATTTCTTCATTCAGAGTGGTGGTCTCAGTATCTTGCCATTTTAAAGGAACTGAATGGCATCTCAAAACTTTATCCGGGTGCTGAAGAGCAGTTTTGGATGGTTTGGGGAATAGTAAATCTTCGTTGTGTGCCTTAATTATTAGGTTTGCAAAGAGAAATGATGATAACCTGTGGCTACTTGAGCACAAGGATGTTACTGATTTTGAATCCAGGAGGCATTTGGCCATGATGATGTTTCCTGAAGTAAAAGAAGATTACGAGGAATTGCATGAGATGCTCATTGACAGGTCTCAATTATTGTCAGAATCATTTGAGTACATTGCTCGTGCTGACCCTGAATCACTGCATGCTGGTCTATTCATGGAATTTAAAAATGAAGAAGCTACTGGCCCTGGTGTACTGAGGGAGTGGTTTTTCTTGGTATGCCAGGCTATATTTAATCCAGCGAATGCCCTTTTTGTGCCTTGCTCAAGTGATCGTAGAAGATTTTTTCCTAATCCTGGTAGGATTCCTCTAAATTTCTTTTACTTGCCTTCCTGCCTCAAGTTAATTTATTTCTTTGTCCTTGTTGAGCAAGAGAGATGGTTTTTTTCTCCAAAGCTTACTGTGAAAGATGAAATAATTACAAGTA
This sequence comes from Hibiscus syriacus, assembly GCF_006381635.1. Lineage (NCBI taxonomy): Eukaryota > Viridiplantae > Streptophyta > Magnoliopsida > Malvales > Malvaceae > Hibiscus > Hibiscus syriacus. The sequence continues at coordinate 826,223 of NW_024062970.1, forward strand.
AGAATTAATAATAAAAATGCAGTTGTTAGATTTGTCATTTGTTTAAAATTTGTGTTTTTTAACCGTTTGATGTAAACAGTATTGTCAAGGTTGCAAGGTGCACTTTAGGCTCTAGAACTCTTCTATCGCCTTAGGTGCAAGGCACAAAAATAGGACTAGCCTAAGTGAAGTAGATGTGGTTTAAGGGGGGAAAACAATGGTTAATCAATAGAATTAGCGCTGAGCAAATGAGTAAGAAAGAAGATGGAACTTTAGAAAACGTAGGTTTATAGTAACTTCTAGTTTATTTCTATTAGTTCAGGAAAATATTTTACAGCTTATTTGTACTAGGGTTACTAATAAAGTTATAGTCCTAGCCCTAGATTTAAACCTAAAGGATAAATAATAGTCCTACCCTTAGATTGAAACCCTATGCTATCTTATAATCTTAACCATCCATAACTTCTTATAAATTATAAGTTATACGTGTTCCATGAGACTTGTGTCTCAATATGCTTATTGCCTCTAAATTTCAACTTAAGTCGCCTCATTTGCAATGCCCTTTTATTATCAACGGGAAAACATAGCTTCTCATCCTTGGGCTTGAATTGTTTAATTTCTTGTTTAGCATTACTTAACTACTTCATAAGAAAATATTGTGATATTGGTAATCTAAGATTACAAATGTAAGGTCTAAATTTTAATTTTTTACACTAAATTAGTTTGATCTGGCCTGGACATATTTTCGTTAAACTAAATCATTATATCATCAAATCAGTTATTGTTTATTAATTCAAAAGCCCAAACACAAAGACTCCGTTCTATGGAATTCATTTATTTAGCAAACTGTTGAGTGGCAATATTTTTTTCTTTTCCTTTTCTTTTCAAGTATATATCAAATCAATGATTTCAAGCTGTTTTGCGTTTTTTGAGCCTTTGCAGAAAGGTTATCTGATCCTTTTTTATGCCATCAATTTGTCTTTTTATAACTTCACAGAAATGTTGCTGCCACTTTTAAACTTTGCAGGTTTTGCTTTGTTTATTTTAACTTCTCATCTCAACAAGTATAAAAGTGTCTGCCACTTTTAGTTTTCCCTTAAATTTCCTTTTTTTTTTGAGTATTTAAATAATAGATATCAACAATGACGTGCCATAACAGTTGTATTAACGGGTTTATTAATGGAGGGAACTGATTGATTTACTTTGGGAGCTTGGGATGAAATTGGAACTTTTAAAGCTTGGGGATCAATTTAGAATGAGGGTCATCGTTTGAGGATATTTTGTGCAATTAACTCTTACAAACATGAATGCAGGCAGTAGAAATGGAATCTCTCAAGGGCTGCCTTTGTATCTAGTACTGGTTGTACTTGGTGTGCAGGTTTCAATGTGATTCAAAGCACCTTACATGTTACTCCATCTCAGCTTGAAACCTAGTTCTGCTTGTTGCTTCTTTCTTGTTTGAGAATATTTATATAACAAGATTCCGTTTCAAATGGTCGTGAATAATCATCATCATTATTATTATAAAAGCCTTGTGATATGTTCCACCACCCTTGCAGACATGCAAGGAGAAATTAGAAAGAACATTATAAGGAGCAGAAATTGTGTTATACCTTACGAGTTATGTGGATTTCCTTATTTTTGTACTCATACTGGGGTATATGTTGCTTATGTGTTTTCTTCTTTATGCAGCATCGAGGGTGGATCCTTTGTACCTCGAGTATTTCAAATTTGCTGGCCGTGTGATTGCATTAGCATTGATGCATAAAGTGCAAGTAGGTGTTGTCTTTGATCGTGTATTTTTGCGACAACTGGCTGGAATGCATTTATCAGTGGAAGATATACGAGAGGCAGATCCATGCTTGTATAGCAGCTGCAAGCAGATTCTAGAGATGGATGCTGATTTTATCGATTCGGATGTTTTAGGACTTACATTTGTCAGAGAAGTTGAGGAGTTGGGATCCAGGAGAGTTGTTGAGCTTTGTGATGGTGGGAAAAACCTTGTTGTAAATAGCAAGAATAGGCAGGAATATGTTAATCTTCTTATTCGGATTGCTTTGTAACATCTATTTCTAAACAGGTAGACCATTTTGCCCAAGGTTTTGGCCATATTCTTTCTAACTCAAGCCTCCAGAAGTTCTTTTTCCAAAGTTTAGAGCTCGAGGACCTTGATTGGATGCTCTATGGAAGCGAAAGTCCTATCTGTGTTGAAGACTGGAAGGCACATACCGAGTACAACGGCTACACAGAAAATGATCCTCAAAACCTGGTTCTGGGAGGTATGGGGGACCGGATGTTATTTAAATCATTCTAAGGTCTTGATATTCTTTTTTTTCAATAAAAAAGGAAAGAGAAGAGCACGCATGATTGTATTTAAATCATGCTAAGGTCTATATATATGCTCCTTATCACATATTTGTAGTCTTGTTTTAAAAACAGGGATTCTGTGGAACTAGGGTGAATATATTTTAAATTAAACACACATTGTCAGTAATGGTACTACTACTAGTTGGAAATTGCATCCCCACCCATCACTTCTGCACTGCCTTTTGACCGGCTTGATTTGTGGCAAATCACAATCTGGGTTTGCTTACTGCCAGTAGATTCTTATATCTTGTCTATAAAACTCTGAACTTATCTAGAATTGTGATTGCAAAACTGCAATGTTCGCAATGTTTATGAGCCGAACCTCAAGAAGTAGATGGTGCATGATTCGTGTGCCATGAGAAGTGTTCCTGACGGTGATGAAATAATCGTTTGGTTGTTTTAGTATTTAGCTTTTGTCTGCTTGGAGAATGCATAATTAATTAGTTGTATCAGATTATTTGGGCTATAGTCAACCTATATGCCTTTAGGATTTCCACCTGATAATTCAGTTTCTCGTCTTTCAACAATATTGCAGATTGTTAGCGAAATGTCAGCGGAGCAAAGAAAGGTACTTCTTTTCTTCTGGACCTCATTGAAGCATCTTCCGGTCGAAGGTTTCCGTGGTTTAGCCTCTCAGATCTATGTTTACAAGTCCTCGGAGCCCCACGAGCGTCTCCCTTCTTCTCATACCTGCTTTTACCGGTTGTGTTTCCCGCCGTATCCCTCCAAGGCTGAAATGCAAAAGCGACTTCGTGTTATTACTCAGGAACACATCGGCTGCAGCTTCGGTAACTGGTAGTGGAAACATGAACTACATTTGCATTTGGGGGTGTAAAAAAGGGGGGTTTGACATACAGAAAAATTGGTACTAAGCTTTGTACATGTTCATAGGATAATTGTCATCTGCTTTGTCATTAGACTGTGTAAGAAGGTGAAGTAGTTAAATTGTCATTCCTTCATGAGATGTCATTGCTTCTGCTGTCGTTGGAACAACTGTTTTGTGTAGGTTCATAGCATTGCATGAATAAGGCCGGGGGGGGGGGGGGGGGCAAGATTGGAAGGATTGCTTTCTTCCATGGACCTGTTTTGGTATCAGCTTTCGTGTAATTACACAGCTATGCAATGACATCTAGACTGTAGAAATCCTCTAATAGTGTCTTTGCATGTCTCAAGACTTTGTTTCTAATTGCAAATGTTTATAATGTTATAATGTTAATTAATTCGAATTTAAGCAACTTTCTATAATAATATACAATGTACGTATATATATTTCTTTATATTTTTCATATGTGATGTACATATAACATGTAAAGTTTGGAGATTCAATTCGAAATTATAAATCGAGTCGAGTATAGTATATCCTTTTTATGCACTTATGCAAATATGAAGATGCTCATCGTCTTAACTCTCTTGGAACCAAAACAACACGTACATCCATACCACTTAATATGTAATACCAATAGTTTCTTCTCTAGCATGTCAATGTATACGGAATGGTTGACACCACTATCAAACCCCCAATGAAAGAAAGGATAAATTACACGTTAAACTATTAGTTTTAGCCCGTCTCAGAATTTAAAATTTCAATTGTTTTAAAATCATACCTAAAATTTAATTTTTATTTCATTTTAGTACTATGTTCAAAATTTATCATTATGTTTAAAAAAATTGAAGTTTAGGTACTAAAACAGAATAAAACTGATAGTTTAGGTATTAAACACGTTAAGTTTTTAATGGCGGGGTACTAAAATTAAATAAAAACTAAATGTTAGGTATGATTTTGAAAAAAATTAAAAATTTAGATACAAAAACGAATCAAAATTGATAGTTTAGATACTAAATATATAATTTACCTTAAAAACAAAAACAAGAAAACAATCATCCCAAATCCTACATAGTTATTATAAATGATAATAATGATTATACCAAGTATGACACACAATCAAGGATAAATGAAAGATTTAACGTTAAGATGGATGCATTTATAAAATTTTAAGAGGAGATAAACTTATAAAATTGTAGTATAACGAAAATAGATTTTCGAAAAAAATATCTAAAATATATAAAAATTTAAAATTTTTAACTCGTGCAAACTATGAAAATGAAAGCTCCTTTTAAGATATGACTCCTTTGTGTAGGAAGTTCTACAGTGCGACACCTTTAATATACAACTAAAAAAAATATGTTATCGGTTTTGTTATTATTTAAATAAAAAATCGGTAAAAATTACATAAAATATTATTATTTTCTACCTAAAACAACAATATTTTTTAACATTTCCGGTAAAGTGCCTAACAATAACAAAATCGGTAGAAAAAATAACTAAATCGTCCAATAATAACAAATCCTGAAGAAATAATAATGTTTCCAATAACTTTTATCATTTTATTATTTAAATAATAACAAAATCAATAACATCTTTTTTTAACCGTATATTAAGACCGCCGCATATGATATTTTTTCCTTTATGCATGTGGTCTCTCTATTCGTCAACTTTCTCATAATGCAAACATTTATGAAAGGCGAACCAAATAATATTAATAATCAAATGGTCAAGAGAATATGTTGGTGGTAGTGGTGGTAAGTCCAAAGGTGACCATTTTCGGCAACGAGTTCATCGAACAATTATAGCTATAGCTATTTTTTTATTAATCAACTATTGTTATTTTACGGCTAAACTCACGATATAATGCTTTCAAAATAAATAATTCACGAGATAATGCACTCCCCATATTATTTGCTGAAATAGAGTGAAATCCACAGTGTGACCGTAGGTCGCCATGCCTTCCGGGCGACTTACTACGTCGTCATGGCTTCCCGGCGAGCTGCACAGAGATAATGGACGTCTGCATGTGCCATGCACGTCCCCAACACCCAACACAGGTCGCCATGCCTCCCAACGACCTACAAGGTCGCCATGCACTCCCAGCGACCTTGTAGGTCGCCAAGCAGTCCCGGCGACCTATGGCCATTACTGAATTCAGCCCATTTGTAAGAACTCCGAACTCTCCGTTGAAGCCAACCCGAAAAATCTTCAAGACGATATTTCAAGTAAGCCCGACTCGGTTCGAGGTGGCCCGAGCCTTTCATGGTGACCACATAGATGAAAACAACCAAGCATGCAAGCAATATGACGAGGATCAGCATGAAAACAACCAAGCTTGGTCGCCGGGACTGCTTGGCGACCTACAAGGTCGCTGGGAGTGCATGGCGACCTTGTAGGTCGCTGGGAGTGCATGGCGACCTTGTAGGTCGCTAGGAGTGCATGGCGGCCTGTGTTGGGGTGTTGGGGAGTGCATGGAGACATGTGTTGAGTGTTGGGGACGTGCATGGCACATGCAGACGTCTATTATCTCTGTGCAGCTCGCCGGGAAGCCATGGCGACCTACGGCCACACTGTGGATTTCACCCTATTTCAGCAAATAATATGGGGAGTGCATTATCTCGTGAATTATTTATTTTGAAAGCATTATATCGTGAGTTTAGCCGCTATTTTACACTATAACATTTGTATAGAGTAAATGGAGTGACTCAAATCACCCTCTTTTCTCTCATTTGTGGTGTGTTATTCATATTTTTTTCATCTTTATTAATCGACAGTGACATTAATCTTGACATTGATTTTCGACTGTCGACATTTTATTTTTTATATCATATCTTTATTTTTCTCTTGTTTTTAATTTTCGGTAAGTACGTTTTGTGACACGTTTTTATGTATCTTTATGACACATTTTTCTATGTCTTTTGGCAAGTTTTCGGTCGTTTGATGGTTGTTATTCATTTTTCATTTTTAAGGGTTAATTCAACATTACCATGATTGATCAATATGACACTTATTTGTTATCATGTTGACCTTCCCTATTTTAGACTAAATTTGGATACCTTATTTGCGTTCGTGGATAGTTTTTTCACATCACTCAACTCTGATTTGCGGTTTTATCGGTAATCTTTCAATAGCTTGATCTCTTTTTGCGATTCGGTTGCCGATGCGATCAGATCTATTTATATCTATCATTGTTCGAGTTCTAGTTAGGTTTTTTATTCTTTCCTTATATGGTCCTTATGTGATCTTAAATTGTTAATTTTGTATCAATGATTTTAGGAAAATGTCCTAATATAAGCTTAATTTACGATTTTGATCGTAAATCTATCATTGTAATTCGTGATATTTTAAAAGAAAAAACAAGTATAACTACTTTGGGGTATTATTTTCATGAAATGATAAGTCACTTAAACGGTAAAGAAATATTTTTTTTTTTAAGATTTAAGTTTTAATAGTTACATTTGTAGGATGTATATATATTATCGACATTAAGAATGTTATTGAAAACGTACTATCTTATAATAGATAAATAAATAAATAAATGTTCTGAACGATGTATATACGGAATTCATATTGTCGTAACCGGTTTTCGTCCGGGCACGAAATATTAAATTTGGCGGGGAAATTGATGTGAATAAATAATTTTGAAAATAATTTGTGAGTCGCCATCGACCTTTTGGATCAGGTAGGTCGAATACCTAAAAATTTTTCTTTTAAAAGAGTTTTAAAAAAAACATCAATTAAAAAAAATGAACTGATCTGCGTTTTATAACCAAAAATTCGTTCTTAATAATAAAATGGGATTCGTGGTCGGTTACGTTTAGGGAAGGATTAGCACCCCTACAACGCCCAAAATTGGTACTTTTTAATTATAAATTGTCTCTATTATTAAAATTATAAAAATTCAAAAATATATTTAATTTATAATCCTATTATTTCAAATTATATATAAAAATATTTATTTATTTAAAATATCAAAAAAAACTTCTAGGTGCCTTAAGACAGCTCTTTCCTTTGATATTGATAAATATTAATTTAAATAATATTGTTTAAAAAATATCAGAATAGGACATCCAGTTGTATTAAGACTGTCCTTTTCTTTGATATTAAAAATAAACATTAAAAAATCTATTCCAGATTTATTATATATATTTATGAATACATGAAAATATTTAAAAATATAATTAAATAAAATTAAAACAATAAAAATATCACTAAAACAATATATTTTAAAAGCAATAAAATAAATGAAAACTTATAAATTAAATGACTAAATTATAGTAAAATTAAAAACTTAATTTAATCAAAGTATTAGGGATTAAACATGCTATTTCTTTATTTTATTTATTTAGTGATTAAAATAAAATTATCTAAAATTCGGATACTATAATAAAATAAATTAAAAATATAAACTAAGGATTAAAATATTATTTATTAAAATTAAAGGATTAAATTTGCTATTTATCCTAAATATATTATTTTAATATAAAGGACTAAAATGAATAAAATTAAAATTAAAGAACCAAATTAAAAGGATTATAAATTTGATTTAGTGACTAAAATGTAAAGTTTACAAATTGGGAGGACTACGGAAAGGATTTAACTATTATTAATTACACGAATAGCCCTTCCCAAAACGGCGTCGTTCGGGAAGGGCTATTTAAGCCCAAAATCAGCTGGCCCGAAGGGCCAGCTTCATTTCTCCTCTCTTCCCTCTCTCTCTCTTTTCTGAGAGAAAGAAATTCTCTCGCTTCTCTCTAGAAAAGAGAGAAGCTCTCCGGCCGACCGCCGCTTGCCGGCGTGGATCCCGCCGCCGGCCACCGAAGACGGTGGCCGAAATTTTTTTTTTTATTGAAACGTAGATCGGACCGCCCTAATGGCGGTTCCGATGATCTTTTCTTTTAAACAGCTCCCGATCGGAGCAAATCTAAGAAATATACCTTCTTGTTTTTTTCTAAGGTTTTGGTGAGATCCGACGGTCGGGCTTCCTCGGTAAGTTTCTCTTCTTCATTTTTCTTTCTTTTCTGTTTCGATTTGGCTGTTGGTTGTGGTTTGTTTCTCTCTATTTTCTGTCTCTCTCCGTGGTTCTCTTGGTCTCTGTTTCTCTCCGGTATCTTATTTTCTTGCAGATGGGGTGATGGCTTTATAGCCATCACCGGTGTGGCCATCGGACCGGTCCCAAAAGGGCTCTTCGTGAGTCACCGATCTATGTGGTGACTCACTGCTAGAGTAGCAACGTGGGTGACCATTTGGGTCTTCTGGAGGCTTCGATGGAGGCGTGGCACTGGCAGCAGAGGTGGCTAGAAGCTGGACCGTTGGCTGAGGCGGCTGGAGGCAGAGACTGCTGGAGGCAGAGGCGGCTGTGCATGGGGCTAGGGTTAGAAAACCCTAACTGAAACCCTAAATGTTTTGGGTTTCAGTTTGGTTTGGGCCGGAAATTTGGTTTGTAATTAATAATAATTTTTTATTATTATATATATATATATATATATATAATAATAATAATAATAATAATAATAATAATAATAATAATAATAATAATAATAATAATAATAATAATAATAATAATAATAATATGAGTAAAAAAATTTAGTATCTTCAGCTGCCCCTCTTTGCTCATTCTTGTGTTAACAAGAATAGGGCAAAGATGAAAAGATAATAAATTTTTTTTATCCATTTGGCCTCACTTGATCATAATGAAGATATTGAATAAAATCTTCTCTCTCTCCAGATGAGTTCTTCTCATTATGAACTTTCTGCTGGGGATGATGATGACCTCCTTTTTTTCTGTGATAGAGTCATTCAAAAGGTTGAATAAGCTTTTGATGAATTCTTCTCATTATGAACTTTCTCTTCTTTCTTCAGATGAGTTCTTCTCATTATGAACTTTCTCTGAAAAAAATAACCCATCAAGTAATAGATTTGAGCAAAAAGGTTGAACAAATTCTTCTCATTATGAACTTCTTCTTCCTTCTTCAGATGAGTTCTTCTCATTATGAACTTTCTCTGGCAAAAATAATCCATCAAGTGATGAATTCAGACAAAAGGTTGAACAAATTCTTCTCATTATGAACTTCTTCTTCCTTCTTCAGATGATGAGTTCTTCTCATTATGAACCTTCTCTGGAAAAGCTAATCCATCAATTTGATGAATTCAAATAAAAGGTTGAACAAATTCTTCTCATTATGAACTTCTTCTTCCTTCTTCAGATGAGTTCTTGTCATTATGAACTTTCTCTGGCAAAAATAATCCATCAAGTGATGAATTCAGACAAAAGGTTGAACAAATTCTTCTCATTATGAACTTCTTCTTCCTTCTTCAGATGAGTTCTTCTCATTATGAACTTCTCTGGCAAAAATAATCCATCAAGTGATGAATTCAGACAAAAGGTTGAACAAATTCTTCTCATTATGAACTTCTTCTTCCTTCTTCAGATGAATTATTCTCATTATGAACTTCTCTGGCAAAAATAATCCATCAAGTGATGAATTCAGATAAAAGGTTGAACAAATTCTTCTCATTATGAACTTCTTCTTCCTCCTTCAGATGATGAGTTCTTCTCATTATGAACTTCTCTGGCAAAGCTAATCCATCAATTTGATGAATTCAAGCAAAAGATTGAACAAATTCTTCTCATTATGAACTTCTTCTTCCTTCTTCAGATGACGAGTTCTTCTCATTATGAACTCTACCTGGCAAAGATAATCCATCAACTTGATGAATTCAGAAAAAAGGTTGAACAAATTCTTCTCATTATGAACTTCTTCTTCCTTCTTCAGATAAGTTCTTCTCATTATGAACTTTCTCTGGAAAAGACTGATTCATCAAATGATGGATTCGGGTAAAAGATTGAACAAATTCTTCTCATTATGAACTTCTTCTTCCTTCTTCAGATGAGTTCTTCTCATTATGAACTTTCTCTGGAAAAGCTAATCTTTCAAATGATAGATTTGAATCTTTGCTAAAATCTTTGAAATTCCTGTTAAAAATTCAACAAGAATAAAAATGAATGAAAATGCACCTATTTTTGTAAACCCCTAAAATATGATGCATGAATGTTAAGTTATTTGATTTCAGATTGGTGAATTGAGTATTTCTTCAATTGTAAAAACCCAATAGATCTTTCTTCTTCAAAACAAAGAATCTATCATCTTTGACAAATGTAGATGTAGATATAATGTCACAAAACCTCTTGAGAATAAAACTCAATAGTATAGGCTCTTGAAAAGCTTGCATTCAGGCAACATGTTGATTCTGATAACAATTCATCTGATTATGAAGTGACCTTTCAAGATGATTTCACAGATATCGATAGTTCTTCTAATACCGAGAAATCTTGACTTCTGATTCTGATGAGGAGAATAAACTGTTATACTTGACAAAAATGGGATTATCATGGGCTGAAACTTCAATAGCCCTGGAGAAATGTGGTCCAGATTCATCAATTGCAGAATTGGCAAATTTTATATGTGCCGCTCAAATGACTAAGGCTGCTGATGCACTTCTTCTGGTAAAAAATAGGAAGTCATTATGCAATGATCCCAATTACAAGCAAAGGCAAAACTCGGGCTATGATTTTTGAAAAGGAAGAAGCAGAGGAAGCTTGAAAAGAAGCTTCTTAATCATACAGTTCATCTTTTAATTCCAATGATTGGTTCTGTAGTTCTTACCAAACCAGATCAGATAACTCAAAGAACACTTCCAGAAGATGCTATTAGCAAATTCATCTTCCAAATTCAATGATTGGTTCTGTCAAACCAGATCAGATAACTCAAAGAACACTTCCAGAAGATGCTATTAGCAAATTCATCTTCCAAATTCAATGATTGGTTCTGTCAAACCAGATCAGATAACTCAAAGAACACTTCCAGAAGATGCTATTGGCAAATTCATCTTCTAAATTCAATGATTGGTTCTGTCCAACCAGATCAGATAACTCAAAGAACACTTCCAGAAGATGCTATTAGCAAATTCATCTTCCAAATTCAATGATTGGTTCTGCCAAACCAGATCAGATAACTCAAAGAACACTTCCAGAAGATGCTATGAGCATATTCATCTTCCCAATTCAATGATTGGTTCTGCCAAACCAGATCAGATAACTCAAAGAACACTTCCAGAAGATGCTATGAGCATATTCATCTTCCCAATTCAATGATTGGTTCTGCCAAACCAGATCAGATAACTCAAAGAACACTTCCAGAAGATGCTATTGGCAAATTCATCTTTCATTTAATGTTTGGACTAGGATATCACAATGCTTATTCGATGTAGAGCCAGAATTTGTAGATTCGAAGCATTTCCATGCTACTACACTGAAAAGGGCTATATTCATAATTCTGCCAATTAAGAACAGATTTTCTCTTTATTCTGCTTCCTCCATGTGCTGATGCTTTTCCATTGACAAAGAAATGATGGCCTTCCTTTGAGTGTCCAGAAGTATTTTCTTGATGAATGCTGAAAATGGAATCTAGTATGGGTTGGAAGGAATAAAGTTGCTCCACTTGAACCTGATGAGGTGGAAATGCTTCTAGTTTTCTTTAAAAACTATACACAAGGATCTGTATAGAGACATATTTCCCAGTGATACCAATGTCTTGTTTCCTTTTGTTGGAATCAGTGCTGCAAAGATCACCTTCTATTGTCTTAGTATATTTTTGAAAACAAATGTGCAAGAACTGAATGGTGATCGGTTGGAGCAATTGATGAGTAGATTTGGCGGATTCGATTTTGTTGTCGGTAGGATTCCGTGTAATAATCTTGATGTTCATGGCTTTAAGCTAGTGATGATTTGCTTACTTTGTATTCCATGTATTCAAAAGTATTAACATAAAGTGATATTCAGAAATCTTTAAATTATTTCAAAATTATGTTAATTCAATAGAAAAGAATAAATTGAATTTCCAAAAATAAATTGAATCTCAAATAAATTGAAATTGAAATAGATATAATTGTATTCAAAGTTATGGCAAGCATAAAAATAAAAATTCAAATGTCTCAACAAATTATAAGCATAAGTATTTCTAAATTAATCAAGTTGATACAATTTAGAGTAATGATGTAAGCTTTTGTCTGGAAGATCTCAAACGTTGTCAAAATGCTTGTAGATGTGAAGTTTCTCCCAAACTGTCAAAATCTTAAGAGGGTTCAATTGCCAGATGCCTAATATCAACCTGCATTTGATCTGCCTTTTCAGGTTTTCAACTCAAATCCTTCCTTTGGTTACAAGATGCCCTTTGCGGGTTTTCACCTTGACCCCCTTTTTCTTTTTTTCTTTTTTTTCTTTTCTCTTTTTTTTCTTTTTTTTCTTTCTTTTTCTTCAAGAATAATATTTCTTGACAGAATCTGAGTTTATTGGATTTTTCAGAATTTTTCCATCCATTTCTGCCAAGATCAACGCTCCTCCGGAAAAGGCCTTTTTCACAACGTATGGCCCTTCCCAATTAGGCATCCATTTCCCACGGAAATCTTTATGTATAGGCAAGACTTTTTTAGTACTAGATCACCCTCTTGGAATTCTCTTGGATGTACTTTTTTGTCATGAGACTTCATCATCCGTTTTTGATACATCTGTCCATGGCAAATAGCTTTCAATCTTTTCTCCTCAATAAGGTTCAATTGATCAAATCTAGCTTGGATCCATTCAGATTCATCCAATTTTATTTCTCTCAATATTCGGAGCGATGGAATCTCAACTTCAATTGGTAAGACTGCTTCCATCCCGTAGACTAAAGAAAAAGGCGTTGCCCCAGTAGATGTTCGAACAGTAGTTCGGTATGCATATAGAGCAAAATATAACTTCTCGTGCCAATCTTTGTAAGTTTCAGTGGTCTTTGTAATGATTCTTTTGATGTTCTTGTTTGCTGCTTCAACTGCCCCATTCATCTTTGGACGATATGCCATTGAATTTGCATGTTTGATCTTAAACTGTGCACAAAGTTCGGTCATCATTTTGTTGTTCAGGTTCAAAGCATTGTCTGTAATGATCCTCTCTGGTAGGCCATATCGGCAAACTATCTCTTTCTTTATGAATTTACAGACTGTGGACCTCTTAATATTAGTGTATGAAGCAGCTTCAACCCATTTGGTAAAATAATCAATTGCCACAAGGATGAAGCAATGTCCATTCGATGCTTTTGGTGTGATTGCCCCAATGACATCTATTCCCCACATAGAAAATGGCCAGGGTGCTGTCATTACATGTAGAGGAGATAGGGGTACATGAATCTTGTCTGCATATATCTGGCATTTATGACATTTTCTTGCATAATCAATGCAATCTGTGTACATAGTAGCCCAATAGTATCCATATCTCATTATTTTTCTGGCCATGGAAAGACCATTTGCATGTGTTCCACATATTCCACTGTGTACTTCTTCAATGACATTTCGAGCTTCGCTGGTATTTAAACATCTCAATAGCATTTGATCATTGCTTCTTCTATACATAATCTCGCCATCAAGAAAATACCCAGCAACCATTCTTCTCAAGGTTCTTTTATCAATTTCCGATGCATTTGGTGGATAACTTTGATTTTTGATATATTGCAGAATATCATGATACCATGGTTTACCATCTACCTCTTCTTCCACACTATAACAATGTGCAGGAATTTCATAAACTTGCATTTTGATTGGCATCATATCAACTTTCTTAGTTGCTTGAAACATAGCCGCTAATGTAGCCAAAGCATCTGCCATTTGATTTTCTTCTCGAGGGAGATAATTGAAGGTAATTCTCTCAAATTCCTTCACTAATTCAAGGGTAAAATTTCTGTATTCCAACAATTTGGGATCTTTTGTTTCCCATTCTCCTCGCAATTGATATACCACCAAAGATGAATCTCCATATATCTTGAGAAATTTGATTTTTCTTTCTATAGCTGCTTTCAATCCCATGACACAAGCTTCATATTCTGCCATGTTATTGGTGCAAAAGAACTCCAGTCTACTTGTAAAGGGATAATAAACATTTTCTGGAGAAATTAACACTGCCCCAATTCCTCGTCCCAAAGCATTAGATGCTCCATCAAAATAAAGCTTCCAAATTGCAAATTCATCATTTGTTCTGACTTCTTCATTCATGGATATGCACAACAGATCTTCATCGGGAAAATTAAAGTTCAAAGGCTGATAATCATTTGATACACGACTGGCCAGAAAATCAGCTATGACACTTCCTTTTATCGCTTTTTGGTTGACATATACAATATCAAACTCAGATAATAACATCTGCCATCTAGCCATTCTGCCTGTCAAAGCTGGTGATTCCATTAATAACTTTAAAGGATCAAGTTTGGATATCAACCAAGTAGTATGGTATAACATATATTGTCTGAGTCTTCGAGTAGCCCACACCAAAGCACAACATAATTTTTGTATTGGTGGATATCGAACTTCACAATCAGTAAATTTCTTGCTCAGATAATAGATAGCTTTTTCTTTTCTTCCAGATTCATCATGCTGTCCTAATACACATCCCATCGAATTTTCGAAGACCGTCAAGTAGAGAATTAATGGTCTATCAGGCATTGGTGATACTAAAATTGGGGCATTGGATAAGTATTTCTTAATAATATCCAAAGTTTCTTGACATTCTTCATTCCAGACTTCAGGATTGTTCTTTCGAAGTAATTTGAACACTGGATCACATTTGTCAGTTAATTGAGAAATGAACCGAGATATATAATTTAATCTTCCCAAAAAGCCTCGAACTTTTTTTTTTGTATTGGGTGGTGGAAGATCTTGAATTGCTTTGACTTTATCTGGATCAATTTCAATTCCTTTTTTGCTGACCACAAATCCCAAAAGTTTTCCAGAGGTTACCCCAAAAGTGCATTTAGCGGGGTTAAGCTTTAATTGATATCTCCTCAATCTCTGGAAAAGCTTTCTCAGATTTTGAATATGTTCTTCTTCTGTTCTGGATTTGGCAATCATGTCATCTACATATACTTCAATCTCTTTGTGCATCATGTCATGAAACAAAGTTACCATGGCTCTCTGATATGTTGCCCCTGCATTTTTCAATCCAAATGGCATCACTTTATAACAGAATGTGCCCCACATGGTTATAAATGTCGTCTTTTCCATGTCTTCAGGATTCATTTTTATCTGATTATATCCTGAAAAGCCATCCATAAATGAAAACCATGCATGCCCTGCAGTATTGTCCACCAATGTGTCTATGTGGGGTAAGGGAAAGCTATCTTTCGGACTAGCTTTATTGAGATCTCTGTAATCCACACACATTCGAACTTTTCCATTTTTCTTTGGTACGGGAACAATGTTGGATACCCATTCTGGGTATTTAGATGCCTGTAGGAAACCTGCATTGATCTGTTTCATTACTTCTTCCTTGATTTGCAACAACATTTCTGGCCTCATTCTTCTGAGCTTTTGTTGAACCGGTTTATATTCTGGATTGATTGGAAGCTTGTGTATCACTATATCTGTGCTTAAACCAGGCATATCTTGATAGGACCAGGCAAATATATCTTTGAACTCTTGAAGGAGATTTATCAATTCTTGTTTTATCTGGATTGTCAGAGTAGTACCAATTTTTACCTCTTTTATTTCTTCATCTGTTCCCAAATTCACAGTCTCAATCTCTTCTTTGTGAGGTAGAATTTGTTTGTCCTCTTTTTCCACCAATCTTAATAGTTCAGTAGGAATATCACATTCCAGTTCATCCTCACAACCATTGATTTCTTCCAGACATATGGGCTGCTCTAAATTTATCACTGGATTAAATTTAGGAATAAACATGCTATTAACATGGTGACACCTGCAAATTTAAGTCGGACATATTTCCGAAAGAATATAGTAAATTTATGAAATAAATAAATGTAAAAATGTAAAAAAAAATGTAAAGAATGATTGCCATCTGAAAATTTTAAAGAAAGTTCCTTATATTTAACATAATTTCTTTTACAAGATAACAAAAAGTTTTCATATTTTTGAGCTAAACATAAAGATTAGTTCTGAATATTACTCTGCATTAATATTAAAAACTATAGGAAGATCTTCAGCGGTCCAATTGGTGAGTGTTTCTCCAGGAAAACATGGGTGAATCCTATCCAAGTACTTGCCAGTCTTGTTGTCATTCATGATCATGTTGACAAATAATCTTTTCATAGCTTTTTCAACTATGTCTTGATCTTTCGTCAACTTTTCTTCTTTAAAGGCTTCAACAAGCTGCTGTTCTACATTAATTGTTCCCCCTGATCTGAATATGGTCTTCAACTGTGGGAATGACATGTGTTTCCAAAGGATTTCTCCACCTTTCAATTTTGCCTTTCTGTCTTCACATCTTCTTTTCATTTCTTTGTTCTTTTGCTGAAGATTGGGCTTAAACCCCAGCCCAAAACGGTCTTTTTTCATCTTTATACTGATAGGAACTGAAATCCCTTGAAGATTCTTTCCTAGACCTCTCCCAGCTTTAGCTCCGATGCCTAAAGTTTGTTGTACCGTCATCTTGGTGCAATCAGACAATCTGGGATATGGAATTTGGCTTCCTTCTGCAATAAAGGTTGCATTTACAAATTCAAGAGCTCGAAAAGAGCATTCAAGAGCCTCATCATTGGTGTCGATATATGGAACATCGCTTGTTACAGACGCAATGATTTCTTCTTCAGCACTGACGCATATTAGTTGTCCATTAACAACAAATTTCAATTTCTGATGTAATGAAGAAGGAACGGCTCCTGCTGAATGAATCCATGGCCTCCCTAATAGACAATTATATGTGGGGTGGATGTCCATCACCACAAAGTCAATATTGTACACGACTGGGCCGATTAGCAACGGTATTTCCATTTTCCCAAGCACTTCTTTTTGAGTACCATCAAATGCTCGTACCACATTCTGATAACTCTTCATGTGTGATTGATCCAGAGGCATTCTTTGAAGTGTAACTAGAGGCATCAAGTTGAGAGCAGATCCATTGTCAATCAATACTCCTGGCAACACATGACCATGACAATGTGTCGTGATGTTCAAAGCTTTTACTGACCCCATTCCGCCTTCTGGTATTTCATCATCTGTGAACGTTATGTAATTGTCAGCGGCTATATGTCCCACAATTCTGTCAAGTTTATTGAGGGATATCTTCGGGGATAAATGTTTGATTGAGAATTTTCATCAAAGCATTCCTATGCGCTTCTGAATTCATCAATAGATCAAGAATAGAAATTCTCGCTTGTTGTTTGTGTAGTTGTTCAACCACACTATACTCACTATGTTTTAGGAATTTCAAAAATTCTTGAGCTTGTTTTTCTGTCACAGGCTCATTGAATGCTGGAAGGGATTCATCTTCAAATACCTTCTGAGGTATTGCCATGGCTTTTCCTTTTGCTTTCATTTGTTCTGAAGCATTGGATGTTTCGGGAGAGTAACATCTCCCACTTCTTGTAAAGAAACCGACCTCGCTCACTGCTTCAGACGTCGATGTGGTACCCAAACTCTGTATTTTCTCTTCTGTTTTATCTAGAGAAACAGATCCTCCTACCATTGAAACATTGGTAGTATAATTCCAAGGTACCCTGCGGGTATCTTTGTATGGAAATGGTAGAGGAGTGGTAATAACTACTTTTGGCTTTATTGGTGCATGAATCGCCGTAGATGATTTCACATTAATGATCACAGGATCATTTATTCTTTGACTTGGTTTAGAATCCTCTGATGAGCAAACATCATCTTCTTTTTTCCCGGGTTCTTCTTCAAAGAATTCTATTTCCCTGTTGTTCATCAATTTTTGCACCAAATCCCTAAACTCAGGACATAGTTGAATTTTATGCCCTTGCTCCTGATGATATTCACAATAATTCTTGCCTTCATTCTGCTTTGGCCTGAATTGTTGTGGAATTATACCGGCTAAAGAAAGTTGTTGGAATATCCAAACAAACGGAGATTTAATTTCAGAAATGTCAGTCTTTGCTTTCCTTCTGTTCTCTTCCTGAATTGCATTTACGTTTTTATCTCCATGATTTGGCAATGGATGATTTGATGCAGATGGTGTATTGAATTCCAACTTCCCAGTGTTGATCAAATTTTGAACCACCCTTTTAAACGCTAAACAGTTTTCAATGGAATGACCCGTAATTCCTTCATGGTAAACACAGTGTGCCTTTGTATCATACCAAGGAGGGAATGGTGGTTGCATGGGAACCAAAGGATAAGGCCGTATAACATCTGCTTTTAATAGCGAATCATAGATCTCTGCATATGGTACTGGTAAAGGTGTAAAAGACAACCTTTCATTTTCCTTTCGAGATCCTCTGGAATCTGCTCGATTAGTGTTTGTTTCCTCTTTCTTAACCCTTGGCTGGGTTATTGTAACACTTTTCGATGAATCCTTGCTGTAAGAATTTGCATTGTTGACCTCATTCTCCTTTTTCCGGTATGTAGGTCTTTTGGAACTAGACCCATCATTTGATTCAATCTTGCCGCTTTTCAAGACATTTTCAATTAATTCTCCAGAAATGACCAAATCTGCAAAATTTCTGGTTGCATTCCCCATTAGATGGTTTAAATAAGGAGCCTTCAATGTATGGACAAACATTACTGTGGCCTCTTTTTCTAACAAAGGTGGTTGAACTTGGGCCGCAGTGTCACGCCATCTCTGGGCATACTGTCTGAATGTTTCATTATTCTTTTTCTCCAAGTTTTGGAGAGTCCATCTATCAGGGACCATGTCTGTCACATGGCGATACTGCTCTAAAAATGCTTTAGCCAAATCTTTCCAGGATCTAATGTTGGCTTTGGTCAATTGAGTATACCATTTTAAAGCCGGTCCTGTCAAACTATCCTGAAAGCAGTGAATTAACAATTTCTCGTCCTTCACATATCCTGCCATTCTTCGACAAAACATAGTAATGTGGGATGAAGGGCATGTAGTACCGTCATATTTATCAAATTCGGGAGCTTTGAACTTGATGGGGAGGATTAGGTCTGGAACCAAACTTAACTCACTAGCATCAAACCCATAGAATGATTCAGTTATTTCCACTGATTTCATTCGTTCTTCTAAGTTCTTGATCTGTCTGGTCAGTTCTTCATTTACTTTTTGTTTCTCATTCAGCTCATTCAAATCTGGGATCAAATGCTCAGTATTAAGATCCCCTATTTTCACATCGGATATAAGCGGATTTTTGCTTAAAGATGCAGGATCCACTTGTTGATCTTCATGTGGTTTGACTTCTTGTAATGCAGATGTACGAGCATTGATTTGTATAGGTGTAGTACCAGAATGATAAATTGGTTCTGGTGGAAAACCTAGAGGATATATGGGTTCTTGGTCAAAAGATACAGGATTTTCATGCATTTTTCCACTGATAGCCTGCCTTTTAAACATATCCTCTATTTTCTTCATCATACTGTCTTGTGAATTTGCAATACTGGCTTCAATTTTTTCCAACTTCATTCTCATTTCTTCTTGTTCTTTATGATGTTGTTCCTCAATACGCTGTATTTTATCCTCCATAATTTTCTTAGTAGCTTGTCTAGTACCGTAGTGATGTAGTATTTCTCTTTTGGCCAGAGTAACTGCGATTGAAAAATCTTTTAATATTATTTTTTCAAATTTTAATTAATGAATTTTAACTTAATAAATAAAATAATTCATAGTGAAAATTATGAAATAAATGATGAATGTATGCAAAATGCATGTATGTAAAAAACATTGATCCCAAAAAGTTAACTGTCATAGAACAACTTTCATCGGCATACAAAAGTTTCTTTATAATAGTTCAGAACTACAGATAAGGCGTAGCTTTCCTATTAAGCTCTATAATTTCTTTCATTAACCATGACACCTTCTTTCCGCACTTAGAAACTGGATCAACGTGATGCTCAATTATTTTGGCTTCAACAGCTAGTTCCCCAACATATCTAGCAACTTCGCTCATTTGTACCATGGCCTCGAACACCATATTGCTTCTTTCTTCACTTCTTTCGACATAGAACTCAGTTGACTTTTGCCATTGTTCATTCGTCCCTTCAAGGGTTTGCTCTAACTCAGTAATTCTAACTTGACAATTGTGCAGAATTTTTTCAAGATCTCTAATGCGTCTTCGCAGTGAAGCATTTTCTTCATTACTTTCTTTGAGATCATTAGGTCCTATACGAACCTTTTCTTGAAACAATGATTCTTCAAGTTGCAAAATGTAAGCATTAAACTCTGAGTTTTTGTTTCTAGACTGATCCAGATCTTCTTCCAGTTTTGTTCGTGCTTCTTGCGTTCTTTGATTAAGCTTCTGGATTTGAACATCTTTGTTTCTGTATCTTTGCATCCAATTGCTAGCCAATTCTTGTTCTACCTCAATTCTGGTGTTGAAATTTTTTCTTTCTAATTCCCATTTTTCCTTTTCAATATTGGATTCTTCCATCTTTTGGCCTCTGACTTCAAGTTCAGCAATCAACTGGTTCATTTCAGATTCAAATCCCTTGAACATGCTATTTTTCTCACCTTCAACTTTATTAAAGATGTCATTCTTCATCTCTTCTAACTCTTTGGCTCGATCTCTTTCTCTTTGCATTTCATTCATGATCTCGCGGTGTTCAGCCTTGTGTTTTATAATTCGCTCTCTTCTGTCGACCTCAAAATCTTCCATTTTTTGCTTTCCTTTCTCCAGACTTTTGAGTAGACGGCTATTCTTTCCTTTCAGATCTTCAACTCGTCTTTTCTCAATGTTCAATTCTCTGGTCATCTGTACCGTCGATTGGCTGGGTCCTGATGCTTTTCGGGATTTATATAACTCCTGGTAATTTTTCTGTAAGGCTCTGTACTCATCCTCACCTTTTTCTTTATCTTTTCTCAACATTGCACATTGTGATGAATGAAAGTCAATGTCAACCCCCAACATAGCTTTATCTTGTCTCATTTGCTCTAACTCTTTCGACCAGCCATCTCTTTCTGCTTCAAACTCAGCTCTCAAGATTTCAATCTCTGATGGAACCACCTTAATGCGATCTTCCATAGAAATATCTTCATTTTGATCTGGTAGAGGAATATTTTCGTTTTTTCTGACAGATCTCCATTCTTCATAATCAGGAGTTAACATTTCTTTTGCTGCTTTAGCTCGGATACAAAAAGTTGTTTTCCAAGCTGTAACGGCTTCCATGATACTTCTTTTATAATTTTTGCTGTGGAATGTGAATTCAGATGACTGTAATCCAGCAGTGATAGGTACAAATTGACGACCTTCATACTGTCTTATAACCAGAAGTGGTGCATATCCAATTCCTCCCCATAATCCGAGCAGCATTATCCAGTTGTAATCACCACACCTGTAAAAGAATTCCCTTTGTATTTGCCACGGGGCTCGCCAAACAACGTCATTGCTTTGCATATTTCGAAAGGCATTAATCCACATATCTTTCTTAATTTCTTTCGGCCATTCCTGCTCCAGAAATTCTTTTAATGGTGAATAATCTGTATTAAAGCGTCGGTATGAAACCTTTTCTGTTCTCCAGAAATGACTACGGATCCAAACATATAACAACTGAGTACACCCTGAGAATCGTCCACCTCCTAGCCTTCTGCAAGCATTTAACGATCTGAAGGTCTCTGCTAGGATTGCAGAAACATGATTAATCTTCTTCGGTAGCTGTTCAAACAAGTCTACCACTGCAGCTTCAATATATCCCAATACTTTTGGGAAGATGACCATACCATATATACCCAGAGCAAATAGATCGAATCGTACTTTAATATCTGGATGGCTCTGAATAAGTTCTCTGATGTTGGTCCAAGCAATGCCTTCGCTTTCGCCTTTTTGTTTTGTACGGGATGCTACCCATTCTTCTCGTACCCCGGCAATCTTTGCTAATTTAACTCGAAAAGGTTGAGTTTTAATTGACTTTGAATAGATTCGATTCTCCAAAGCCCCATCTATATGTAGCAAAGTTGTGTATTCTTCAATAGTAGGGACCAAATCTTCTTTATTGAGAGTGAAGCAATTGTACCCCGGATTCCAGAATTGAACTAGGGCTCTGAGTAATTCATCATTAACTTTAACATAGAGCAAATATGGGATGTCTCCGTAAGTCTGATAAAACTGCAATTTTTTATTTGAATCCCAACTTTCCCAAATGCTTCGCAAATCTTGCATATCATTTTTTTTAGTGAAACTGGAGCATAGCTGGCCAAATCAGATATATAATCATCCTGCAGACTGTCTCCTTCTTGTCTTTGTAAGCCCTCAGCCCACTGCCTTACTTCTGAGTTTAGAATTACTTGACTTGAACACTTTTTATCCATAAATGAAGGCTTTCCAATGAGACAATTAACACAAGGATCAATGTCTTTTATCCTGTATGATGCAATGCAAACAGAAAAATAAAGAACACACAAAAAGAAAATAAATTAGTTTACATAATAAAGAAATTTAATAATAACATTTACATAAATATTCTTTATTTAAACATGCTTTTCTGAATTTAAATAATTTAAATAAACATGTAATTTAAACAATAAATAAATTAACAGAAAAGACATAATTCATTTCTCCTGTGTGTACACCTATTCTGGATAAAATTTCGGCATGACTTCGGATTGGAAGAGTTTCTAAGGTTTTTTATATGCAGGGTTTCAGATCTAGGAGTAAAGGTACTCGAATTGTCCATGTTAGTGCCCCCTTAGGCTGCTAACCCTCAATCCTAGTCCATTACAGACTAAAGTGGATCGAGTTCAATTCGAGGGGATACATTTCTCTATGCCTGACACGGAGAATAAATTCTCACGAAGACATAGAGCATATGAACCCCGAAAGTTACTTGCTAGGTCTGACACGGAGAATAAATTCTCACGAAGACGTCGCTTTCACTCCCACTTAGAAGGGACAACTCAATTATAGAGCTTTATGTAATGCAATGCAAGTGTTGTGTGTGAGGAGAAATGTTCAAACCTTCGACAGAAAAATAAATAATGAAATAAAATACTTGCAAATAAATAAAACATATAAATATTATGAAAATAATAAATATATATATAAAAATTTTAAAAAGAAAGAATTAAAAATTAAATATATGAACTTTTAATTTTTAATTAATAGAGACAATTTATAATTGACTTTTAAAAGTTTGACCAGTCCCCAGCAGAGTCGCCAAGCTGTCGTAACCGGTTTTCGTCCGGGCACGAAATATTAAATTTGGCGGGGAAATTGATGTGAATAAATAATTTTGAAAATAATTTGTGAGTCGCCATCGACCTTTTGGATCAGGTAGGTCGAATACCTAAAAATTTTTCTTTTAAAAGAGTTTTAAAAAAAACATCAATTAAAAAAAATGAACTGATCTGCGTTTTATAACCAAAAATTCGTTCTTAATAATAAAATGGGATTCGTGGTCGGTTACGTTTAGGGAAGGATTAGCACCCCTACAACGCCCAAAATTGGTACTTTTTAATTATAAATTGTCTCTATTATTAAAATTATAAAAATTCAAAAATATATTTAATTTATAATCCTATTATTTCAAAATTATATATAAAAAAATATTTATTTATTTAAAATATCAAAAAAAACTTCTAGGTGCCTTAAGACAGCTCTTTCCTTTGATATTGATAAATATTAATTTAAATAATATTGTTTAAAAAATATCAGAATAGGACATCCAGTTGTATTAAGACTGTCCTTTTCTTTGATATTAAAAATAACATTAAAAAATCTATTCCAGATTTATTATATATATTTATGAATACATGAAAATATTTAAAAATATAATTAAATAAAATTAAAACAATAAAAATATCACTAAAACAATATATATTTTAAAAGCAATAAAATAAATGAAAACTTATAAATTAAATGACTAAATTATAGTAAAATTAAAAACTTAATTTAATCAAAGTATTAGGGATTAAACATGCTATTTCTTTATTTTATTTATTTAGTGATTAAAATAAAATTATCTAAAATTCGGATACTATAATAAAATAAATTAAAAATATAAACTAAGGATTAAAATATTATTTATTAAAATTAAAGGATTAAATTTGCTATTTATCCTAAATATATTATTTTAATATAAAGGACTAAAATGAATAAAATTAAAATTAAAGAACCAAATTAAAAGGATTATAAATTTGATTTAGTGACTAAAATGTAAAGTTTACAAATTGGGAGGACTGCGGAAAGGATTTAACTATTATTAATTACACGAATAGCCCTTCCCAAAAACGGCGTCGTTCGGGAAGGGCTATTTAAGCCCAAAATCAGCTGGCCCGAAGGGCCAGCTTCATTTCTCCTCTCTTCCCTCTCTCTCTCTTTTCTGAGAGCAAGAAATTCTCTCGCTTCTCTCTAGAAAAGAGAGAAGCTCTCCGGCCGGCCGCCGCCGGCCACCGTCTTCGGTGGCCGGAATTTTTTTTTTTTATTGAAACGTAGATCGGACCGCCCTAATGGCGGTTCCGATGATCTTTTCTTTTAAACAGCTCCCGATCGGAGCAAATCTAAGAAATATACCTTCGGTTTTTCGAAGGTTTTGGTGAGATCCGACGGTCGGGCTTCCTCGGTAAGTTTCTCTTCTTCATTTTTCTTTCTTTTCTGTTTCGATTTGGCTGTTGGTTGTGGTTTGTTTCTCTCTATTTTCTGTCTCTCTCCGTGGTTCTCTTGGTCTCTGTTTCTCTCTGGTATCTTATTTTCTTGCAGATGGGGTGATGGCTTTATAGCCATCACCGGTGTGGCCATCGGACCGGTCCCAAAAGGGCTCTTCGGTGAGTCACCGATCTATGTGGTGACTCACTGCTAGAGTAGCAACGTGGGTGACCATTTGGGTCTTCTGGAGGCTTCGATGGAGGCGTGGCACTGGCAGCAGAGGTGGCTAGAAGCTGGACCGTTGGCTGAGGCGGCTGGAGGCAGAGGCTGCTGGAGGCAGAGGCGGCTGTGCATGGGGCTAGGGTTAGAAAACCCTAACTGAAACCCTAAATGTTTTGGGTTTCAGTTTGGTTTGGGCCGGAAATTTGGTTTGTAATTAATAATAATTTTTTTTTATTATTTATATATATATATATATATATTTAATAATAATAATAATAATAATAATATTTATAATAATAATAATAATAATAAAAATATTTATAATAATAATAATAATAATAATAATAATATGAGTAAAAAAATTTAGTATCTTCACATATTATCCTCGAAAGCCTTGTCTCCTTCCTAAGGGTCACCTTCTAAAAGCAAACCCTCAAGTGCGCAAATCCAAAGTACGAAGTACAGTTCAAAGAACCACCAGTAGAGTCAGCGTATCCAACAGTCTTAAAACAAAGGGCTTGCTCGTAGAGCGTATTGCTTCCACTTCTAAGCGTCTTTTCCCTTTTCTTTTTGCCTTATCTTCAATCATTACAACGATGATAAGAGGGTGAACAAGGCATCAATCATCACCCCCGATTCTTGGTGTCTTTTCTTGTTTGAAGACCTTTCTTGATATCTGGTTTCTCTTTTACTTTTCTGGGATTTCTTTTGACCCCACGATAACATCTTTCAATCCCATTTTCTTTGATCTTTTCTTCTTGTCTTTGGTGTTTGTTGATGATTTAGGTTCCTGGAAAAATGGGGTTTAACGAGGAAGAGAGAGATGATAGGGAAGTTTCCGAGTCGAAAACGGCTTCGAATGAAGGTAATTACCTCGAAGAACATCACCCTAAAATCTATACAAATGGAACCGAGAGTTCTTTCTGTCTAACTGAAGTTGATGATGATGATGACGGTGGTGGTGAAGGGAGGAAGCTCGAGTTAGGCCCTCGACGCACCCTTAAAGAACAACTCGAAAAGGATAAGGTTTGTTTAGTTTGTCGTCTCTTTTCTTCTAAACATTCTAATGTCTGATGTTGTCTCGTTTCTGGTGGAATTCGAGGATTTTCAGGAAGATGAAAGCTTGATGAGGTGGAAAGAACAACTTCTTGGGACTCTGGATTTCATGTCCATTGGAGGTTTGAGTTCTCTTATACAGCTTCTGTCTTGTCTTTCATTTCTTTCCCTGATCCGACATTGATCCCGACGCGATCGAACTGAGGATCTAGGGGTTCATCGGTGCGCGTCGGGTCGTCGTCATGTTTTGTCGTTCCTCGAACGAGATCCTCTGGTTTCAGTCTGCCTTGTTTCTAGGCCCAACATAGCTAAGAACAGAATGCAGGATCAATTTGTGTACCCTGACATTATCTTCTATTGTCTCGTAATGGTACAGAAAATCTGGAACCTGATGTTAAGATCCTGAGCCTTGCGATCAAATCGCCCGGTCGACCTGATATACTACTTTCGATTCCGGAGAAGGAAAGCCCCAAAGGCTCATGGTTCACCTTAAAAGAAGGTAGCAAGTACAGCCTGCAATTCACATTCCTAGTGAGCAACAACCTCGTATCCGGGCTCAAGTACACTAACACCGTGTGGAAAACCGGTGTCAAAGGTAATCCGTTAATCCGAAACACACTCTCTCTCTTGCTCATTTGAAAGATTACGTTCTTCACAATCGACGAATTCTCGTAACAGTCGATAGCTCGAAAGAGATGATGGGTACCTTCAGTCCCAAGGCAGAGCCTTACACCCATGAAATATGTGAAGAAACAACTCCCAGTGGCATGTTCGCTAGAGGTAACTACTCTGCCAGGAGTAAGGTAGTAATTAAACCAACGCCAACTTAACAATTAGGCCCAATTATGCATTCAGTCCCTATACTCTTCGGATTTCTTGAATTTAATCCCCACGTTTGCAGTTCACCGACGATGACAGCAAGTGCTACTTGGAGATCAACTACAGTTTTGACATACGTAGAGAATGGCAGTGAGTACGAGTTGCAGTCAGACATCGACTCAGTATGAATGAAGCATGTCTCGACCTTCGTTCTGAATCACTACAGTACTAATGTTGTTTATGTTGGTTAAAGCTTTATGTAACTGTAACTGGAGTTGAACCAAACATTGAAAAGTCGAAACTTTAATGGTGGGTTCGTTCTATAATTGCTCGTTCTTGTTTTCCCTTTCCCTTTCCCTTTCACCGAGGAAGATGAAGTTGACCCACAACATGTTCCCTTTAGCTTTCTTTTCGGCTTTGCTTGTCTTCTTTTTCTTTACAAAATGGTTTCATTTGGACGAAATTAGAGCATATTATGGTAGAAGATATAAATATTTGTATCTGATAATATATAAAATTATATTAATATATCAAATGTAATTTTTTAACGAAAAGATATGTATTTTAAAGGATTTATACTAATGTGTTGACTATGAATTACTTTTTATGATTATAATTTTATACAATAATAAATATTATAATAAAGCACACAAATGGTTCCTTAATTTATCTTAACTATTAAAAGTTATAAAATAGTCTCCGATTATAAGAAGTTACTTTGTTGAGTCCCTTAACTATTAAAAGTTCCAAAATGATCACTCGATTATTAATTACGTTCAAAACTCGCTATTTTTCGTTAAAATTTTGACAATAATTTGAGCTGTAAAATAACCTACTGACTAAGATATAATAAAATCTGATATTATAATCTCAAATGACTATCATATCTCAAATAATATGTTAACGTCTAACTCAGGCGATTGTTAAATTTTTAATGAAAAATGATAAATTTAAAACATAATGAAAAATTGAGTGACAATTTTGTAATTTCTAATAATCAATGGACTCAACAAAGTAACTCCCTATAATCAATAGATCATTTTGTAACTTTTAATAATTAAAAGACTTAATAAAACGTGATACTATAATCGAGGGACCATTTTTATACTTTACCCTAAATATTATTATAATAATATTATTATTATCCTTTTATGCTTTTACATAAGTTTTAAACAAAATCAAGGATTAAATGTACCATACACTTGACTATATCATTCGTATCGAGTTGTTCTTAAAGTATTATTCGAGATATTTTATTCTCTTAAATATAAACCGTTATTCTTATTGTCCTAAATCGTTAACACCGTTAAAAATAAATTCTCATACCAATCAAAACACGCCACATCGCCATTTTTCAGAGTTTTTTTTTTCAAAAAAACATAAAATAAAAGAAAATAAAAGTTTTTTTAATAATAAAAAATGGGTGAACCGAAACTATGAACCGGTTTACTTCCCATTTATCCCCGTTCTTCCCCTTTATTATCCTTTGAACACAAACCCTAGATTCTTCCCCATTCTTCATTGAGTCGAATCGCTTCAACTCTAAAGTTGTTGTAGAAATGATCAGGTCGTAAAATATTATCTACCACCATGGATGCATAGGCACCAGAATACTGAAATACTCTCTGTCTGCAAACAAAAACCCCCAAGGTAAAAGACTTAGTTTCAGCACACAAAGACACCAACAAATTTCAGATTCTTATACTTCATCAAACTTAATGGAGACGATCCCAGATAAAGAAAAAGCTCCAGTTTTCTTTTTGGTACCCAAATTAAACAACCACCGGGCATCAGTTGTTTTAAATTTCAACCCGCCATATGAATAGATGGTATTTATAAAACAAATCAGAAGGTATGAACTTGATAGTAAAAGAAATAACAGCAGCTTAACAAAGGAAAGGGGAAGAGAGAAATACATGAACTGGGGCATCCTTGTTGCAAGTTCGTTGAAGTTCAAGGTGCGGTGGTAATTAACCCATTGGAACATCTGCAAATCCCATATTGAAAATTCCTTTTCTTCTTGCTCTGCCATTGTTGCTTAGATTTTTAGTTACCGATAAACAATGTAGAGGAGAAACGTTTATTAGGGTTTTTATGTAATGTTTTGCCTGCCGACTCTTGAACCTTGTTCAGGACTCAAAGTTGAGCGTCAGAGCACTTGAAGAGCCGGTAGGGTTTTAGGCAATCGGCCGGCGTCGCCACTCATAAGAGATTTGGCCTTTATTATCTTGGATTTGGGTAGGATAACAAAGGGGAAATAACGGGGATAATTGGGGAAGTTGTATATAACGTTAAAAAATAATAAAAAATATTATTATTTCTACCGGTTCTAATTAGGTGAACTTAGTAGTGCGCTTAACTATATCGGTAATTAATAATAAAATTAAAATCGGTAGAATAATAATATTTTCGGTCATTTTTTACCAGTTTTATTATTTAAAATAATAATAAAATCGATAGTATTTTTTTAGCCGTATATTAAGGCTGCCACACATAAACATTTCCCGGATAATTGGAAAGTAAACCGGTTTATAGTTTCGGTTCACATATTTTTTATTATTAAAAAATATTTTTTTTAATTTTTTTAAAATGGTAATGTAACGTGTTTTGATTGGTTCGAAATTTTTTAATCGGTGTTAACAATTTAGGGTAAATAGGATAACGATTTATAATTAAAGATATAAAATATTTCAAAAATATATTTTAGAGATAATTTGGGGAGCAAAGAAGCAATGGGGCCTTAAACACAAAATTAAAGTGATTTGTTTACTCTATGTATGTTCATTTATTAACTAAATTTTACAAAATAAATTTACACAATATTTTTGTTCACTCCAAAAAAGACTAATAAATGATTAAATTCTAATTATTGTTAAAAGTTCCTAAAAGAAAAATTAAGTGTTAATGGTTGTTAAATCCACTTATTTTATTTGGATTGGGATTTTAGAGGTGCCCAAAATCCAATCATTAAGCGAACAGATGAAGCACAAATTGAAGCCCAATTTAGAACAGGTCTAAGCTTCAAGCACCTTCCGCCTAATCTGTATTTTAGGGGTTATGGACTGGAAATTCTAAGGCTTGCTGATCGCCGGATCTTACCGCCTTTGAAGTTCGTTACCCGAAAGTGTTACCCTTTCCTCCAGTCGTTGTGTCCTTGACTTATCGCCGACCTGAAACAATTCGCAGCGAATGATTCAACTCGAGCTTTTTTGGCCTTTGAGTGGAAAATCTCTTTCAGGTTCGTCGTTAAACTCATTTCTTGTATTTTTTTTTTGGAAAAAATTGAAATGAAATGTATGGTATATTATTTCTACGATGCTGGTATTATTTTGTTTGAGAAACCTTGATACCCATTGTTTAATCTCCTTAATCCATTGTTTGGACGGTTGAAAATTGCACTCGTTTCAATAAATTACGAATTAGAGAAGAAAAAAAGTTAAGGAACTTTCGAATTGCTTTGTTATGCTGCTATGTTTTTTTTGGGTACTCAATAAGAACCCTAGTAGTTGGCTTTGAATTTTCATTTTTTTCTTCCTTGGCATCCAAATGAATAGTTTTTTGTTTTAGCATTTATTTTATGTAAACAATTGCTGTAGAAGGTTGTAGGAAAATTTATTTTAATTCATGTAAGCTACTCTGTTTTAAGAGCAGAAATCGAGAGTGAAGTAGGAAAGATGAAAACAAAAAGGGAATATAGTGATAGTGTAGACGGCGAACGGGACTTGAAACGACAGAGGGTCGTGGATTCACCATCTTCACCTGCTGAAGGGCCACTTGTTCCTTATAATGATGATGATGATGAAAGGAGGGCATTGAATCCCACTGGTGGAGGAGAAGAAGATGGTGAAGGAGTTGAAAGTGAAGAAGAAGATGATGATGATCCATATGGGCAAGGATCAATTCTTGGGAGGCCAAATCGCCAGGTTGAAGTGCGTAGAGATTGCCCTTACCTTGATACCGTTAATCGCCAGGTAAATAACTTAATTGTAAAGTAATTACTAAAATTTGAATGACTGTAATTTTCTTCCAATTACTTAATTGTATTCTGTTTTACAGGTGCTGGATTTTGATTTTGAGAAGTTTTGTTCGGTCTCTTTGTCGAATTTGAATGTGTATGCATGCCTGGTCTGTGGGAAGTATTTCCAAGGAAGAGGGAAGAAATCCCATGCTTATACTCATAGTCTAGAAGCTGGACATCATGTCTACATCAATCTTCGAACAGAGAAGGTATACTGTCTCCCTGATGGGTATGAAATTAATGACCCATCATTAGACGATATACAATATGTTCTAAACCCAAGGTTTGCTCAAATTTCACTTGATTGCATTGGACATTATGTAACTTTTGGATATATAGCTTGTATGCAGAATGTGCCTGTACTTTTCTGTGGATTATCCATCCTGCAAAAAGTTTCTTCCCCCCCCCCCCTCCCTTTTAGAGCTTTTAGCTCAAAAGTTAAAAGGATTTTTCTTATTTACATTAACTTTTACAAGTTGATATTTGAAAATTGTTTGTTTTCAGTTTTTCGTTTTTCTTTGGTAAAAAAAAGTCTCGACTTTCAAGCGCTTACACATTTTTCCTTCTTTTGTTTGGGCTCCATATTTGCAGGTTTTCAAGAGAACAACTTGACAAGAACAAGCAATGGTCTAGGGCACTTGATGGTTCTGATTACCTCCCAGGGATGGTAATGACCTATCTTCTCAAATTGAAGGGCGCACATTTAAGATAAGTTTTAAAAAATCCCTTTTGTGTTAATATGATCTCTTTTTGTGTTGATCTTCAGGTGGGGCTGAGTAATATTCAAAAGACAGATTTTGTCAATGTCACCATTCAATCTTTAATGAGAGTTACTCCCTTAAGAAACTTCTTCCTTATCCCTGAGAATTACCAGCACTCTAGATCTCAACTTGTTCATCGATTTGGAGAACTCACTAGAAAGATTTGGCACGCTTGAAACTTTAAAGGACAGGTTAAATCATACTTTTATTACTGCAAAATTATTGTTCTGGAAAACATTGGATTTATGTTTTTCCAAATCACTTGTTTCAACAGGTGAGCCCTCATGAGTTTCTACATGCAGTTATGAAAGCCAGTGAAAAACGGTTTCGAATAGGTGTGCAGAGTGAACCAGTTGAATTCATGTCCTGGCTTCTTAACACACTGCATGCAGATCTTAGAACTTCAAAGAAAAGTAGCAGCATCATCCATAAATGCTTTCAGGTTCTAATTAAAACCTTGCACTTGTTATTTCATGTTTTAGCAGAAGTTTTTGTGCTTATTTTACACGTTGATATTAATAGGGGGAACTGGAGGCTGTGAAAGAATCTTGGAGCAAATCTATCAGTGAGAAGAAAGCAAGTGGCGAGCACCAGAACGGAGCTTTAAAGATTACGGACGGTGCAATTGAGAATAATAATAGTGTTGCGACTGAAACTTACAGAATGCCCTTTCTGATGCTCGGATTGGATTTGCCAGAACCACCTCTTTTCAAAGATGTGATGGAGAAAAATATAATACCTCAGGTATTTTTCATGCTTTGTGGGTTTTTCCCTTCCTTTCTGGCATCCGATTGGGAAAGTAATGTGTGATGCTTTTATTGCATCGGAATTAATTTCGTTTATGAATATTGTTTTAGGTTCCTTTGTTTAACATACTGAAGAAGTTTGATGGTGAGATGGTAACGACTACTGTTCGTCCTCCAGCAAGTATGAGATATCGAATCACGAAATTGCCACAGTACTTGATACTTCACATGCGCCGATTTACTAAGAATAATTTCTTCAGAGAAAAGAACCCAACATTGGGTGAGTTTTTCGTTCTTGGATGTGTTAAGGGTTAGATTAACCAATCTCTGGTTTGGACCGGACAAGTTTTTTTTTTACTTTCTACCATCTTAATGTTTCTATTTTGCAGTGAACTTTCCCGTGAAAAACCTAGAGTTGAAGGACTACATTCCTCTGCCCGCACCAACCAAAGAGAACGAAAAGATACGTACCAAGTATGATTTAATTGCTAACATCGTTCATGACGGTAAGCCTGATGAAGGGTTCTACAGGGTCTTTGTACAGCGGAAATCGGAAGAACTATGGTAACCTCCTATCTTCTTTTTTATGTAACTGAAATGCGCTACAAACACTGAATGATGCAATCCGAAATCTACATTTCACAGGTATGAGATGCAAGATCTGCATGTTTCTGAAACACTCCCTCAGATGGTCGCGTTATCTGAAGCCTATATGCAGATATTCGAACAGCAACAGTAGGATGGGATATTCGATCAGCTGATAGCGATGATGTACAAGGTTACAAATCCCTTTCTATTTTTGTATTTTGTGGAAAACTAAGTAATTGCTGAATGCAGATCCCAGTTTTCAATCTAGCTTTAATAATGATTAAACCCAAGCGTGCAAGGAATTCCATTTTGCCTATTCTGTGCCACTGCCAACTTTAACATGATAAAAATTAAATGCTTAAAGGGTAGGTACTCGGCAAGATTATTATAAGTGTTGGGGGCAGTCTACTATCTTACCTCCCTCTTACCCCATTACATATGAGAACAAGAGAGCCATTTTCTTAATCCCCTATTAAATGAGATTATTAATCATTTTAATTTGATAATCAAGCATAATATCAGAGAAAGAGATGAACAACTTCATCAACCTCTGGCTCTACATCATCTTATCTCAATGCTACTGTTGCTCCATAGGTAAAACTAAGATCATCCCTACAGGAACTGCGAGGTTTGTTTTCTACCAGTTTGCCCATTTCTTTACATTCCACTCAAAATCTCCTTAATTCTCAGATCTATCACAGCTTTCTTCATCACTTGGGTTGTTAGCTTCAAGCTCTTGCTTTTCGCCTTCGGCGAAGGCCCTTTGTCGTCTCCGTCTCTCTCTTTGCCTGTCTTTCTTGCTATTGCTTGTTTGCCGATCAAAATCCGAGAAAATCTGTCTTCAAATGCACGAAATGGCCATCAAACAATAAAAAACTATGCAATCAAGATTCTGCTTTTTGCCTTGTTGTTTAGCATATATGACTACAGAGGCCGTACCCACCCCACAATCTTGATGGCTCTATATTCTTTTCACGTGTATGGCTTCCTAGGGATAGTCCTCTCTCTGGTGGCACCATGGCTCGAGCCCTGTTGGGCCTTGAGCTCGAGAAACAGTTCAATGAACCGTACCCTTTCCACCTCAATGCAAGATTTATGGGGCAGGAGATGGAACATTATGTCAACGAGTATTCTATTAGCAACAGTGTATGAACCTGTCCGTAACATGGCTGCAAGTATCAAATTAAAACAAGGCATTGAGCCTGATGTTGTCTCGTATAATGTATTGATCAATGCCTATATCATTGACAAAATGATAAAACAAGGCATTGAGCCTGATGTTTTTACCTATAATGCATTGATAAATGGTCATTGCTTGGGAAATAAAGTGGATAAAGCTAGAAAAGTATTTCAGTTGATGATTGAGAAGGGTTGTGCAGATAATATATCTCGAAAAGGACCAATCCCGGATATTGTCACATACAATACTCTCGTGCAAAGTATGTTTTAGTTGGGGAGAGTTTCAACTGCATGTGCATTTTCGAGGAAAATGCTTGCTTATGGACAAGTTCCAGATATGGTGACATGTTTGATTTTGTTGGATGGTTTATACAAAACAGGTAAACTCGAGAAGGCATTGAAACTTTTTCAAGCGATGCAGAACAGCAGATTGGAACCTGACATCGTCTCTTATAATATCCTGATCGATGGGTAGTGTAAAACTGGGCATATTGATTTAAGGAGGAATCATTTCATAAACTCTCATTCAATGGTTTAAAACCGACTGTTTACACATATACCGTAATGATCGGTGGATTGTCTAAAGAAAGATTGCCTGATGAAGCATTCCAATTGTTTAGCAGCATGGAAAATGACCATTGTTTGCCAAATAGTTGCTATAATGTGATGATTCAAGAGCTTTTCCTAAACAGGTATACATTGAAGGCAACACAACTTCTTGCGGAAATGGTTGGTAAGGGCTTCTCTGCAGATATTTACACTGCCACTGTATTTGTCGATATGGTCTTGAGGTCTGAGAAATCAATCTTGATGAAAGTTTAACGTTTAGTGTAAAGATCGTTTCTTGTAATTGTGAATCATAAGCAATTGTACTGTGATACGTTAAAAGATTCTGGAAACCACTAGCAATGTTTAATGTCTATTTCCACACCTAGAGACCTCATTAATCGTTGGGAAAGGTTTCAAAGAGTAGATGTTTCGAATCGTTTAAGGTTATTTTTGTTGTGGAGGTTGGATTTTGAAGCAATTTTCTATGTTGTGTCTGCTTAGATGTGTTGTACTTCTTTTAAATCCTCATTTAGGGATGGGCATGGGACGGGTCGGGTTTTTGGTCCACCCGACCCGACCCGAAAACAAAGGATCCTCCACCCGAGACCCGTTCCGACCCGACCAAAATAAAATTCACCCGACCCGATATATAACTTAGAAACCCAACCCGATTCGACCCAAAATAATAAAAAAATATTATTTTTATTCAATAAAAATAGTGACTTGAAAAATTTTATATATAGAGGTGTATTATTGTAATTATACCTAAATATATAAGATAAAATTATATATTTTTTCGGGTCGGGTCGGATATTTTTCACCATAAACCGAACTCGACCCGACCCGGACCCGAAATTTTTATAAAAAACCTAACCCGGTCGGAGCCCATCGGGTCTCGTGCCCAACCCTATCCTCATTTGAGGACTTTATATTATTCATAAATTAAACTTTGAGGGGGGGGAAATCTCATCCTTCATCTTTTGATTGTTCAAAACATCGGATCTCTACTTTAATCCTTCATTGTTTATCTTCAAATTTCATCCAAGATAAAGATAAGATAGTACAGTACTCTCCTTCAAATTATAACTATAAAACCCGTCCTAGTTCTTTACTTTAGAGGTTGTAAATACAAACAACAAACGCACTATCAACGAAGTCGTTGTAGTATAGTGGTAAGTATTCCCGCCTGTCACGCGGGTGACCCGGGTTCGATCCCCGGCAACGGCGAGAGAATGGAGTTCTTCTTTTCTTTTCTTTTCTTTACCTATCACTTGTTTGCAAACACTTTATCTAAACTATCATTCTTATTCACTTAATTGAATAATGTAGTGAGCTGGTACACACATTTTTTTCTTCTTCAACACAACATGGTGTTCATCCAGTTTTCCTTCAGGAACATGTTTCCTTTATCAGACATGTTCTTCTGATTTATTGAGATTTTTTTTTTTTGGAAATAAGATGGTTAAACTTTGAGCTCTTGGATACAATCTAAAGTCTCTATTAGATAAGAAGACACTCATCTGACAAAGGAAAAAACTTGTTGAACTTCACAGTCTTTTCAGATAATTTACCTGCTTCCGACAGTAACCCAACTTAGATGTGCAAAAACATATTCATAACAAAGAATCAACGCCAACATCTATTAATCATAGCATGATTAACAGGTGATGTCAATGTGAGCTGAAACCAAACTGTCGAGCATACGATGAATACCGGAAACCAAATCGACACTTGTCACTAGCTTCTGGTAACAAGCACAATAAAAACATATCACCAATGCAAGTGAAGAATAACCAATTATCAAAGGGAAACAAAGTGGCAACTGACAACCAACTTATTTCTAATATTTTCAAAGAGAAACAACCATCTCTTCATCAAGCTCTGCCTCTGCATTATCATAGCTCTATGCTGATGTTAATCCACAGGTAAGGCCAAGGATCATCCCTAGAGGAACTGCACAACCTCTTTGTGTTCTGCCAGCCCAGTTGTAAGCCTATTTCTTTTCATTCCACTCAACATCTCGGAGGCATATATATCACTGCTTTCATCACTCGACTTGCTCGCTTCAAGATCTTGCCTTTTCCCTTTGGCAAAGGCCCTTTATCGACAACATCTCTCTCTTTACCTCGTTTTCTTGCTCTTGCTTGTTTTCCCATGAAAATCCAACAAAACCAACCTCTAAAATCACATCTAAATGCACATAATGACCATCAAATACTTGTGAACTATGCAATAAAGATTCTGCATTTTCCCTTATTGCTTCGTATATATGGATATTCGAACAACAACAGTATGATGGGATATTCTATCAACTGATATCGATGCTGTACAAGATTGCAAATCCCTTTGTATTTTTGAATTTTCACTTTCCAATATCTTGTGGGATTCAATTAAGCTTTAACTGTGGTTAAACCCAAATGTGCAAGGATTTCCGTTTTGCCTAATCTGTGCCACTGTCAACTTTAACACTCCAAAAGTTAAATGTTTAAAGGGTAAATATTCAGCAAGATTGTTGTAAATGTTCTCTTAATTCTACTAAATGGGATTATGAACCGTTCTAGTTTGATAATCAAGCATAATATCAGAGAAAGGGATGAACAACTTCATCAACCTCTGGCTCTACACCATCTTTACTATATGCTACTGTTACTCCATAGGTAAAACCAATATCATCCCTAAAGGAACTCCAAGGCTTCTTTGTTTTCTACCAGTTGTTTGCCTATTTCTTTACATTCCACTCGAAATCTCCTCCTTACATCTCAAATTCATCACTGCTTTCTTCATCACTTGGCTTGCTAGCTTCAAGCTCTTGCTTTTCGCCTTCGGCAAAGGCCCTTTGTCGTCCCTGTCTCTCTCTTTACCTATCTTTCTCGCTAGTTCTTGTTTGCCAATAAAAATCCGAGAAAACCCGCCTTCAAATGCACGAAATGGCCATCAAACAATCACAAACTATGCTGTCAAGATTCTGCTTTTTGCCTTGTTGCTTCGTATATTTGCTCTGTATTCTTTTCACATGTATCTTTTTCACCCCAGAATCATATTTGCTCTGTATTCTTTTCACATGTATGTTCTCCTAGAGACAGTCCTGGCACTGGTGGCAACCATGGTTCAAGTCCTGTTGGGTCTCGAGCTAAGAAACAGTTCAACAAACCGTACCTTTCCACCTCAATGCAAGATTTCTGGGGCAGGAGATGGAACATTATGGCAACGAGTATTCAACAAGCAACCGTTTATGAACCTGTCCGTAACATGGCTGCACATTTCATCGATCGTAGATGGGCTCCACTTTCTGCGGTTTTTGGAACATTTTTCGTGTCGGGCATCATGCTTGAGCTGAATTTTTTACTACCTGGTACGTGAACGACCGTCGTGGGAAATCACGTGGTTCTTCTTGTCCATGGAGCATGGTTGGCAGAAGAGGTTGCGCTGAAGAAGGCTTTCGGGAAGTGGTTAGTGCCAAGGGTGGTTTCTACACTGTTGACTATCGAATTCCTCGTGATTACCGCCTCCTGGCTCTTCTTCCCTTCGCTTCTACGATGCAAGATCGATAAGAGGGCGCTCAAAGAGTATGCCGTTCTAGGCACGTTTATTAAGAATGTTACTGCATTAACCTTCAGCACTTTCCAGTTTCAAGGATTGTAGTGCGTTTCCTATGAAGTAGAATAACCAAAGATGTCCCAACAGAGCTTGTAATGGAAACAACAAATAAATCGTTAGATTTTGTTTAAATCTGATTATTTCTGAACTACATAACATTATACAAAGTTTATGAATTGCAGATGGAGTATTGCAGATGCAATATCCACACAATTTACACTAGTATTTTCAAAGCGAAACAACTATTCTGTTTACCTAGCTTTCTTGCTATTGCTTGTTTGCCCATCAAAATCCTACAAACCCCGCCTTCAAATGCACAAAATGGCCAGCAAGCAATCACAAACTATGCAATAAGATTCTACATTTTGCCTTGTTGCATTCTTATGTATGACTGCAACGACCATATCCACCCAACAATCATGTTGGTTATATATTCTTTTCACATGTATGATCTCCTGGAGATGGTCCTGGCATTGGTGGCAACCATGGCTCGAGCCATGTTGGGTCTCAAGCTGGAGAAAGAGTTCAACGAACTGTAACTTTCTTCCTCACTGCAAGATTTCTGGGGCAGGAGATGGAATATTATAGTTACGGGTATTCTATGACGGTGTACGAGCCTGTATGGTACATGGCTGCACATTTCATCTGTTGTAAATGAGCTCCAATTCCCATGGTTTTCGGGACTTTTTTCATGCGGGCATGATGCACAAACTGTTTTTCTATTACTCGGGATGGGTATGGCCAACGCAGGAAATCATGTGGTTCTTTCTTCTCCATGGAGCATGTTTGACAGCAGAGATTGCTGTGAAGAAGTTGGTCGGGGAAGTGGCGGTTTCAATGCCGGTTGGATTTGTTTTGTTTACGGGCTTCTGGCTCTTCTTCCCTCCGCTTCTACGGTGCAGGGCTGATGAGAGGACGCTTGAAGAGTACACGGTTCTAAGCGCGTTTGTTAAGAATGTTACTGTTGTTTCCAGTTTCAAATATTCTAGGGAAAAATTATTGAGTTCTCCGAGAAAATTTACCGTTCATTACAATCAGCATTCGGTAGATGCCATT
This sequence comes from Hibiscus syriacus, assembly GCF_006381635.1. Classification (NCBI taxonomy): domain Eukaryota; kingdom Viridiplantae; phylum Streptophyta; class Magnoliopsida; order Malvales; family Malvaceae; genus Hibiscus; species Hibiscus syriacus. The sequence continues at coordinate 865,513 of NW_024062970.1, forward strand.
TGATGATAATATATTATTTCAGAAGTATAAAATATTGTACAAAGACTATGAATGGCAGATGATGTATTGAAGATGCATAATATACACAATTTACACAAGTACTTTCAAAAGGAAACAAGTAGCTGCTCAAAAACACCAGGCAAGCATGGCAACTAACTAGCAAAGAATTGATCTTCTATACAGACATTGCTAGAATGAATGAACCTAAATGTTTCATTTCCTAACCTTCAATCAACTGTTGTCAAGGTTGTTGACCCGAGCATAGATCCTTGTTGAGTCTCCGGCTATCAGTGCTCTTCCCGAAAATGCTTTGAATCCTACATGATTGCTTTAGTATCAGTTTGTAGGTGGATGGATTATCCCATGCTACAAAGGAAAATCTATCACCGTATCCCTCCACTCCTTCGACTAGTAGTTGCCAAATCAAGGCCCCCGCCCCGGCTTGTCTCTTCTTTGCCAAGTCGTAGATTTTATCGTACACGGTCTTTAAAAGAATATCCTTCTCAGCTACTCCTTGGATGTTTGCATGCACCAAAGATCCAACTTCTGTGAAGAGAACCGGTTTTTTAAGAATCTGATCCCCATCACTTATATGAGAATCCACCCATTGGGAAAGGAAACGAGCCTTTGCTTCCATATCATGATGGGGTATCCTACAACAACAAAACAAAAACATCATAAGTCATAAAAAATGTTGACATTCATAAACAGAATAGAAGATAAAAATGACTGATGAAATAAGCACTTAGGTGGTCTATGACACCATTTTCATCCATCACCATTGTCTATGCAGTCAACTATGCATCCGAGATGTGGAACTAGTTCAAATGCAAGAGTCATTATCTGATCAACTTCTACAGACATGATTTTTCTCTCCATAAGGTTGAAATTTGGTTATAAGGCATAATAATGCTTTCCATTGGCCTAAGTAGACCGAATCCGATAACGGATAGCAATCGCGGCTGGTAACTTAGAAGACGACATTTTCAGACAACTGTGACATGATATTCATAAGACATTATCGTTTCGTACGAAAAGTAAAATTTAACAACCAGCTACAGGGTATGCATGAACTGAAGCAAAGTCAATGTTCTTAATTGCCGAGTTCTGTGTGAAGTCCGATCCAAGTGAGGCTGCCCATTCCCCAGGATTTACTTCCAGTCCCTTACAAAAGGCACCTGTAACAACATCCGATCTTGTAGCTAAATTTAAAGCTAGGCTAAAAACTCCAGAGGTATATATCTATTGCGGTGTTTAAGTAAATCTCTTTGGTGCAGGACAAGAAGGCTTTTGCAGACATTCTCCGGCGAATTTCTAAGATACAAAAGACGAACGGACCTAACAACTATGTCGTGTTGAGAGAAAAGTAATCGCTCAATCGCCATGTTTAAACGTTGTGCCGAAATAAAAATTTTCTTATGCTTTGTTCTTCAATTAAGAGGGAAAAACGTATCTACCTCTTTCTGGAAATGGATTTTGCAAGTGGCAAAGATAGCCAGAAACAAGAGGTGATAAAGAAGGGTATCTGGTCTATCATCATTGTAAGCAAAGCTTCTTCCTGTGTGAAATTTAAGACAGGTACCTGGAGACATTGTATACCTACATGGATTTTACTGGAGGTTTCCAGTTTCGAATGGCTAAACAATCTCACACAGCTCTAAGTTTCAGGCTTAGGTGCCCTTACCATTATGTTGGAGACTACGTCCTGTTATTTTAACATTCATAAGAGATTTTTGGGTAAATTACACGTTTAATACCTAAACCATCAGTTTCGATCTGTTTTAGTATCTAAACTTTTATTTTTAAAAATATATACCTAAAGTTTTATTTTTTTTCATTTTAGTATTTTCCGTTAAAAACTTTAATTTTTGTTTTATTTTTAATAGTTTTAGTCTTTTCGTTTATTTTGATATTTAAACTAGTACTCGAATATTTTTGTTTAATTTGGACTACATTTTATTTTAAATTAATACTATTAAATCTAAAGCTGGTTCTAAATAACTAATTAAAAAAAGGATGAAAACTGCCAAAAATCATAACTAAATAGCTATACAAATGCAAAGCCATAGCCCAATGAATAACCACATGGAGTTCCCAGAAAGCGGGTTCGATCCAGAAGGGGTTGTCGGCGCGACGGCGTCGGCCAAAACGGAGTTCTCCGACGCCGCCACTTTGGGCATTTCGGTGTCGGGGTTCCCTGAAGGCATCACCTCCACGTGTAGCTTTAGACCCTTTTGGCAGCTCTCAGACTTGCTGCTCACGAAGTAGCGAATCCCTTCCTCGACCAATTCGATGCTATCTAAGCCGTCCGTATACATCCTTATGGGGTTCCGCAAATCGCACGACTCGTATTCATCCTTGCTCTTCAGTTCCACGATGCTCTCCTGTGCTGCAGCGTATGCGAACCCTGTTCAACATTTGTAGATTAGATGTCACACACAACGTTTTAATCCTTATTCAATGGTCTAATGGTATTTTTGCCCTCAAAGTTTTCGAAAAAGTTATTTTAATCCTTAAATCTTTTTTATTTCTTCTGATCTTTGAATTTTTATTTTTATTTATCAAATTAACCAATCAACCAAATAAAAAGTAATGGGGTTTCAATGTTTTTTTCTCATTATTTTATAAATCTTAATATTTTTTTAAATATTTTTAAACTTTTTTAATTTTTTAAGAAAGAATAAAACAACAGACGTCACCATGAAGACTAAAATTTTAACACATCCATACGTATCACATAAATAACATGGGTCGAGCATCAACTTACAGATTTTGTCTCCGACCCTGAAGTTCTGACCGGAGGACCAAGTAGCGATGTCGGAGGAAGTGTCCCATCCACGGTCGTCTCCGACCACGTGCTGATGCGGTTGTGCTCCGACCCGTTTCGGTCCAAGGCTGGGTGCCATTATAATCATCACCATCACCGTTATCATATTAGCCATCGTCACTCAACAGGGAAAAGCAAAAAGGGTCCTCTTGTTCCCTTAAAAAAGAAAGATGGTTTCTTTAATGGAGAAAAAGGAGATGGTGAAGTGTTGGTTTAAGCAACAAAAGGAAGGTTCATACACGAGACAGAGGAATGGTAGATATGGACCGACAAATATGAATTTCTCCGGGGACCAAATTAGAAATTTTTGGGATCAAAATTGTAGTTCTATCACTATCTTAACTAACTACCTTTCTTCCCCGATGAATTTGCCTTTTTGACTAAGGATAAAGAGATGGAATTAACGAATCATAAGTCATAACCGAACTCAAGAATTAAGGGTTTATATTTTCTTATAACAATATCAACTTTCACTTTGAAATTTAGGTCTACATACTAGATATGGACAAAATTTTATGTTAGGGGTGAATTGAACTTTTTAAAATTCTATAGGGGTGAACTTGGGGCGAAAACTTGTTTTTAATAGAAAATACATAGAAAAAATCTAAAATATGTAATAATTTTAAATTTTCAGAGGGCGACTGCCTCCACTACGGATGTGTAAAAAAATCCGATCCGACCGACTTGATCCGTTGATCCGATCAAAAAATTCAGATATCCGTTCCTATTTTAATTTTTGGATAATTCGGATCGAATATCCGGAAAAAATTAGATAATTGAATCGGATACAGATTGGTAAAATTTTAGTTTCGGATTATTTAAAAATCCAAAAAATATTGGGCCTTATGATTTTATCCAGCCCAACAGCCTAGTCCCCAATCCCCTTCTTCCCCAGCCCCACCCAGCGCCCCTGCCTCCCACCTCACCTGCCGAATCCTCTAGCACCAACAAGCAGGATTTTTTTTTTCAACTTTTAAATTATTTATTTTTAAGCCTATAAGTGAGATATTAAACATTTATTTTAGAATTATTTAAATATATTTTGATAAATATATAGTGAATGTATAAATTATATTGTATAAAGCTTATAAAATATTAAATTTAAATTTTTGTATCAAATTAAAGTTTATATTCGGATCGGATATTCGGTTATCCAGTCCGAAATCCGGTTATCAGATCCAAAAATTCGGATATTGATCTTTTTCGGATCGGATACGATCATAATTTTAGTGATCCGAAATTTTTGGATATATGAAATTTTGGATCGGATAATATCTGTATTTGAAAATGTAGACCCTAGCCTTCACCTGTCCGGTCCATCCCTATACATCTTTAAAAAAAATCATATTAATCTCATAAAGTAAAGGTTAATTTAACAATTCCATCAACTAGGACAAGTTTAATTTCAAGACAATAATTATTTCATGAGATAGTTAATGTGTGAGCTATTTTTTCATTCAATTTATTTATTAATTCAATACTAATTGCATGTTTTCCAATAATATTTGCATCATCTTATGAATATAATATTTTTTTATAACTAGAGCCCAATATTAGGGATGCTAACCCAGATTACGTATTATTTTGTAACTTTTGAAAATTTAGTGATAGAAAAACTATTTCAACATAATTTAATGACCTTTAATATACTTTACCCTAGTTCTCTAAGGGTCAAATTTTATATAAAGTTTTTTACTGTGCATTTCTTGTGTATTTATTTTATCCTTATATTATAATTTGATATTCTTAATCTCTCTAGTTTTCAAAATCTGTATTTTTCAGTTGCGAAATTAACCCATTTTCCTATTAATTTTGTTAAATAATAGAGGGGACTAAAAATGTCAAATCATAATAGAGAGGACTAAATCAGCAAAAATATATACTACAGAACCTACTGTACAGTTTGAACTTTTTTTGGTTTTCATTTTAGTCCCCTATTATTAGGGATGGGCGTGGATCGAATTGAGTCAGATTTTTTGTCCACCCGAACCGACCCGAGAACAATGACTCTTCCACCCGAAATCTGACCCGCATTGATTATTAGTTTTTAAGGGTGGAAAATTTTCAATAATTAACACATCTATATATATATATATATATAAACTCAGGACATCCAAGTGGCATTGAGGGAAGAAATCAAGAGTGCCTGCGAGTATCGCCCGTTTGATAAGTGTGATTATATCAACGACAGAGGCATCGTTTATCCATCTCCATTGATCACCGCCGGTCAACCATGTTTCCTTCCTGCTACCATCGTAAACCTTGCCGTTCCACTTCCCCCCCGGAGGAAAAACAGGTCTTGGCCTATCTCATGTCTCGCTCCATCAACAATTTTGAAAACTTATCAAGCCTTTGTAAGAACAACACCCCAAAAATACAAGATAAAAGAAGCGGCGGAGGTGGCGGCAGCGACAGCGATCATCCCTCGCTTTTCACCTGCTATTGTTTCAGCTGTTATACGAGTTACTGGGTGTCGCAACCGTCTTTCGGTTTGGGCCCCGGAATTGGGCTTCGACTTGGATTAAACGAATTGGAGTCGCCACCGACCATTTTAAAACGAATTTAGGTAGATCGGACACCATCTTACCTGATCTGCGTTGTACCAGAAACGTGTCGGGTTCGGGAGTCGGTTACGGTCAAGGAAGGATTAGCACCCTTGAACCGCCCTTTCGGTACCAATTAATTTATCGGTTGTCTTTAATGGCAAAAATTAAAAAATTTAAATTGAAATTTTAAAAACTCGATTCAAATTACTTACCTTTGATCAGTTGAAGTTACCACTAAAAATGTCGAAAAATGTTAGATGATAAAATAATAATTAAACATTAAATAAATAAATAACAAAACAATAGAATAATAAAAAAAAAGAAACGAAATTGAATAAATAAAAAAAGGTTAAAAATAATATAAAAAATGATATTAATCAGTGACCAAAATAAAATTTGCATAAAACCTTGGGCCAGATTCGGAAATATATAACTTGGGGACTAAAATATAAGCATAACAAATTAAAATTCCAAATTAAAATACTGAAAAATAAAATTTAGTGACCAAATTACAAGTATGAAAAAAACCTGATGGCCGAGGACCGAGTTTACCCATGAAAAAAAAAATACACAGAAGACCCCTAGGTGAAACGGCGCCGTTTTGGATCCTGCATAAATACATGATACCAAGGCCAAATGGCCTAACTCTCTTCATTCTCAACAATAGCTTTCTCTCTCTAAACAGAGAGAACCTTTGGTTCTCTGAATTCTCTCTACATCCTCATCGGAGAGGATGGCCGGCCCCAGGCCGACCGTCACCGCCGCCATTGCCGGCCACCGCCGGCGGTGGCCGAGAAAACGAAAATACCCCCCAAAGCTTCCTCTCAACCTCTCCAACCCAAAACCGAAGCCCAAACACCTAAATAATGCCCCCACCGGCGTAGATCTAGGGAACAAACTTTGTTTTTTTTTTACCTTTTCCGTCGGTGACGCTTCGGGTTTCGATGGCCCCTTTCTTCTCTTGTGTTGTTCTTGATAAGAAGGGCTTCGGCCTTTTCGTTTCTGTTGATGTATCTGTATTCTGCTTTGTTTTTTTTGTTTTTTTGTTTTGTGGTTGTGTTGGCTTCGATTTGTTGGCTGTATCGTTTTGTGTTTATTGATGGTTTCTGTGTTGGCTTACTGTGGATGTAGTTTTGCAGTTTGATTGTTGGCCGATGATTATCTGCTTGCTGTGGGTTCTGGTTTCGCTCGGTTTTACTGTGGCTATGGCCCCCTGTGTCGGTCACCGTGGTGGGGTATTTATACCCACCCCACCGGTGGTCTACTCCGATGATAACGGGGTCATGAACGTTACTGCTGAAATCCCGGGATGGTTCAGTCCCGGGATCCTCGGCCAACGTCCGGCCGTTTCGCATGGCTCTTGACCTCCTGATTTTGCGGCGCTGTTGAGGGTTAAATGAAACCCTAGACAACTGCAACCTTGACCGTTGATCTCCATCTTGCTGCTGGGCTGGTTCAGGCCCAGTGTTTGGACCAGACTTGGACTGTTATTGGACATGGACCCTGCACAAAAATAAATGAGAAATAAATAAATTAAAAATAAAATAAATAATAATAATATATATATAAACGTTTTCAAAAACATATAATATATAAATTTTAAAATGTTTTTTTTTTAAAAAAAAACTATATATATGTATTTTCAAAATGGTTTTTAAAAATTATATATTATATAAATGTTTTCATAACGTTTTCAAAAGTATATATTATATATATTTTAAAACGTTTTCAAAAACTATATATTATATAATTTTCAAAAATATATTTTCAAAATGGTTTTTAAAAATTATATATTATATAAATGTTTTCATAACGTTTTCAAAAGTATATATTATATATTTTAAAAACGTTTTCAAAAACTATATTATATAATTTTCAAAAATATTTTAAAAACTATATATATACATATTTCAAAAATGTTTTAAACTATATATGTATTTTCAAAAACAATTTGCAAACTGTATAATATATATGTGTATGGACGAAAGTTAGTGTCTACAGCTGCCCCTCTTTGTCCTTTTTCGTGGAACGAAAAATAGGACAAAGATAAAAAGACACAAATTTTCGTTCAGTGGGGTTGAAGAAAAACCCCCTGTCGGATTGAGCTGCGGATGACTCCTCCGTCGTGAAGTCAAGTCAATCTTGAAATGATATGGAATTGAATCGGAATGCGACTTCTTGTTGCCCAATTGTAGTCAACCTCGGTCTTTTCCTCAGTTTAAGGACCTTGGTTAAAAATTCGGCTGGAAAATATTTCTTTGACTTCACCATCTGGTTTGACAAGCCCTCGAGCTGAATAAAATCGAACTCAAAAAGTCTTTGCTGACAAATAGCTTTTCTCGACTTAAGCTATGTTGCTAGAAAACGATTTTTTTTATCACTGAGGCACAGTTAACCCAGGTCTTCTTATGGACTTGAAAATCTCGATTACAGCCGGACAGTAGTGTGATTCTGATTAGAATCGAACTCGACAGTTTTGTTGACAGATAGCCCTTCTTGCATTGAGCTATTCTGTAAGCTTGATTTGCCTCTAAGTTGAATATAATCGAACTCGACAGTTTTGTTGACAGATAGCCCTTCTTGCATTGAGCTATTCTGTAAGCTTGATTTGCCTCTAAGTTGAATATAATCGAACTCGAAGGTCTTTAGCAGATAGCCCTTCTCGACTTAAGCTATGCTGCAAATGATGTGCCTTGGAGCTGAGCGGAGTCGAACTCGAAGGTCTTTTGGTCACAGATAACCCTTCTAGCCTTGAGTTATGCTGTAAATGATGTGCCCTCGAAGCTGAGTGTAATCGAACTCGGGGGTCTTTGGCAGATAGCGCTTCTCGACTTAAGCTATGCTGCAAATGATGTGCCTTGGAGCTGAGCGTAGTCGAACTCGAAGGTCTTTTGGTCACAGATAACCCTTCTAGCCTTGAGTTATGCTGTAAATGATGTGCCCTCGAAGCTGAGTGTAATCGAACTCGGGGGTCTTTGGCAGATAGCGCTTCTCGACTTAAGCTATGCTGCAAATGATGTGCCTTGGAGCTGAGCGTAGTCGAACTCGAAGGTCTTTTGGTCACAGATAACCCTTCTAGCCTTGAGTTATGCTGTAAATGATGTGCCCTCGAAGCTGAGTGTAATCGAACTCGGGGGTCTTTTGGTCATAGATAACCCTTCTAGCCTTGAGTTATGCTGTAAATGATGTGCCCTCGAAGCTGAGTGTAATCGAACTCGGGGGTCTTTGGCAGATAGCCCTTCTCGACTTAAGCTATTCTGCAAATGATGTGCCTTGGAGCTGAGCGTAGTCGAACTCGAAGGTCTTGGTCACAGATAACCCTTCTAGCCTTGAGTTATGCTGTAAATGATGTGCCCTCGAAGCTGAGTGTAATCGAACTCGGGGGTCTTTTGGTCACAGATAACCCTTCTAGCCTTGAGTTATGCTGTAAATGATGTGCCCTCGAAGCTGAGTGTAATCGAACTCGGGGGTCTTTGGTCACAGATAACCCTTCTAGCCTTGAGTTATGCTGTAAATGATATGCCTTGGAGCTGAGCGTAGTCGAACTCGAAGGTCTTGGTGGCAGGTAGCCCTTCTGGCCTTGAGCTAAGCTGCAAATAGTTTGTTTAAAAATGGCTTCTCTTTGAAGCTGAAAACGGTCATGATTCTTCCAGTGGTTCCCCTAAGCTGGTCTGGGAAAACCTACTGATAAATTCTGACAGCCAGATATCTTCCGTCGTGGAATTGAAATCTGGCTTGAAAGTGTTAACTGAAAACATGTTGCTCCTGGTGGGTTTGAACCGAACTAGATTTGATCTGAACTGGTTCTCGAACCCATCTGGAATTGGTTCTGAGATTTGTAGTTATGTAAAGTCGGTTGAGGTGTAGCTTCTTGCTGCTGAGTTACACCATCGTTATTTAAAGGTGCTTGCAATTCGAGTAACCTTCCTCCTGAAGTCGAAGCTTGACTCTAAAAGCTGCAAAATTATGTATGCTAAAATGATGAATGTGATGCACCTAAGTATGTCTAAGATGCATGTAATATGAATAAATTATGTGTTATTTCTTGGATGGAGTCTCGTGCTTTGCCTGCCAATCTGGTCCATGAAATCGATCGTGCCCCATTTGCTTCTAGACATTTCATATCTGAGATTGTTCTGTTTGAAAACGTTTTTCTCCTTTTTCTTGTTTCAGGAGAGAGAAATGTAAAGTATTGTTCGCAATTGAATCAAATTGTAAATGTGAGTTCAAAAAAATATCAAAGGAATCAAGAGCTCTTTTAATGCTTTCAGAGTTACAAATCTTTGACAAATGTTCAAAGGGACAAGTCGGCTTTAGGTTGGCCTCTGTTCTAAGGTTTTTTGGTAAAAATGTCATTTTTTTTTTTAAAATATCGCCACATGCTTTGGCACTTTAATTGGGTGCGGACAAAATGACACAACTAGCATGATCAATTACTAGACCTTTTATCTCAGTCCTCTGAAATCTTTCATTTGTTCAAGCTTTGTAGGCTCTTCCAACAAAGGCAGTGCAAAAAATATCGGTCTAAAAATGAAATTCTTGAGTGCTTGTGTGTAGTCAACTATAACAGGTGTTCCTTAACTCCCTTAGTCCATTTTACCGAAAATATCTTGCTTAGATAAATTTGATTTAATTTGGCATTATCTGACTAGCTGAATCCATAAAGCCGGGGCGTTTAACCAATTGCTTTAGAGGGACAACTTAATATTATAATCACAATTATCAAGTTAACTGAAAGGTTCATCTCATCACGGAGTCTTCAGCCTGACAAGAGCAGTGGAGCAAACACCGAATTGCCAAGTGTCCGAGCAATGTCATGGTTTGAACGTAATCTACTCATAAGGCCAGGGCTTTCAAGTTTCCTCTATAACCAATTGCCTTAGCGGAATAGCTCAGTTTTTACGGATTTAATTTCCTAAGATTGTCAAGAAGAAACTGTTATAGCCTAGGAGTTTTTGAAAGTCAAGGAATCTCATCTTTATAGTTCAATTTTCAAGCAACTGACCTAAACTGGATTCACCTACTCGACTCTTTCATTTGTAAAGATCATCATCGTCATTGAACGTCTTAAATAAAAAACATAGTAATTGTCATATGCAAATGATGCCCCGTGTTGTCCGCACCTTATGAAAGGAAAAGGGTATATTGGTTAATTACAAGAGCAGGGTATGGTGTTTGAGGGTATATTTTGGATAAGGTCAAAGTCCTTGTTTTAAATCATGTTACTTTGTCAAAGATTCGTAACTTTGAACCGTTTACAGAGTTTCTTAACTCAAATGATATTCAAAGAATTACAAATTTGCAAATATGATCCATTGCTTGACATCTTTTAAAAGTAACATAAATTTGATTAAAATGTTCTTACAAGAACTTTGAGAAAAAATGGAAGAAAAACAAAGTCAAACAGAATGCCTCAAATGATCACTTGGATGCCCCCAAGTTGTTGAAGTCGATCCAGTTCTGGTTACGCATCTTTTGTACGACCCTCTTAAATGCGTAACAGTTCTCAATTGTGTGCCCTGGGACTCCGCCGTGATATTCACAATACGCATTCTCGTCATACCATTTGGGGTATGGGGGCTTCATGGGTTCTACTGGATATGGTGACACCACATGGGTGTCAAGAAGTTGCTGGTAAAGCTCTTTGTAGGTCATGGGAATTGGGTCGAAATGTTCCCTTTCCCTCCTGGAATCTTGTTTAGAAGTACCTAACGGTACAGCTGCAGTTGATTTTGGGCTGGAGATTGTAACACCTTTGCTGGAGTGTTTGATGTTGTTAACCTCTCCATCCCTCTCCCTCATAGGAGGCTTCTTACTGGCTTCCCCATCCTTAATCTTGCCTTGCTTTATGGCCGACTCAATCATTTCTCCGGCCATAACCAAGTCTGAAAAGCTTCCTGATGTGATCGCCACCAAATGCCCGAAGTATGGAGCCTTCAGAGTCTGCACGAAAATTTTCCGGGTTTCCTTTTCATCTAACGGTGGATGAACTTGCACAGCCAAGTCCCTCCATTTTTGTGCGTACTGCCTGAAACTCTCGTTATGCTTCTTTTCCATGTTTTGTAGCATAACTCGATCTGGCCTTATGTCATTGTTATGCTTGTATTGTTCCAGAAATGACTTGGCCAGGTCCTTCCAGGTCTTGATATTTGATCGGCTTAGCTGGTTGTACCACCGAATGGCTGAGCCCGACAGACTATCCTGAAAGCAGTGGATCAGAAGTTGGTCGTTTCCTCCATATCCTGTCATCTTTCGGCAGAACATGGTGATGTGAGTGGATGGGCAACTATTCCCGTCAAACTTCTCGAACTCCGGGGACTTAAATTTCGGGGGAAGAACCAAGTCCGGGACTAGACTAAGTTCCGCTGCATCGATTTCATGGTAGTCACGGTCTCCTTTGACTATATTCATTTGGTCCTCCAATTGTTTGATTTTTCCTCCATCTTCCTCGCTTTTACCTCTTCGTCCAAATCCGGTACATGGTAATAACCCGGATTGTTCTTAGGGTTGAATACAGAGGACGAGGGCTTTGCTTTTGCAGCAGATGAGTCCCCTCGAAGTTCTGGTAGGATTTCAGGTGAGATAACCACTTGCGGGGTAGGTTGTATAGTTACCCCTTCCGGTGAACCTGCCCCGGGCGCACTGGTCTGTTGTAGGCCAACTAACTTGGCAACGATCTGATCAACCAAGGACTCTTGGTTCTTTGTGATTGTTCCAGAGTATTTCGACTGTTCTGGTTTATTTTGTCTTCTAGCTCCTTTTGTAGTTTTAACATATTCTCCTCGATTTGTGTAATTCTGGCTTCCATCCTCTTCTTCTTCAAACGAGTGTTATGTGGATGGGGTGTGTCCAATACTTGAGGCGGTGTATCCAGTATTTACTCCTTTTGATGAGACATGTATATATTAGTTAATGTGAATGCAAAGAAAATAACAAAATGCACAGAAAATAAGAAATGCAAAATGTCTAAATATGTGATGCATGAAATGTCCGAGGCATTGATCCAAAAAATGTGCATGTTATTCTGAATAACCCTTATTGGTGACAAAAGTGTTATGTCTGAAGAGACAAAAAACTCTTTTTGATGGTACGAATCCTGTACAGCTTCTGACAAGTTGATTCGTCTTTTTCACTAGTTGAATATCCTGTCGAACCATTCCGGCTCCTTTGGCTAAAATGTGCAAATAATGAGATGCTTGCCCCAAAAAAGATCTCGAAGGACTGCATCTCTGACTTTCACTTTCTACCGAGCTTGTTTCTAACGAAAGTGTCATTGGAGCCCTCCATCGGGAGAAACTATCCGAAGCTTGCTTCTTGAATTCGTCAGTAATGGCATCCAGCTCAGCTAGTGTTTCACCATCTTGTTCTTGTAGTTTTTCGAAAGGAGCGACCGGGTCAGTGACCTTTTCCTCGTCTTGCCCCTGCACCCTTTGCCTCCGAGTATTCTCTGACCACGGCTGGACTTCTGAGCTTTTTATCTCTTTGTATTGTAACCCCTTTGTCCATTAATATTGATTATTCATGTTTAACAAACATATTTTTGGTGGATCAACATCCCGTTTTAAATGATGCGAATGATGAAAATAAAATAAAAGAAAACAAAAATAAAAAGAGTTAGTGAGGTAAATCAAAACAAAAATGAAAAAATCCTACCCCACATGATATCTACCCCACATGCTTTAATTCCTATCCGGACATGATCTCTATCCCGTATGCTAATTTCAAACAAATCCTAACCGCATATTTGTCTAGTTCGCATGCTTTGAACAGAAAATAAAGTAGGAAATAAAATATCCTAGGGTTTGGAATGAGGTTTTGGGGCGGGCTCTAAATTCCCTGTACTCTCCCGGTTTAGGTTCTAAAAAACGGTACTCGAGTTCTCCTTGCCGGTGCCCCCTTGGGCTTGCCAGACCCTTAGTCCTAAACCCATCACAGGCTTGTGTGGACTAAGTTAAACTCGAGAGGACACATTCCCTTATGCCCATACGGAGAATAAATTCACACGAAGGCATAAGGTATATGAATCCCGAAGGCTACTTGCTAGGCCCGCACGGTGAATAAATTCACACGAAGGCGTCGCTTTCACCCCCACTTAAAAGGGTTCGGAGCTCGGGTATAGAGCCAGAGATGGAAACTTTTCAAAAATCTGAAATCATTGAAAAAAATGTTAGTACAACTATTTATTTCAAAAATAATCAAAGGTAAATAACTGGAATCGAATAAATAAATTTAAATTTAAATTTACAATTTTCGCATAAAAAGACAACCGAAAATTAATTCTGGCCTGACTCACTTACCTGTCCCCAGCGGAGTCGCCAAGCTGTCGCAACCGTCTTTCGGTTTGGGCCCCGGAATTGGGCTTCGACTTGGATTAAACGAATTGGAGTCGCCACCGACCATTTTAAAACGAATTTAGGTAGATCGGACACCATCTTACCTGATCTGCGTTGTACCAGAAACGTGTCGGGTTCGGGAGTCGGTTACGGTCAAGGAAGGATTAGCACCCTTGAACCGCCCTTTCGGTACCAATTAATTTATCGGTTGTCTTTAATGGCAAAAATTAAAAATTTAAATTGAAATTTTAAAAACTCGATTCAAATTACTTACCTTTGATCAGTTGAAGTTACCACTAAAAATGTCGAAAAATGTTAGATGATAAAATAATAATTAAACATTAAATAAATAAATAACAAAACAATAGAATAATAAAAAAAAAAGAAACGAAATTGAATAAATAAAAAAAGGTTAAAAATAATATAAAAAATGATATTAATCAGTGACCAAAATAAAATTTGCATAAAACCTTGGGCCAGATTCGGAAATATATAACTTGGGGACTAAAATATAAGCATAACAAATTAAAATTCCAAATTAAAATACTGAAAAATAAAATTTAGTGACCAAATTACAAGTATGAAAAAACCTGATGGCCGAGGACCGAGTTTACCCATGAAAAAAAAATACACAGAAGACCCCTAGGTGAAACGGCGCCGTTTTGGATCCTGCATAAATACATGATACCAAGGCCAAATGGCCTAACTCTCTTCATTCTCAACAATAGCTTTCTCTCTCTAAACAGAGAGAACCTTTGGTTCTCTGAATTCTCTCTACATCCTCATCGGAGAGGATGGCCGGCCCCAGGCCGACCGTCACCGCCGCCATTGCCGGCCACCGCCGGCGGTGGCCGAGAAAACGAAAATACCCCCCAAAGCTTCCTCTCAACCTCTCCAACCCAAAACCGAAGCCCAAACACCTAAATAATGCCCCCACCGGCGTAGATCTAGGGAACAAACTTTGTTTTTTTTTACCTTTTCCGTCGGTGACGCTTCGGGTTTCGATGGCCCCTTTCTTCTCTTGTGTTGTTCTTGATAAGAAGGGCTTCGGCCTTTTCGTTTCTGTTGATGTATCTGTATTCTGCTTTGTTTTTTTTGTTTTTTTGTTTTGTGGTTGTGTTGGCTTCGATTTGTTGGCTGTATCGTTTTTGTGTTTATTGATGGTTTCTGTGTTGGCTTACTGTGGATGTAGTTTTGCGGTTTGATTTGTTGGCCGATGATTATCTGCTTGCTGTGGGTTCTGGTTTCGCTCGGTTTTACTGTGGCTATGGCCCCCTGTGTCGGTCACCGTGGTGGGGTATTTATACCCACCCCACCGGTGGTCTACTCCGATAATAACGGGGTCATGAACGTTACTGCTGAAATCCCGGGATGGTTCAGTCCCGGGATCCTCGGCCAACGTCCGGCCGTTTCGCATGGCTCTTGACCTCCTGATTTTGCGGCGCTGTTGAGGGTTAAATGAAACCCTAGACAACTGCAACCTTGACCGTTGATCTCCATCTTGCTGCTGGGCTGGTTCAGGCCCAGTGTTTGGACCAGACTTGGACTGTTATTGGACATGGACCCTGCACAAAAATAAATGAGAAATAAATAAATTAAAAATAAAAATAAATAATAATAATATATATATATAAACGTTTTCAAAAACATATAATATATAAATTTTAAAATGTTTTTTTTTAAAAAAAAAAAACTATATATTATATGTATTTTCAAAATGGTTTTTAAAAATTATATATTATATAAATGTTTTCATAACGTTTTCAAAAGTATATATTATATATATTTTAAAACGTTTTCAAAAACTATATATTATATAATTTTCAAAAATATATTTTCAAAATGGTTTTTAAAAATTATATATTATATAAATGTTTTCATAACGTTTTCAAAAGTATATATTATATATATTTTAAAAACGTTTTCAAAAACTATATATTATATAATTTTCAAAAATATTTTAAAAACTATATAATATACATATTTTCAAAAATGTTTTAAACTATATATGTATTTTCAAAAACAATTTGCAAACTGTATAATATATATGTGTATGGACGAAAGTTAGTGTCTACACTGGGCCAAGTGAGACTCATCGCCCAACCGGCAGCTGATATCCGACATTCTCAATGCTTTTGAAGACGAGGTGTCTCGAAGCTAGAAGACCATGAGCAAGAAAGAGAGGAAGAGGAAGAAGAAAGCTGATTCTGCTGATGATATGTCTATTGGTTTGAAGGAGCCCAAGGAAGATTATGGTGAATTGAATACCGTTAAAAGTTCGATATGACATTGTTTAATTTATTAAGCAGTTTATCAAATATAATACAAATGATTCCGTGTACTGATATTGAGCCATTGAAAAAAACAAGCAATTCGAATTCCAAACCTATCATCACTTACTTTCACTCGATCAAAACAAACAACGACATATCTGCATCAAAATAAAAGTAGAGGGGATTAAATTCCAAATATACGAAGAGTATAGGGACTAGTTCGGAAATTGCGAAACTAATTTTACCTTAGACTTTGAGCCCCATGGAGTTTAACAATGACATGTTGAATTTAGTATGTACTTATGCAACTTTTTCCCAATAACCTTTGAAATTAATATTTTTTTTTTATTTTCAGTCTTTTTGATGATTTGGAGCTATTATATTATCCCATATGGCATAGATAGTCTTAAATTTTCATATCATCAAAATGATAAACAATTCAAATTTACCAATTGGTGTGGATAAAAATGTTTAAAGACCAAATTGAAAAAATCAGAAACTTGAAAGATTAAAAAGTGATTTATCCCATTAAATATAATAGCATGTCTGCCTGTGTGTAGTCCGCTGAGCCAAACGAATAAAGAGAGAAATCTCCCGCCCAACGTGTTCTCTTTTCACCCTCACAAAATCTCTGCTTAAACAAACATTCCCTCTTCCCTACCAATCACTCACACTGCTTCATAACACATAAACCATTTTCTTTTCCTTTCATACGGACGCAAAATGCTCCCCGGCTAGACCAGCAAAGCAAGAACTAATCGATATATACTTTTTTGGCTCCGTAATCACTTATAAATTCAACTACGCGTTAAAAAAGAGGATTGTTAGAGGTAAACATGGGAGAGAGTTCAATGGGAGGAGCACTTGTCCCCACCGCCACTAAATCTGAACAGCCGCCTCCATCGCCGATGAGCTCCGCGAATTTTCCGCCGCCTCCGCCTACGATTCATCATCTTCCTCCTACGAATCCGGTGCAGCCGTCCTCGGCGGAGGAAGACGCTGCGGAATTTGATCTGGACAAGGATATGCTCTGTCCTATTTGCATGCAGATAATCAAAGACGCTTTTCTGACGGCCTGCGGTCATAGCTTTTGTTATATGTGCATTTTGACTCATCTTCGGAATAAGAGCGATTGTCCTTGTTGTTCTCGTCATATCGCCAATAACCGTATCTTCCCTAATTTTCTGCTTAATAAGGTCTATTTTCCTTTTTCAATCTTGCTTATATTTTTCTGAATGATCAGTATGTAGGATGATCCTTTATTTAACTCTTGAGAACTAGAACTTTTAGGTTTGGATATTTTTAATGAAAAAGTACATTAAAGCTTGATCAAAGTGTAGCCATAGTACTAAATTGCTGTTGCGGATGATATGGCTTTATTTTTTCCCTGAAAGTAACTATGTTTCTAAATCGCCGATGCCGTGTTGCGCCCTTGAAATGGCAAATCCATATTTAATTCATTATTATTTCCAATTTGGATAAATGACATCATTTACATGGATGGAGACATTAATTCAGTGGTGTATTTGATAGTCTTTATCTCGAATTTCATGGAAGGATTTTTTTTTTAAACTTAGGTATCCATGGTTAATTGGTTAAACAAAGATGAATTTGGTTGGATAGATTGTGGATTGTGGAAATTCTATTTACTTGTATTCTTGTTTCTTGCTTAGTGCATACATTTTTCAGTAACGATGCTTGATGCATATCTCAATTCCTAGTATAGAGGTAGGAAAGATCAACATGGCAAGTAAATCGGAACTTCTTTGTCATGTTCCCTTCAAACAGCCTATTGTGATATTTAGTTTTGTTTTATGTTCATCCATGCAACTGACATTGCACATATATGCTGTCTGCCTGACGAAGAATAGTCTCAAGTCCAATGTGGCTTGGGGATACCCTTGGTTTACAAATTACACCAAAAGAAAATATATATGCTTTTCCTGGTTTTTTTACTTATTTACCTGTGTTGTTATCCTTATCTGTATAGACTTCTAATCACTTTTATTGACAGTCTTTTTACTCCTGTAGTTACTGAAGAAAACCCATGCTCGTCAATTAGCTAGGACAGCATCTCCAGTAGAACAACTTCGTCAAGCTATACAGCAGGTCTGTTCTACTATATTAGAGCATTATTTTCCAGAAACACCAATTATGAATTATGATAGTAGCATTTTGAACTTAAGTTGTACGAGGGAATCTAATCAGTTTGGTAATGTGGTTATGCATTTGTTTGAATACTTCACATTCATATCTTCAATCGCTAAAGAACCTTCTTGAATTTCTGATGAATGGGTTTTATCATTAGTCGATCTTAACTTTTTTAATCTAATTATGGATTCGTTCTTTTCACCTTTGCTTGCTACAAAGAGTGGTTGATATTATTTAACATAATGGGTCTCCTTGTGATCCTTAGACAGGGTTGTGAGGTGTCAGCCAAGGAGATAGATGGCTTGTTGTCTCTTCTTGTTGATAAGAAGAGAAAGATGGAGCAAGAAGAAGCAGAGACAAATATGAAGATTCTACTTGATTTCTTGCACTGCCTAAGGAAGCAAAAGCTTGAAGATCTTAAGGAGGTCCTTAAACTTGATTTTACATGTTCCTGGAAATGCTTTCCCTGTATATATAAGTAGGGATATAACTCTCTAGTTCATAAACAATCCATTAGAAGTTAAAACTAATTGCGCATACACAATCTACTAGTTTGATTGCATTAACTGAAATTGCGCATGGAACCTGAATCTGAATTCTTAGCTTCAAGCCAGTAATAATATTGATGCAAGAGAAAAGGAACCACATAAGAATCAATGGTATGAAACGCATAAATGATCATTTAGACAACCTACGGATAAAGCCCACTGAGAATGATACTTTGCTTTCAGAATCATCTTGTATAGTTGGCCTTACTCTGCTTTTTGACTTTAGGTCCATGCTCGTTGGATGCATCTAGTTGAGCACCTTCACTCCTTTCATTTGCTTTCGATTGTTCTAAATTACTCTTTTTGGTTCTTTTAGCTTTCTTATTTGGGGGGGGGGGGGTGGGTAGGAGAGTGGTTAAGGCTAGTTTTGTTTTATATTTTCACTGATAGTCTTATATGTTTTCCCTTTTTATTTAATGAAGATTCAAACTGATCTCCAATATATTAAGGAGGACATAAGCGCTGTACAGAAACGTAGGACAGAATTGTATAGGGCAAAAGAGAGATGCTCTGTGAAACTAAGAATGCTTGTTGATGATTCATTTACTGCAAAAGCGTTACCCTCATTGATTGATAAACATAAAAATGGCAATACATCTGGTGCTCGCCGGACGGGTTCTGCCATTTCACAGAACAAGTTTGATGCAAAAGCTCAAGTGAGTTCATTGGGATTCAGAAGTAACAATGCCTATGGTGAGTCAGATTCAGCATATGATATTAATTCAGGGTTGGCTGTAGCAAGAAAGAGGAGGGTCCATGCACAGGTTAGGTTTTTTGCTTATTTTTCCTTTCCTGTTGTGTGGTGCAATGCTGTACTTATTTGTGATTACAACATGAGCTGGTTCGAATTTGTTTGTCCAATGAGAACCCCATTTACTAAAAGTCTTCTAGTGGAAGTGCATGCACATAAGACTTAACTGTTCCACTAGATTGCATGTCTATAACTGGTCCCTTGAAACACTCTTAGTAGCACTCTTAGTAGCACTCTGTTCAAACGATATATGGAACAATTCAGACCTCCCACTTTTGCTAGAGTTACATTAGCTATATATCCTGCTCAGATAAATAGACATTTTGTTGGATGAATATATTATAATTACCTCTTGCTACAGTTTAATGATCTACAAGAGAGTTACTTGCAAAAGCGGCGGCATTGGATCAAGCAACTTCATAAACAAGAAGATAAAGACCAAACTGCAATTAATAGAGATGGTTATAATCCTGGGCTTGAGGATTTTCAGTCGGTGCTCTCATCTTTTACAAGATACAGGTACATATCTTTCTTTTCAGTGATCTTATTTCATAAATTCATCAAAATTTTCTTTTTGAGGGAAAATTTCTGGATCTCACGTTATGAATGTTATTTCCTTTTCTGTAATATTTATCATTTTTATACTTTGGATATTTATCTTTTTTTTTAATGTTCAAATTAGTCGATTAAGGGTCATTGCTGAGCTTAGGCATGATGATATCTTCCACTCTGCTAACATTGTTTCAAGGTAAGTGCAAAATGTATCATTCTGCGTGTTTCATTTGTGAGTCATTAACATGTTTCCTTTTGTATTTTCACACAATTTTGGTCCTATTCTTATGATTTCTGACAGCTCCTGAGTTAACTTGTTTTGTAATTTCTTGGAGATCTGATTTGATTGGGTAATGTGTTTAGACTTATCCAAACATTTAGTGTTGTGAACCAAAAAAATTGTACTGATCATTTGAACTTCTATTTTCATAAAATTTCCATGTTCAACTTGTTTGGAATTTCTAACCAGTAGAATTAATTTGCAGTATTGAATTTGATCGTGATGATGAGCTGTTTGCTACTGCTGGGGTGTCAAGGCGCATCAAGGTTTTTGAGTTTTCCTCGGTAAGAATTGGATGAAATATTTTAGGTTGGTTTGTTGGAATTCACGATTTCTGAATTTTCTATAATGGTGGAAGCATTCATATAAATGGAATTCAAAGCCACCTAATCTTGTAGGTAATTTTTAGAGCTTTCATTAAAGGGATCACTTTTCCCTGAAAACTATTAGAATGTCATTCTTTTATACTGATGATGTATGTATTAGTGTTATTGGATGGTAATTGTCTTTGCTTCACTGGTGAAAAATTGCCTATTTGATTTTCTGCAGGTTGTGAATGAACCAGCAGGTGTGCATTGTCCTATTGTTGAAATGTCAACCCGATCCAAACTTAGTTGCTTGAGTTGGAATAAGTACTATAGAGACCATATTGCTAGCTGTGATTATGATGGGATAGTCACTGTCTGGGACATAACGACTCGGCAGGTATGAAGAATAACTCTTCACTTTTATGGCTCACATATAATTCCCATGCTGGTTGCTCTGCACAAGTTTATTGATTGTAGTTCAGGCTCCAGTCATCTACAGTTAAATCTTAAATAAAGTGATTGTCAACTTTACAGAGTTTGATGGAATATGAGGAACATGAAAAGCGAGCTTGGAGTGTTGACTTTTGTTGCACTGAACCTTCAATGCTTGTATCTGGTAGTGACGACTGCAAGGTAAAATAACTTCTCCATGAACCTTGATTGCATTGAATATGGTTCTCTTGCAGTTTATCTGTTGAGATGAGATCAACAATGGGTGAATTCACCTTTTTGTTGTTGGTTTTATATGAGAAACACAAGTTCCATTTCATGATTAAGCAAAATGAACTATCAAATTAGTTGCATTTTATGTTCTCTATGTAGATTACAAGATTCTGAGATGTGCATCCCTGTAGAAACTGTTTCCGGCATGACAAGGCCCTGCTACTTTTTGATAGAATAGCCATTTAGTTCAGCAATTGACTTTATGATTGTTAGGGTATTCGATTTTGCAATTTAAAGTGTGTAACCTAATTTCTATTTGCCAGGTCAAAGTTTGGTGCACGAAACAAGAAGCCAGTGTTCTCAACATCGACGTGAAAGCGAACATTTGTTCTGTCAAGTACAATCCTGGATCCAGCGTTCATGTGGCAGTATGTCTTGGTTAAATAAATTCAACTTTTTTTTGTTTTCCAACAACAGAAATACTTGCATAAGTTTCAGACAATCATCAATAAAGAAGAGTTTAGTTAAGTTTGAGGTTTTTGAATTCTTGCAGGTCGGTTCCGCCGATCATCACATTCACTATTATGACTTGAGAAATATCAGCCAACCCCTGTATGTATTTGGTGGACACAAGAAAACTGTTTCATATGTGAAATTTTTGTCCAACAATGAATTGGCTTCTGCATCTACAGACGGCACTCTTCGCTTATGGGATGTAAAAGAAAATTTACCGGTAAGTCTACCAAATAAGTTACATGGCTAACAGGCTAACCATATAAATTTGTTATATCTTTGCTGAAACTAAGACGAAAGGATTACGTTGGCAAGAATCTGTTACTAAAAGCGTCGGCATGCGGCTTTGTAGTTACCATCTGACCGAGTGTTCTATATTGTGTCAGCTGCGCACGTTTAAAGGTCACACCAACGAGAAGAATTTCGTTGGTCTTACGGTAAATAACGAGTACATTGCCTGCGGAAGCGAAACTAATGAAGTATTTGTTTATCACAAGGTTTGTTAACAATCTAAACATGTGGGAGAATATAGTATTTTGGCGTCAAACCAATTTATAGTCCAAGTTACATTTTACTCTTGCAGGCTATCTCTAACCCTGCAGCTTGGCGTAGATTTGGTTCTGACATGGCCGATGCCGATGAGGATGGAGGGTCTCACTTCATCAGTGCGATATGTTGGAGGAGCGATGGCCCGACGATGCTGGCGGCAAACAGTCGAGGAACGATTAAAGTGCTTGTACTTGCAGCTTGAACGGTAACTTTTTCATAATATGGAAATTGAAACTTTGCATCTTTCCCTGTGTTGTGAAACTAGCTTAAACGTGTGATTTAAGGGGAAATGGGTCGATAGGTTCATTGTGGATTATTAATGATTATTGCTATTATTATTATTTATAGCTTGAAGAACTAGCTTGAATCAAATGTCTGAATCTGACATAAATTAATTACTATAGTTTATATTCAAGATTTATAATTATTTTCCTTGACAATAATTTTTTTAATATTCGAACATAAATTCTCGTTTTTTTAGTACAATATATTTTAGGGTAAATTACGCGTTTAATATCTAAACGATCAGTCTTGATCTATTTTAATATTTAAATCTTCAATTTTATCAAAACCATACTTAAAGTTACCACCGTTAAAAACTTTAGTTTTTGTTTCATTTTAATATTTCGTTCAAAATTTAACGTTAAGTTTTGAAAAAATTGAAAATTTAGGTATTAAATGGACCAACATTGATAGTTAGGTGTTAAATGCTTTTAGTTTTTAACGGCGAGTACTAAAATAAAATGAAAATTAAATTTTAAGTATGATTTAAAAAAAATTAAAAGTTTAAGTATTAAAACGGATTAAAACTGATAATTTAAGTACTAAATATATAGTTTACCCTATATTTTATCATTGTCTTATCAGTATCTCAATGAATTTTTCCCAATACTTTGGGCATATATATCCGCTAATAAAAGGACAAAAATATATATTTATGTATTAAATTTTATCAACGTGAATGTTAATAATTTATATTAACATTATGTTTGTGATTTTTATAAGGAAAATCGTAATATATATATATATATATATACAGATTTATTAGTTTAATATTATTAAGAGTGCGTTTGAACAATACAACATTATTATATAGAAATATAATAATTAAAATTTTGAACTATTTAAGCATATTTTAATTCTTTATATCATAATTATTTGTATAAATTATAACCATTCAGTTATACAAAATATTAACATTTTCACACAAAAATCAACATTAATCAAGTAATTCTTCAAAAAAAAATAAACAGGTAATTACTGTATATTTTTGAAGAAGTAAACATAATTCAAATAATAGAGAATAGGAAGATAATTCCAAATATTCCTATAACAAAAATAATTTGGTCAAATCGTATGACAAATATTCCTATAACATATGGTTTTTTTTTTTGAAATGATCAAATAATAGTAAAAACTAAATTCACAAAAGTACATATAATTCATGGACCTCTCATGAAATTTGACCAATTAGTTCCCTTTCTTCCTCGCCCTCGTTCTCCAAGATCTTGTGATCTGTAGGCGCCATCATCATCATCATCATCATCATCATGTCACGTATTGATCAGACATTGACCATCATCATCACAGTCATCAAGGATAGAGGATGATCAGAAAATGTCAAGAATCTCGAGGATCGAGCGGTTGCAGAGGGGACAAGACCCTCGATTCCATGACAATTCCCTCGAACAAACCCTGCAAAAAGTATGTCCACATGAGATAAACGCTGCACCTTTCTTCCTCCCCATGCACACGCAGCACGTCGAATCACTCCCCAATTATTGCTCCTCCCTTTCTCTTCCTCCTCCAGCAGCCTCATCAACGACACCCTCAGCGGCGTCCCCGGCGATCCTTGCGGTTCATGCGATGCCCGCAAATGTCGCTCCGCTGCAAAAGCCGCCGCTAGGATAATGCCCGACGAAACCAGAGCCGGGTTGACTCAAACTGGATCCGGATTACGAACTGCTCCTTCCGTTTCAACTTCATCTTCGTCTCTGCGGCTCATAGTCGTTGACCCGAATCCCCAGTTGGACCCACAACACCGCATGACTTTGAATCCCAGCCGTTCTTTGAAGCTCCTCCTCCTCCTCCTCCTCCTTTCCCCATCTACACCGTCCATTGTTCTTTCTGCAATGATTCCTGCAAAATACCACACCGAGTTGACTCACTTTCTTGTTAACACGGGCATTGCAAATGCAAAGAAAACCCAGAAAACAAGTAGCTAGAAAAATGCATGCTATGAAGATGGTAAAAGAACGGGGGAATCAACATACAGCAAGTCATGAAAGTCCACACAAACAATGAAGAGACTCTCTCACCTCTGGCGTTAAAAGAAGTGTTTTTCCTTTTGCAGAGTTTTCGGAGCCTAAAAAATAGTCAGCTCATCTGAGTCAAAAAAGGCTTTCCTTTTCAAGTTGCCACAAGAAGGAACAAGGACAAAATAGAAGAAGAAAATGATGAAACATACAAACAGATAAAGGATGGTAACGAGGAACGTGCTTGGGGCTTCAACTTTTGTACTTAAAAACTTTAGTTAACGGAATGTTAATTAAGAATAAAAATTACTATAGAATAGGATTACCGTGAATGTTATATTTTGTGTTTGGTTGGTTTAGTAGGAATGTAAGATTACCGTGTTTGGTTAAAGTAATAAAAGATTATTGGAATGTATATTTTACCAAATTGTCCTTATTATATATTTGTTTTTTAACAAGTTGAATTCTATTATAATATTATTATAATTAATTTATATATTTTCTTTAAAAAATTTAAATTCATAAAATTTATATAATTTTTTACAAAATCAAAAAGATAAATATGTTTAATGAAATGATAAAATTTTATTTTAACCACTGAACTTCATATAAAATTATAATTATGGATTTTTTTGTAAATCTAAAATAGTTTAAGGATAAATTTGTAATTTAACCTTCGTAGAATTTTTATTATTCAACGACAGAAGAAGGATAATTTTGAAAAAAAAAGAAGGCATTTTAGTCCAAAACGCCGGTAATCCAACAATACCTAAGGGAAGAGAGGTAATCACATTCTCGGTAATATACCCCAAACGGAAGAATGTGGATTCCATTCCCCGGTAATAGGATATTACGTGAACCAAACAGGGTGTATTCCTTATGGATTGAACAAATAGCACCACTTTGGGTATTCCTTATAGATTGAGCGATTAGAATACGTAATACTCGTAATCTTTAGATAGAATAATAATTGCTTTTGAAATGAACTAATTTATTTCGGTGGTTAAATGAATCATTGTTGATCCTAGATGTCACAAGTTCGAGCATCAACGATTGAAGTATGGTGATTGAGCGATCATTGTCAAATAGTTGAGAGTATTTAGAACATATTCTATTTTGTAATCACCTTAGCTTAATAAAAAAAAATAATAATTCTTTTTGTTACTAAAGTTAATAAGTTCACTTTAAAGATATTTTAATACACATATTTTTTTATCGACAATCAATTAATCTTAGTTAAATGAGATACTAAATTCCTTACATTAGTTAATTACTATATCATTTACTAGTGGTTAATCCAATATATATATATATATTAAATTTTAAATTATAATATATATTAAATTTTGCGAAGTCTATTAAACGCGTTTTATAGGACACGACGTAGTACTACGTAGGTAGTTTGAGAGATATTTTTCTAACTAATCTGGAGGTTATTTCGGTTTTTAATATAGTAACGCCTATATATATAATGTCAAACAAAATTTCAATAATATTCATTCTAGTAAGGCTAAAAAGAAGCCAAGCAAGCATGAGTTTCATTTGTATTTCATATGTAAATCTCATCATACTGATTTGCTTGCATCTTCATAGTAGATTTCTATTCGGATAAGAGTGATAACTCTTTTTCTTGGGGAATATTTGATTGTTCAATCCAAAGTTAAAATTAAAGAATGAATTCTCTAATATTTTAATTAGTATTGACCATGAATACTCACAAGGAATCAATGAAGCTATAAGCTGGAGCTTTCTTAATACCTGCTTCTACCATCGATTTCCTCAAATCAGCTGCACGATCCCATCTCTCCTTATCAGCATTTATGGTAGATAATGCTACATAGAGACCACAATGTCGTGGCTGCAACTCAAGCAACCTTCTCCCAACTTCATTTCCGAGTTCGAAGGCACCGTGAATCTTACAAGCGCCTAAAAGCGCACCCAACACCGATGCTTCGGGCTGAAATGGCATAGTGTTCAGTAACTCGGTTGCTTGAGTTAAAAGCCCTGCTCTGCCTAAAAGATCTACCATACACCCATAGTGTTCCATTATCGGCACAATGCCATATCGACACTGCATCGATCGAAAGAGTTCCGAGCCGGACTGGACTCTCTTGGTACGAGCACATGCCGTAAGAACAGCAACGAATGTAACCTCATTCGGATACACTCCATCCACTTTCATCTTCTCAAACAAGTCCAATGCCTCCTTTTCTCTTCCATTACATGCAAGTGAAGAGATCATTGCATTCCAAGTACAAACCTTTCTAACCAACATTTGATTAAATACTCCTAAAGCAATCTCTAAATGGCCTTTCTTTCCATAAAAATCAATCAATGCTGTCCCCATGAAAATGGTCATAGCAACTTCATTTCTGAAAATATACCCATGTATCTGTCTCCCTAGGTAAAACCCACTTCGTTCTTCTAAATTAGCACAACAAGAGAACACGTTAACGTAAGTAGCCTCATTAGGCCTCACTGAAAAATCCATCATTTTCTCAAAAACCCAAATCCCCTTTGCAAACTGTTTACTCCTTAGAAAACCATTCATAACACTTGTCCAAGACACCACATCCTTTTCAATCATGCAGTTAAAGAGGAAAAGGGCAGAACCCATCTCACCATTCCTCCCAAAAGCATCGAGCATCGCATTACACGCGACAATGCACGGGCTAAGCATTTCATCGAACACTTTACACGCATTGCACAAACCACCGAGTCTAGCATACACACCGAGCAACGATGATTGCACGAACGGATCAGCCAATACGCCACGGTTCAGTGCTTGGGCATGGAGGGGTGAGCAAGTGAGTGTGGCTAAGGAGAGAGACGAAGAGGCGGCTTTGAAAAGAGAAGTGAAAGTGTGGGCATTGGGGGGTGTTTGATAACCGAGCATGAGGGTGAAGAGTGTAAGGGAAAGATGTGGGATTATGTGGAGATAGGCTCTTATTAAGGTGTTGTAAAGAAGCGTTGCCTTCCATTTTGAAGAAGTGTTTTGGCTTTGCCGGTTGTTGAGGAGGTGGCCGCCGGTGATCAGCAGCGAATGGGTTTGCTTGATTTGGTTTGAATGTTTGATGAAACGTTGAAGGTGTTGTAGAAGAAACTCGGAGGTCATGTGACTGCTTGGGCAAAGTAGTTAAAATCGAAGGAGACGGTGATTTTCAAGTCGAATAAGCTATTTATACTCAAAATTATAAGATGTCAACGTAATAATACCAACAACCAGTTGGTATAGTAGGATGAAAAATTAGATCTTTTAAATAATGTTAAGGGTTCGAATCTTAATAATTGTGAATGGAACAAACTGAGTTGGGAGTATCACCCTTGCCTTTACAGTACCCGATTCGGATTAGTCGATCAATAGATCGGATATCGGTGATTATACTCAAAAAAATAAAAATTGTCGGCTGTAAAACAAAAATGATGAAAGTGTTTGATAAATTGTTTGTGAAAAATATTCGTATAATGTTCATTTATATTTTTTATTGTTTTCCAAGTGTTGCAAAGAAAATCTAAGGTAAGAATCATCTTCCTTACTCCTAAAGCTTTATTTCAAGTCCACTCTTACAAAGTTTAGAGTTGATAGCCTCAAATGGGTTTTGAGAAGTTTGAGAGACTCTTGAGATTTGATTCGTTTATCTGGAAGTTTAGACTTTAAGAGGTGTTTCTAAACCTTTCTCAGCCCTAAAATTCAATTAGTAACCATAACATTTTCTTCTTGCTAGTGAGAGAAGTTGGGGAAAACTCTCAAGCAAGGGGGAAGGAGAAACTTACCTTGGGTTGAGCCTTTGAAACTTCCAGCAACTTAGATACTCAGGTAACTCACTCTCAACTCATCTATACTACATGTAGTTCATTTGATGAGATTTAGTAAGTTGCATAATGTAACATCCCAAACTATGTGTTAGTGACTGAATTGTAAAATTTTAGAATTTGGTGATTAAAGTGAAATAGTAGAATAGTTCAAGAATTTATGTGGAAATATTTCCTGAAAGTTATTAGTAATTATTAAAAGAATTAAAGGGCAAAATGGTCATTTGACATGAAAGATTTTTATTTCCCTTATAAGATAAGGGAAACACGTGGAATCCATTTTGATTCCACACAATTTTCTCATCATCGTCATCTTCTTCTTCTTCTTCATACGAGAGAGAGGGCCAAGCAAATGTGAGTTTTCTGTTTTATTGATGGTTTGTTGATTTTAAGTATGGGTTTTGATCCTTAGATGATAATTAAGCTTAAGGAAAGCTTAATTTATCCTAAAATCAAAAGATGATGAAGTTATGAAAGATTAAATAGAATGTGTTTTTAAGTGAATTTCTGGAAAAGAGTTGATAAGTTGAATTTGAAACTAAATTTAAATTGTCATAGGTGTGAATAAGAATTTATAAGTGTTAAGTGTTAAATCAAAGTTTGGATAACATAGAAAATTGGGTATAATTCTTAACTTTAAGAATTTGGATGCAATATGGAAGATTTTAAAGTGTTGGAATGATAGGAATTGGTTAAAGTTGTTATAGATGAGTTTAGTAGCATAATAAGGATTTTATACATGAAAATTTGGGTGAAGTGTTGATGATTTTCGGGTGAAACCGGTTTATTATTAACAGGTGCATTGGTACAATATGAATGGGTACCGATGCACTAAGACAATTTTTTAAGGTGCATCGATACATTAAGGAGTGCATCGATGCTTGAAAATTTCGAAGCTATTTTGGGTACCTATGCACCCATAGTTAGGGGTGTATTCGGTTCGGTTCAGTTTTTTAGCAAAAATTGAATCGAACCGATATAAACGATTTTTTAAAATATAAACCGAAACCGAATGGTTAAAAACCGAAATATGTGAAATCGATTTTTTTGGTTCGTTAATTCGAGGTTTCATAAACCGAAAACAGTATTCCATATAATTGAAAAAAATCATTGTCTGCTTTGATTTTCAAAGAAAAAACTATAAATTCAAAAAAATACCTTACAGATGCTGAAAACACATATAATCCACATATATAATCTTAGTAAACACATATATAATCCATACAAAAATTGCTATGGATGATCCACATTCCACATATATAATCCATACAAAAACTATAATCCTCGTATTGTTCGCAGTTCGGTTCACACTACAAATTAAACAACCAAATCAAAGTGTAATTCAACTATCAAAGTTAAATAAAAAGTTACTTGAAACTATAATCATCCATGCAGATGCTAAAAACTTTTCAGCCTTCAAGTTTAGCTTTTCAGTCAGCTCTCCATCACCCATACCAGAATCTAAACCAACACATTAACGAATCAATAACAATCCATATTTTATGTTAAAAGCAACATTATTTCACATTTTGATTAACCTTTTCCTCCTAATTAACAAATTACATTTGAATTGAAATATATTTAAATTTAAAACTAATGTTTAATATTTTATCAAAACAATATTTCAATATCATAAACAGAAACAATATTTAAATATTATCATGTCATAAGCTGCAGTAACATTAAATCATAAAAATTTCAATCGGTTTGGTTTCAAATATTATCATGTCATAAGCTTTATAACATTAAATCATAGAAATTACCTTTGTAAGTGTCCATCTTCGATCAATCATCAATGGTCATCATTGTTTCATTTAGCCTTAAATCTTCGAAACCTATTAAAAGTCAAAAATATCAAGAAGTAATAATATTTACATAAATGAGTTAGAAAATATATTTACAAGTGTTTACATAATTATTACTTACCACTCTCAATGTTCTCAATTTCTTCAATTTGTTCCTCTTTTTGGATTGCTATAGGTGATGCTCTCAACCAATTTTGCGCACAAATGAGACACTCAACAATTTTTGGAGTTAAAGAACTCCGAAATGAGTCAAGAACACGACCTCCAGTGCTGAAAGTAGATTCTTAAGCCACTGTAGTTACAGGAATTGCCAAAATATCTCGAGCCATTATAGAAATTATGAGATAAGTCTGACTTTGTATCTTCCACCAATCAAGCAAATCAAATTTCTTAACATCAGGTTCTAATTTGTCCTCCAAATACTTTTCAAGTTCAGATTTTCCTTCACTAAACACACTTTCAGCCCTCTTCCTTTTGTACTTGGTCTTGGAATAAGCAAACAAATCAAGCATCATCAGTTTCAACCCTAGAGACATTAGATTGAGAAGCAACACTTGGTTCCTCTTGGGATTTACCACTTAACAAACTATAATGATCAAACAACTCACTTAAAGTTTGTTTTACAATTTCACTCAATTGCTCAGCTTTCTCAGCATCGTAAACTTCATCAATCACAATTCACAAAGATTGCATAATCCATCTTATGTCTAGGATCTAAAATCATAGAAATGAATAAGAGTGGATTAAGATTTTTCACATTCCCCCAATACTTGTGATATTTTTCCCTCATATTTGAAGCCATAAGTTTTATGCTTGAGTTTGGATCATTTCGCTTATCATTAATTCTTATTCCAATGATAAACACAACATGAAAATAATAATTGCTAGTAACATATGAAGAATCGGACAGCTTCAATGTAGCATCATAAAAGGCTCTTAAAAATGGCAATAAAGCACAAGCATGCTCTCAATCTAAGTCAATAGGTAGACTCTTCATTTTTGAACTTGAAAGCTCATCTCTATACTTAAAATCCTCCTCTCCAAACCTGTAAAAAGTTGTTTCGAATCTCACATCAACATCTAGCATTAAAAATGTTGAATTCCATCTAGTTTCAACATCCAAGCAAACTAAACCCTTGCTCTCAATTTTTTCTTGCTCAACACACAACTTAAACCTTTGCATCCTAGATGGTGATGACATAACATATCTAACAGCTGAACGAATTCTAAAAATCGAGTCATTCAAATCTTTCAAACCTTCTCTAACAATTAGATTTAATATGTGTGCACAACACCTTATGTGAATGTAATCACTCCCTAAAATATTATGTTTCCAATTGTTTAGCCTTTTTTATATACTTGATCACAACATCAATAGAGCTAGCATTATCAACTGTGATTGTGAGCACCTTATCTATTCCCCACTCAAGCAAGTGTTTTTCAATGCATTTCCCTATCACATTACCCGAATGACTTGGAATGGGTGTAAAATTTAAGATTCGTTTATGTAATTTCCATTCATCATCAACAAAATGGACAGTGAGACACAAGTAACTAAGGTTTTGCTTAGAAGTCCATATGTCAGTAGTGAGAGAAACCCTTTGATTGAAACTCTTAAAATACTTAAAAAGTTTATCTTTTTCTTCCAAGTAAATTTCTATGCAATCCTTTGTTATAGTGAACCTATACGGAACTTGGAATCTAGGCTGCATCATATTGCAAAAATCTCGAAATCCATCATACTCAACAACTCTAAAAGGTAATTCATCCATGATAATCATCCTAGCACAATATTTTCTACATTGTGTTTGGTAAAATTTCCAAATAAATGAACTCGAACTTTGCTGCCCATCCTCCTCTGATTTAAAACACAAATTCTGTTATTTTGCATCTACCTTGTTAAATAGGTACTTAAGACAACGTTTCATATGATTATTCATGACACTAGTTCCACTTTTAGTTGGGCATTTAAGGGTTTTTCCACAATAATTACAGCTACATTGTGGAATATCTCCAACTACACAAGGTAATTTTGTAAAATGTTCCCAAACTACAAAACTTGTGGTACCTAACCTGCCTCCTGGTTTTTTTAAAGGCTACTGATGATTCGATGGGATGCTTGAAGAAGCTTCAGCTGATTGATCAGTTTTGACAACATCATTTGAATTATTTGGAGTATCACAAGGAGTTTCATCTTCAGCGCGAAACATATGAGTACCACTAGATTATGAAGATTTCATTTTCTGAAGGAAAAAAATTTTACAATGACAAGAAAAGATTGAAGAAAGTGAAAGTTGAAGCAAAAGGAGGAAGTTGAATCAAAACATGAATTATGTTCATCGTACAGAAATCATCATCATGCTAAACTCAATCAAAGCAACACAAACCATTAATCTCACTACATATTAAGCATGAAGAAGCATAACTCAAATAACTTAAAATACACACCAATGCTCGGATTAACAAGATAAACAAAAGAGTATTACAAAAATGATTCTATGGTTATACTCTAGAAGTTGTAAAAATGAATATTTACATATACAAATGGTTGGCCTATGACTTTGAGGTGATATTATCATAAATCAATTAGAACTTTACCTATAAGTCATGTAATGACATTGAAAACAACTTAACGAGCTTAAAGTTTATTGAGATAATCAGTTAAAACAATTAAAGTTTTAAACACATGTTAAATAAGGTAGAATGTAAAAACACATATTTATCACATAATTTAATCAAATCTCGAATCATTTTCAGAGAATTTATCTTTTTATTTCCTAGTATCTAGTCTCTACCTTGATGTAATTCCATGTTCATTTGACTCCTTTTCAGTAATTGTTTTGTGATTTTTCTATTGCACGGAGTGCCATTTATATTGATTCCAGTTTGTGCATTTTCAATATGTGAAAATGTTTTGCCAGATAATCATTCATTATTCATGAAACAATTCCAAAACTATCTCCTAAGCTCTTGCTATGTCAGAAGTCTGTACGTATATAAAATTGCTCTATCAGTCTGTACGTACATAATACCACTAATGAACTATCAACTAGACAAGATTTCCCCCTATCTTTGGCCCTTATTACTAGGGGGTTAATTTACGAAAGCAACCACTGAGTGACTCAACCTAGTCCTAGTCTTATCTATAAGTCACCCAAGAACAACCCACAATACCATCCACCATCAAAACAGGATCAACAGAACACAGACCCACATGCAAATAATATATTTCATGAAACAAAATAGCAATCATCAATGCAACATTGAAACCCACAAAAAACCCCTAAATTCACACCCCAAAATTAACATACCAAAATATTTTTAATATTATTTACCTTATGAAATCACATTCAAGATGCTAAGATGAAGGGAAAGAGATGAAGCTCTGTCGAATCGTTGCAGTTGAAGACTTGAAGCTCTGTCGAATCATTATAGAAATGAAAATGGTGGATACTGGAGAATGGAGAGTGGAGAGTCAAGAACGGCTGAGTAAGGGTTGGAGAGTGGAGAAAAATAAAATATTGTTATTTAGATTTAGGGTTTTTTTATTTTCTTTAATTGGGCTTACCACTTATGGGTAAGGGTAACTGGGTAACCGAACCAATTTGTTTATTCGGGTTAATATGGAACAAATGGCCGAACCGTATAAGGTTAAACCGAACCAAACCGTTTTACTTGGTTCGTGTCGGTTTTTCAGTTTTCTCGGTTTCGTTATTCAGCCCTACTCATAGTGCATCGGTACACCCCTAAAGGAAAAAAAATGAAATTTTGGTTCATTAAACTAGCTTAAGTTATTAACATCAAGTTATAAGGTTTAGGCTTCTGATAATCGTCTCAGAAATTATGTTTATGTAGATATTGAGCCTAACCAAGTTCCGGAACAATCAAAGAATTAGGATCAAAGCAAGCAAGGCTAAGGTTAGTGTAATTTAATTTGTACTTATGTTATCGAATAAACATTGGCTTGCGATGAGCCAGTGATGTAGTTACTATAGTAAGAAGTGACTCCTAAAATGTTATTGTATGTGACATGATTTATGATTACATGTATATGTAATATGTTTGACATGTTATTTTGTTTGTTGTGTGATATATATATATACATATATGAACATAAGTAAACAAGACATGGCATATTTGTTTACATAAAAACATGAGAAATGATATAGGCTATATGATATGATCTATGTGATTACATGCAAAGTGATATGAACTCTGTGACATATGAATGTGAAATAAGCTATGTGATAAGGATATAGAGAATGAAATGAATATGTGGTAATGAGATATGAGAATATACGAGAAAGTCTTATGATATAAGATCAATGATTACACGTACATGTGATACGTGACAGAAAAGAAGAGATATGTGTTTATAAGAGAAATGATGTGAATATGTGAACTGTTATAAATGATAATGCCCATGTTATGTGATATGAGAGCTAGGGGTATAATTGGCATGCCAAGGGTCGAGGGTTACCTATGTTCTTCGGGACATATGGACTATTTACCTATGTTCTTCGGGACATATGAACTGTTTACCTATGTTCTTCGGGACATATGGATTGTTTCTTCGGGACATATGGACCATTTACCTAGGTTCTTCGGAATCTATGGACTGATCATTCGGGACATTTATACGAGTTGTGGTGACTGCATAATTGTGCACAACCTCAATGTACTCGCATACCTTAAGTTCTCAAAAGTATACATGGGCTAATACATGGTCTTTAAAGAGAGTAAATAAATCAATTGATATGATAATATGTGTGCTCTGCTGTGAAATAATATATGTGTTACATGGTATGTATAGAAATGTTCAGTATATGCTTATATGACAAACGTGTTTGCATTATCGTATGTTATTATGTTGTTATTATGTATACTGAATCATATGTGACATGATTGAATTCATAAATTGCATGTTTATATTCATGAAAAATGCATCAATATTATGTTTATGCCTCACTAAGTCTATGACTTAGCGTTTAAGTGATTTACACGTAGGTACTAAGAAGCAGGAGGATCAAAGCTAGGTTCAAAGTAACAACATAACTCTGTTCAAAGATCAGATCAGAAGTAAATTACACAGTATGTATTATTATGTGATAAATAGGTTGGCATGTAAACAAAGTCGGTAAATTAAGTAATTATGCTCTGATCGAGTTTTGTAATGTTTTAAACGTATTTATGTAAATATAATTGTATAGCGAAGAAAGGGTAAATTTTTACGAGTTTTATGTACGTTTTACGAAAGTACTGTAGCAGTGCATCATTACACTGTAGCAGTGCATCGATACACAAATTATATTCAATGTTTTTTTGCATCGCATCTGTACACTATAGCAGTGCATTGGCACACTGTAGCACTGTTCATGGTATTGTTCAGCACTGATCATGGTATTGTTCATACCGTATAGTACTGTTCATAAATACGTTTTTGCCTTAAATTTTTATAATGAAACATAATAATAATAGTATATTATTGTATTTTCTTAATATGAGTTCAAATGTTTTTTTATATTGTAAGAATATTGTTTCAAAAAGTCAATGTGACATCTCAGACTCGTATCCGAGTCGGGTACGGGTTGGGGTGTTACACATAAGCTTGAAGCATGTTCATGGTAGATTTCATCATTTGAGTGTTTTCAGCATGTTTTCGGTCCTTTATGACCCCTAATATCAAATAAAATACTTAAATATCAGTTGAGGACCTCAATAGGACATTTGGGGTCGGAAGATAAGTTTTTTCATGCCAAAATAGGGTACCCAGTAGCAACATTATTGATATTGTAAGAACAATATCGATATTATTCTTCAATCATACATAAATTGAATAGTTTTATAAGGATTGTTGATGAGTTCTTGAAATTGACACTTTTTACTTGCTAATTCTCTTACTTTGTGAAATTTCATTATGGCGGATCTTGATTTTCCTGCAGGTACACATCGTTCCTGGGTCTGTTTCCATTGCTGTCGAGTGGTCATTTGCCATTGGTTAAGATTGAGGAAATAACGCAGATCGCAGACGATCGATGCTGAAAATCTCACCGTCGAGAATTATGTTCTCATCTCGGGGCCATTGGCTTCGAGTTCTATAAGCACAAATGCTATATTTGAGCTTTGAAGTCCCAAGCGTGTGCAGGTACTAAATTTTTAATATGCTTTCATTTTGGTCCCTAAACTTTTAAACTTGTATAACAATCACTAGATCAATGGCCAAGATCAAAATAAATGATTTTCATTTTTTTCCTTTTTCTTCTTTGTTTATTTTTATTTATTATTTGTAACTATTAGTGGTTATAGAAGATGATTAGAAGAATACCGAAAAATGATAATAAAGGAAGGAATTACAATACTCGTGTGGGAGGATTATAATTGTAATAAAAGTGAATTAACAGTTAGAAGATTATAACATAATTTTAAAAAATTTGGTGACCAAAGTGGACAATTTCTAACGTTTTAAGGACCACCAGTGTAGTGTTCCCTTTACTGCCCAGGCATTAATAAAGGAAATGTTTCTTTATACGTAGATCAAGTTCCAAGAAGGCAAAATCGGAACTCCCCAGCTGACAGACTCCATAGATTTACCGGAAACCGTTGACTTTCTTGGACAAAACATCGATCTCGGTCCGATCAGAGGCATGTTCGCCGCCGTGCAAAACACAATTTCCAGTCAGCCGCTGTTGAAGATCCCGCTGTCGATCGCCAACACTGAATCATGGTTGCTCACGACGTACCTCGGCGAAGAACTGCGGATTTCGAGAGGAGATGGCGGGAGCGTTTTCGTGCTCATCAAGCAAGGCAGTGCTCTCCTGGCGGCGCCATGAACTGAAACTTTTTAAGTTCCTTTTGCTTCGTCTTCCTTGGATATGCATTTTAGTTTTCTCTGTTCTACTGGTTTATGGTATTATCTGGCCATGAATTCTCTTTGTTAGAACACTTGATTTGAAATTGTTGTTCCTAGAAGAGTTGGATATCGCTGGTAAAACAACTGCGGTAGAACAAGACATTAACAAATAAGGGTAAACTACCAATTTAGTACCTAAGCTATCAATTTTAATATGTTTTAGTACCTAACCTTCATTTTTTTAAACAATACGTAACGTTTAGTTTTTATTTAATTTTAGCTCCCACATTTAAAATTTTAACAGAATTTTTGCACGTGACAATTTTTCATGTGTAAATTTCATCATTCATCAGTCAACAATCTTCTCACTCCTATTTTGGTCATTAAAGTTTAAAATTTTTCAATTTAAATTCTCAACTTTCAAATTGCTCATGTTTTAATCACTCTAAGTTATTTTATTAATAATAATTTGTGATGTGATATTTTTTATTATTTTATTAATATATAATTAAAAAAATAAATTTGAAAGGTAGAGTGATTAGATTAGGAGTAATTTAAAAGTTAAGTAATTAAATAAAAAATAGTAAACTTCAATGACCAAAATAGGAATGAGAACACAGTTAAGGGATGAATGATGTAATTTACCCATAAAAAAGTTTCAAGTTGTAATAATTT
Source organism: Hibiscus syriacus (assembly GCF_006381635.1). Lineage (NCBI taxonomy): Eukaryota > Viridiplantae > Streptophyta > Magnoliopsida > Malvales > Malvaceae > Hibiscus > Hibiscus syriacus. The sequence continues at coordinate 903,205 of NW_024062970.1, forward strand.
CGTTAAGTTTTTAATGGAATTGTACTAAAATGAAACAAAAATTAAATGTTGGGTATAATTTTGAAAAAAATTAAAGTTTAAGTACTAAAATATGATAAAAACTGATAGTTTAAGTACTTAACATGTAATTTATCCTAAAAATAATAAGATAAGAAGTTAAAATTAAATATTAGCTATTTAATCTAAAAAGTTAGAGAGGTGATAAGCTTGAATTAGTAATGACTTAAAATACTATTAGACCAAACTTTTTGAGAGAGCAATAACACCTTCTACTCTCCGATCTTAAAAAACCCCCCAACACCTCCACACAAAATATTAAAATTAAAAAGTTTTATATATTTTTATGATAGTTGGATGAGGAAAAATCAAAGGTTGAGATTAACAGTAAGAAATGAGGAAATATTCACTAAAAAATGAGTTAATCTCATCCTTTGATTTCTTTCAATCCAGCGGTCATAAGAAAATGTCAAACTAAAAAGTTTTACTCTGCGTGTGAGTGAATTTAACCTATATATATATATATATATATATATTGGGAGGCATGGAGAGTGAAAGGTGTTCTTGCTCTCCCAAAATTTTGGTCTAATAGTATTTTAAGTCCTTATTAATTACGTTTTACATTATATATATATATATGATTAAAATTCAACAATTGAATTAGTTGCATAAAAAACTATTGAATTAGTAAATGATTGTCAAGGGGGTGTATGTGATTTTCTTCAAAATTTAGGTGGATAGTGACTAATTTTCAGATTATTAGGTAAGTGCATTTTATATCAAAATATCTTTTACCCGCACTATTATTTTATTAAGCAAGTCTCGAGTTCGAGTTTTGTATATGTAGAAAATCTCTGTTGAGAGACTCACCAACTAAAATTATTACGATCCGAATCGATCTGGATTAATCAAAGTAAAGCCTTGAGAACCGGAATAACAAAAAAAATTGAACCACTGAATTGAGAAACTGCATCTTTTTGACAAACGAATATCATGTCAGTAACTTGTGTAAAAGAAATATTAAAATAATAATAACAAAATTTAAAAAAATTAAATTTTTTAAAAAATGCTTTAAAAAGTTTTATAAAGATTTTTAATTAATTAAACATCTCATTATGATCAGGCTTAATTGATTCAATTATGTAGGTTGAACAGAAAAATTACATAATACAGTATTCAACTAAGTGTCTCCTGTTAATCACAATGTCCCTAAGCTTCGCTTGCAATTTTTTAACTTTATAATATGCTCAAGATTTCTTCAACTTTTTCTTTCCCCTCACATTTATCTTTAGGAATATTATACCAACAGTCCCTAAAAATTTAGGCGAATTTTTCTTTCTATCACTAAAGTCTAAAAAGTTATATCATTATATAAATACCATCGATTATAACAAAATAATCATCGATTATAACAAAATATTTTAATTAAGTTTATAATTTCATAATCAATTGACCACCCATGTACATCTAGTAGACACAACTAATCGAACTCAAAGCCTTCTAAGAAAAACGACATTCATTTTATCACTGATTCTTCAAACTTTATCAAGTAGTTAAACTAAGTACAAATGCCAATGATATTTCCAGCCATGATTTTTTAATGTAGTGTGTATCACGATGCATGTGCCTAAGCTTGGCTTGCATTAAAGTTAATATGCTCAAGAATTCTTCAAATTTTCTTTTTCTTGTTATCATCTTTATAAGTTAGTTAAGCAAAGTAAGATGCCATGCACGTATATTTTTTTCAGCAACATCGAGATATAAAATCCTCCCATGGAAGTCGTCATTCCTCAAGTTATCTCAAAGCTTTAACAATGGAGAAAGAAATAATCATCTCCAACTCCGAGTCGAACAATTTCCACGAAATGAAAGAGGCTTACGTCAAGCTTTTGGCAAACGACGTTCACGGCTTGAAGAAGATTTACCACGAAAACCTTGAAGCGTTGTTCAGTCGAGTCACCGTGTGCAGGGACACTATATTTCACGTCGCGGCTTACCGAGGGAGCGAGGAGATGCTCGAGATGCTGGTTAAATTGGTGCCGCCGGCGAGGAAACGCGAGCTGATCAGGATGAAGAACGTTTACGGAAACACCGTTCTGCACGAAGCGGCGACCACCGGTAAAATCAGAGCGGCTGACTTGTTGATCAGCGAGCTGTTGTTCTCCGTCGACGGAGAAAATGATGCGCGGGAAAGGGAGGAGATACTGGCGGATCGGAACAAGTTTGGGGAGACGCCGTTGTTCAGAGCGGCGGAGTATGGGAACAAGATGATGGTGATGTATTTGGCTAGGGAGATTGAACGAGTGGGGAATCTTCATAAGCATTACACCAGAGACGATGGAGTCTCCATTCTTCATATTGCAGTCATCGGCCAACACTTTGGTATGTCTAATTCCGGTTTTAGATTCTTGGTACATCGATCACTTCAACTATAATAACTATATGTATATTTTATTCAAATTCGGATTTGAGTTGAGTTATATCAGATTTTTTTTAAAGGATGTGGTCTCATCGGATTTAAATCTACAATAAAAACTCGACTTATATATTATAATTATCTTTTATATATTTAGAGATAATTGTAATAATACATTTTTGTACATTATTTTTTCAATTAGAACTTTATTTTATCTAATAACAATGAAAATTCTTATATATATTTAGGAGGGTCGGTGTGGGTTTTTACTTAAAAAATTGGGTCGAACGAAATCCTCTAAACTCGAATCAGATCGAATGTATGTTGAGGGGTTTAATTTTTGGATCGGGTTTAAGTGGGCTAAAAACCTGACCCTACCCATGCCATCTCTAGTAATAACCATAGTAGAATGATTAAATTCCAAGTTTCAGCATAGTAGAGGTACTGAAACTAGAATTAAAAATTTTAAAATATTGCAAAACTATCGATAACATTTCTATATTTTGCATTTCAGACACTGCAATTTGGTCTGTGGAAAAGTATCCACAGCTTGCAAAGTACAAAGACAACAATGGGAAGACGGGTCTTCATCTGCTGGCTGCCATGACCACTGCTTTCAGGAGTAGTTTTTCCTATGGAATATTCGAGCGATTCGTCTATCATAGTACGTCGTTTGATTCATATGTCGTCGACGAATCAGATAATATCGTACCGTTTAATTCATACGTCGTCTATTTCTTTAAGGCGTTCCGGACGAACCATGTTGCGGAGATGAGAGCGACAAGCTCCCAATAGTTCTGCAGAGCAGAGATTTGGAGCAGGGTGAGCCAAGCAAAGCTCGCCATCAATCGGGCCACTCCAAGGGGTTCAAGCTGTACTGCCGGTTCTGGAGGTGCCTTGCCACAGGTTAGAAATCATTTATTCGACGCTCTTGCAGAAATAATGTAGAACTTAGAGGCATCTCGATTCTTGACGCGATGTATAATAGCGTCAAGAATCAGATACCTCTGCTCCGAGAAGTTCGACATTGTTTCTACAAGAGCGTCTAAATCCTCCGCTATATACACCCCAAATCAACATTCTTATATGAACATCCAAAATATATGTCATTTTCCATATGTGGGTGTATTTACAGGATGGAAAATAATTGATCGGATGTGGAGTCAAAAGAAAATGCATTCATCAGCTGTTGTACTCGCGAATCTTTTGGTGCGAACCGATTCGTCTTGGTTCGAGTCTCATGAACCAGAAGAGGACGATACGATTTGCTTGGAGAGAAAGGAAGACAAAGAAGAAGAGGTGAAGAGAAGTGTGACCGCCGAACCTGATACGCCGTTGTTTATCGCGGCGAGCACCGGGATCGTTGAAATTGTGGAGGAGATACTCAAGGAGTACCCTCAAGCAATTGAGCACATCAATAAAATGGGGCAGAACATATTGCATGTCGTCACTTTACATCGTACATACAAAGTGTATGATGCGGTTATGTGTCGTGAAGAGAAAAATAGGTTGGTTCGAGGGATCGATAATCATGGCTGCACCATATTGCACCATGCTGCTGACACCAAATATTATCATCATGGTTCACCCAGACATACCCCTGCTATCAAATTGCAACAGGAATTCAAATGGTTTGAGGTAACTGATTTGAACGATAGTGGTAAAAAATCACCTCAACCCTGTTTATTCATCAACAAATGTCATCAATATTCTCATGTTGCAGGAAGTGAGGACTCATGTTCCGCCGCATTTCGATCTGCACCGAAACAAGGACAACAAGACAGCCGATAAGTTGTTCAAGGAAACGCACTTGGAGCAACTTAAAACGGCGCAAGAGTGGGTGAAGAACACCTCTCAGTCATGCTCTACGGTGGCCGTTCTAGTCACCGCCGTCGTGTTTGCAGCCGCGTACACAGCCCCGGGGGGCTTCCAGTCGGGCGACGGAAAGCCCGTCCTCCTGGAGAAACCACTCTACTCGTTCTTCACCGTCATGGACGTGGCCGGGCTCGCGAGCTCCTTGACCTCGGTGGTGATCTTCCTGTCGATCCTCACCTCCTCACTGGAGTTCGAAGATTTCCAAAACAAAGTCCCACGTAATCTCTCGCTGGGATTTACTTTCCTCTTCTTCTCCATCACGACAACCATGCTTACATTCACGGCCACGATTCTTCTGCTTGTTCATTTGAAAAAAACTTGGACTGCGATTTTAACATACGTGGCAGCGTTCCTTCCCAGCGGCATCTTCGCGTTGTTTCAGTTCCCTTTGTACTACGAGTACTCCATTGCAGCTGCGAAGACCATTTTTGATTTCCTCAGGAAGAATATGCCTGGCAATTGGGAGTTGACCAAGACTTCAATCTCGAAAGCTATGCATTAATTATTAGGGTAAGTAGATAAATGGTCCCTTAACCACAATGTTGTTTAGTTGATGTTTAGTTGAGTATTATTAAAAGTTACTAAATAATCATTTGACGGTAGGGTGTTGCTTTGTTAAGTGTTCCTAGACTATTAAAAGTTACAAAATGATCACTCAATTATTCATACGTTTTAAATTTGTTCTTTTTCTTTAAAAATTTGATGAAAGTTTGAGTAGGGCATTAACTTATGATTGAGATATGATAGTCGTTTAAGATCTTGAAATCATATTTTATCATATCATAGTCAATGTTAACGTCCAGCTCAGATTGTCGTCAACTTTTTAACATAAAAGGACGAGTTTGGAACATATAAATAGTACTCGAGTGATCATTTTGTAACTTTTAATAGTTGTGGAGCAATGCCCTATAGTCAAAATGTGATTTTGTAACTTTTAATAATTAAGAAACTCAACAAAGCAATATCTTATAGTCAAGAGATACATTTATGTACTTTACCTTAATTATTATTGGTGTTTTTTTGGAATTTTATTTTGTCTTGTTAAGCCTTCAATAATATTGGAATTTTATCTCATTATGTAATCATTAATTTTAAATAAAAAACTCAATGTTGGAGTGATTTTAATCTAGGATAAATTATACGTTTAATATTTAAACTATTAGTTTTTGTTCATTTTAGTATCTAAACTTTTAATTTTTCAAAATCATATCTAAAGTTTAGTTTTTCCCCAATTTTAGTATCTCACCGTTAAAAACTTAACGTATGGGTTCATCGACCATCACGTCTACAGTCGTTAACCATCACATCCATTGGATGAAGCCCAAACTTTTTAGCCCGTACCTTTTCGACTCATTGAATGTGATTCCGACCTCCATTTCATCGGAAAATGCCTCAATATCCCCAAATCGACGATTGACTCTTCGACTTCTTAATCCTTCATATCTCTGTTGTCAACCGTCCGATGGACCTGAAACTAAACTATGTTAGTCGACTTGTCATTTCTCATGGTCTATTGTTTGGATTGGTCGTTCGTCTATCGGAACTACGCCCTGTCTGCCCGTCTTTTAAGTTTTTAACGACAGGATAATATAATGAAACAAAAACTAAATGTTAAGTATAGTTTTGAAAAAAATGAAAGTTTAAGTATTAAAATAGAACAAAAGTGATAGTTTAGGTACTAAATGTGTAATTTTTCCTCTAATCTATAACTATTAAATATTTTAAATAATTATTGAAGAAACCGTTGATACATCTTAGACGACGATATGTAGTATTTCCCATAATTTTTTGGGGTAATTTATATTCTCTCCTATTTTGCTCATCGTACTTTCAATTTTTCTAATTTACTCACTGGACTTTTGAATTACTAATGTTTTGATCATTTCGAATTATTTTATTATTATTTTGTATGGCATGACATTTTTTATTTAATAAAAATAATTTAAAATAAAAAATAAAAAAAGGTGATCGATCATCATCGTCGATCACTTTAGATGGTGATAGTTCGATCCCAAATTTTATGGGTCGCTTCACCTCGACACTATGTGATAGGAAAGCGGTGGTGGATTAATGAACGTTGTTCTTGTTGAATAATCAAACCTAGAAAGCTCTAGACTCGATAACGAACAAAGGGGGGTGAATAGTAGAATGTGGCTCCCTTATGAAGGTGAACGGTAAAGATGATGATGGCGAGGATGGATTTGTGGAAAATAGATGGATAAGTATACTATCGAACCCTCCTAGTCGCAATGAAAAGGCAAACTCGATAATATGGCTCTAAGTGTCCTATCGAATCCTCCTAGTCACAATGAAAAGACAAACTCGATAATATGACTCTAACCAACCCTCCTAGTCGCGATGAAAAGACAAATTGGAGTGTGAAGATTAATCTCCCTCACAAGAACTTGAAAGAACTCCAGGAGAAAAGCTTCGAAGGCACAAGACAATTAGTACTTGCAAAAACGAACTATCGTTGTATTATTAATCAAAGAAATATGTTTTACAAAGTTGAATAAAGCCTCCTTTATATAGGGGGTGAGTTCTAAAGGTCCTAAATAACTAATGAATAAAATAATAACAAACTAAACATGTTTTAACTCTAATTACTAATAAAATAATAATAACTAAAATTAATGTTTTAACTCAACCTTAATTCCTAATAAAATAATAAATCTAATCCTAAAATAATTCATCATCATATAAAATTATATTACAAATAATCAATATAAATATTGAAAATTCTTAATATTTACAAAATCACGTATTAATCTCGTATAGGAATTTCTGCATGTGTCATCTTCACTAAAATGAACGTATATTGAGTTCCCGATATCGGATTGATGCAATTCAAGAACCATTGGAAAGCTAAGAGACAGAAGGTTGTATATCCAGACATGTTGACCAAATAAGATGAGGATCTCATTCAAAAAGTCGTTGCAATTCTGATGTTGTTCTGATCTTCTTTTCCAAGGCTTGGACGAGTGGATCATTTGGAAGAGTTGTTACTTCTTCCTTTGAATTGAGCCTTGCGATGCATGTATCATCCTCCCTTTCTTCAAATAGATTCAACCTCGAATATGAAACATTAAAGGGAGCAACATTAGAATCGTTTAATGATTCATTCACATTATGCTTACCGAATATATATGCTTTAAATCTTCGAGACTTTGTTCTTCTAATAGGTTCGAGTAGAAACATTAGTCCAAAGAAGCATGTATTATGGACTCTGGTGCACGTATCATTCCCCCACTCCTCAAAAGGATTCGTCCTCGAATCTGAAACATTAAAGGGAGCAATATTAGAATCTTTAATGATTCATTCACATAACCTAGAAAACGTTGGGTCAACTTGAGCAACGTTTTTGAGGGGGTTACAGGTGTCCAAAAATTTTGGAAAAATTCTTGAATGTCGTTTGATGTGTGTAGAAACCACCTGTAAAATTTCAGAACCAAATACCTTCAGTAGTATCTAGTAGACTCTGTTGAAAGGTGAGTCCTCAAACAATCTTTTTTTGTGATCGCTTTGTTCTAAGGTGTTATTATCTCCAAAAATTCTGATTTTTTTTGTGAATGGTCTTCAATATATGGAGTTTCAATCTGAAAATTTTCACCACAAAATTACTCCTAGAATTTTCAAGAAATTCGACAAGATTCTAGACTGAATCTGTCGATGAAACTTGAACGATTTATTTGAAGGCTCTAATGAACTCGGATTGGGTTGAATTTTGGGCTGGAGATTACTCTTAGGATGAATATAAGATATGGAGAAAATCAGCCCTAAATTCCTTCATTTTCAATTTTTGTGACTTGAAACGATGAATTCTAAATAAATAAGAGATATATTCGGATCGGATAATTAGATATCCGATCCGAAAATTCGAGCATCCTATTTTTGGATCGGATCCGATATTTGAATTTACACACCGTACTTGAAACAACTATCATCATTTATTATTATATTAAGAAAACTTTTTATAATTATAAATTTATCTTCTTAAAAAATAAAAACAATAGTAAAAAGGCAAATTTTAAATTTATCACTCATTTTCTCTCACTCTCATTTTAGTCAGTAAATTTGATTTTTTTATTTAATAATTAAACTTTTGAATTGTTCATGTTTCAGTCACTTCACTGTTAAATAACAAACGATGTAATGACACACCAAAATAACGCGGTTTTAATTTCATACAAAATGATATAATTTAGATTCTTATAAAAATTAATTTTTATTTTTATTTTTCCTCTTTCGTTATTTTCATTTCTTTTTATCATCTAATTTTTGTCTCTATGTTAAACCTGTTGACATTTTAACCACTACGTCATTCATTATTTGTATTATTGACGATCGTTGCCATTGACAGACGATAGATCTTACTCTCATGACGTTAATTCGATGTTCATTTAACCTGAAACAAAAAAAAAAGCCCACAAATATTACATTGAACTTAATTTGTAAAAGGAAGAAGCCGAGTATTTTGACTTTTTTTCTTTTGGATAAATTACACATTTAGTACTTAAACTATCACTTTTGATCCGTTTTAGTACTTAAACTTTGATTTTTTAAAACCATACCCAACGTTTAGTTTTTATTTCATTTTAGTACATTACATTTAAAACTTAACCACACTGCAATTTGTATGGGTAAATTACATCATTCATCACTCAATTATATTCTCACTTCTATTTTGGTACTAAAGTTTAAAAATTTTCAATTTAACTACTCAACTTTAAACTTCTTCTATTTTAATCACTCTAATTTGGTTAATTAATAACTTTTGTGACATAAAATTTTTATTATTATTTTATTAATAAATAATTAAAAATTAAATTTAAAAGTTAGGTGATTAAATTTTGAGTAATTTGAAGGCTAAGTAATTAAATTAAAAAATTTAAACTTTAGTGACCAAAATGTGAGTGAAAAGATAATTGAGTGATGAATAATGTAATTTACCCATAAAAAGGTACCACGTGTGAATCATTTGTTAAGTTTTTAAAGGCATGATACTAAAATGAAACAAAAACTAAACGTAAGGTATGATTTTGTGTGTTTTGCTTTTATTTTTCCTTACTCAAGCTGATGACTAGATAGATCCGTTTGGTAATGCTTTCTAAAAACACTTTTAGTTAAAAGTCTGTTTAACCGCAAAATTAATGTCAAATAGAAAAAAATTGCAGTGAAAATAATGATTTCAAACCAACTACAAAAGCTAGGATTTCTAGTTTTTTTTTTTTCGATTTTGCATTTGGAAGCAAATTATAATTTTACCCTTTCTATTGTATGGGCTCCACTCAATTATGTATTTATATTATATTTTAATAATTTAATACTAACATCCTTAAAAATAATTTATTGTTTTTAATAATTTATTTTAATTATTTGAAAATCAATAAAATTCATGATTTATATATTAAAATATTAAGAGTGAATTATATAAAATATATTTTTTTATTATAATTATATTTTTTATTTGTATTTTTTATATCTTTATTATAGTTTAAATTGATATATAATTCATGTATAATAATAATTTTTTTGAATTTATTATAATTTAAATTGATATGATTCTTATATAAGTGTAAATACAATTTAAATGATATATTTTTAATTTACAATATAATATCTATAATATACATTTTATCTTTTTAATCTCACTTTTTAACAGTAATCCTAAATAGTAAAATTTTAAAATGTATTTCTATATATCATTTTTAAAATTTTATTTATACAACACTTTTAAAAATCACTTTTCAAAAACTATATTAAATTGGTCGAAAGAAGGGGTTCAAGCCAAATCTCCCAATAAAGGTTAGGGTGAGCATTCGATCGAGTTGAGATAAAAAAAATTCCAGTTGACGAGTTGTATTTTACAACTCGAACTTAACTTGAAATTTTTTCAAGTCGAGTTTAAGAAATTCGAGTAGAGTTATTCGAGTTTCTATACCAATTTTATTAGAATTATTTATATTTTATGACAATCATTTGTTCCATTATTTTACTTTCTCTAATATATATATATATCTTATATTCTTGTAACATTATATTATTTAATATCAAATACAATCTAAAATTATGAAATATATTCATAATATTATATTTAAAGAAATTATTTTGAGTGTAAAATATTGATGAAAGTATAAAGGAGTTAAGGAATTGATGGGAAGAAAGAATTTGTAAACAATTATAGTCAAAAATACCAAATTGAGTAAAATGCAAATTAAGGGACTAAATAAAAAAGAAAGTACAATTTTAGTAAAAAAGTAAGAATAAAGTTACATAGGAATTTTATTGTGGTATATGAGCATGTGGTTCAAATTTAGTAAAAGAAAGACTTAAAATAAAGGATGAATTGAAGAAATAAGGAAAATATAAAAGATCAAGGGACTAGATTGGAAAATAAAAAATTTGTTATCAAAAAGAGGAATTGAAAGTACATATGCATTCTATGATGGTTTATGAGCATGTGGTTCAAATTTGATAAAAGATTGACCTAAAATAAAGGATGAATTGAAGAAATAAATAAAATAGGAAAAAATAAGGACTAAATTAAAAAAATTGTTATAAAAAAGATGAGTTGAAAGTAAATATGTATTCCAAGATGGTTTATGAGCATGTAGTTCAAATTTGGTAAAAAAAAGACTTAAAATGAAAGAAAAATTGAAGGAATATTGAAATTAAAGACTAAATCGTAAAACTGTCAAAATACTTATTCAAATTTTTTGAGTAACTCGAAAATTTAAATTTTCAACTCAACTCAAACTCGAAAACCGAATTTATAATTTGAGTTGACTTAAATAACTCGAAATTTTTTTTTTCCGAATCAAATTTTATTCACCTTAATAAAGACAATAACTCTAAGAATAATGGGTTCATTCTAAACAACGCCAACAAGAATCATAAGGATAATGGGTTAATGTGATCGATAGTTATTCGGTAAGATAACCTTTTTTGAAATGATGCGGTAAGATAACTTAGTTTAAGTCTAAAAAATAATTGAAATGGGACGTAATAGAAAATGGATAAAATCCATAGTATTTTAGGTTGGACTTAATAAAAAATATTATTTTTCTCTTTAACATTTTCGATTAAACCTAAAATATTAAGAAAAAGATAACATTTTAAATTCAATAAAAAATATTAAAAAAAATATAACATTTTAAATTACGTTCAACTTAAAATGTTATTTTTATCACATTTTCAACTGTACATATTTTCGTCTTTTTTTAGTCTTAAATTATATTATCTTTCCTTTACTTTCCTTGATGTGATAGATGGAATGAAAGAGTATGGAAAATGAAATTTTTTTGAAGTACCAAAATATGAATTTATGTATTGTACAGGGGCCAAAACTATAATTAATCTTTTTGCCTTTTTTATTTTGGGGTAAACTACACGTTTACTCACTAAATTTTACTCTCTCTTATTTCACTCACCATATTTTTATTTTTTCAATTTTCTTATTGAAATTTAGACATTGAACTTTTTTGTTACTCGACTGTTAAATTTCTAAAGGTGTTATGACATTACTATATTAATTGAAAAAACTTAAAAGTATAGTGAGTAAAATAGGATAGACTGTAAAGTTGAGTAAGTAAACATATAATTTATCTTTTTAATTATATGTCCTATGTGACATGTTTTATTATTAAAATAAGCAACATGAGCACCCTGTTATGGAGTAAACAATCTAGAGACAAAAGAAGTTAAATGTCTAAAGTTCAATGAGTAAATCGAAAAAATTAAAAGTACGATGAATGAAATAGAGACAAAAAAAGTTAAATGTTTAAAGTTCAATGAGTAAATCGAAAAAATTAAAAGTACGATGAATGAAATAGGAGAGTAAAATTTAGTGAGTAAGCGTGTAATTTACCCTTTAGTTTTGCGGGAGAATTTTCTGAACTCCTTGCCTTTCAGCTCAACTTACACAATTCACTGATTTTTTCAGGGTTTAGGGTTTTAAATAATCAGCTGAGTGAAGAATCTAGAGATTCCAAGAGAGTTCGTTTATTTTTTCTCCAATGGCAATTTTGAAGCGACTTCTCAGAGCTACTGCTCCTTCATGGCGAAAGATCGCCTCTCCTAAAACCCTGACCCCTTCACCTGCTCCCTCACGTCATCTCCTTCCTCCTTTCTACCACCGTAAGTTTCTTCTATTTGTTTTTGGAATTTATGGCCTGAAATTAATGTTTGGAATTTAGTTGTATGGAAACTTCTTCGTAAAAATTTCATTGCTTACATGATCATCATTTTTTCTCTAATGGGTCATTGTTCTTAATTTGGTTATTTTAAGAAACGTTTGTCTTTGTATATAAATTGGATGCTTCTTTGTTGATTCATGGGCTGTTGAACTGACGGTTGATTGTTAGTGAAGATGGTTTTATATCATCGTGGGTTACACTTTCCATTTTGATCTTTTGGAAATGAGTTCTTATTTCCGAGTATATGCAGGTTTCCCTAGAAGCTCAAATTTTACTGTCGGATCAGATGTCCAGCAGCTAAGGTTGGTGGCTGCTGTTTCAGGGTCATACTCTATAGTCTATACTTCCAGCTGTCTTAGCTGGTTTGCTTGGAGCAGGAATGATAGAGACAGCATATGCTGATGCTGATGAGGTTTGTGCTATTTATGCTTCTTGGTGTCCGATGCAAATGTTTTCCGAAATTTCTATTTTAGTTTCCTCTTTTACCTGTTATATGTGTTACGATTTCTGAAATAAGCTCCCTAAACTATGTTTTGTCTTGCTCAATACTGATAACAGTGTTTCCTCAAACGTGTACCATTACCATAAGCTTACGCTTATCGGAGCTTGTATTATTTGAATTGATTTGAAGTGAAACTGGTTTTTGTAGGCCTCCTCCAAACCTCCTCTTCCATCAGAACCTCCTGTAAGTCAAGTCAACCTTGAGGAAACTGCCAAGAAAGAGAGGCAGCGAATTGAACAGAGGCTTAAAGATAAAGGAATTAGATATGGTTCTTATCCTCGGTTTACTGTTGCTGTCAAGGGCCAAAAGGTTGTTTCATTGTGTTTCAGTTTATTTTTTTTTTTCCTCTTTGATACCGTAGCCCTCATTCATGGGTTAGAAGTGGAGGTTCACCTTGATGATCCTAATGATCTATCTGTTCTTCCTGATGATTTACAATGTTATTTTTGGGTTAAATTAAGTAGTTCATTTTCTGAAAGCATGTTTTTTGCTAATTGTCATCTGTAAACTCGATATGTATATATAACTGGATTCATGATATTTCTGCTCTGCTCAAGTATTTTAATAAGAGTACGCTTGCTATAGGTTACGATCAAGTTCCAGATTCCTCCTGGTTGTGAAGTTGCCCAGTTGATTGCAAACCTTGCTTCACATCTTGGACTGAAGGTTGAAGAGCATGGTGGTGGTTCAGATGTGCTATTGCGTGCATGGGACAGGTTGTCAATGATAAAATTCTTTTCAAACCTCATCTAAAGCTGCATTTATGTTGACATTAAAATCATGTGAAGTTCCAACCTTTTTATTGTTTCAGTTCAGTTGCCTGGCAGGCAGCTGACTCTTAATCCACTGGAGAAACAGAAGGAAACTGGAGTAAACGAGGGGCATTCAGTATATAGGAGTGGAGACGAAAGGGACTTATGCATCCTCATTTTCCGTTCACTAATAAGCTCTGACAAAGCGGTTGGTCTTAATTTCTTACAACTTCTGACAATGTTTTAGTATTGAGTGAGATTGTGTTATTTTCTTTATGTTTCACAGAGTAACTGTTTAATCATCAAAATATCATAGGAAATTGAGTTTATAAAACAAGGAAGTTTGAATCAGAAGGAGCTTGATGCTTTGGTCTCTGTCTTAGATCTAGCTGGTGGCAGGTTTGCACAAAGTAGCACCCTGGTAAACAAACCGAAGGACGGTTCTGCACAGATGCCTGCACAAAAATCAATCTCTAGCCTAGAGGCCATGGGGGTAAGAATTTATGGACTTGATGAGCCACATCAGAATAAACCACACGGTGAGATATCATGGGACAATATTGGATATGATCAACAAAAACAGTATGTAAAAGACTCAATATCCTTTGTTCTTCCATTTTCAATCAAACATAGATTATGCAGAGACGGTGTTCTGTAAAATTTATATTCACACGGACAACTCATTTTGTCAGAGAAATAGAAGATACAATTTTGCTGGCTCTAAATAGCCCTCAAGTATATGATGATATTGCACGTGGAACTCGCCAAAACTTTGAGTCTAATAGACCCAGAGCTGTGCTCTTTGAAGGACCTCCAGGTTTTCTTTTCAACCCAGAAAGAAACATTAACTCATTTACGTGGAAAGCAATTTCGAACCGATTCATCTATGTCAAAATTTTACATATTTCAGGTACAGGGAAGACATCTTGTGCTCGTGTTATTGCTAATCAGGCGGTGAGCAATAAGTTTCTTATCTAGAACATTAATGTTTATAACATGCATTTTTAGTTACATATTAAAATAGATTTGTTGCTTAGTATAGTTCACTTTGTTCTTTGTAGAATACGTCGTATAAATATGATGGTTTCTACCAGAGATTGTTTTATTCAAATCTGTAATAATCTGAAGCATGCTTATGCTTTTCAGGGTGTCCCGTTGCTGTATGTACCACTAGAGATTATCGTGTCAAAGCACTATGGTGAAAGTGAACGCTTACTGGGACAAGTATTCTCTCTTGCCAATCAGCTTCTTGATGGTGCTATCATATTTTTAGATGAGGTAAATGAAGCCAGTAATGATTAATCATTTATATGGGGCACTGATTTCCTTGTTTTTACCATCATCAGATTGCATTTCATTTGTATTAGATTGTTGACAAGACATCCTCTATTTCAGGTTGATTCTTTTGCCACTGCTCGTGGTGGTGAAATTCATGAAGCTACACGTCGAATTTTGTCGGTGCTATTGCGACAGGTTAAAGTGGATTTTCATGTGGTTTTGGTTTCAAATGAAAATGCGCCTCTCAGCTAGCCTGTTAAAAACCTTTACTTTTTTGTTTTAGGTTTTATGAATTTCTTTGCTCTTAATTTCAGCATGCAATGTCCTTTTCCTGAAAATATTGCAATATCTGATAGAGTTCTGTTAAGTGCCATTAATGAAAATGTATTATTGTTTTTACAGATTGATGGATTTGAACAGGACAAGAAAGTGGTTGTCATTGCTGCCACAAACAGAAAGCAAGATCTTGATCCTGCATTGATTAGGTAACAAAGATGCAGTCTCAGTCCCGTTCGATGAGGCTAATTATATCATAAAAAGCCAATGAAATGTTTCTGCATTGCACATTTGTTTTTGCAGTCGTTTTGATTCAATGATTGTCTTCGGTCTACCTGATGAGCACAATTGGCAGGCAATAGCAGCTCAGTACGCAAAACACCTTACAGAAGCAGAGTTAGCTTAACTCGCTCGAGTCACCGAAGAGTAAGTCCATTACATTTTGTGATCTTAATTTCTTTAAAGTAAATTATGTATATTTTGTTTTATATGCAACGTTTAAATCATAATCAACTGAGGATTGCCCATCGACATATCCAGAATGTCTGGGAGGGCCATCCGGGATGCATGCCAACAAGCAGAGCGGTCATGGGCATCAAAGGTATTAATTATCAAACCTCTAGTATCAAATATTTTTCGAATAAAATATACCATGCAGTATTTACATTCATTCATGGCATTTGGCAGCTAATTCGAGGACAAGCAAAGAATGACAAAGAACAACCACCCCTCCCACCCTTGGAGGAATATATAAAAAGTGCCATGAACCGAAGAAAGGCTCTACTCAGCGTGGCGGAGCTGAGAAACCAAGACCATAGCTGTCTTTCGCAGAAACCTCAGTTAGATTTGTTATCTTCACGATCAACAGCGGCAATGTAGGTGATTATGTAGATAGACAAATATGGTAATTATCTGCCATACATAGATTTTTCATTTAAAATAATTATTAGTACATTACATAGATATAGATTTTGGCTTTATTGTCACCACCAACTTTGATAGATAAGCCAAAGATTATTCCATTAGTTTTAGTGAAATTCAGAAGAGTAAGTTGCACTGCAACAAGCTCAGCAGCAAAGCTCTTTGTCTGCATTAACCAACAAAAATAACCGGGATCAATGTTCACTGTTTGAAAGAAAATAAGGTCTGATTACGATTTTAGTCCTACTATGTTGAAAATTTAGGATTTAATCCCTTAATTTGGAATAATTTGAGCCTCTACTTTTAATTCTATTATTGTGCCGAAATTTATAATATCTTTAGTAATTGTTGAAGTGATGATATGATTTTCTTAAGGCAAATTACTTGATATATATAACTTTGTCTGTTTAAATCCTTAACCCTAATATCACAAATTCTAAATCTTACTGTTTAAGCCTAATCATTAAATTAGAACCCTAAAATTTAAAACGATAAACCATAAATCTTAAATAAACATCTAACATTTAAATAGATAAAATTATTTAGTTCAAATTTTGTTAGAAGAAAAATCAAATAAAAGATTAAATATTGAGTTTCAGCGCAATAAAGGACTAATTAAAAAATTAGACCAATGAAAATATGAAGAAAAACGACTTCGTTTTCACCTGACGGAGGAGTCCCTTGAAGCGTCATCTGCTTCGCGCTTCCTTTTCCTGTTTTCTCCATCTCCAGCGACAAACGAAGCGATCTGGGACTGAGTTCGGAACATCATCCGAGCCAATTCTGCCTCCAATTCCGCCCTCCGTTTCTCCGCCTCACACCTCGAGGCTTCCATCGCCTTGACCATCTCCATCCCGGCAAGCTCCATCCTAAGAATGGAATCAGAGAACACCCGAAGACCCGCTGACAGATCAGTCAACGGCTTGGAATCACATTCCGAGTCGCAGTCATCGGAATCAAAGTTGGATGGTGGGTCGTTGGAATCTTCTTCGTCGTGGTTAGGAGTGTCGGAGGGGTATGCGTTAGAGAAAAACCCAGCATCGCAGGTGTATTTTAGACAATTCTCGTCGTTGGTGACCGTGGGTTGGCCCGGAGCACTCGGATCTGCCATTAACGCTACCCTCCGTGGACGATATCACAATGGGATTGAAGAGGATAAGATTCACTCGCTGCTTTTGGGGTAAGTGGTCGGTAAATGAGACAAAAGTTGATGCTATATCATCTCCTCTCCTCAGGGTTGGTCAAATTCTGTATATAATAACTGTATGGTTTTTTTTATTAGGTTTAATACTAAAGTAAGTGTTCAAACTATATCTTAAAACTCAAATAGGTGTTTAAATTAAGTTTTTTTTCATCAATGTGTCTAAAATTACAAACGTTGTCCATTTAGGTGTCTGATTCGGTAACGGTGTTAATTTTTCCGTTAAATGACACGTGTCACAATTTGATAATTTTAAAATTATTATTTAAAATTAAAAAATTAAAATAATATATTTTTAAAAAACCAGAAAACACAAATTTTTGAAATAAACTTAAAACTTTGAAAACTTTCATTTCAACCCATAAACCCACGTCGGTAACCGCCTTTTGCAGTCGACATCCATCTGACCTCCCCTCCTCTCGTTGACCAAAAGTCCCATGAAATTGTGACTGGTCGACAATCGATCGACGACGAATCAATATTTTAAACCGCTCGAATCCTAGGATTAAAATCATCATATTATGACATATGTCACTTAATGGCAAAAATTAACGTCGTTGACTGTCTGAACACCTAAATGGGTAACGGTTGCAACGTTAGGCTCCTGGATAAGACAAAAATTAGTTTAGACTCCTATTTGAGTTTTAGAATATAGTTTGAGCACTTATTTTGGTATTAAGCCTTTTTATTATATGGTAATTATAATTTATAAATAGCAATATATGTTCTAAAATATTTTAATTATTTAATAATAAATAATTAAATATTTTATAGAGTTAGCATTTAAATTTGAGACCTCTTAGAATAGCAACAATCTTTTTGACTATTGAGGTGATTTAATTTGTATAATAATTAAATGAATTAAACTTAAGTAATCTAATCTAACTATATTATTATTATATTAAGAGTAAATTACATTAATAATAATTATTAATTTATATTTTTGATCATTACCATTAAGGATAATTTTCATTTTGAGATAGGTTTATTTAAAAAATCATTTTGATTATTAGAATGTTAAATTATTAACAAAAAATAATAAATAATTAGTTGTCTTAGAGGATGAGGTATTATATATTTTAAGTAAGACTAAAGGTTGTTTTCGTGGGATGAGATATTAGATCATCGAGCAAAGTTAAACATTTGATATTACGAAATAATAGCCTCTATTTCCTCTCAACTTAATTTTCTTTCAATATTTTTATGTCATCTTCTTCTTTTTCATTGATTTTTGTCTAGTCGACGGCGGCATCAATCTTAATGTTGGTTACCGATCGCTAGGAATATTAGTTTTCTTATTTTTTTTAATATGTCTTTGTGTTTTTTTCTTAAGCCTTTTTAATTTTGAATAAGCATCTTTGTCCTTATGACATGAATTTTCTATGCTCCTGTGGCACGCGTTTCCTATGCTCTTGTGGCACGATTCTCATATTTTTCGGTACGTTTTTTTTCGCATACATTTGCGGTCGTTTAGGTTCACACACAAAATCCATCATGACATTTATTTTCTGATTTGTTAGTCGGTGGTCACGTATAGTCAGATTCCCTCTCTTGGTAAAAGATTGTTTGCCGATATAATCAGAATTATGTAGTGAAGCAGCCTGCCAGATTATTTGATTCACTTTTCACTCCTTTATCACTTCATCACGTGTCTCATTCGACATAAACAATGAGTTTATATGAAGGTTATTGTGTTTGGATATTGGTCGTCATTATAAATGGAATGTTTAAATTTTCTTCGTATTTTTAGGTTTATATTTACTTTTGTTTGAGTACTTTGGTGACTATTATCTCCAAATTTATCTCTTTATTATGATACAATGTAATTTTGATTCATTCCATTATTAATAAAAAAAATATAAAAGATATAATTATAATAAAAAATATTTTATAATAACTCACTATTAATATTTTAATATATAAACTATGATTTTTTTTATTTTTGAGTAATTAAAATAAATTATTTTTAATGATATTAATATTAAAATATTAAAAAAATATATAAATATATAATTGAGTGGAGTTCATGCTTAAAATTATAATTTACTTCTAAATGCAAAGTTAAAAATGAAAAAGCTAAAAATTCTAACTTTTACGGTTTGTTTGAAATTATCGGTTTCATCGCAATTTAGTTTTTATTTTTTAACCCATTTGACATTAATTTTATAATTAAAACGAGATTTTTAACTAAAAGTGATTTTGGAAAGAGATACCGACCGAAAATAAGATATATATATATATATAATATAGATTTATTATCTATAAAAATAAGATAGATTTAGACAATAATGTTGTAGAATTAATATTTACATTTATTCTAAATACGTTTTAGATAATAATTAAAATATTGAAATTCAAATATTATCTGAATCTACAATGTATAAGTCTATACGTTGTAGTATGATTATTTTTAATTGGATTAAAGATAATTACATATGATGCCGCTAAACTATGATATGATGTCCCTTATATAAATATAAATCTTACTCAATTTGACTCGACTGAAAATAATATTATAATTTTTATATATTTAAAGACAATTAAAATAATTTTTATTTTTTAATTAAATTCTTTTTTTGTAATAAAAATAATATATATTTATGTCGAGTCAAATAAATATAGATTTGCACTTTAAAAATCAAGTTAAATTTCTAGTTTAAAGAAATTAACCTAAATATAAATTAAATCGAATATGAGTGAAAAATATAATATCTAAATTAAATTTAAATAAACTAAGAACCTAGCTCGATTAGACCTATAATAATCTTCTCAAATTAATAAACCCTAAAATTAATTTATTAAAAAAATAGCCTCAACATGAATTACTTGGAAAAATACACCCCAACTTGCCCACGTAGGACTACCTCGTACTTTGTAAAACATGTGTATAGAACTCGTGTTCTATGGGGTGCGAGACCAGTCTGACGTGTAAGAATTGTTCAGATAAACAAATTTAATATTAGGATAAATGACCTCATAGTATACTAAAAGCAATGTCCACGAAAAATTGAACAGTCTAGAGAAAATTATCGAGGGTTGAATTCTGAATCTCAGTCCTATCGTATGCAAGATTAGTGAATTTCCAACCCACACCAGAAGTGCTTATAGGCATGTTCCGTGGGTATTTTCGAGTAATTAATATAAATTTTTTTATTTATAAGATTAAAGGCGTAGTATTGAAATTTATCTTTCAATTGAGTCTAATATCGGCACATACGAGATATTGTAAGAGGGTAAAACTCTCGTTGAAAATGGTTCTAAAGCTTGTTTTGTGCAAGAAAAAAGAATAAACTAAAAATGACTTGATAGACATCTTCGAGGAGTATTTTCGGGTAGTTAATTTAAAAATTTTCATAACTTATAAGATTATAGTAGTAGTATTGGTACTTATCTTTCAATTGAGATAATATCGACACATACGAGACATTGTAAGGGGGTAAAAATCGCATTAAAAATAGTTCCAAACCAAAGAAATTGAAACTAACAAACATATTTGATTATTACAAAAGTAGTACAACGCAAAAGCACAAAATCGATATAAGGGTGTGTGATTAGGACATTTGTTTCATGTATTTGGGATTCCTATAGAGTGCACAGTTTTGGTTGCCGTTTCTTCTCTATGTTCAACCAAATCCTCGTCATAGTAAATCTGCATTGATCGTAGATGACCCAATTTTACGTGTCGTAGTGTAAAATCTGGTCATATTGTAGGTTCATCATCAACTTCATCCGGATCTCATTCATTTCTAATAGGAGGAAATTTGACTTAATAAACCTTGAATACGGTTTCAAAAGTAAGTATATCATATCAACGAATTGCATGTAGTGAATCCGTACATAAGAACAAGAGGCAATGACGTGCGCATATGGGTATTTGAATATTTAGAATACTCTGCAGATCCATGTGTTTTCTTATAGGTTAACCACGTATGTGATGTGTTGTATGCCTTCCAATGGCCTCGAATGTTTCGAAACACGAAATTTATTTTGTTTGCGAGAGACACAAATCGCATTGATCGCGTTTGAATATTGCACAAATGTTTAGAATTTCACGAGGAGGTCTGGGTGGATTATGTGGCCACCTGTCATCCAGTCAACTGTTTGCTTTCCCAATGTTGCAAAAAGGGTAGCCAACCGATAATATGTCGCTTTTACAATAAAAGTGATAGGCAAATATCGGACTATGTTTGAAATTTTGCGATGATGTATGAGTGGACTATGACATTATTCTAATTTGTTCTGGGGTGAATTAAGAGATGAAAAACTTCGAATCGTGAAAACTCACGATCTCTCCGATTATAAGAAAATAAATTTAGATATTATCGTTCAGAGATTAATGGCTTGTACGCTTAATGTCGGAGAGTCGTACCAAACTTGCCTTTCCAATTAATTAAAGACTACAGTTCTGATAATAATTGTTGCATACTTCAAGCAACCAAGGAACAACCTCGGCACTTGTACGATTCTTGTTTTGGAACAAGCAACTTTTTGTAAGATGTTACAATAGAACGCCATTAATCTATAATAAAATGAGTTTTAATTGCAATAAGTATTATCTATTTATTACAATAAATTATTTTATTTTATTATATACTTTATAATACAATAAAAATATAACAATTAAGTTAATGTAATTAAAATTATGGGACCTCGCGTTACGCATAACACGAGATCCAAAGCATGCAATAATTAAAGTTGATTCTTCAAAATTTGGGGACGCTTCAAATTCAGGGGGACATCGCGTTTAGCATACTGCAAGGTCATTTATCCTAATTTCATCCAAGCATGATGCTCTGGTGGGAAGATGGATGGATCAATAGGATATTGGGGAACGATCGCACTCCCTGAAAATTTTAAGTTCCCTTATATTTAAAGTTTTTTTTTGTATTTTTATTGATTATCTAATTTTGCATCTTTTAAAATTTTATAACTCTACATCCTATAAAATTTTGGGTCAACTATAGTTTCTTTTTATTTTGACCACCATTATTGAATTCTTGCCAATCAGACCACCCAATTATTTAAATGCATTCAATTAGGCCACTTGCTGTTAACAGTTAACAAAAGTGCTGACG
Source organism: Hibiscus syriacus (assembly GCF_006381635.1). Taxonomy (NCBI): domain Eukaryota; kingdom Viridiplantae; phylum Streptophyta; class Magnoliopsida; order Malvales; family Malvaceae; genus Hibiscus; species Hibiscus syriacus. Next base: position 925,693 of record NW_024062970.1, read on the forward strand.
TGGCAGTTAGTAAAACTGGTATGATTACATTTTTGTCACCCTTACTTATATATTATATGAATTTAGTCATAATTTTAACAAATTAAAATAAAATTAATGGTCTAATGAGGTGTTGTAATGTCTCACCATTCAATTTGATGATTTAATTTAATTATTTTAATTTAACATATTTATTTTGTACCAATCAAAGGGTGACCAATATTTTGTGACCCAGGACCGACCCAGAAACTCGAAAAATTAGCAGTTTGGGTACCCGACCTAGAAAATCAAGTATTTTTATTATAAATACCCGGTATTTTTAATTGGGTAGGCGGGTCGACAGGTCAGTTCAATTAGTTTGAGTATTTTTTAACACCCTTACGTGACATGACATGTGGCATCATTCGATTGATAGATCAAAATTATTTTAATTTATTAAAAGTATTATTAAATTAAGAGAATATGTAAATAACATGGACCAAATGTGTGTGATGCTATCAAAATATTTAACTATTGTTAACGAAAGTTAACTCGGGTGACCATATCTTAATTAAATAAAAAACGAAAGTAACCGTATCTTAATTAAATAAAAACGAAAGTTGTCATATCTTATTTTTGAAACAAGTGACCAAAAATAGATAAAATACAAACACAAATGATCATCTATATAGTTAACCCTTTTTAATATATCTTCTTATGTTTGCATTTCTCACGTAAATTCACGCGTCACTCCCTTTAGACGTAAAGAAAGGGTTATGAGGGTCGGCCAGGAGACGTGCGATTCCATTGATTGTAGTTAAATAGATCAGACGTCAAAAAGAGCAAGACGTCCATTGACCACAGCTACCATAACAACATACTTGATGCTATAAAAGATTTATGCAGATCCGGGTTCGGTCGACAAAGGGGCCCTTGGTGCTATTTGGCGCATGTGGTAGCCCCGAACCCACTTGAGAATAAGATTGAAAATGAGACGAGACAGATCACAATTTTTTTGAGATTGATTTAGTCAAAACTTGATAAATGCTCAATTAAATGGACTCGACTCGAATTCGAGCTCGATTCAAATTCTTAACAAGTCGAAACGAGCTATTTAATATTCGACTCGAAGAACTTCTTAGCAGTTCAAAAATATAATATATCTAGATTTTACTTTTAAAAATAAATTATTAATAATATTAACATCTATGTGTTGATTTTTTAAATGCAATATAATATTTTTATGTATTTAAGGTTTATGTTCGAGTTTTAGTTTGAGGCTTCAATCGAGTTAAGTATAAGTTTTTTTTTCATTTTGAGCCTTTTTGAGATTTTACGAGAACTAGTTCATGATTTCAAGTTCAAGCCGAGCTTGAAAAATTTAGACTCGTAGGTTTTCGAGTCGAATCGAACTCTAATTAAGAGTTTTCAAATCAAGTTGAACTCAACAATATTCGAACTCAGCTCGTTTACACCCCTACTGACAACCGCACCACGGAATCCGGGGGTGGGTAGGGTCCTCGTGCTTTGGTTTGGTGCCTTTATACCGCCATTGATCGATATGAGATAATGAGAATTGTTTAGGGCATATTAGGGAGTCTCATCGTGAAACAACGTTCATCAAAAACCATTAATGAAATAAACGATAAGTTAAGGCCATTGCCCATGGAGATTAGAGTTTGAGAATTAGTGACGACACAAGGGTAATGAGTTGCCAACAACGATAATAATCTATATAATAATAATTTTTTTATAATACTATGTTCTACATAATCTACCCCTAGCATTGAACAAATAAGGTATAGGGGCGGATGCACGAAGCTCCTTAGGGGACTAAGTGCATCCCGTTATTTAGGGAGAAAATATAAAAAATATTTTTTTTCATCATAAGGTGAAGATAATGGACTAAAAAAACCAGGTTTCAAGCCAATTTAGATGTACAAATTTGTTCAACATCTCGCATCTATCTTGGTCCACATGTAAGAATTCTTACATATGATTCCTTAAAGTTGAATGCTAATATGCAACATTAAGATAAAATCGTGAACTTTATTGTGTTGTTGGAGAAGAAAAGACATTAATAAAGATTCTAAAAACATCCTTTAATTTAGATTTGATTTTGGTATGCATTAATAAAAAACTTATCTAAAAAATAAAATTTGTATGTGTAAATAATTTAAAAAAATTAATTTAAATCTTTTTAATTAATTAATATCATTGTTGTTGTAGTGGAAAAGGTTAATAACATAATTTTTCTTTAGGCTTATATTACAAGTAAGTACTTAAAGTATATCATCATTTTTATTTAAGTACCTAGAGTATTTTTTTGTCAAAATAAGTATCTAAATTTATCTTTTTGGTCAACATATGCACCAAAAGTATATCTTGGTCAAATTAGGTACCGAAAGTATTCAATTTTTTTCATATAAATATCTAAATTATTCTTTAATTAATATCACATATTAACTTTTTTAGAACTTAGATAAAAAAAATATTGAATACTTTATGTACTTATTTTGATCAAAAATACTTTAAGTACCTATTTTAACCACACAAAAAAAAAGATAACTCTAGATATTTCTTTTTGATCAAAAAATATTTTAGGTACTTATATGGAAAAAAATATTATTTAGGTGCTTATTTATAATATAAGTATTTTCTCTATTACTTTTTTTAAGATTAAGATACTCATGTTAATAATTTAATCCCTCATGATAAAGACATTATTAAAAGATAATTAGTATAGAATGTGTTTACCCTATTTAAATTAATTTTAAAAAGTCAAATAAAATTTAAATAATAAAATAACATTTATAACTCTATTAATCTAAAATTTTATAATTGATTATAACTCAATCAAATACTGGAATGATAGATATACTTTTACCCGATAAACTCTAATTTTATTAGAAAATAGTTGGTTTTATTAAAAATTAAAAATATTTAAAATTATAATAAAGATTCATAAGCATAATAGTAAATATAAATTAACTTATAATTAGTGTATTTTTATATAATCATTAGTACAAAAATTTGTTATCTAAATCGCACAATGACCAAAGAAGAAAAAGTTAAAAAGATAAATTAAAAAACTCGAATAAAATAAAAATACGAATAAATATGACTACATCAACAAACGAACTATAAAATGACGTGATAAAACTATTCGTGAATAAAAAATATATATCTAAATCAATATGAGGTCGAATGCAAGTCATGACAAGCGAAAGGTTAAGAAAATAACACCCCCAAGTATCTTGTTCCTTTCAATCTTTCTTTCTTTCTTTCTATCTGTCAATTGAGTTTCCAGGTTGTGCAGATAAACTGCAGTGCTTTGTTCTTCCATCTCATTTCCTTCTCCTTTCTTGTTTAATCTATCACCTTCTTATCATCAACTGTTGATGGAAGTGACGTAAAGTGATTTCAAAATAAATAAATAAGTAAATTTATATACTATTTCTCCTTTCTTTCTTTCCCACTCCGCCACATTCACTGCTTTTCAGCTTCGAACATGTAACCAGTGACGCTTCCCTAACATTTTTCTTTCTTTGCTTTTTATTGTTCTCCTTTTCTCTCTCTATCTGTCTATTCAAACCCTATACCTGGGACCCTCCCTTTACCCTAACCCTAAATCCTGAGACCAAACCCATAACTCGGATGTTGTGATGAAAGGGCAAAAACCATAGGTTAAACCTCCCCTTTATTTTTGGGTTTATTGGCTTTTACAGCAAAGATGCCACTAGCATCATGGACAGAAACTCTACAAACTATTTTCCTTTGTCTTGGTTTTATTATTATAAATCGAGTGAAATGGAACTGATGTTTTGTGTAATGAATTTGTCATGTTCCTTGTTTACATGTTGGTGTTTTTCTCTGCATACTTCACAGACTTCTGTTCATTGTTTCTATTTGAGGTTTAGTCGTTTAGGGTTAATGTTCATCGATCTCTAGTTAAACGTGAAAGAATTTTCTGCAACCCGACAGGACAAGTGTGCTTTATTGTGTACCTAAATTTCCCTTGAAGAACAATTATGCTTGAAAGAGGAGGGTGCTGGTGCATGTAGTTGTATAAAGGATTAAGGCAAGTGTCCTTTATGTATTTGCATTATTGTACGCATTCGAAAAGAGTCACTAAAACAAGACATTAGTGGGTACAATGGAACCCTAGCTAGTAGCCATATGGCAGAGACAAAGACCAATTCTGAGAAAGAAAGCAGCGGTACACAACTCAGTAAGGTGGCCATATAGCAATAATATTATAAATACTTATAATTAAATTTAAATAAAAACTTAAATAATTTAATTCAATTAAAAAATATAAATAAGATTAAAATGATTGAAAGACTTGCAGAATTGATTAATTAAAATTTTTAACTCAATCCGATAATCACCTCTAATTATAATATGAGCAAGAGTTAATGGAATAAGGCAATTTTAACATTGGTCCTCCCACATCATCACTCAGTCGCTGTGTTTCATTAGTCATTTGGCTTCTTTTCCCCGTCTGTAGATGTTATGTAAATTATTGAGATTTATAAGTGCTTCTGAAATATATAGTACGAAACTAAATTGTCAGAGTACGAGATTAGTCGGATGCCACTCGACAATAGCATAACATATCAGATGAACAACCATCATCCATACATGTAGTGGGTCACTCATATTAGATGGGATACAATGCCTCATTTCGTCAGTAGCATAAGGACTACATTGAAACTATAACAAATATATATAATTATTTTCAAAGTAATATTTTAATTATATAACGATAATTAAAGGTAAGTAATAAAATTTAAATACATATTCGTGCACCAGTTTTTTTATCAATGAGTAGTCGAATTTATTCTAATTCGTCCAGTATTTCACGATGATCTTTCCTTACGCATGATCACCTATTCAGTGTAAAAAAATATTCATTATACACTCAAAAAACTATTTATATACGGGTTTAATATTGAAATTACCTCAGCAATAACGGCAAGACTAACAGGTTCTTCACCACTGGACATAAAAAGGACATGCGATACCACGCCCATGACTACATAGCAGGAAACATCCACTGATAGTATTTTTTCGATAATCAGTTGCTCGACACATTTCTCTGTACAGAGATGTCAAAATTGCGGAGCACCAATTAAATGACCTGACAACTCGAAAATCAACGAGGTGACATAACCACATATAATGAACTTGGTTGCGAGATTTATCGAGCATCAAGATCCCACATATGAGTCGTAATATGTAAGTCTGAGCAAATATTTTAGCCTCTTCCTCGAAACAGTCATCACTCAACTATCGAAAATTTGTAGTCTACCATAATAATGGTATTTAACCACCGTTGAAATTAGACGAGATACCTCCAAGATATTTTCGCACAAGAAATGTCAATCACCATTCGTCACACCAAAAATGATATCAAAATCTACCGGAAGCCCCAAATATAAAGAAACATCATCCAGCGTAATATTGCATTTCTCACATGATAGATGAAATGTGTGTGTCAATCTTCACCTCTCGACCAATGCCGAAATAAGGTTGGATTTAAAGGTTACTATGTCCTTCATATCTAGTTGTGTAATCGAATCCATCATCGGCTCAATACGACTATACACAATTCGATACCTCTAACTTAACGTTACGAATAAATGAATCTAATATATGATCATTCCCCTAATTAAATAAATAGTATATAAATTAAAATATAAATTAAAATATAAACTAATATTAAAAAAAAATAAAACATTCAAGATAATTAACATAACACAATTTTAAATTGTTATCGTATCAACAAAATGACTCGAGATATGATTTCTATCTAAACACAACAACCCGTCTTTCATTTTATAAGTGTAAGATATAAAAAAAATTAACAAAATCAAATATAAAATAATACATTATTTAATGTTTATAATATAATAAAATAATTTTATCTTCTAAAAACAATAACAAAATCTAATTGAAACATGTTAATAGGAATGATAGAAGTAAAAAGGAGAATTTTTTTGTATGGTTTGAGAGTTATATGAAGTGATATTTATAGGGGAAAGGTAGATGATAATTAAGGGGGAGTGACATACGATTGATGATGTTTATAGAAGGCGCGAATGGTGATTCATATTTTGTTTCCGAGGATAAAAACTCAGAAAAACGTCGATAATAATCTATGTCTTCTGTTTATGTCAATAAATGGGGGTTAGATCAATAAATTTTTTGATCAATTACTATGACGTGTAATTATTAATTATTTGGATAATTTTGAGGTAAAAAAAGCTAATTTTTTTTCTTTCTTTTCCTTATATGTTAAATAATTGCGGATTAGATGTTATGAAGGAGACTAACGAGTGTTGAGAGATTTTTAAACAAATCTTAAATTTTATAATGACAGTTTCAGTTGTAGAAGAAGAGTGTTATGATTGATGATTTCGTGCCCCTATAAACCTTTTTCCTCGATTTGATCGTTTTTATTCTATTTCCTTCTCCTAATACATGAAGTAAAAGATAAGAAAGCAATTTATAAACGTCTAATCTCTCTTTGTTGTTTGCCAGTAGTGGCAGTGTGCACCAGTTAGCAGTGCATGTTCCATCGGGAAGGTAAAGCTTTGCATCCACACAGGCAGTCGTCTGCATAATAGTAGTAGTGCCATGAAAATTTTGAATGCCATCTGTTCTCTATTTTCTCTCACTTTCTTGTCTTCCAAACAAGTGAAAAAGAAGCTCGAGAGAATTAATGCTCTTCTGTTAATGACTTATATAAACAAACAATCAAACTCCTATTTTCCAAAAGGAAATATGAACAGGCTTTGTCAGAAATTAACTCACTGCTTGCTGCTGCTACCACTATTTAGGTGTTTTCCTAAGAAAAGCCTAATTCTTTGTAGCATGAATCTCGGGAGAGTTCTTTAGATATAAACAATCTTTAGGGCAAAGGGGAGAATAAATTGCGTAGGAAAGAGAAACCAAGTGAACAGCTAGGAGAAGAAAAGGAAGAGGGACAAGGTAGTGAGAGAGATAATGGAAGGTTGTTCCAATAGCACTTCTTGCATGATGGCTTTTGGACACAATGGCAATGGATTGTGTCCTATGTCGATGATGCATCATCCCATGACTTCTCATCATCATCATAATACAGACTCATCAGGATCCTTTTTCTTCCTCTACCTCCCACTAAAAATCAAGACCATAACCACAATAGCAGCAGTGGTTCCTCTATGATTATAGACGATCATCAAAACAACAACAGCAATACTGGATGTTATTTCATGGAGTGCAGCAACGATGGCAGCTCCTCTATCAAGGCCAAGATCATGGCTCATCCTCACTACCATCGACTCTTGGCCGCCTATGTCAATTGCCAAAAGGTGGAAGCTTTTATAAACCTATCGTCAGTCTAGTTTCTATAATGGAAGCAGTATTAACTTAAACAAAACCAAGCAGGTAGGAGCGCCGCCTGAAGTGGTGGCGAGGTTGGAAGAAGCATGCGCGTCCGCCGCCGCTATGGTTCCTGCAAGGAGCAGCTGCATAGGCGAGGATCCAGCACTTGACCAGTTCATGGAGGCTTATTGTGAGATGCTGACTAAATACGAGCAAGAACTCTCTAAACCCTTCAAAGAAGCCATGCTTTTTCTCCAAAGGGTTGGGTGTCAGTTCAAAGCCCTCACACTTTCCTTTCCAGTTTCTGGTAACAATGATCTCTCCCCCTCATATATTTGATTATTTCTAATATTATATTTTAAAACAACATGCATGTCTGCAAAATTTCATTCATTCCTTTTCGTTACATCTTCCTCTCTGTGCTTTTTCTCTTTAACCCTCTTCAAAATTTCTTCTGCATCCTTCCACCATGTCAGATATGGAACTGTTCTTAGTCATCTTCTTGATGTGTGCTCATTGTGAAGTTGTCTGGATTGCTAGATATGGGGCAAACATCAGGTTAAGTTAGGTTATTTACATTGAAGATTGTCAAGTGATGAACAAAACAATGGAAATACATATGTTGCAGCTTTCTAGGGCTAGCCTACGTGATATTGAGATGCAAATGTACTGAAGTGCTTAGAAAACTGAAAGGTGTTGTTCAAATACCATGATCATGTTGTCAGAGAATAATCAAAACTTTTGAGAATTTAGGGCTTGATCAAACTAGGGTTGTAGATGGATTACTGTTTAGGGTATAAATTCGGAAGGGCGTTGGGGTCTGAATTTCTCGAGTTTTCTACGTTGTAGTTGCCATATTCTAGTAGAAGATATATGGTGCTGATACAATTTCTCAGTGTTGTTGTGTTCTATTGTTTTATACCATTTCTTGGGTTTTCTATTTAATGGATTTGCATTTAGGTTTGATCTAGCATTTGGAATAGCTTGATTATTATTCAGAATTTCAGATGCCATCTGCATGCCATCTGCAAGTGACGTAGGGTAGGTGCTGTTTTTTCATGTTTTGTTTTCTCCCTTGTTTCTTTCATCTCATACATTTTCCGATGGACTTTGTTGAAGGCATTAGTATGAAGTTCCACAGGTAATTTTAGAGTTATTTCATTCTGATGATGTCGGCTTCTTCGTATTGGGATGTGCTCAGACTTCTATTGTCCTATATAGTATAAGGATTTCGGATAAAACAAAATTTAATTGTAGCAGTTTTGTTGAGGTGTTTATTTAAAGGAAATGAATGCCTATGAAGAACCCCAAATCTCTAGAGAAAGCATGGCCAAATTCGCTTTATTGACATCTGATCTGTTGAAGTCTACTCGTTCTTTTTGCCCTTTGTATAGGCCAATGTGTCTTAGAAATTCTTGAACCGTCGTGTTGATCAATTCAAATTGTGTTCCATGTAAAGTATTGTTTATCTTCATGGCTTAATTTTCCTGTATAACTTGAAAGCAGAGCAGGCTTCATTATCTCCTGAGAAATTCTCTAGTTTTTTCGGCCTGGCAGAACTTAACATGTGTGTGTGGAAATCTATGAACTTGATTGATTTGGCAATATGCTGCCCCGGTTTGTTTCGAGCAAGACATTCTTCTTATTCTAGATTGCATACTAATTCTTTTATATTCAGCTTCTGGAGAGGGTATTGACAGGGATGTACCATCTGAGGAAGACGTCGATGTGAACAACAATTCGATCGATCCCCTCGCCGAAGACCGAGAACTCAAAGGCCAGCTTTTGCGGAAATACAGCGGATATCTAGGCAATCTGAAGCAGGAGTTCATGAAAAAGAGGAAGAAAGGGAAGTTGCCCAAGGAAGCAAGGCAACAGCTGCTGGACTGGTGGAGTCGACATTACAAATGGCCTTACCCATCTGTAAGTACACGTTCGGTCGTGTTATCTCTACCGAATATCATCTCCTTTATCTGTTAACCGAAAATGCCGATTACAGGAGTCGCAAAAGCTTGCGTTGGCCGAGTCTACCGGTCTGGATCAGAAGCAGATAAACAACTGGTTCATCAACCAAAGGAAAAGGCACTGGAAACCATCGGAAGATATGCAGTTTGTGGTAATGGACCCCACATCCGCACTTTTATATGGACAATGTGTTGGCCAATCCCTTTCCTATGGATCTCTCCCAGACTCTTCTGTGAAAGATCAACAATACTTGTGCCTGTATTGCTGCTGCTGCTGGCAAGAAGTTTGAAGGCTAATATTTGCATTTATATGCAAAGAAACTGTGATATAATGAATTTGGATTATAGTTTTATGTCATATTATCTTATGCTGATATGCATGCATGTGCCTTGTATGTACTTTGAGCCTATTTATTCTATATAACGCGTCTCTCTTATTTCCTCTCCTTCCACGCTCATCAACTCCGACCACCTGTCGTTCATCAGCTCCGATTACTGTGACTGCTTTTTCACATGGATTGTTTGCTTCATGGTTGCCATTATCTTCTCGCTAACCATCATACTCATTTAGCTAGAAGATCAGGAGTTCTTTAGGTGAATTCCTTCTTTAGTTTAGAATCTTTAGGTCAATTCTTTCATTTCTTTCTGTTGGTTTCTTCTCAATCAAGTCTTGGTGAGTATGATTTCAATTCTCGGTTAGTAGGGGAAGATTTTGATGCTGATTTTGAGCTGTAGTCAAGTCTTGATTGAAAAGAAACCAACAGAAATACATGAAAGAATTGAATAAAGATAAAAAAAAAAGTCGACTTCTGTTCAATTGATATAGCTTCGTTCCATAGTGTTATCGCTTTCTTTTAACCTTCGGTTGATATGCTCTTCCACTTTTGATACATCTTCAAGAATGATTGGGTCTTTTTGAGTCCATTTTCGAGAGCTTGTCTACATCTTCAAGTAGATGGTCTAAAAATCTTTATTTGGTATATCCTGGTCCCAAAATAGATGAATCTCAAAAGCCAACATAACTATTGGTAAGCGTATTTGTGAATATTTAAAGTTAGTAAAGGCGATTGGTTCCCTTCTTGAGGAGGTGAAGTTGAGGTTGACTCCTCCTTTACGACTACTTTATTAATCAAGTCATATTTGGATGTTCTTCCCGTCTAATATCCTTCATCGTGATGTTGAAATTTGATTAGAAAATCTATAAAATTATATACGTGTGTGTAAAGTCATGAATGCATTGCTCTTATGTAGGCCTAAAATGTAGAAAATTAGCTCATCGTTGCGAGTTGAGATAAGTTGTGGTCGACTCTTCTATTGCGAGTTAAGTCGAGTTTTAGATAATTCCCCTTTACAGGTTGAACCATGTCGAAAAAATATCTCAACTTGGACTAATTTTTTTTCATGAGAAAATATCTCAAGTAAGATGCAACTTTTGTTCAAGGGAAACTGTTTAAAGTAAGATGAAATTTATTTCAAGGGAAATTATCTCAAGTGAGATAAAATTTTATTTTGAGAAAAATTGTCAAGTGAGACGAAATTTGTTTTAAGGAAAATCATCTCAAGTGAGATAAAATTTTTGTTTCGAAAGAAACTGTTTTGAGTGAGACGAATTTGTTTTAAGGAAAATTATCCCAAGTGAGGCAAATTTTTGTTTCGAGAGAAACTATCTCAAATACTGAGATAAAATTTTTGTTTTGAGGGAAACTATATTGAGTGAGACTAAATTTCGTTTCGAGAGAAACCATCTTAAATGAGACAAAATCGGTGTTTCAAGGGAATCAATCTTAAGGAAGACAATATATTAGTTTCGAGGAAAGACGTCTCGAGTGGGACAAAATTAAGAGGAAAGAAATTGATGTTTCAAGATAGATAATCTCAATGATAAATTTGATGTTTCAAAGGAAACAATCAATAGTGAAATTTTTAGGGGAACAACTTTAAAGAAGACAAGATCTCCTCAAGAGAGAAAAATGATCTTAAGAAAGGCGAGATCTTTTATTTTAAAATTTTTTTAAAGACACCCTCAATAAAATGATCTTGAGAAAGACGAGATTTTTATGAAATCCTTAACGGAAGGGAAAATAATATTGTGGTCTTTGAGAAAGACACGATTATTAGTTGAAAATGTATGTAATGATGAGTGTTCAATGTAAAGATGCATGTATAAGTAAAATGTGTCAATGATATAAGTACAACCTTCATAAATAATAATGACGCAAAGATGTACAAGAAGCCTTTACAGCCGATCGAGATGCTTCGTGAGCAGTCATGTATCAAAGGATAGGAGTCATCTTCTGAAAATTTTAAATTTTTATCTATATATTTATATTTTATGTTAATAATAAATTCGTCATCATTCCTTGAAATATCATAAATTTATTTCTAAAATAAGCGCGAGTACCATGACTCGTAGGGAACTCGAGGAAAGCATTTTTCTCCAGAGTTTTAAGACAAGGTGTGAAACAGCATTGGCAAAACATGAGCAACATGATTTTATCTTAATTTCTACCAGATTTAGTTTGAACCAAAGCAGGAAAAGTGAAGGTAACTGTCACAATTCATAAAAGGAAACAGCTTTAGTCACGTTAACAATGTGTATGATAGCCATTTTATGTGTAAACACACAAGACTACTTGAAATTAATCATTCATTCCCTTGCACAAACATGGCAAACGGCGTCGTTCTTCTCCTTCTCTTCCATCTTCTCGTGAAGAGTTCGATTGCATCTGTTGCGGAAGGAAGATCGATATATTTGGTTTTAATGGAAGGAGAAGCAGTAGCATTTCATGGAAGAAAATTCGATCCCAACAGGTTACAAAACATCTAAGTATAATGTTGGAAAGCTGATGTTCAAAATTGTAGTTTAACACTGTCTGTTTTCTGTATCGAATGATTAGTGAAGCTCTTCCATGGATCATGCAAAAAAGTTGGTCGATTCTCATGATCAAGTTCTTCAAAGAACTCTAGATAGGGGAAGCTATAACAAGTTATACAGCTTCAAACATGTTCTTAATGGCTTTGCTGTACACACAACACCATCCCAGGTTGTTTCCTAGTACTTTTTTTTTTGTGTGTGTGTTTTACACATTGTTTTCGTTCTCTCATACTGTAATTGCCATGAAAATTTCAGGCTAAGAAACTACAGCATTCTCCGGGAGTGAAGCTGGTTGAAGGAGATAGAAGAACCAGAGTGATGACTACTTACAGTCCTCAGTTCTTAGGGTTACCGGAAACCGTGTGGACTCAAGAAGGCGGCGACCGAAATGCAGGAGACGGGATCGTGATCGGTTTCGTCGACACGGGGATTAACCCTTTTCACCCAAGCTTTGCTTATGACATACTCAATCCTTTAACGTCCAATATCTCTCATTTCTCTGGTGCATGTGAGGTTGGTCCTCAATTCCCGTCGTTTTCGTGCAATGGTAAGATTGTTTCCGCCAGGTTTTTCATAGCCGGAGCTCAAGCGCTCACTCCGCTTAATGCTACGATCGATATTCCTTCACCGGCGGATGCAGTAGGCCATGGAAGGTAAGTGTATGAAACAAATAAGGAAACATATTAACTTTGTAATTTATGTATTGTGTTTGTAAAGCCGGAGACAATGTGTTCTTCGGATCAGCCACGTAGCATCGACTGCAGCCGGAAACGCCGGGTCCCTGTGGTGGTTAACAGCTTCTATTATGGACGAGCCAGTGGGATGGCACCACGAGCAAGGTCCGTTTTACTTAACTCGTTATTATGAAATAATTCTAGTAATGATATTGAATATTGGGTTCTTTTTCATTTTCGGAAATAGAGTTGCTGTTTATAAGGCTGTCTACCCTACAGTAGGAACACTTGCGGATGTAGTTGCAGCCATTGATCAAGTAGGACTCTGATATCTACATCAGTTTCTGATATAACAATGCATTACTTCCATGCAAGTTTCTAATAAAACTTGTGACGTGAACACCACAGGCAGTAGCAGATGGAGTGGATATCTTGAATTTGTCGATCGGACCAGATGAACCACCACAAGATTCAGTCACATTCTTGAGCATTTTCGACATAGCCATGTTATTCGCACGAAGAGCTGGGGTTTTGTGGTACAGGCTGCTGGAAATTCAGGCCCTGGTCCTTCGATGGTATTGTCTTACAGCCCTTGGAGTGTCGGTGCAGCCGCTTCCAGGACAGACCGACGATACATTGATTCTCTTCTCCTTGGAAATGGACTAAATATTTCTGGTGTGGGGTTATCAGGTAATGCCTACTTGGACCACAAGTAATTAGTTCTAAAAACCTTAAAACTGACAGTAACATATACATATATGTTGTCTTTGGTAGCTCCAACTTTGGAAATGGAACATTACTGTATAAGCTAGTGCTGGCTAAGGATGCTATCAGTTTAAGTGGGACATTCCCTAGGACTCCGCCGTATGTCGAGGAGTGCCAATATCCGGAAGCTTTTGACCCTAACATAGTGAGGGGTAGTATTGTTATATGCACTTTTTCAGCTGGTTTCTATAACGATACATCCACGTTAACCGCCGTCATCGACACCGCGACAGTTCTCGGATTCATGGGATTCATTCTTGTTGCGAATCCGAGTTATGGCGATTTCATCGGCCAACCGATTCCTTATTCTGTTTCTGGCACTTTGATCACAAAAGTTGCAGATGCAAAGGTAAAACAGGTTTATCATTCCACAACAGGCAAATTTTCCCATAGTCAACAACCAGTTCTAACACAATATAATGTTTGTTTGTAGATTCTATCTCAATATTATGAACAGCAAACATTAAGGGATGCAAGGGGCTTTGTGACACAGTTCAATGCACGAGCTGCGATACGAGACGGTAGATTTGCTTCGTTTGGTGGCCAAGCACCCATTGTTAGCAGATTCTCAGCAAGGGGACCCGATTTTATCGACATTGACCGGAACCCTGCCGATGTACTTAAACCTGATATTCTCGCCCCGGGCCATGAAATTTGGGCAGCCTGGAGCCCCTTGAGTGCCCTCGACCCGATTCTAACTGGTAACTAAAATGATCATCAACCTTCTTACTAATTGCTTGGAAATAAAGAGTTGATTAGGCTTTGAAACTATTTATATAGGCTATAATTTCGCTCTGATATCCGGTTCAAGCATGGCTGCACCTCATATTGCCGGAATTGCAGCACTAATTAAGCAAAAGCATCCTTCCTGACGCCATCGATGATCGTATCTGCAATGTCAACCACGGCCACCAAGTTTGATAACAATGGTCGGGTTATAATGGCAGAAGGATTTGAAGTTCGAAGCTCGTATGCCGGTAATAATTTTGATTTCGGCGCCGGCTTTGTTAATCCAAGACGTGCCATGGATCCAGGCTTGGTCTTATCATCAGGTAAACCTTTTCACTTTTAAATTCCATTATCAAGCTTGACCAACATATATAACTTAGTTCTTCATAATGCTATCATGAAGCAGACTTTGAAGACTATCAGGTTTTTGTGTTCAATGCCGAACATTGATCGCTTTGCAATCAGAGTTGCCACTGGAGCATGGTGCAGTCAGTCGCTTGGCCACCCGGCTAACTTGAACATACCGTCGGTGACGATATCTGCACTAAGAAGATCGCTGACAGTGAGACGGAGTTTCAAGAACGTGGCGATGAAACCGGAGACTTATGTAGGCTTAGCAATACCGCCAAACGGGACAACAATTACCTTACATCCACCTTGGTTTACTATAGCCCCAGATGGAACCCAAGATTTGGACATAGAAATAACTGCGACTCAATCGACCAACGTGTTCAGCTTCGGGGAAATTATTTTAACAGGAAGTTTGAATCATATCGTGAGAATGCCGGTATAAATTAGGTCGATTTCGTAAACAGTCGATACTCGGACTATACTAAGCATGAAAACATGACAGCAAGACAAAGGAATGTTATGTACTCTGAATGTACTACAGAAAAATTCATTTTTCTTATTGTAAAGATGCAAAACGTGAATGTGCATCATAATGTCCAATAATACAATTTATGTATTTGCATGTGTTAAATAATTGCAGAACCTTTTCTCTTCCATTTCTTGATTTTGATTCTCTTGTGGATCATTTTCGCTTCAACTTGTCTGCTCTTTTTGTCATCTCGAACCTAAGGATGATTGCTCGCAAGGCGTCGATTCAAGCTTCTGGTTTCAATCCGACACTCAAAATGACATGTCGACAATCTCATGATCTGGAGTTTTATGCCCAAAGCCCGAGTCATCACTCGACCGCCTTTTGACAACACTTGCCCTTTGCACTAACCTCACTAAAGCTTGCACAACCTCGGACATGGGGGGACGAAACTCTGGTTCCGGCTGCATAGAAGAAAATTTCATAGTTGGCAAATTTTTCTTTTCTTTTACCCTACAAAACCACTCATGTTAATTTAGTCCAGATTGTCCAAAGCATTCATAAATAGCTTTACCTGTACACAGAGAGCGATAATATCGGCAAAGCGAGACAAAGATTTCGCAGGGTACATGCCATTGAGTGCAGGATCTACCATTTTTGCCAGGGCATCTATATCGTGTAGTTGAGGCGTGGCCCATCTGACGAGTGATTGCTCGGATCTCGCCCTTGAACTAAAAAATGCAGAATACAGTCATTCATCATAACAAAACTTTGCTTGGGACAGGTAGACGAAGCATGTAACAATGCCAACTTCTAGAGACATAATCTACGAAACCGGAAATGGGTTTTTACCTGTCGAGTGGTTTCCGACCAGTCAGTAGCTCCAACATCACCACCCCGAAACTGTATACATCACTCTTTACGGTATATACTCCGGACAGTGCAAACTCGGGAGCACTATAACCAAATGAACCAACCATCTGTGTGGAAACCTGCATAATATTAAATTGAACCAAAAAAAAATAGTTAAGAGCTAGAATTAAACTTCTATTCACAGACAGCGAGAGCGACTTTGTTTCTTACCTGTCGTTCGGTATTCGGTGTAAGAGCAGCCAAACCACAGTCTGACAAGTGAGGATTGAGCTCTTCATCAAGTAAGATGTTTGCGGACTTGAAATTTCTATGTACAACCAAGGGCAAGCACACTTCGTGCAAGTATCTGACAACAACAGCTTCATCAGAAAGGAACATGCAACCAAGTAGACAAATACTCGCAACACATATGAGATAGACTCGAGAAAACAATACATATATAACATACTCTAAAGCTCGGGCAGTGCCGAGAGCCACTCTAACACGTGCATTCCAGCTTAGATTCCTACTACCATCGTCGGAAAAGTGCAGCATATCATGAAGACTATTGGTTCCTATATATTCATATACTAGAAGACGCTGTCCATGCTCTGCGCAGAATCCAACCAATGTAACGATATTGGGATGCCTCAAGCGGGACATACTGGAAACGGCTTCCAGAAAATTGTCTTCCTCTTGTAATGATAGTGCCGCATTGTCAATTTTTTAATAGCCATTGTCTAGATCGTAAAAGATACAAAGGAGTAAGTAATCATTCTGAAAAATCTTGCATTATGTCACAAGTTATCTGGCATGGATTCTTTTGCTTGAGAGAACTTCGATATTAAACATTTATTCTAGTTACCTTTCCGTTCGGAAATTCTGCCTTGTAAACACGACCAAGTGACCCTTCACCGATGAGATATTCTTGGCTAAAACTATTAGTTGCCGTTTGTAAAGAAGTAACCGTATATGTTGTAGCAGTGATGGGCGACTTCATTCTGTTTAAAGACCCGCTTTTGGACATCCTCTCAACCGCTACTGGTTCTGCCGCTAGGGGTTTCAAATCTACGACGGCACCGACATTTTTCACCCTCTGCTCTTGCATCTCAGTATGTACTGCAAAACAAGAAGCTACTCATTGGGTACTTGAGTCGAATAATTAGAAATAAAATCAATTCCTAATGAATGCAGCTGCACTTCACATTTCCAATGAGGATTATGCAATCAAATGTTGTAACAAAAGAAATCAATTAGGTACTGCCTGAAAAGAGAAAAACGAAGCCGAAAACCTACCGTTACCGGTGCTAACCGAAAGATTTTCCCTTGAAGGTCTTGCACCGTTCACCTTTCCTTCGTTTCTACGGATGCAGAAAATAAGAGCAAGTACTGCAAGGACAAGCAGTAACAAAGAGCCAAGAACTATGCCTACAATAATTCCGGCTGATAGTCCATTATCAGAATCTGATGATTGACCATCAGAAGCCGGGGATGAACGAGCTCCAGATCGAGGATTACGTTTATTACGAGATCCACCAGGTGGTGAAGGAGGTGCAGGCCCGTCGGCAAAGGAGTTGCCATCGTATCTGTTTCAGTTTTTTTTTTACAACTAGTTTCAAATTTTGCACAAACTAGATTCAGAAAGCAATACTATATTAAGCCTTACACAAAAGTTGGGACCGAAAAAAGCTCTCGAGGAATCCATCCACTGAAATTGTTCTTTGCAACATTTCTGTAAAGAATTGAGGGTGCATAAGAACAGACCGAAAGAGAGTAAAAATCCAAGTGCGGTACGAGAAAAGTAACTTACAGAGTCGTCAAAGGTAATAAACCCGAAAGAACATCAAGCGAACCAGTCAATTGATTGTTCTGCAAATACCTGCCACAAATTCAGACAATTAATACCACTTGATCAAGAAGCTGCACGAATAGCACTCGTTTTCCCTTTCATTTTTACTATTAATGATGCAACACTTACAGTGTAGAAAGATTGCTCAATGAGCTAAATGACATAGGAAGATTCCCACTAAAATTGTTGAAGGAAAGATCCCTGCATTAACAAGGTACCCGAATTTACACCAGTCGAAATATATTCGGAATACTAATGCACGAGGAACAACTTCGATACGATAATCATATAAATTTAAGTCCACTTACAAGGTCCCAAGTCTGGAAAGATTAGCAAAAACGTCTTCAACAGACAGGGAAAGCGAATTACGGCTTGCATTCCTATAACCAAAGATTTAGAATTAGGTAACGAAAGAAAGTTCCGATTTGCTACTCGATTATGTGGTGAGTAAACAAAACATTATAGCCTTCGAGACATGTTACTTACAGGTAAGTAAGACTAACCATACTAGAAATGGAATACGGAATATTCCCACTGAAGTTGTTACCTGCAAGATTCCTGCATCATCATGCAATAAATAAGCTGTTAAGATCAAGCAATCAAAAGAACGAAAACAACCATGAATCAGAGACGTTACAAGCTCGTAAGATTCGGCGGCAACTGGTATGGGATCGGATCATGCATGTTGTTGTTACTCAAATCACTAACATAATACCAAAAAAAACCAATGAACTAATTAGCTGATCAATAAAGAGTTACAATCTGAATGAGAGATTAATGATGATCGACATCGGAGCAATGGAGTAATCTTACAATGTTTCAATGACATAAGATTGGTGAGTAAGTATCCCATGGTTCCAGAAAGTCCTAACCCAGAAATATCACTGTTATAAACAACAAGAAGCACTCGTTAACCGAAACATAAACCGATCAAAACTACAAATTTCCGGAAAGATAAGTAGCTATATTCGAACATATATAAAGTCTCGTACACGGAAACGACGGCCGAGCCCTCACAGGTAACCCCTTTCCATGTTTCTCCACATGGATCACCACCACTAGTTTTCCAATTTGTTAACTTTGAAGGGCTGTTCAATGAAGTGTACATAACCTGAAGCGCTTGAACTGCCCAAAAGAATCAAAAAACAACTTCGTAAGACATATCCAGGTTCCAAACATTAATAAATCAAATAAAGGTTAGATTGAATTAATTGATTAAACCCTCCATTCAATGATCCCCTAGGAATCCAAGCAAATTTTCCCCCTTAATTTTACTGACATTTTTTTCTCGAGAAACAAACAACACAGCATAAAAGATTCAAGCTTTCCAAGCAAAACAGTATGCAGAATAGTCAAAATCATATCATTACTAATCAAACAACCCTAAACCACATCAAACAAATCAGCAATGCTAAATAATTAGAAAAGAAAAAGAAACCCAAAATGGAAAACAAAAATACCATCTGTAGGATCTGTGGTGCATTGAGCTGGAGAAGAAGTAAAGATCAAGACGAGTAGGACTAACTCATTGAGCAGCAAACGAGTCATAGAAAGAGAAAAAGGCATGTTACAGTAACCCATTGCTAGCTTCTTTTTGTTAATACTTTTATGGTGTTCTTTAAGTCTTGTAGTAGTTGTTGTTGCAGGTATTTTGGGATCAGATGAGGTGAAGCACATGATAGACAACCATAGAAATAGGCACCCAAAGCACAGCTGGAGAAGATGAAGAACGAGGAAGAAAATGAAGGCCAGCAATAGACGTTGGGAGACTCGGTGATTCAAGACATCGCCATTAAAGCAAAAGAAAGAAAGAGAAAGAGATCCGAAGCTTGGGGCAGCAGCCTAGTAATGAAGAGAGATGGTATGTGTGTGTATTTTATTACAAGGGTGTCGGTCAAAAGCGGCACAAGAAGAGTGGGCAGTAAAATTTGGAAGAAAAATCAGTACTTTCTAAATAGAATATACTAATAATAAACTCAAATACAAAAATGGTTGGGTTCAGACAGATTTGGCAAGCAAGGTATTGACATTTTTTCCACTTGTCTCAGGTTCCTTTCACTGTCAAATTCGAGCTTCGATCCTCTGCTTTTTTGTTCTTTAACTTTTAAAGAAAATCCTTTGCTTTTCTCTTTTTCTCTTTCAAACTGCTTTCATATCTTTGTTTCCTGGAAATTGTTTCATTCAAATCTTGTGTTGGATCGATTACTTTTGTTACTTGGTGAATACCAATCGTTTGTTCGTGAATTGAATATGAAGCTCATCATGAGTTTCATATGCTGGACCCATTTACCTTCATTTTCATAGCAGGTAGCTCTGGAATCCAATAAAAGCTTGATAATATCACAAGCTAAAACCAATCAATTTCCATACGTTAAATCTCACGTTTTTGGAACTAGAGCGGTAAATGAGACGAGACAGATCGCGAGTTACTTAAGATCGACTCGATCAAGGCTCGATAAATACTCGGATTGAATGGACTCGACTCGAGCTCGACTCGAGTTCTTAACGAGCCGAAACGAGTTACTCGATATTCGACTCGAAAAGCTCGTGAGCAGCTCGAAAATATAATATATTAACATTTTATTTTTAAAAAAATAAATTATTAATAATATTAATATTTATGTATTATTATTTTTTAAAACACAGTAAGATTTCATGTATTTAAGATTTATGTTCGAGTTTGAGTTTGAGGCTTCAATCGAGTTAAGTTTAAGAAAAAAAATTCATTTCGAGCCTTTTCAAGCTGCTCCCGAGCTTCAGTTCAGGATTTCGAGTTCGAGTCGAGTTTGAAAATTTTAAGCTTGCAAGTTTTCGAGTCGAGTCAAGCTCCATATAAGAGTTTTCGAGTCGAGCTCAGCAATACTCAAACTCGACTCGACTCGTTTACACCCCCATTTGAAACCCATCAAGCCTAATGCTTCAGCATAGTATTATTCTTACTACTCAAAAAATAATTTCTTTTTAAAAGAGAATTTGTATGATTAATCACGGGACCGTACAAAGTAGGACATCGATATGAGTCTCGTAAAAAAACCTAGACTTAAATAGAAGAAAAAAAAAATCCTAAGTATCGTACTTATTGAATTATCACTAAACCATATGTTAATGACTCAGTCAATAAAGAAACATACATTTGTATTTTAATTAAAAAAATTATATTTATATTTCCAAATTTTCTATTATTTTTTAAATTTGAATCATTTTGAATTGTTTTAAACTTTTAATCATTTTTAACTGTGATATTTTGGATTAAGATTAATTAAGTTCGAAATATTTCAAGTTTTTAATCTAATAAGTACAAATTATTAACTTTATATAAAATGGATGTCCCTTATTCTCATATGTAATGGGGTAAGGGGAGGTAAGATAAATAGGTTGTCCCCAACACCAGGTTGAGAGCAACTTCAGTAGAAGACCTCCGAATTATGAAATGCCCTCCGTAGGACTCGATCCCACGACCTTAAAATTAAGAACCTTGTGGTCTACCAAACAAATAAGGTCATTGACACCGTCAAGGGTTAGTACTTAGTAGGGCCAATGACCCTTTTGGTTAAGTAAAATTATCCTCTCAATCTTTAAAGCTTTAAAAGTTTTAATAAATAACATAATAAAATTTCACTTTGACCCCCTTCAATTTGAAAAAAAAATAGCCTAAAAAGTTGTGTATCTTTTGATCAATAAAATGATAAAATTACACTTTAACCCTCTTAAAAATTACAATTTAATTCCAAATTTTCATAAAATAATATTGTTATAAGAGACAATCATAAACTTCAAACATAAAATAATGTGAATATATATATATAATAGGATTAAAGCTAATTCGTATTCGAATTCGAAAAAAATTGAAGAAATGTGAAAAGTGGGATGTTGAAAGGGAAATGTGAATGGTTCCATGTTAGAAATCAACTATGTGAATAATTTTAGGGTGACGTTTTTATCGAAATATCACACATAGATTCATTAATTACCTGTCAGATATTCTTTCTCTTAATATTATCAATCTAGCACATTTTCTAGTAAAGCGTAAATCACCATTCACGTCTTCTGGGATTCTATCTGAGATAGCGCCACGTAAGGGAAAACACGGATCGTCATCTTCGTCTTCGATGAACCTTTGACATATATGAAAAGCGCGTATTGTCATCTTCGTCTTCGATGAACCTTTGACATATATGGAAGGCGCGTATCGTCATCATCGTCTTCGTTAAACCTCTGACATATATGGAAGGCGCAAATCATGGTGACATATATGGAAATGTTGATATGGTGCCACGTGAGAATGCGCGTTTCAAGGGTCACGTCTTCCAAATTCCACGTTATCCCTCAAA
Organism: Hibiscus syriacus; assembly: GCF_006381635.1. Classification (NCBI taxonomy): domain Eukaryota; kingdom Viridiplantae; phylum Streptophyta; class Magnoliopsida; order Malvales; family Malvaceae; genus Hibiscus; species Hibiscus syriacus. The sequence continues at coordinate 947,881 of NW_024062970.1, forward strand.
ACATTTAAAAAAATGTTTTAAATAATTAAAAAAATAAAACTATAGGAATTAACATCGTAATTTAATACATATTAGATCCATGAGTTGAAGAGTTTAATTGAGTTAGTTTATATAGGTATATTGAAATGTTTAGGTTATGTTTCTTAACGATACGCGTTTTCCCTTACGTGGCGTCAGCTCGAACAAAACTCCGTGAAGGCATGGATGGTGATCCACACTTTGCCAAAAAAACTAAATTAATAATATTAAGAGAGAAAGTACCTAACATATAATTAATGAGTCAGAAGATGATATTTAAGTAAAAACGCCATTGCAATATACATGCAGGAGGGACCATAAGAGCAGGTGAAAAAGGACCAATGGAAAGAACCTGCATGCCCCCAACCCCAAACCAACAATTTGAGACTTTGCTATTCTCTAGAAAATGACTATAATGTCCTTTTGTGAGGTCATGGGATGGAAGACTTTGCCTTTTCGTTTTCCTTTTCTGACTCTAGGGCATTTTGAATCACCTTTTAGTTGGGGTTGATGATTGAAAGGAACCTCCAGCTATTCCAGTTCTGGCTTTTCCATAATAATTTATCTTTAAATAAATTAGAATTAAACAAAGTAAAATGAACTAATCATTGATGGACGGATAGTGGATCATCTATTTAGTTATACGGTGCGGAGTTTTAATATATAGTTTAAAAAATGTTATTAATTTTGTTATTATTTAAATAATAAAATTGATAAAAATAAATAAAAATATTATTATTTCTATCGGTTTTAATTACAGATATAGGTAAACTCAGTAGAAAAAACTCGGTAAAAAAAATATTTTAGATAGCGTTTTATAGAAAATATTATTTTTTATGAGGTTTTTCTACCGAATTTACTTATATCGGTAATTAATAATAACAACAAAACCGATAAAAATAATAATATTTTCAGTCATTTTTATTGGTTTTATTATTTAAAATAATAACAAAACCGGTAACGCTTTTTTTAGTCGTATATTAAGGCTGCTGCACGTAAGCATTTCCCTCTATTAAGACTAGATAAACTTTTAAAAAGTTATATAAGAAATTTAGAGGTGTAAAATTTAATTATTAATTGAAGATATAAAAAATATTGAAATTATATTGAAATTTAAAATTTAAAAGATTTGATTCTCTTACGAACAAACATATGATTTGAATCTAGCGATTTTCGATCAAATCTAATCCTATAAGGTCATTTTAAATAGAATCAGATTCGGGTCGAATTGGGTGTTTTGGAAGATAAAGTCGGGTCAAGTTTCGAGTTTAAAGTGAAAAATACTTGATCTGATAATTTTAGCATAATTGAACTTTATATGTTCAGGGATAGTTCCTATAATTATTCTCTATTTATATTTTTTAATTAAGTCCATATTTTACTTAATAAAATTGATAACCATATCCATTTGTGTTGGATCAAGTCGAGTACAAATTTTTATCTTAAAAGTCGGGTTAAATTTCGAGTATGAATAATCTTCCCTAAATATGAGTTAAATTAAGTGTCGGGTGGGAAAATAAGATGAAGTTTGAAAGAAGAAGTTTGGGGTATTTGAGTTGCGTTAAGGGAATTATATTATTTTTTTATTTTCCCCTATATCTAACATGAAAAAGTAAATATTATTAAAATATAATTTTATCATATCTCAATTAGTAGGTTGACGCCTAGCTTAGATGATCGTCAATTATTTAATAGAAAAAGACGAATTTAAAATATATGAATAGTCATATGATCATTTTATAACGTTTAATAGTCGAGAGACTCGTTCAAATAGTGTCATATAGTCTGGAGATAGTTTGTGTGCTTACCCTTATTTATAATATCACAAGATCAATTAGTTTCGAGTTAAACGTCTCTCTCTAACTAGATAAAATACACACATATATATTATTCTTAATATTCTTCTTGTAAAATGTCTAGGTAAGGTTTATAATATTATTTAATAAATCAAATATCATCTAAAATTATATAATATACTTATAATATTGTTTTTTAAAGAAATTATTTTGATGAAAAGAATATTGATGCAAGTATAAAAGAGAGACAATGAATTGATGTGAAAAAATAATTTACAATAAGTTGCTATCAAATGATCAAATTGAATAATATATAAAATCGATGGATTAAATTGAAAAATATTTTTTTTGTCAAAAAAAGGAATGGACGTTACATATTTCTCTATTGTGGTTGAAGAACATGTGGTTTAAATTTAATAAAAAATAAACTTAAAAAAAAGAATTTAAGAAATAAAAAATAAATGACCAAATCACAAACAATAAAATTATTTAATTAAAATTAAAGATAATCCAAGAAATAAAGAATTCTCTATAATATCGAAATTACAAGAATTTTTGAAAACTAAAACAACACTTGTTGTTCCATGTTCAGCATTGAGGTTGAACAAGAACAATCTTTGAATATATTTATTCAAACCCTTCATCTAAAACCCGACCTACACGAGTTTGAGGATGACTTATCGATCCTAACTTGACTCGATTTTTTGAGATAAAACACGAATCTTTTCTAACCCAATCCGAAATAAATATTTTTATTAAAATATTATTTCTATTCAATTAAAATATGGATCTAATTGAAAAAAATAATATATAGGATTATTATTATACTTATCCTTAAATATATAAGGTAAATTTACATTATTTTTCAGATTGGGTCGGGTATTTTTCATCTTAAACCCGACCCGAACATATTTTCTAAAAAATCAACCCGATCTAAACTCGATTTTTTTAAAGAATCTTACTCGATTAGGTCGAAACTCATCAAAATTTGAGTTTCATGCCCTCCCTAGGTGTGGTAGTGTGATTACCTCACAATCTTGTTCATAATCCAATTAGGGCTATGGCAGGATGATCCTATGTGTAAACACTTATTTTGTCCGGGTCGAAAAAAAATTATTTATTTATTTATTATTAGTAGTAGTATTATTTAATTAATTTACAATTACTTTTGCAGACCAACCGAGGCCCAAAACCCAAGCCCAGCAATACAAGCTCAAAACCTGCACCCATAGCCCAATCCATTAACCCAAACGACCCGACCCGACCCAAGGTCTAATCCGTACCAGTCTAACCTGAATGAGGCTCGAATCTGACCCGGTTCATATCATTAAGGGTTAGCATTTTAAACCCTAAAATATCTTTAAGCCGCCGCCGCCAGTGATGTTCCAGCTTCCCATCCGGTGCGTTCACTTCATCGCCGTACCCCCGAGCTGCGTGAGTTGCCGCCGTTGACCTCCTGAGCCACCATTGGAGCTGATCATCGCTGTTGTCACCTACAGTGATCGAAGTTCCATCAAGCCATCTATCAGTCCTTCAACAGTGAAAAAAAGCAGCAGAAAATAAAAAAATATCCTCACTATCCCGAGGAAATCTTAAGATGTCAAAAAGCATTTTTTTCAGGCAACATCAATCACAACAAAACAAAGACATACATTAAAATAGGAGGAGAGAAGACATAGAACCGTTCGGGTGGGAGAGAGAAAAAATACGAGAGAGGGAGAAAGAGAAAAAACACAGAGGATTTGAAAAAAAAGGAACGAGAGTGAGAATCGAACCCAAACAAGAACAAAAAAAGAAAAATATAACAAAAAGAAGAGATTATAAACTTACCAGGTGTTCGAAGTCAGTCAGGAACGCTAACGGTCGCCGATTTCCGAAACCTTCGAAAGGTAAAGTGTTAAATCTGGGGTGTTGGGTTGAGTTTTAGGATACAAGGAGGCTATATCTAGGTTGAGGGTGATGAGAGGTTTATTTTGGGATTGTTTGGGTCGCTCCAGCCGTCGTACGTCGCCGTGGACTCCACCGACCCTTTTTCTTCTCCGATAAGGGAGTTGAGAGAAAATGATTTTCTCTCTCATCCCTTTGTTTCTAAGCTGAAGTAAATGAGGATTTCGGGAGAAAATAAGTCCTTTGATGGGGCTTATATATGGCCAGCAAAACGACATCGTTTCAAGGGGAAGGTATCAACGAGTTTTTTTTGAAAAAAGGTTAATATCAAAGTTAGTCCATGACTTTTGTATATCTCACCCGTGTTTTTATTTTTCTATGGGTTAATAGCACCCTAGGTCCTCGCTCTTTTGTAATATTACCCGTGTTTCTTACATTTTTAGGGTAAATCGCAGTATAGGTACTCCATGTGTTGTAATGTGCCATTTCAGACAGTTAATGAATTATATTCTATTTTATTGTGAGTATTAATGTTTTATTATTTTTATTTTAGTCATGTTTTTACTTATTCTGTTATTATTGTGAATATTTGACTTTGGTCACAATGTTTGTAATTATTTCAGTTTAGTCACTGTGTTGTACACTGTTATATTATGGTTTAATTATTATTTGATCCTCCATGTTTCTAGTTTATTTTATTTTAGTCCATAAACATTACTTTGGGATATTTTCATTTCTGGTGCCGGTATTATTTAACATTTTCGATTTGGGTTCTGGTTTATTTTTATTTTGTGTTTTAGTACTTTAAATTTCTGTTTTGCTTTGTTAGTCCCTTAACTTTCGGTTTTTACTATCATAGCCCTTTAAGTTTCTGTTTTTGTCTTTTTATTCCTTTAATTTTCTGTTTTGCTTTGTTAGCCCTTTAACTTTATGTTTTTGCTATTTTAGTCCTTTAACTGTCTATTTTTACTATTTTAATCCTTTAAGTTTCTATTTTTGTTTTGCTGTGTTAGCCCTTTAACTTTATGTTTTTGCTATGTTAGCCCTTTAACTATTTTTATTTTTTTATTTGTATTTTAGCCGGCCATGTTGTAAATGTGTATTTTAGTCCAAATTTGTAATTGTGTTTTATAGTTATAATTTCATGTATGTATGTAAAAAATGGAAAATTTCTTTATGCGGGAAATCTACGAAGACATCTCCCGACTATAAGGGAAGCTGTATTTTCAAGGATTTTTCGCATAAACGTTGTTTTATATTCGATAACTTTATTTGTTCCACGTTTATTTATTTCGAGTATTTTTCATCGTTTTTCAATTTTATTTTGTTTTGTTTTATTTTATTTTATCTTGGCGAAATTTGTGAATTAATGTTTTTGTGAGGGGAATCTATGGGAAAGTCTCCTAACTATAAAGGAAGTGTGTTCCCGAAGATTATTCACACTTTTTAAATAATAAAATGAATGTAATTTAAATATATTTTCGAGTTTGTAATTCTCAATATTTAAACAATATATAATCGTTTAGGTACCAAAGTTTGGGCGTTGTGGGGGTGCTAACCATTTCCCACACGTAACCGACTCCCGAACTCTTAAAAACGAATCTTTGGTAAAACACATACCGTTTTTTTCGTTTATGGTTTTCAACCTACCTAACTTAATGGTTGGTGGCGACTCCAAAATTAAACTGTTTTCCAAAAATATTTTATCACCTTCCCCGAAAACAAATTTTTTAAGTCTAACGGACTCTCCCGGGGAGACGTTATGACACTATGCACTTGAAGGAATCAACCTGGCTGGACAACAATTGAGGTCGAAAAAGGATGATCGTCGGAGGATGCTTTTACGTCGGCTTCGAAAGACGAAAAACTCTCAGTATATTCGACGGAAAACCGATCAAAAAGAGAATCTTTGTTCCCAAGATCTTAAATTTTATCTTGGATCGTCAAAACACCAAGGCGAGTGGCGTTCAGTAATACTCATGCTGCCGGTATTTATATTCATGCCCAGTGGCGGAACTCAGCATGCAAACACCACATTACAAATGCATATCAAAGAACACATGTGCGGATGTTTCATGTTCGAAATCGTACGACCATATTTCACGAGCTCTGAAGTTTGAACATTGAAACTCCTCTTTTGTTGTTTTTACTTTCAAGAACAAGACGGCTCCCTATAGGATTGTTGTTGTTGTTGTTGGATCTTGGCTTTGGGCATCCATAAAATTGGAATTAAGTTAACTATATTTGAATCTGATTAACTTGTCTTTAAAGGAAAATGGGCTATCAGCCAAGAGCCCAACATCCTTTAATGGCGGTGGGCTGTGGCCGGTGGCCGATGGGTGGGTAAGTGGGAAAACGAAAACAACAAAAACCAACCCCAAATCGATAGTTTCGCTGTTGACATGGCCGATACAACCAATCGCATCGACCCAGCATAGTAACCTATGAAGTAATTCTTAAAATCTTTGAATGCTCCGTCCGTCCCTTTCAAGCCATGTGTCCCAGAAAGAAACTAAAAGCCCTTCAATGTAAACACATTCTCTTTTTTTTTCTTTATTCTTCTTATTGCTTGTTGACTGATTGGATTATTATACAAGAAACCATTATATTTATGAAGAATTGGGAGATGATAGAAGCTAGCTTGTAAGTTAGGAAGTGATTATTGCCGGAAAAATCATGAAGAAGAAAGCCGTCGCTGCCGCCTCTCCGGTACCAGTTCGCCACGTTGTCTGGTTAAGCTGGAAACTCGTCTTCTTCTTCTCTTTTGCCCTTTTCTTCTATGCTCTCCTCCTCCTCCATTTCTCCCCGGAAATCTCTCCTCCCACTAACTATCTCTCTCGCGCGCGTTTGAGATCTCGTATTCCTCGATATAACAACTTCAACGGCACCCCTAAGATCGCTTTCCTCTTCCTTTCCCGCTTCAATCTCCCTCTCGATTTTCTCTGGGGAAGCTTCTTTGAGGTATTTTACAAAATCCATCTTTCCTTTTTCCTCCACTTTTACCAAAATTTAACCTTTTTTGATGTGGGATTTTGTTACAGAACGCTGACACGGCTAACTTCTCCATTTACATTCACTCCGCCCCTGGCTTCGTCTTCGACGAATCGACTTCTCGGTCGCATTTCTTTTACAATCGCCAATTGACTGATAGCATTCAGGTGGTTTACTACTCAAAAGATTTCAACTTTTTTTAACAGTATTCGGATTCATGGATCGCATCATATTCGTTGCAGGTTTCTTGGGGAGAATCGAGTATGATAGAAGCCGAACGGTTGTTACTTTCAAATGCTCTAGAGGACCCTGCAAATCAGAGATTTGTTCTTCTGTCTGAAAGGTCTGTACTTTTTAACTAATTTACCTTATGGCAGTTGATGGTAGGCCCAAGATTTTATGTTAGATGATTAATTTATAAAATTTAAGCTTTAAGGGTGCGGATATATAAAATTCTAGAATCGAAAACAGATTATCAATAAAAAAAATACAAAAACATATCTAACTTTTCGGTTCATCCTTGTTGATGGGTGCTTTTTTGTTAATATTATAATTAATGTAATGAAGGTTTTGTTTCTAACAGCAAGTTGTGTTATATTTGTGCAGTTGTGTACCTCTATACAACTTCAGCTATATCTATAGATATCTTATGGCTTCTCCTAGGAGTTTCGTGGACAGTTTTGTGGACAGGTAGATGGCGGGCCTTTTTCATTCTTGAGGTGCCAAGCATTGAGTGATGTATTCAGTCATTTTTTTCTTTTTTCTTTTATACATAATACATCAGGGGGGAAAAAGATTGAATGATCTTTGAACAAGTTCTTGTTTTGATTTGAAGAAATGAAAAATCTTGTTTTGCAGCTTTCTTGATTTGAAGGATGGGCGTTACCACCCTAAAATGTCTCCTGTTGTACCGAGGAACAAGTGGAGAAAAGGATCTCAGGTTATATTTTGGGAAATTTTGATGATTTGATCTGAGACTTTTGAATTCGAATAACTTCATAATTAGGTTCAATAGAGCTTGTTTCGAATTTTGATCTCTTGTCTGCCCTACATATTTTATGTAGATCTGGCTTTAACATTGAGAAATGCTGTTATATGAATTGCAAAGCCAACTTCCTTCAGCAGCCAAATGGCTGAACTGCCCCATTTTCCCATTATTCATCATTGTGCATTTCTATGAGTTCAGTACGCATTTTTTGTATCGATGGAATTTAACTTGCCTTGTATTTGCAGTGGATCTCTTTGATAAGGAGCCATGCCGAAGTCGTTGTAGATGATGAGGTTGTTCTTCCGGTCTTTAAGAAATTCTGCAAGGTATGCTGTTGAAGTGTTGATTATAGTATATTATGTGTTTATTTTCGATCAATTTTCTCTTCTCGTTATTGGAAAATATTCCTATCAACAGATTATGTCTTTTTAGAGATATTTCCCCCTTCTTTGGCATGTTGCTAGGATAAGATATTGGATCATATGAAACTTCAATCTGAAACTTAAATTTACTTCTTGATTTGCAGCGACGGCCTCCTGTGGACACCAGTAAAGGACGGCTGAATATTGTAAGAGTTCAATTCCCAAAATGAATGCAATGAGGCTGATTAATAGGAACCTTTTCTCAGTTTTGATAGTCGATTCAGGGGCTAGAATATTGATTTAGTAGTGAGATCTGATCCCCATAGGTGTCATAGTTTCTCGTGTTTCGTAGATATGCTCAAGTTTAGTGTTTCAGATATTATGACCGAGAATCTACTTCCTTCAAAGTGATTGATGACTTACTTTTGACTGTGCAGAAACTTCAAAAACAGCATAATTGTATCCCGGATGAACATTACGTGCCAACATTGTTTGCGGTAAGTAAACAATCAGTATATCCCATTCCCATGTGTTCTCTTTTCCGAACTATTTTCTGTTTTTTTCTTAGCTTTTTAATGGGTGTCCTCTAGCCATATTCTTGATAAGTAAAATTAGTCCTAGTTTTCATACATGATTTTTCTGATTGTGTTTCATTTGAAATCACATTTCTAAGTAGTCCTAGTTTTCTTTTTACTCATCAGATGAGCGGTCTCGAAGGTGAGATAGAACGAAGATCACTGACCTATACCCTGTGGAACCAGTCGGCTACGAAAATGGATAACAAAGCTTGGCATCCTGTTACATTCAACTATGCAGATGTTAGCCCTAAACGACTCAAAGAAATAAAGGTTATCATTTTGACTTGTTTTATTTATTAGTCGGATTTTTTTTCGTATGTGTTCTACTTTATGCATTTGTTTTATTTTAGTCATATTCTGATCTTTATGTTTCAGTTTTGCATTGTTCTTTATTGATCTTAATTGACATATTTTCATGGTCCATTATTCTGCACCTTGTATCTCATCAATTCCAACTACTTGACTATTCGAACAGGACATCAACCATATATACTACGAGAGTGAATCCCGGACAGAGTGGTGTCGAGTTAACTCTACATCCGTTGCTTGTTTTTTATTTACCAGGAAGTTCTCAAGAGGAGCCGCCTTGCGCCTTTTGAGTGAGGGGGTGGTTGCTCCCTTTGATACCTCGTCGTTATTAGGCAATTCGTCTTGATTGCCGACCACAATATCTAGAACCGCCCAACTCTCAGCTGATCCGCCTATAAAGAACAATTAGGGTGACAAGCAGATTGCCTGCTAAAGTTTTGCCTGATATACAACACTACTGTATACGCAGAAATAGTTATTAGATTCGAAACAGATTCTGGAGGCAGATAGAGGAGTTAGAAGATCAAACACAGTGCAGGAGTTGAATACCCCATTGACATTGGTGTTAGCTGTCCGTCTGATTGGTCATATATGTTTTACTGGCCGGGAAAAGTTTGACGCTTGCATTACATTTTGTATAATTATTTTTAGTGTAACAACTCCATAATTACAATAATTATCATAGATATTACAATGATCATAGTTATTTCCCATAACAGAATCGACAGTGTAGCAACTAGTTCATATTTCGGGTGAGCATTTTAACCGGAGAAAAATGTGGTAACCGTATTGTGCAGGTCGATAAAACTCCACCCCGGGAGTCTTCTCAAGCCTCGAGACCTCGTTTGGATGAGCGTAACAGAGAAGTGCAAGCTTTGAGGAGGCCGGGAAACGTGTGGGAATCTGGGTGTGTTGGATATGCAGGTGGGAGGACTTCATTGTGGGATCCTTGTGAGGAGGAACTGATTTAACGAAAGACTCAAACAATTACAAATTGCGGAAACAATGAGGTTAATTTTCCAGCCGAACAATAAGAATCGAATTTCAGATCAAACAATTACAATTACAGTTTTATTAGCATTATTTAGAAGGAACAAACAAGTTCAATGGATTCTACTATCAGTCAGTGTATTCTCTCTCGGATCAAACCACATCAACCCGGCGTAACAAAATAACAACCCGATGATTATGTTTAACAACAATGCAGCGTTTCATTTCTTCTTTGGATATTCCCTTGCCCCAAAGATGGTTGATCCAACTCTGACATTGGTACTGCCCATTTCAATCTGCGGAAACAATGAGACAATCCATTAGACGGTCGTTCTCTCGTAAGCTTTAAAAGAATTGAATGCTACTTCTATGGGGTTTGGTTAGGGAATATAACACAATAGGTACATGAGTATAAAGGTACAACCCTACAAGGGTTCTCGAAATATATGAGAAACTTCGGAAAAAAATTAAGTATACTCATATCTAACACACCCAAATTTGAGTAACATAGCATGGTTTTGTGCACGGTATGTGGCAGGAGCACAACAATGTTTCAGTACTAAAGTGTAGACAAAGCCAATTGCATACAAATCTAAAGTTTTCCTTATCTAGATGGTAATGGGAAAACAATCCTTACAGCTAGCTCAAAGTCGCCAGACATTCCCATCGACAGTTCACATTGTTCTTCTGGTATTCCAAGAGCCTTGCAGACTTCACTTCGGCAATTTGTTAATCTCTGAGTATCAAATAAATATTGTTAGAAAAATAAAGAATCGATTGAAAAGGACGGAAAAACCGAGATAAGAACTCCAGCCACCTTGAAATTCGCCGGAGTTGATGTATAATCAGGCATCCCGATTGTCATCAATCCACAAAATTGAAGATTCGGGCAATTCAGACTAACATGTTTTGCAAGTTCCACACAACCTGAAGGCTCAACACCAGATTTTGCTGCAATAACATGATGCAGGGAAATACTATGAAAACAACCTCCAAGTGATTGATAAAAGCAGCTTCTTTGTCAGCAAATATACTTGACCTAATCTAACTAGGTACTTAGCCCCAATGAACTAGGTTCCAATACCCATGTTGATAGAGCATAGTACGGAACCGGAAGCTAAAGAAACAAGACCAGTTTTATCTAGCAAACTTAAAGACAAAGTCATGACAACAAGCTTGAACGTGCAAAGCCTTGACACAACTCAACGAAAAACAATATATTTTCGTTGTAATAAAAAGAAATTTACTTACATTCCTCTCCACTGGTGTTCACCTGGAGTAAGACTTTCAAAGGCTTTCTTTCAAAGTTTCCAACCGCACGATTAAGATGATTTGCAATCTAGCCCAAAATAAGGAAGATGCTCAGCTTAATAAGGAAAAAACACAAATACTTGGCCACAGTATGAATGCTGTTCTTGACACTATCAATTGAAAGCTTTGACATAATGATTAATGATATAAAAAACAAAATCATATCAGTCATTCTCACTAAACTAGATTCAAAATTAGGTATAAATTAATTAAAAAAGTTCTCTAATTCTGTCTCCAATACATAAAGGAACAATTTATAGCAATTATACTAATGGAAATGAACAGAATTACCTTCTCATCATCTACAGTTTCCACTATGGCGAGGTTCGGCACACCAGCTGTGTAACAATGAATAATAAGTAAACACACAACAAATATTGCCCTCCAGAAGTACAAGCAAAACCAAATTAAGTAAAAGTTCAATTTCAGATATCCATGAAAAAAACTCAGCTTAGAAGCAGTAATAATAAACTATGATGTAAACAAAGACATTTTAATCGAAAGTCCCTAATAAAAACGTAGCTTTGCTTACCAATCAAAGGCTTCACTTTATTGCTCTGCAAATTCCCAATAAAATGCCACTCTATGTCATCCGGAAGCTGCGATTGCAAGCACGGAAATGATTATTACTTCGGTACTTTATCATTTTCAAAATGGAAATGATTTTTTTGACTAGTTCGAAGTTTTTTCTTTTGAATGAAGTGGAGGAAGAACCTGAGGGGCTTTCTCGACAAGTTCTTGGACGTAGTTTTCGCCGAAACATCGATGACCGGCGTCGTAAACTTGGCGAACGAGGGAGACGGGTTTCGTTTTACTGACGGCAACGACGCGGATCCGCTGCGATTCACGACCACATCGCTCGGCGGCCTGGTGGACTCTCTGGAGAACTGAACGTAGAGCCGACGCTGCTATTCCGTCAATCGCCGCCGACGAGGTTGCCATCTCTTGTTCTTCTTGTTGTGGGTAGAGATCCGGTTTGGACTCTTCCAGATTGTTCATCAGTATTTGTGATTCTTATTTCCTTCGCTCTAAGGAGTACTTCTCCTCCCCTTTCGCTCAGTTCAGCATCGGGATTAAGCAAAACGATGCGTTTTAACCATAGAATAATACGGTGCGTTTTTAGCGATGACACTGTTGATTGACTTTTTTGTGCCACGCGTTTTTTATCTAATGGATTTTTATTGGAACGTCAATTTGAAAAGGCTTAATATAAAAAGGTAATTACATATTTTTCTCATTGAATTTTATTCTTTCTCTTATTTTATTTATCGTATTTTTAATTTTTTTAATTTGGTCACTGAACTTAGACATTGAATTTTTTTGTTACTCAACTGTTAAATTTCTAACGATGTTAAATTAAAATTGAAAAAACTAAAAGTATAATTAGTAAAATAGGAGAGAGAGAGTAAAATTTAGTGAGTAAATGTGTAACATGTTTTATTATTAAAATAAACCACGTGAGCACACCGTTACTGAGTAAACGGTTGAGTGACCAAAAAGTTCGATGTCAAAAGTTTAATAAGTAAATTGAAAAAATTGAAAGTACAATGAGTGAAATAGGAGAGAGAGTAAAGTTCAATGAGTAAGCATGTAATTTACCCAATATAAAAACAAGTGTTCAAACTATCCTTGAAAATTAACTTTTGTGTCTAAAGAATATTGGGTAAACTATACGTTTAATACCTAAACTATTAGTTTTGATTTGTTTTAGTACATAAACTTTCAATTTTTCAATATCATACCTAAAGTTTAGTTTTTGTTTCATTTCAGTACCATGTTTAAAACTTAACATTAAATTATGAAGAAAATGAAAATTTTATGTATTAAAATGGACCAAAACTGATAGTTTAGGTATTAAACATGATTAGTTTTTAATGGCGAAATTGCTGAGGTACTAAAATGAAACAAAAACTAAATGTTAGGTATGATTTTAAAAAAATTAAAACTTTAGGTACTAAAACAAGCCAAAAACTTATAGTTCATATACTAAACGTATAGTTTAGCCAATTTTTTTGTTAAAAGTAGGCGATAACGTTTTCTCCGGTACACATTTAGGTGTCTACCTTTTAAAAAATATTAAGTGACATTTAAAAAAATATATTTTATTTTTAAAAAATCAATAAATATATATATGTGACACATATTATTTATCAGTTTTTAACGATAGACACATAAAATTGTTTAGGCAGTAAAATTAATTTTAGGAATAGTTTGGACACTTATTTTTATATTAAGTCATTTTGTAAGCTATTAATGTTAGGATAAACTAGAGGTGGCAAACGAGTCATTCAGATCCGGTTTGGATCGGGTAATTTCGAATCTATATTAAATTTGGTTTAATTTTGTTCGGATCAGATCAGATCTGGTACGTGTGTACAGTGAATTGGGTCGGGTCAGGTCAATTTTCGGGTCGGGTGGTTATAGGATCGATAGTTTTACGGTTCGGATCAATATCAGATCGATTGATTTTTGGAATGGGTCAATATTAGGTCAGGTCAATACTGGATCGATTGATTTTTGCGTCAGGTTAATACCGGATCGGTTAGATCTTGGGTTGGATTAATATAAGATCAGTTGATTTTCGGTTTAAGTCAACATATAGATCAGGTCAATTCGGGTTGAATTAGTTATAAGTATAATAAAAATCAAGTATATATAAAATAATTGATATATACTTGTAAAAATATGTCTTCATATTTGTTAATTTTATCATTTATGTTTACTTTCAATTCTCAATCGTTCAATATTTTGAATTAAACCATCATTTAGAGATGATAAATCGATAATTTGACACTAATACGATCCTATAATATGTGTTAGAATTTGTTATCAAATTTTTATATTAATCTCGCATGAAAAGTTTATAATGAAAACTATTTGATAAAAAATATTTTTTTATTAAAGTTTTTATTTCCAATTATAAATTTAGTATTTTTATTAAATTTAAAAATAATACATAACTTTATTTGTTAAGTTTTAGTCATAACATAAGTAAACTTTATATTATTTTTATTGTAAATCTAATATTATTTCCTTTTTTTTAGTCGTTTTATATAAATATAATATTTTATAACAAGTAAGATAAGTAAACTTTATTTATTACTATTTTCAATCTTACAATTAGATTTTTACTTTTATATTCCTCTTAAACTTTCTATTATTTTATTATAAACCTAATATTTTTAATAAATTATCAATTTTATTTAAATTAATTTATTCTTGAAAATAACTTTTATCGTTTAATAACTTTGATCAATTTCAATATGTTCGGGTTATTTTTGGATCGGGTTAAATTCAGTTCGGGTTATTTTTGGATCGGGTTAAATTCAGTTCGGGTTGCTTTCGGATTGGGTTAAAAATCGGTTCAAGTTTCTTTTGGTTCGGGTTAATTTCAGTTCGGTTGCTTTCGGCTCTGGTTGATTTCAGTTTTGCTAAAATATGGGTTGGCCATCGAATCAAATTTGATTATCATGTTTGGGTTAATATCAAATATTGGGTCGGGTAATCGGGTTCGAGTCAAGTTTGCCTGGTCTAGGATAAACTACATAATAGTCATCAAACTTGTTAGGCATCTTGCATTTTAGCTACTGAATTTTTAAAACCTATAAGCAGTTAGTGCTCTTAAAAATTGTTAATATTGCATGTTTAAAAACTTCCATTCTCCAACTATCGAATTCATAAATGTGATACTTTGATTGAATGAGAAAAAGGATACACCGACATAATTTTGATATCAGCCCATATAAATTGGCAAAAGTGCACCGATAACGCTACATGGAGTGTTTAATTCCCAAACTAATGTGCTCATCCGATTAATTTCCCAAATGAGGTGTTCTCTACAGTATATTTGGGATCTCTCGATGTCTGCAGAGTTGAATCAGATTTTTTTGGCGTTTTGCTTGGGATCTCCCGACGTCTTTAGGCGTCTTGAGGGTGTTGGATTGTTTATGGGATCTCGCGTCTTTAAGTTATCAAGAAAAAAATTTGGCCTTTTTACACAAATATCACCTTAACATAAACTAATTACTTGTTAGGCACTGTTTAAGAATATTTTACAGATCTAGCAAAATTTTAAGAATACCATTTAAATAATATAAAAAGTTTTGATATTTTATAAATTTATTTAATTATAAAATATTTTAAAAATATTATTTTAAAATATAACACAAGACATACACATCTTTTAGGATGGACTTATAAACTTCGATCTTACAATGTATGAGATTCATGATAAAAAACACTTTCCTTTTCATTAAATTTGTGTAAAATACACTTCTCGATATATCATATGTAAATATATGTTAACTATTTTTTATTTAATTTTAATTTAAGTTGTATATAATTTTGAGATATTTTTTCTTTTTTCCTAGACACCCATAAAATAATAGCACGGCAATAACGATTTAATAATTTATAAATATTAAATTAAATTGAAATTTAATATTAAGTTGTACAAAACTAAAGACTTATATATTTTATCATACATTATACTAAAGTTCGGTATATTTTTGACCGATACTTTTTGGTGTTAAAATATTATTGTAAAAAGAATAGAGAATGGGCTACAATGGAAACATCATTAAGTGGTGTGCCACTGATATTTTAGGTGAATTATATACTGAGTAAACTTATATAAATTTATAAAAATTTTATAGAAAGTTTTTAAAAAATGGCTAGATCCGTAAAATATTCTTAAACAATGTCTAACAAGTAATTAATTTATGTTAAGTTGATATTTGTGTAAAAAGGCCAAATTTTTTCACTGATAACTTAAAGACGCCTGGAGATCCCCATAAACAATCCAACACCCTGAAGACGCAGGGAAATCCCAAGCAAGACGTCAAAAAAATCTGATTCAACCCTGAAGACGCCGAGAGATCCCAAATCTATTGTAGAAAACATCCCATTTAGGGAATTAATCGGATGAGCACGCTAGTTTGGGAATTAAACACTTTCTGTAGCGTTATCTGGGCACTTTTGCCCCTGAATTTACGAGATAATGTTGTGAGAAAAAAAAATTCACGAGATAACGCGTTCCAACAATTAATTGTTGAGATAAGGTGTTTACTACAGTTCGAATATAGATTGCCAGGTGATCTGGGCGACCAATGAATGTCGCCAGGTGATCTGGGCGACCAATGAAGGTCGCCATGTATGCTAGGCGTCATGCGTTTGGGTTTGGGTTGTTTCACAAACAAAATGTAGTGTTCTCATCTTAGTCAAACACTAGTTGTTTGGGTTAAATGCAAATTTGGTCCTCACAACTTTACACTCTCATACGCGTGTTTTAATATTTAGGGGATAATAGCATTTTCGGTCCCCTATGCTTTGTAATCTATTTGTTTAATCATTTAGTGACATTTTTAATGTTTTGTTTCAGGCATGTATATTTTAATAATTATATTTTAGTCACTAGTTGTTTATTCTGTCAAGTTTGTGTATGCTTCATTTTGATCATAATATTTTTAGTTATTTCATTTTAATCACTGATTTCATGTGTTTTATATATTTTCCTTAATTTTCGAAATTGGTCATGAAATTTGTAAACATGTTGTCGCGACCGTCTTTCGGTTGGGCCCAAACTTGGGCTTCGACTTGAAATGAGTGGGTTGGAGTCGCCACCGACCACTTTAAAACGAATTTAGGTGGGTCGGACACCATCTTACCTGATCTTCGTTTCACCAGAAATATGTCGGGCTCGGGAGTCGGTTACGGTCAAGGAAGGATTAGCACCCTTGAACTGTCCTTTCGGTACCAATTAATTTATCGGTTGTCTTTAAATGCAAAAAGTTAAAAATTTAAATTAAAATTCAAAGATCTGATTCGAGTTACTTACTTTTGATCGATTGGAATTACTACTGAAAAATATGTTAGATGAAATAAATAAAATAACAATAAATAAAAAACAGAAAGGAAAAAATGTTAGTATAATAATAATAAAATTAAAGAAAATAGATAAATAAAGATAAATAAAGTTAGCAAAAGAAAAATAATAAAAATCAAATAATCAAATAATTTTTTTATAAAATAATAAAGTAAAAAAATACAAAACACGTTAAAGAAGAAATAAAAAACGAAATAAAAAGTGAGAAAGAAAAATAAATAATAAATAAATAAATAAATGAAACAAACAAGAACATGGAGGACTTAAACGATAATTAACCCTTAACTAAAAATGCACATATTCCTGATACATTGAAGGCTTCACGTGAAAGAGAGAGAGAGATCCACTAAATGCCAAACAGTGGTGCTTTGGTGGCAAGCATTATTATGCTTTTAAAAAAAATTAATATTTTTAAACAACCTCACCTTCTACGGCCACTCTTCTCTAAGCTCCTTCCTCTGTTTCTTCTCAATGTAAATTCTTTGCCTTCTCACTGTTGAGACTCCAACGCCAAGCTCCTTTAATCGAGACCAAAGCCTCTCCTGAACCGGACAGAAACCCAACCCCGACGGAACCAAACCGACTCCGACGATGAAAGAAAGCTCCGACGAGGCGCTCGAACACCCTTGATAAATCTCTCTGGTTTCCCTTCCTTTTCGTATGGTTTTCCCTGATTTTTCTGTATATTTTGTGTATAAATCGTATATTCCCTTTCGTATTTCTCTCAAATTTCAGTATGTATTTCGTGTGAAAATTCTCTGTATTTTTATTGCTAATTTTCCCCTGAAAAACCAGAGTAATCGGGATCCCCCCTTGGTTTACTGTACTGTCCATCTCCCCCTTTTGTTCTTCATTTTGCAGGTATTTATAAGCTTCACCGGAAGAGTTTGTTTCCACTAAATCCCGAGATCATCGGGATTTAGTTGTTGACGAGGGTTTGTTGGTGATGCTCGTGAGGTCCTTGTGTCGGATGATTCGGGGTTAGAGACCCACATACTCACGATGCCTGTTGAAAGGAAAAACGAGGAGAGGCGTGGGGCGTTAGGGTTTCTGGTTCACTTGTCTTGTTGGGCCACTTGCTGGGCAATGGAGCACCATTGGACCGTTTGATATTTTGGTCTCGTAATGGTCCTTCATTGGACCTGCAACATGTAATGAAATAATAAATAAATAATATAACCCATAATATATATATATAATATGCTTTATATTAAATATTATAATGAGATGAAATTTGGTGTCTACACATGTTATTTTAGCCACTGTTTAGTATTTATGTTTAATTATAATTTAGTCATACATGTTTCTTGTTTATCCTATTTTAGTATGTATTTATTTCTCCCTACCAACGATATTATTTCGCAAATTTTTCCAATATAAAATAAAACTAAATAAAACTAAAAAATAGTGAAAATACTCGAAATAAATAAACGTAGAACCTTTAAAAATTATTGAATACAAAACAAGATATCCCAATAATCAATTTTAAAATAAATACATACTAAAATAGGATAAACAAGAAACATGTATGACTAAATTATAATTGTTTGTGACTAAAATAAATACATGTATGAGAGTGCAAAGTTATGAGGACCAAATTTGCATTTAACCCAAACAATTATTATTTGACTAGGAAGAGATAACGCTACATTTTGTTTCTCCCAAACTCAAACGGCATGGCGCCCAGACCACCTGGGGACCTTCATTGGTTGCCTAGATCACCTGGCGATCTATATTCGACCTGTAGCAAACACCCTATCTCAACAATTAATTATTAGAAAGTGTTACCTCGTGAATTTTTTTTTCTCACAACATTATCTCGTAAATTCAGCCCATGTTAATCATTAGTTAAAAGAAAGGAACCATCACAGACAAGAGCATGGGTAACTGATGTAATCTCATACAAAAAATTTGAAAATGAAAAAAAAACGAATGGTTACAAAACACAGATTGCTAATCTATTACTGTCTGCTGTTTGTGCCATTGGAAGTGTTGCCGCTACTATTCGGGTGAGCACCACCGATGATGGAGGTAAGAGCGGCCGCGAGGGCCGCAGTGAAGTTTGGGTCATTCGCCATAGCCACCGTGGCAGCCCTCACCGTGTCGGCTAACTGAGGCTGCTGCAATTGAGAAGAAGACACCGTGTCTTGAGACAGCTGTAGGCCTGTGAACTTTGATTGATTACACAAAGCTTGACCAAAAAGTACTTGAGGCGATTGTGTGTTCGGTCTTTGGCCTTGTAGATCGTTCGGTGAGTGAGTAAGGTCCAGTGTTACGGTCGGAAATGGACCCGAAGCCGAAACCGTAGCCATTGAAGAACATGGAAGCAAATTTGGGTTCATCATCATACCATCGGCACTAGGCATTGAACCTGAGAGTAACATGGTGGTGGCCGCTTTCGTTGTAGACGCCATAGCCACCGCAGCCGGAGGAAGTGGGTGGTTATGGTTCCCCTCGTAAGTGTTATCAAGATTGTTCGATCTTCCACGCATCGTTGAACCTGGGAATTACACCAAAAGCATTCTTATCAGTCCATTGCCTCAAATTCTAGACCCAAATTGAATGCAGATTGAAACATACTTGTTTTCGGACCGGACAACCAACTGCCATTGTACACCGATAATAAGCTCTAGGACAGGGATTCCTTTCGCTATCTTTTGTCCGTATTTCTCCATTGGCATCCATCACTTATCTGTATATCAATGAGTTTCCCAACAATAACTTCTGACTGAATCCTTTCAACAACTGCATTAAAACACTAACATTTATATATGCATATGTGTTTGTATATACCATGGGAGATTCTGATCGAGCTCGAACAGAAACACGAGCTTTTCTCATGGTAGCCGCAGTACCGGATTGATCAACCGCTTGGTCGGGTTTAATTTTCGAGCTTTGTTCGATTCGGGTTTTCTTCTCCGTCGATTCTCTTCCCATATCGGAGACTACAAGTCTCGTTATCGAGCTGGGAAACCTCATTTTTGCTCTTCATGTGTTCAACTGCGTTATCGAGCTTTGTTGGATTTCCTTGATGGTGAATTAAGGTTGCCATGTGCATCTGGAGAGCACTGTAATTGTTGCCGACAGTACTAATAATGTCTTTTAACTTCTGGTTTTCGGCATTCATGCGTTCAATTTCACTTGTAATTGCGCCACCTGAAATACATGAATAAGCATGTTGGAGATGATCGGATATAGGTTGCCGGAGATCGGAATTCAAGACTTCAGTTCGATGGACGATGCCATGCATATCAGTTTAATTACCTCGTTCTGGCTTGTTATCTTCCACATCCGATGATACCCCGTCATCAACCGTTGATTGATCGCTTCCAGTATTATTAGCAGTGAGAAGATGCAACCCGGTCTATATATGTTCAGAAAACCAAAAGAAACAAAATCAAATCAACAACAATCCAGTTCAACAACCCTAAAAATAGTACCAAGTTTTGAATTTTGATATGGTAGAGGGACTAAAATCATGATTAAACAACTACAAAACCCTTACATTAACATCAGAACCCGGACCGCTTTCGCCATGAAACCTCCCTTCCTTGACATTAACGACGGTCAAAGCAGCGGCTTTCTTCTTACCGTCACGATCACCGGAAAAGAAGTCAACCTCATCGACGGAAACAGGGAATTGAAACATGTCTCGCTGCTGCTGCTGCTTAGTACTGAAGTTGGTCTTATCGGAAAACAAATTAGAAACCGAACCAGAATCAAGGGAAAGACCCCATCCTTTGTCCATATCGAAGAAGAAGAAGAATGAAAGGAAGAGAAGAGAAAATAAAAAGAAAGAGAGCAAAGATGGCGTTGAAAGAGAAAAAAGAGTGCAAATATGTATTGTGAAGTGTTAGACGTTTTCTACCGGTGCAATGGGATCGCCTATAAAAAGGGTTTGCAA
The DNA here is from genome assembly GCF_006381635.1 of Hibiscus syriacus. Taxonomy (NCBI): domain Eukaryota; kingdom Viridiplantae; phylum Streptophyta; class Magnoliopsida; order Malvales; family Malvaceae; genus Hibiscus; species Hibiscus syriacus. The sequence goes on from NW_024062970.1 coordinate 968,899, forward strand.
CGTAGAACAACATAGTAGTCAATAGATTGACAATATAATAATTATCATGGATAAAATAAAATTTAGTCCCTAAATATTTTTTCAAATTGACCCTTTAACGTTTTTCTATATTAATATTAGTCCCCAAGGTTACATTATTATTTTTTATCTTCAAAATAACATGTCATAAAAGTACAAAAATTTAAACGTATTTTTTTTTATAGATTTGAGGCACTCAAATACAATGTAATATTTGTTTAAAGATAATTTTAAACCATTTGACACAGAATGCTCACCCTTTGGGAATTTCTGATATTTAATTCTTAATTTTTAAGCATTTTGGCTCTCAATTTTTTAATTTAGGACAAAGAGACCCCTACATTTAATAAAATAGTCACTTTGGTCTTTATTTATTTTTTCATTTAGCTCTCAACATTTCATTTTAAGGTAGAAATGCCCATATTTTGGAGCCTTAGTCATTTGCTAGTTAACTATTTTTATGGCAAAAATGCCAGAATAATGCATGTGGGGAATATTTTTTCCCCAACTAATGCCCTTTGCCTATTATTTCCCCAAATGGGGTGAAATATACAGTGCTTAATGTGGTTCTTTGGAAAGCTCGGCGTCTTTAGGGTTAATTTTCCATGATTGCTTTCTCGGCGTCTTTAGGGTTATGAAACTATGGGAATGCTCGGCGTCTTCAAGCAATTTGCCTGTGGGATATCTCGGCGTCTTCTGCATGCTACAAGGAATGCCAAGGTGGATCTCTCGGCGTCTTCACCTGTCGTCTGATGGGAATGCTCGTGCATGCATTCTGGGGCTGAACGTCTTCATCTCTGCATGCATGCAGAGTTGATTTAACAGTTGAATATAATAATAGGAGTGCTCGGCGTCTTTAGTTAATAGGGTTACAGGGGCGTTTGATTTCCGGCGTCTTAAGCTATACATGGAGAATATTTGGTTGCAGGTGGTCGTGATATCTCGGCGTCTTCTTCTTCCGAGATTCGTTCTGCATGCGCCTGTCTTCTTTGTGTCCGAAGCGTGAGATTCGTCTGAAACGTGAGATTCGTCTGAAGCAAGTTGGTTTACTCGAAGTCTTCAATTACTTGTTATAAAAGAGGGGTGGGTATTGTATTTCATTGCATGCAGTTTGTTGTAACTTACAGAAGCAAGTGAGGGATTTTTTTTTGCATTAGATTCAATTGAAGCTGCTGCTTGAAGTGATATTGGAGATTTTTGTTGGTTCGATAATTTTTCGAGCTTTGGTTTAACGTCGTTCAAAAACACGTAAGTTCTTTCTCGTTTCCCATGCGAACTCTGTTTTTTTCGTGTTGAAAGAATGCTCATATATGTTAGGAGAATGATACATTTAAATTTTGTTCATGAGACCATAGTAATGTAATTTAGAGTACTAATGATAATTTAAAATTAGAAAATGTAAGTTTGATGATTAGGTATACAGAAAATTTAAGTTGAGTATTATTGTTAATTTAAATTTCGTGTAATTTTTAGTTGTATTTTTATATAATAATTATTAGAATTTTATTTTGATTTAGTGGAAAAAAATTCCCATTATGTAATCCTGATATTTTTACCGTAATAATAATGTATTTAAGTATTATTTTTATAAAACAATTGTTAACATAATTTATATTTATTATTTATAGTTTTGTAAATAATTAATTTTCATTACATTATTAATGTAATTTATTCTGAATATCTATATTTTTACGTGTAGAGAAATGAGCAACAAATTTTCACGATTGTCCATTACAATGGACATATGATGGAAAATGAGGTCGGAGTTATTTTTCAGTCTGAAACACCTATAATATGATGTTTAAAAGGGACATCACATTTGCAGAGATCAAGGAGAGGATAGAAAGAAAAATACGTGCTAAAGTTGATGGTTTGAGGTACAGATTTATGGTATGTCCCAATCCGGTCAGGTATGCTGCAGTACCACTTGAAGAAGACGATGATATTATAACTATGGTTGAATTACATGACTCAACAAATATTCCAATTATTGAGTATTTGTTGAGTGTGTAATATATCTAATGTGCCTGGGTCATCAATAAATGCGGTTGAAACTTCATCTCAATGGGTTTCGAGAGTCATTTCGATAACCCAACATATAGGTCGATGAACAGCTTTGTGGCGATGTTGGAAAGCGCAAATGAAGTTGGTGGAACATCTGGAGCCGCAGAGTATGATGCTGAAAACCGCTGGGAAGAAATACTTGAAGATTCCAGTGAAGATGAAGAAACTGAGGAACCTCTTTTGGCTGAGGATGATGCCATGTTCCATGGTGATGAAGCTGATATCAATATTGATGAATATTCGACATCGTATGAACCTACCCCTCACATGCAGGAGATTGATTATGAAGCAATGAGGGCACAGGACCCAGGACCCGTGATTTCTCCTTGCAGAACCCGTGCTCTCTCCTTGCAGAACCCGTGATTCTCACGTCCAGTCCCATGCACAGCACTGAAGACGCCGAGAGTTCCTATGAAGAATCCAACTGAAGACGCCGAGAGATCATGCACAGCTCCCACGCTTCCACATCTGCTGAAGACGCCGGGATATCCAAGTTGAAGACGACGACAGCCTAAAGACGCCGAGCTTTCCAAAGAACCACATTAAGCACTGTATATTTCACCCCATTTGGGGAAATAATAGGCAAAGGGCATTAGTTGGGGAAAAAATATTCCCCACATGCATTATTCTGGCATTTTTGCCTATTTTTATTAATATAGGAAGTTTTTGCCTCAAATAAAATATTAAAAGTCAAAATAGTCTAAAAAAATAAATATGGGCCAAAGTAATTATTTAGTCAAACATTAAGGACTTTTTTATATTATTCCATAATAATTTTTAAGACCATAGCTGTTGAACGTTTTTCGAAGGACAAAAAAGATTTCTTCTACGTTTGGTCAACAAAGGGTTTGACTTCTTCTTTTTAAAAAAATCCACCGTCCCGTACGGTGCGGCGCCTTCCACGTGATTGGAAAAAAAAACGAATGGTGAAGAGGAGGTGGAAGCCGAGTCCACGAATTTGACGGCCCGGCTCTGCTATGACCGGTGACCTGATCGAGCAGTGGCCTTTATTTCTTTTTGTTGGCCAATTAAATTACTTGTCTTGGTCTCCTATTCTCTGGTTGACTGCTTACCGGTAGGACCGAGTCATTTACTTACACCTTTTTAAATAAGATTTGATTTGCATATTAGTTGTGATAAGTCTATTTTGTAATTAAGACAATATTGTTATCATAATTAAAATTTATGCATTAAATACTATTTAATATATTTATTATTAAGATTTTTATAACTATTACAATATAATTTAAATAAAATTTACTTCTTATGACTATAAATATAAAATTTGAAAAAATATTAAGATATCACATTAAAAAATAATATCAAATTTTATTTTTACTCACATGACCTTTGACCTCATTGTTCTTTTACTCTCTTTATTTCATAACACGTAGTCGTTATAAATTGAGATACATGAACTATCATATCTCAGACAATAGATTAATTCTCAATCATAATGTCGTCAAATTTTTAACAAAAACGACGAATTTAGATCATTTGTAGCTTTTAATAGTCAGGACTCAGTAAAACGACATCCTATAGTTGAGAGACAATTTTATGATTTTGATAGTCGGAGAACTCAACAAAGCAACACTCCTATAATTAAAGAACCGGTCGTATACTTTACCCAAATTTTTAAAACACGTAACGTGACACACAATACGATCATATTTTAGAAATGATTTTAAGATTTGTATGGAGTTTTAGGCACTATCAGATCATCCTGACCCTTGTATTTTATATAACCTTTTTTTAAAAAAATATTCAAAAAACATGAGAAAGAACAAATTCCTCGCTGCCAGAGCCAAATAAATATCTCATGCATCTATTCATTGCATGAAGTTTAGGTGCATGGGTTAAAGTCGTCGCCTTTGTTTGTCACTGATAACATGCACGTAGATTTCTTTCCCAAATGAGTCGGGTCGGGTTTTTGTCCACCCGACCCGATCCAAGAACAAGGGAGCCAAGGGAGCCTTCATCCGAGACCCAACCTAACCTAACCAAAACAAGGTTTTACCCGATCCGATCGAAAATAATAATAAAAATTATTTTTTAATAAAAACAGTGATTTAATTAAAAAATATATATATAGAGAGGAGTATTATTGTAATTATTTAGAAATATATAAGGTAAAATCCGACCCGGCTAGACTCCATTTTTTTAAAAAAAAATCCGACCCGATCGGGTCTGAACCCGTCGGGTTCGGGTCCATGACCATCCCTATTAATATGACAGGCAAACTTTATCTTCTTCTCGATGTGGGACACCCTATTTTTCAACATGTCTTGATAACTCTTGTCTTTTCTTCTTTAATCTTTTACTTTTCATTTATGTTTCCTTTTGAAAACTGAACATTTGAAGTTGGAATATGTGACCAAAAGTCTTTTTTAATATATATATATATATATATATATTATGATCCATTTATATTGATGCATAACATTATTCATTGTCGATTTTATTTTTCATGAAGAAAATAAAATTCCCCAGTCATTAATGTTTATTGAGAAACTTGTGAACAAGGAAGAATAAAACGTAGGAAAAGTAGCAATGAGGTTTCCCCTTTAAACAGGCGCCGTCCAAAGTCGGAATATTAGGGTTTGGTCCCACAACACAAACCTAATTCCATTTGAAAGTTATACAAGAAAAAAAGAAAAATGTGGGTTTTTGTTCATACTTCACAGTACGTTTTGAAATTGCCATAGATCTAAAAATATCTAGATAAAAATAATACGGATAACGCTTATTTTGCATAATATAAAAGTTGATAGGGATTTGAGAAGTATTTAAACCGAAAAATGGGGGTTAAAATTTAATTTATCTAGTTTAAAAGTTAATAGGGACCTAAAAATAATCAAATCCAAAAATTTAGAGAGAAAGTGTTTGATTTACCTAGTTTAAAAATACCTAGGGACCTATGATGTAGTTTGACCTAACTTTTTAGACGGCCATGGTCCCTCGACAATTAACATGGATCCACTGAACACGAGATATATTACATGAATATGTATTCTTAAATTACAAAACGATTGGTTCAAGTGGTAAGTAACATGATATCGCTTAAGTAAAGAGATTTTAAGTTCGAGTCTTTGTGTATGCAAAAAATCATTGCTCGGAGACTCGTCCACTAAAACCAAATTTGAGTCCAGATTAATCACAGTAAAACCTTGAAACTGGAGAGCAATAAAAGAAATCTTTCTTCTATTTGAAAAAAAGAATAAAAATTGATCGAATTAGTCAAAATAACGACAGCTATTTTCTAGACGTGCAGGAAGAAAACACACCAAACTTGGTTTGATTAATAAATGAGGGGCATGACCAAATGTGAGGTCCATTTGCAAGAGTTTTAATTCGAGATACATGTGGTTGTTCAACTTGTTATATATATTCGAGTCGAGTTCAATCATATATATTTGTTCGAGATTCTGTTTAAATTTATACGTTATTTTTTATAATAACGATATAAAATTGATTAGTTTCTAATTTAAACATCTCTCTAATCATGTATGATGCGCATATGTTTTTTTTCCACTCGTATAAATAAGATTTGTAATATTATTTAATAAACCAAAACCTTTAGATTGATATGTAATTTCGTTGGTTCTATATGAATGTGTGTTGTATAAAATGGCTATCCCTTGTTCTCATATGTAATGGGGTAAGGGAAGGTAAAATAGTAGGATGTCCCCAATATTAGGTTGAAAGCAGCTTCAGTAGGAAACCTCCAAATTATGAAATGCCCTCCACGAGACTCGATCTCACGACCTCAAGGTTAAAAACAATAATATATTTTTCATATGAAATGGACTTTCAACGCAACATGAAAATTATAAGAATTTCGAAACTAACTAATTTAAATAATTATTTTTAAAATATAAAGTTTAATTCAATATAAATAATTAAGTCTATGGTCTTAGGTCGATTGCCACCTAACTCATTTAATTGCCTCATACTTTATTCGTTAGTGGGAATAGATTAGATATTATCGAGGTTAATTATGAGATAATTTTATAAACTATTTATTTTATTTTCAAAATTAAATTTATATTTTAAATATTATTTAAGAATTTAATGTTTCATTTAGCTAGATCAACCAATTCGGTTCCAGATCAATGGTTTTGTTCTGTCTTTGATTGGCCGAATTGTTTGTCACACGCGAAGTTTGAAATAGGGACGTGAGGCGGTACGTAGTGGGTGCATGTTATTGTGGCCGAATTGATTCGCGTAAAACTTTTAGTTTTACATTATTATTTTTTATTAATCTTGTGTAAGTAGAACAATATATGTTCAGATAACTCTTAATCATTGACATTAAACGTACACCCTTGACATTCCTGGTACTCGAACTCGGAACCTCAAGGAATAACAACAATTTCTTTACCACTGAGGTTTTAGTCGTACTTAGTTTTACATAGGTATTCGTGGATCATGACCTATATATATATATATATAGGTTTAACTCAATTATATAGTGTAAAACTAATTTTTTTACATCTCTTTGGATCATTGGATGATGTGAAATTAAACGTTGAGATCAATAATAGAAAATGAGAAGATACTCATTGGAAAAAAATGAGTTAATCTCATATATATATATATATATATATATATATATATATATATATATATATATATATATATATATATATATATATATATATATATATATATATATGTCTGTGTAGGGTAGGATCCAATTACAGTGTAAAACTCTTTTAGTTTTACACCCCTTTAGGATAGTTGGATGATGGAAAATCAAAGGTTAAAATTAACAATAAAAAATGAAAAGAAATTCACTGGGAAAAAAGTAAGTTAATCTCGACTTTTGATTTCCCTTAATCCAATGATCCTAAAAAGATGTAAAACTAAAATAGTTTTATACACTGTAAGTGAATCCTAACCACATATATATATTATCAAGAAAGCCGATTAAATTATCAAAGATATTGATTAATAAATTAATTTATTTACTTCTCTCTAGGGATGGGCATGGGATCCGAACCCGACCCGACACGTTCGGGTCGGATTTTTAAAAAAAATTAGGCTTTGGGTCGGGTCGGGATTTTTTAAGGTGATGTTCGGGTCGGGTCAGATTCGGGTTTAGGGTGAAAAATACACTACTCAAAAAAATATATAATTTTACCTTATATATTTATAAATAATTACAATAATACCCCTCTATATATTATTTTTTCAGTTAAACCACTATTTTTATTGAATAAAAATATTTTTTTATTATTTCGAGTCAGGTCAAATCGAGTTCGAATTTTCAAAAAATCGATTCAAGTTCGGGTCAGGTGGAAGGTATACATTTTCGGACGGGTGAAGGATGTAAAATTTTTTGGTCAGATCGGGTTGACCAAGACCCGACCCATGACCATCCCTACTTCTCTCGGTTTGATAGTTGTCATTAACATTTTTTTTTAAATTTTTTGACAAAGATGTTTTAATATTACATCTCTTCGAGGATAATTATTATTATGGTTTCCCATCAATTCTAAATCTTATTAGAAATTATTTCAACGACACATTTGGATAATCAATGTAGGTGTAAACTAGATATTGGAAAAATTAATCAATCGAAACAGATGTTGAGACATAAAGTTTATGAATCTCTCGAACATATATTACATGTTTTGATAGAAAATAATAATTTAATTGCATCAGTGACAACGTAATATCGAATAACTAAAATAAACTACCAAATGATATATATATATATATATATATATCGACTTAAAACACAACATAAAATTTGATTTAATCTTAGAATCGACTAAACTCAAACCGTGATACTATTAAATATAGCACCCGTAATTCAACTTAATCGGAAATTAAGCCAACGAACCATAGACCGTTTTATTGGTCGTATTGCTTATTTATTACACGTAAAGTTGAAAAACATGGGGTGGCGGTGGTGGTGGAGCGTCAACGAACCATAGACCATTTTTATAGAAAGATTTGGCAAAGTGAAGTTGAAGTTCAATGCCATATTACTTACCTCCTTCCTTTAAAGATTACTGATTTGATGGGATTTGTCTGCCATTATCTTCTTCCTTGACACTAAACACATTATGTTGGAAGCTTTTGCTTTGTTTTTATGTTTAATGGTTTTTATACGCACGAGCGAGTTGCTTCCGACAAAGATCACAACACTAATATTTTACTAACATATATTGATTATAGATGTGATAATATATTATATTAAATAATTAAAAGTTTTAAAGACGTTGATTTAAGGTTGAAACCAGAATTATTATATCTTAGGCAGGGACGGATCTACATGGTGCATGGGAGGGGCAAACTTTTTGGTATAATGGCATTTTAGGTCCTTTTTAATTTAAATATTAGTTAAATAAGGCCTTTGCCCACTCCTAATATTTCCTGTGTGAATTTTGTCTGAATATATTTTAGTTATTATTTAAATTGCGATTTATAATAGTTCATTATTATGATAATTTAATTTTGAAGTCAAACGACATTAGGCAGCATATCAAGAGTAGGGCTGTAAATGAGACGAGACAGATCGCGAGCTACTCGAGATCGACTCGGTCAAGGCTCGATAAATACTCGGATCGAATGGACTCGACTCGAACTCGATCTCGACTCGAATTCTTAACGAGCCGAACCGAGCTACTTGATACTCGACTCGAAAAGCTCGTGAGTAACTCGAAAATATAATATATTAAGATTTTATTTTTTAAAAAATAAATTATTAATAATATTAACATTTATGTGTTGATTTTAAAAAAAATACAATAAGACTTTTATGTATTTAAGGTTCAGGTTCGAGTTTGAATTTGAGGATTCAATATTGTTAAGTTTAAGATTTTTTTTTTCATTTCGAGCCTTTTCGAGCTGCTCACGAGCTTCAGTTTAGGATTTCGAGTTCGAGTCGAGCTTAAAAATTTTAAGCTCGCGAGTTTTCGAGTCGAGTCGAGCTCCATTTCAGAGTTTTCGAGTCGAGTCGAGCTCAGCAATACTCGAACTCGACTCGGCTCGTTTACACCCCTAATCAAGAGGGATTCGATACTTAAAAACGAATGACAGTCCCTCTAAAGCCCAATAGATGCAATAAGGCCCCAAGGCTAATATTCTTTGTAGAACAGCATAGTCCAAATTGTGTTTTAATTGTATGAAAAACATTGGCTTTGCAGGTCAAAGATTATATCATTTATATTTAATTTTCACGTAAATCTATGCAATATTATTTTATGAACTTAGTGCTTCCGTCCCTGTTTGGTAGCAAAGTTCATTGATTGCAATCGAGTTCGTTAATTTTTGTTTTATTTTGAATAGGTTTAATACTAAAATCGGGTCCCTACACTATACAATGTTCCCACTTAAGTACCTAAACCTTTTATTGGGTTAGAATAGGGGTGTTCAAAATTCGGTTTTAACCGAATTAACCGACCGAACCGAACTAATTCGGTTGGCCACCGAATTAGTTCGGTCGGGGAACGGTTAAGGTTTTTTTGGATATTCGGTTAACGGTTAATTCAGTTCGAAATCGGTTAATTAACCAAAATAAAATTTTAAATTTTAAATATATTATATATAACATATGGGCTCAGCCCAAACCATTTAAAATCTAATTAATAATTTAAGATCCAATAACTTTTAAACCTAAATCAATATTAATTAATTAAAAAAATTATATAAATTTTTTATTTTATAATTATAAATTATTTAAATTAATTGTAAAATGTTTTTCTAAATTAAAAAATATTAAATATATTATATATAACATATGGGCTCAACCCAAACCATTTAAAACCCAATTAATAATTTAAGATCCAATAACTTTTAAACATAAATCAATATTAATTAATTAAAAAATTTATATTTTATAATTATATATTATTTAAATTAATTATAAACTATTTTTTTGAATTATAAAATATTTAATTTTTATATAAATTAGAAAATTTTAAAAAATTTCGGTTAATTCGAAAATTAACCGAAATTTATTCGGTTCGGTTAATATTTTCGAAAAAAAATTCAGTTCGGTTAACGGTTAAAAAAAAATTCGGTTAATTCGAAAATGATAGTTCAGTCGGTTCGGCCACCGAATTAACCGAATGAACACCCCTAGGTCAAAAGTGTTATTTAAATTATAATGGCTTAAGGGTCACCTTTGCCCCTGTAGTATATCAAATTTATCATTTTTGCCCCTATCGTATTTTTATATCAATTTAGCCCTTAAAGTTATTTAATTGCATCATTTTATGTCCTTCCTCTAATTTAAAATCCTAAATTAGTGTTTAGAGGTAATGGTGTTATGGTTTAGGGTTTAAGATTATAATTTAAAGTTTTAAATTTGGGATAGAGTTATAAAATGATGAAATCGAGCAATTTCAAGGACTAAAATAATACAAAAATACGATAGGAGAAAAAGTGATAAATTTGATCTATTACAGGGGCAAAAGTTACCCTTTTGCCAATTATAATTATTTCTCTTTCGAAAGATTGACAGCATCCAATAATAGCATTCCACATGTTCCTTTATTATTGACTTCTTTGAGTTGGCTTATAAAAATGATATCTTAGAGAAAATATGATAATAATTTAGGACCAATTTTATAATTAAGCCTTTGAAGTATCTCTCCCCACAAGATTCAACATCCCATCTGACCATCTCCATAGAGTCGTTGATACGAGCAATAAATAAATAACTTGTGGACAGAAAGGTGTAGGGATGGAATAGGACGAGTTGGGTTTTTGGGTCATTTGACTCGATCTGTGAAGAAATGATCATTCACCCGTGAACCGACCCGACTCGAAGAAATTAAGGTTTCACCTGACCCGACCTGAATATATGACTTAAAAATCCGATCTGATCCAATCCGAAATAATAAAAAACATATTTTTATTCAATAAAAATATTGACTTAATTTAAAAAAATTATATATAGAGAGGTATTATTGTAATTATCCTTAAATATATATAATAAAATTATATATTTTTTTTCGGTCGGGTCGGGTCGGATTTTTTTCACCCTAAACCCGACCCGACCCAAACAGTACATTAAAAAAAACCCGATACGATCTCAAAATTTTAAAAAAAATCGACTCAATCAAATCAAATCATGTCGAAACCGGTCGGATTCGAGTTGTTATCCCTAGAAAGGTGGGGGCAAAAGGTACAATCAGACAACAAACATTGTGTGTATTGGGGCAAGTGTCGCGTGAGTGAGTGCCCAAATAATCCGAATGGGTTTTTGGGTAGGTTTGGCGTGAGAGCAATAAACTACGTATGAGTATTCAAAAGCATGAGCCAATTTACTTAGTTATTAAATGATGATTATAACCTTTAAATGGTGTGAATTTAAGCACGATGTTTTGTAAAAGAGTTTCAACATTCATTATCAAATTAAAAATCTTTCGAACATAAAATATAATGTAATTATTTTATACTATTAAAAAAATGTAACGACAAATAAATATTCGTATTTTCAGATCATAAATACTCGGTACCCGATGAGTCAAGTACAAAATAAATATCTAATTAACCCATAACAACATTAACCAAACCTGCAATATATTGATAATAATATACTAGTAGTATTTTAATTTTAAATAATTTTTTTAATAATCTCCGATGATTATAAGATAGTATTCATTTAGAATTTTCTTAACCTATCGATGACACACAGGCTGATCCTAAAAGAAGAGGTAATCATGTGTTATTTTTTAAAATGAGGTCTTTAAAATATTTTATAATAAGATAAAATTCTAAAATATCAAAATTTATTATATTACGGGTGTTTCTTACAAAAATAAAAATTTCAAACATGTGAAATTAAGTTTTCTTCATTGAATTTTCTACGAACTTTTGTCCAGTAGAAGAAATAATTTTTTGGGTTAACATATTTTTTTTAAGTCTGAGACCCCTAAATTTTGAGGTTCTGTGACATATCATAAGTTATAATTGTTAATGGACATGCCTGATCACGTACGTTTTGTAAATGCAACTGATCGAACCTAAAATCCTTGAAGAGAATAAAATTTTTTTTATCACTAATGTCACTCGATAGATTCAATTTTAATTAATATTAAATCTTGAATATAATCTAACATATGATTCAGAGTCTTTTTTTTCCATGTCATCATAAGTTATTAGTACAAGCTTTTATAATATGTCATCATCAACTTATGCTTTCGTTAAAAGCAAAAGGGTCCGGCAGCAAGAAAATCGAGTGCCTCCATCTCAATATTTAAATCTGACCGCTTCAATCCCACCTCTTTATTAATCAAACGGCTCAGGTTCAATAAACAAAAACGGCACCGTCATGTAAAAATACCCGAAATTATAGTTTTCGATTATCCGGGCCCCACTTTTGAAAACTGAAACGTCCCAGTTCCCACTCCCTTTCTGTTTGGTTCCTTCGGCCTTTCCCTCCATAAATATATATTCTCTTTTGCCTCGTCTATTTCCACTCACCATCTTTCCTTTCCTCTAGTTGCTTCCGCCGCAAGCCGTCTCGAAATCTCGGTGAGCATTTTCAATTTTCACTTTGAATTATTGTATTTTATTGATATTAATTGTTGTTCATCGGATTATGACGATGATGATTCTCTGAGTGATTTGAAGCTTCGATCACCAGCTTCTGGATTATCGTTGTTTCTACAATGAGAAATTTAAGATTTTCTTTTAATTTTGTCTACTGTTCGGATTAGTCGTTTCTAGCTTGTTAGCAGTGAACTCATTCTTCTTCTTCGTTAGAGTATCGACTAGCATGCGAAATTGCGGTGACTTATTTTGCTTTTATTTCTAGCGGTTTTAACCTGTAACTGTGAGTTCCTTTTACTCAATTTGTATAGAATGCATTTACTGCGGATAGGAGAATTTGATCATTTCAACTTTTTGAATAGTGTTTTTCAATCTACTTTTCGCCATTAGCTTGGTTAAATGATTTGACTAGGTTTTTTTAATATAAAATATAAGGTATACAACTTGTCATTTTTAAACAAATATTATATATTTTTATAATATGCAAAAAAAATCGTCTAGCTGAAGAAATGCTGCCGAAATGTATATGGATATGTTTTTTTGGAAAACCGATTAATAGAAATAATCTTGTTATAGTAGATGACTAAATTCATTAAAATACGCTTGGGGCAAATTCCTTTTATAGGATTTGAACCAAAGTTTTTTAATGAAGTTTTACTTGAGGGAAAAATGAGGACTTTTTGTTTTTGATTTAGCTATGACTTGTGAAGGTTTATATTGTCGTTCTTGACCTCTGTTTTATCTTATTTTTAAATTAGCTTATCTGTTTAAAATTGTAAAGGAGACTCCTTTTGGGAAGCTAATGAAAGCAGACAAAATGTGAAGGCATTAACGTGTCTTTAGAAATTGTAAGATGGTATACGATTTTTTAGCTTTGCCTAGAGTTATGGTAGATGGTGTTGATATTAGATTATAATTTTCTTGACCTCTGTTTCATCTCGTCCCTATTGTTTTCTGCGATATTTGCATCTGATGATGGGCTGATTAGAATCGGGCTGAAAAAGATTAAATTGGATCCAAACAATCGGCATGCTGGCCAGCTTGACTCCAAGGACCGAGAGGCTCTCAGAATATCTATTGCTAAAAAGTATCACTTCCCTGATGATCTCAGAGACTCTGAGGAAACTGATATTGTTGCACTGAAGAACTACATGGATGCTCAGTACTATGGTGAGATTGGTATTGGAAGTTTGGAACTCCACCCCAAAAATTTACTGTGGTATTTGACACAGGAAGCTCAAATTTGTGGGTACCATCAACTAAGTGCTATTTCTCGGTGAGCCCCTACATTTATGTTTACTTTGAATGCATAGGAAATAAAACTTTTGGCTTTGGTAATTGTGAAAGCAAATGTGGTTTAAGGAACATGATTCATGTTATATTTTGGTGTAGGTTGCATGTTACGTACATTCCAAGTACAGGTCAGGTGCCTCAAGTACTTATAAGCAGAATGGTATGTCTTATGCTCTTTTCACTTCTCTCGTAATTGTTTCTGAAACTCTTTTCTTCCTCATATTAATGACATCAGAGCAGCTTTTAAGTTCTTCATTTTATTCATTTGAATGATAACATGTGATTTTTTCCCCCAAAAAGTAATTATGGCCGACTCCGAAACTATTGTATTGATTAGTGATTGGTATTGATCATGATTGTCAATGCAAGGTGTTGTTTCTTTATTTGGTCCCCGTTGGGGTAGTTCAAACTTAAGTAGAAAGATGGTTTTCTCCAACATATAACCTTATGCATGCTTCTGGGGCCAATATTATCAAAATTATAAGTTATGAATTCTTTCTGTAATAATCTTCTTATAGGCTTATTTCGTATATTTCATTACAGTGTGTATTTGTCCCATGGATGCTAAAATAATCTAGAAGTTGGATTATCATATTTGATACAGGGAAATCTGCTTCTATTCAATATGGTACTGGAGCTATTTCTGGTTTCTTTAGTAACGACAACGTTCAAGTTGGCAACTTGGTTGTGAAAGATCAGGTAAGTGGAGCTAATCTTCTCATTGCCTTTGATCTAGTAGTTTAAAAGTTTGAACTTGGTAACTGATGATCTATTTTCATTATCAGGATTTTATAGAAGCTACTAGGGAACCAGGTGTTACATTTTTGGCAGCCAAATTTGATGGGATATTAGGACTTGGGTTTCAGGAGATTTCAGTTGGGGATGCTGTCCCAGTGTGGTATGTTTGCATTTTAATTTCTAATTCAGTTTCTGTTAAGATGTTTCTGGATATTCATGGATGTTTCTGGATATTCATGAACTTCTTACGAACCACTTATCTTACAGGTACAACATGGTCAAACAAGGTCTTATCAAGGACCAGGTATTTTCATTTTGGCTTAACCGCGATACAAAAGGAGAAGTGGGTGGTGAACTTGTGTTTGGTGGGGCTGATCCAAACCACTACAAGGGCAAGCACACATACATCCCTGTAACACAAAAAGGCTATTGGCAGGTTGACCTTTCAAACTTAGATTATTATGTGCCACATAAATGCTTTATACACACACACACTTCATTCTTTCACATTTTGCATAATTATCTTTCCTTTTTAATATAGTTTGACATGGGCGATGTTCTTATTGGTGACAAACCGACTGGTATGTTCCTTGTAATCCCTCGTGTACTTTAAAAATGTTATCTTTAATTACTTTCTTTGAAGCAAAAACATGGTTTTGGAATAGATCATTGTGTTCCTGACTTAGTTTATGCTGTTCAGGATATTGTGGTGGCGGTTGTGCAGCAGTTGCAGATTCTGGAACTTCCTTGCTGGCAGGTCCAACAGTAAGTCCTAACGCTTCCTTGTTAGTTCTGGTATTCAGTCTTTTGTTTATCTAGTTGATTTCTAACCTTCTTGACCTTAGCTTAATGTGGTTGTCAAATTTAAAAATATTCCGGGTATTTAATTTTGCACTTTTTTTTTTGGCCAAGTCCTGTAGGTTTGTGTTACTTGCTAACCCGGTTATCGATTTCATTTCTGACTGTTTGTTTGGCTTGATGCAGACTGTGATTACCATGATAAACCAAGCAATTGGAGCTACTGGAGTGGCTAGCCAGGAGTGCAAGGCAGTGGTTCAACAATATGGGCAAACCATCATCGATTTACTTGTGGCTGGGGTGACTACTAGTTTTACATTTACCTATAAAGTTGCAAGTAGTTTGTATTCATTTGTTGTAACATCAGTCGCGAGATCGTCACTCTACCACTACTATTTCAACCTGGTGATTGGTTTTTTTCCTATTGTTTCCAACAGGGACAACCCGTGAAAGTATGCTCCAAAATAGGATTGTGCGCTTTTGATGGTACTCATGGTGTTAGGTGAGGGCTCTGTTTAATCTATTTGTGTTTGTTTTGACTAAATTAGACCTTCTATTTTCTCCACTTTATTCAAAGATAGAAAAACATCATTAAAGCAGACAAGTAATGGTGTTCAAATGTATGTGTAAATTGTATAGCTGGGCATTGAGAGTGCAGCAGATGAGAGCAGTGGCAAATCATCTGGAATTCTTCACGGAGCTATGTGCTCTGCTTGTGAAATGGCAGTTGTGTGGATGCAGAATCAACTGATGGATAATCAGACACAAGACCGCATATTGAACTATGCCAGCCAGGTGAGATGTGCTTGACTGAGACTCGATTTACAGTTTTTGCTTATATTCGTCCTGATTCATAAATCTGATGCTTTTGGAGCTTTGCGATCGGATGCCAAACCCAATGGGAGAATCCGTTGTCGACTGCAATAAAATTTCTTCCATGCCTCCCGTTTCCTTCACTATTAGCGGCAAAGTTTTTAAGCTTGCCCCACAGAGGTACTCTCTATCCTTAATTGTTCTTTAGTTTTCTGGAAATGGCGCTCTTGTATCTGCTTATTTAATGTTCATGAAACTTTCTGTTTCCAAACTGTCCGACCAAAAACACATTGTACTGACGATGGTTTTCCGGAGTTTATGTAATCCAGTACATCCTCAAGGTTGGTGAAGTTCTGAAGTTCAATGCATCAGTGGCTTTATGGCTTTGGATGTTCCTCCTCCCCGTGGACCTCTCTGGTATTTTAGCTTGCCTTACATTCTTTATCTTAAGCAAGTTCCTTGGACTTATGTTACTCGGACCGACCGTATCGGATACAACATCCGACACATTATTTTATCATTAAAAGTTTCACCCATTTAAGTTTCACCCGACCAGATGGGGCTTCTCCGGATGTGTTTTTTGCATGTTTTCGTCAAGGAACTGTTGAAGGTTTGTTTGCTGCTATGGTGTCTGGCTGTTTTAACACAGGTTTCACTGTCTTTCGTGTACGCTCTCCAATGTTGATTTCACTTTCACTCGGTTAAGGCAGAGTTCTTGCACCATATCGGAGTTATCTATATGTATGCTCCTTGGATCTCAGGGCTTGTTTTACTTCAATCTGCTCCGATTCTTCTTCTGAATACTAGTTTTCTCTATCTGAATCTCTGTTGGATCTTTATTGTTCCTTTGGCAGTGCTCGATATTAAGATATACAGACAATGGTTAACGACGGAGAAACTGTTTCTGTTGGTAATGACAAAACCGACTAGTCAAATATCGGTGATTGGGAACTTGGTCGCAGCTAGAGCTGCAGCGGAGCTGAGGTGGAAAGAGAGTGCTGTTTGTATGTGGTCACTTGGTATAGTTCACTGTTTAGTGCTCTTTGTTACTCTCTATCAACGCTTGTTGGGCCGGAATTCCCTTCCGACGAGTTAATGATCAACGTTTTTCATGTTCTTTGCTGCTCCCACCATGGCTAGTTTTGCTTGGAACTCCATTTCAGGAGCTTTCGACAACATATCGAAGATGCTGTTTTTCTTCTCCCTGTTCCTCTTCATTTCTCTGGTAAATTCACAGCAAACAACGTTAAACATACATACATTTACACAAAAACACATATATATACTGATTTTTACTGTGGTTGGTTTTTAAAGGTGTGTAGCCCATTTCTTTTCAAGAAATCTATGAGGAAATTTAATGTTGCATGGTGGGCATACTCGTTCCCATTAACCTTCATTGCCTTGCCGCTATTCAATACGCAGTAGAGGTGAGATCTCATGTTGCTACTTTGTTAATGTTTGTGTTATCAGTAATGTCTCTTCTGGTTTTCCTTTGCTTAACTACGCTCACCGCTGCCAACGCCGATCAGCTATTGTGCGACACCGATGATCCCATGCTGACTTTTTGCATAACTTTGAATTCAGCTGCTCGAGTCCCGAAATAAATATAATTCACTGGAACATGAATACGGTATCGAATACAAGAATGTGTCTGAAAACCGTATTCTGGAAGATATTTGAAGGACCATATTCTGAAAACCGTATTCGAATGTAACTCCAGTATCAAACATTTTGTTCGGATCAAAGATCAAAACTCATCCATTGATTCATTCAACATATTAATCTGTTCGGCACAATTCATGAACTGAAACTAAACTACAACAATCAAACTCCATTACAAGACTCCTGCGGAAACTTTATTTGAAAAAAAACTAGTGAAACTGCAAGAGATGCTCAAATTCCTTTGGCATTTCATTCTTCTTACCACTTGCATATGACAAGCTCTAATCAGATTCCAGCTGCCTAATCCTTGCCCTCAGCGTGGCTATTTCTTCCTGCAAGGCCGTAACTTTGTCCGTGCCCGAGCCACCAGCATCTTCAAATCCCTGACCTTGTTTCTTGGCAGTCTCCATCGTCTTCCTTCTTATACGAAGTTCTTTAATATAATGGTGTAATTTGTCTATAATGTATGCATGGAACAGCAACCCCCCTGCAAAAAAAAAGTTCCCCCACCATTACAAACACAAAGTTCATCAGACCTAAAGGAAGTCAAGAGACTACCCTAATCAAATTCAAGCTGAATTATGAAGCCTACAACCTATGTCACTCGAACTCGGGTGTGAGTGTAAAATATGAATATTTATCCGACACTGATTTAGTTAGATTTTTCTAAGTTTTTTCATGTGTTTGGAGCTCATATCCTAATATCCATATGTCGGGCATGAATATCAAACACGGATACGTCAAGAAAATGAAGAGTCGGAACAGCGTAGCCTACGGTAACAACTTTTGGGAATTAATATAAGAAAATAACCATGAAATCATGAAAAACAATGTAAACATTTCTGGGAATTGAATAAAAATTAAAAGGATGTTGATAGTATTAGAATTTAGAACCAGGATTCTTTTCGGAACTGATCGGTCCAGTACAAGGAACGAAATGCACACCTCCACTTATATGAAATGCAATTCAATATAGCAATCTTCTCCACTTATATGAAATGCAATTGAATATAGCAATCTTCTCCACTTCTATATATATAATTCAACAGAATGTAAAATATTGTTTGTTTTACTCAATAACTTAATAATAAACTCTATGTTAGTGCTAGTGAATGTGATAGCTAGCATTCTCTGGTTGAGATTGTACAAACTGATTCGAAAATCAATGAACAGACAGCGATTTTTGGTAACAAAGTTCAATCAATAAGCCCAATCATAATAATTTCGAAATGGATTTAGAATTTCATATGGCATTACAGAACATAAGAGAAAATTTTAGGGTTAGGGTTCCAATAAATTCGAAGTGGGAAAGAACTAAATTACCCATGAGAGTAGTTTCGAGGAGGTTTTTGGCCATGAGAATATCGTCGGTCTGAGAAATGTTTCCATCCTCGATCCAACGCTTCTTGATCATCATCATGCTGTAAACGGACGACAACATCACAAGGGCCACTGTTCCGGCCACCGTCTTCACCACCACCGGTCCACTTCCTCTCTTGATCCGATCCAGAATCAGCAATATCAGCTTCCTTAAAGGTGTTTTGAAGGATAATGAGACGATCACCACCATCTCTACGAATATCACAATGAACAATAACTGGATCATCTTTAAACGTTATTGGAAACCCACAAAAAAGATCAAAATTAGGAGCGTAAAGCAAGCTTCTTCTTTTTTCAGTAACAATGGAACCCCAACACCGTGAAGCACAAAACAGATCAGTTTTTCAATAATGAAGAAGAAGGACCGCGATTCTCGTAAGCATCGTGGAGTTTTATATTAAAGATTTTTGGGTTATTTCCTATAAGCCCCCTTATGTTTTTGTTTATTCGAAATCTTTCTTTTATTTAAGTATTGGACTTTTAAAGTTTGGGCACTTTATTTTTCCCTTGTATATCTTACCTTTGCAAGGCTTTCTTTTTAGGCAAAAAAGCATGAGGTTGATGTACTTTTGAAGAAAAAAATAGTGTAGTCCTCATATTATTATTATTTTTCATTGTGACCCTCCAACTTAGAAAACAAATCCAATGTAACCCTTTATAATATACTTGAATCAACCAATGTGTTAAAATCATATGATGATACCAATGTTTGAAATTTAGATTATGCATATATACAAAAACTATATATGTCTAAGCTCATATATCAATCAAAATAGTTTGCTTGCAGATTCTTCACTACTTTCTGCAATTGCTGCAAGTTGCTCAAGTTCTGATAAACTCCTCCCTAGCTGCAAAGCCACCTTCATTTCAAGGATTTCTCCATTTTCTCTTCTCCCAACATCTTTCTCACTCATATTTGACATTATGTTCTCTTCAATCAGCTTAAAGAATCCGGCATTGTTCCGATACATTTCGACCACCATCCCGACTTGGCTGCCATGTTCCACCGTGTTCACTACGGCAGCCATCGCGCCTGCCATGACTCCGATCGTCACCGGCCACGAACAATGAGTAGTGCCCACACAGGAAGACCCCAATGCCGCTAAAAGGGTCAATAAGGGACCAGATGTTGCCAACATTTTGTTGAGTTTCAATGTTTTGTTGCACAAATCAATGTACTCTGCCGAATCTTTCTTCTTCAAAGCACTAACAATTTGCTTCATTTCTTTCTCTAGCTTCCTGTTCCAGCCATTGTTTTCCCCCAGAGACACTTGCTTTTGCCTTTGTTTTGGCCACCACCTTGCCGGTTCTACTTCCGATGGGAATTTTTCAAGCATGGAACCCATTAAAGAAAGTGGACACGCCTTATCGAGTGCTAAAACTTTCTCCATTGCTTCATTAACGTCACTTGTATCTGGTTTGCCAACAGACAGAGTTGTTTGAATCTGAAAATAGAGCTGCTTGAACAATCTCGATGCGTTTCTTTGTTCTTCCGCGAGTTGGGATGGTTGAATCTTGTTCATAACCAGCAACAATCCCGTGGCCGCAACGTAAAGTACGACAGAAGATAGCTTGAGTGCCGTAAAAGGAGCCCCTTCTGCAGCAACCGTGGCGGCTAGTCCGGCCATGGTTGCGCCGGTTAAAGTCATGGTGTTGATGGAAGTCGAAAGGAGTCGGTTCCAATTATCACGCTGATATCCTATATTGTTATGCATCTCCACTCTATCCGCAACAGCCTCCATGATTGCATAAAGCTTGGCGATCACTTGACGATCAGATGATTTTGTGGTCTGTCTAGCGATCGGGTAACCGGTTCTCTTCTCGAATTCCTCGGCCAAATCTCTGCTGGAGAGCTTCGGGAGACAGACTGGACCGAGATGGACCCTCGGTGCGGTAAGGGTCGAGCCGACTATTCCACGACGATAACACAACGACGGAAAATTACGCTTTGAAAACAACCTGCTGCTTGAAACTTCAAGACCTGCCATGGATGTTGCTTGGGCTTCTCAATCCGAAAGGTTTAACTAGAGTGGATTGGATTTGAAGAAGACTCAATTATATATATTGTTGAAGAAACTTATCGATATATATGTATACATATCGGTGTAGTCGTTGAAACATGAAGGTATGAACAAGATCAGATGGCCGAGTCAAGTCACCAGCAGGGGGCTTGATTCGCTTACTTTCAACGACACATCTTCAAAACAGACAACGGAATTGGGACAAAACCAAGGTTGTCTTCTTGTCTTAGCTCATGCATAACATGTCGGAACTCTTGGTAGAATTATTCCCAAAATGCCAAAAACTGCTACGTAGAACGAAGCACCTCAAGCCACATCTAACCCATGTTTAAGCATTTTCTTAATGATGATTTAGTCAAATAATTCGGGTGGTTGGCTAAGATATAAATTCATTCATTCTTTGTGTTCTGGGATTTTAAAAATTCTGCAAAATCATAACGTTCTCGTGCCGATAATATTAAACTTCATTAAAAAAATATATAAATTTTACGTGAAATTTTTTGAAAGATAAAAATTAGATGAAAAGAGGGGAAATTTACTATAACGTTGAGATTACACGATTTTTTTCTCTCTTTTCAGCTTACATAAACTATGAGCTCCATTATTTATTTATTTAGAAGATTAATTATTTAATTAAAAAAATAATATAATCTCTACGTGTTAATTGTGCAACAAAGTCATTCTGCTCATGTCCCGTTTATATTCACATATTCCAAACAAAGGTCCATTAAAAATGTGCAGATCATGCTTTGAATTGATGGCTAAATCACTCATCAAGACCCTCAACTTCCAAGTTCTCAATAAAAATCACATTTCAACTTATTTTGGGCTCAAATTCTATCCTACTATTTGACATTGACCTCACCCCGACCACTCGAGGATCCGAGGTAAACTAAGGGCTTTAAGTTCCGATGCACGTAAATTCCAGTCTTTACCTGAAGCTATCACGTTCTAGATAGGCTAGTGTGTTGCCAGAGATGCGCGTAAATTCCTCCGACCATACCACTTGGCCTATCTCATGTTTGATATATACCTATGCATGTTCATGTAATGAATGCATATGTAGTATTGCATAGTTATTTTTGTGGCACTAAGCTTGTGTGCTCAGTGTATGAAATGTGTTTCCGTGCGCATGTTAATAAATGATCACTGAGGGAACCTATCACATTTGTCCATTTCAGACTGGCCGATTATCAGAGTATGTCTTGAGTATTTGTAGAGGGCATGTATTCTATATGGACCTTGTGTATTCAAGTCATAATTCTATTTTGATTTCCAAACTCATGGATTATATTGTATGTATTTGGGAGACTCCCATATTTTGTAAACTTTATTTTTATTTCGTATAAGGTATGATGGACGTTTTCGATGGTTATAAACTGTTTTAAAAAGAAAATTTTTGGGTTGATCATTTTGGTGGTTTCGTGTGGCATCATAATCTATGGATCTTCAGGTCAGACTGGATTAGGGTGTTACATATCTCGTGTAATGAAACCCGCAACCTTCATCTCGGATATTTTATGGCGCCATCTAAAATATTTAAAAATAAAAAATATTACAAACAGATAAAAAATAATTAAATTTATAAAATTAAAAAAATGTTAAATAAAGAAGTTAAATAATTACCTTGCAGCCAGCGGAAACTCGACTGGGATTGTTGTAATTGGTGTCAAAAAATAGAATCGACACCAAGCCCACGACTGTAGTAGTATCGGACAGCCTGCTACATTGGTTTTTCGACTCGGTTGGACAATTAAAGCCTTGCAAAGCTCTCGATACAGAAAGGCCAAAATCATCGAGCCTCAAATGGTATTGCAATACATAGCGAAGTCTTCCAAATATCGTAGATATTGAATGTACATGTACCATCCTAATCTAATACGACCCAAAGATCAACGAACTACGACGTCACGCAGACCACCTGAGTGGCTAACCCAAAAAATTTCTTTTAAACAACATACCCTTTCACATAAATTCATATATTGTCATAACTAGCAAAATAAATATATAATACTTGTTTACAAACACACCAAAATAATTTGAACATAAGTTTACAAAATAATCCACATAAAGTCATATATTGTCATAAACGATCTATATATAGTACATGCCCACTAACAAAAGTCGGCGACATATTCAAGAGTTGGCGGATGGCTGCTATAAAGTCCAGGCGATGGCTCCTCCAAAAGCTCCCGCTACTAACCTACGCACGGAAACAAATTCAGAATGCTGAGCTCACAAGCTCAGTTCCACACTAAAAACCAAACTACACCATATGCATTTTTTATTTCACATACTTATAACATAAATGATAGCATACGGGTATGTTAATGAAATCAAACATATAGAGGTAGACATCATGGTGCGGCTGAGGGGCTACATCTTGGAGCTCAAGCACCCCTCTATCCTACCTAGGGTGAAAATCCAAAATTCTACATCGGAAATACACGCCCAGCTAACTTGCTCCGTCGAACCTTAGGGCATCTACGCCCAGTTAGCAAAGAAATGCCTAGTGCACTATCTTGGGGTTGGCCATAACTTATCATACAAGCGTCCCCCTCTACTAGAATGATTCAGGTGTCTATCTTGTTTCCCAAACATCACACAAGACAAGTCTTATTATTTCCTAAGTGATAGGGTTTCTAAGTGAAATTTAATTTGGTCAATATCGTTTTCACTTATATCTTATTGAAGAATTAATTAGTGGTTTGGGTCCCTCAATGATGTTTCTAAATTCTCAATTTCTTAATAAAGAAAACTGAGGTAGTATCAATACTGACTTATCAATCGATACCAGTTCAAGAGTATTGATACCCCTATCAGAAGATCGATATCGACAACTTAAAAATAACTTTAAGAGTACGGGTAGTATTGATACCCCTATGGGGAGTATTGATACTCAGCCCTTGGTATCGATACTCCCATGAATATTGGTATCAAAATTGTATTTTGGAAAATGGGTATCGAAACCCCTTCTTCAGGTATCAAGACTGAGCCTATAGTATCGACACTCTATACTTGAGTACTGATACTTCTAATTAATAATTCTTAGCTTTTTTGTCTTGCCTAAAAATAATATCGATATTGGCACCAGAAATGCCCTATTTGGGCATATTCAACCCTTTCTCAACCATTTCAAAGGCCCTAAAAAAGCTCCCAAACATTATTAGTATCTTATTTGAGTTTATTAAGGTCATTAGGAGTCGTTTTAAAACTTAGAAACATATAAATTTAATTTCCATGAACATGTTCTTAAACTTCAAAAACTAATGCAAGCTACACTAGTGCATAAAAGAGCTTACAATTGATATTGGAAGGTTAGAAAGGTGTTACCTTGGTGATCTAGTTGATGGAAACTTCCCAAAATCACCCAAGGGTCAACTTCTCTTTTCCTCTTGTTTTTGAGTTTTCTCCCACTTCTTTCACTGATAAAAAATAAGGTAAATGAGTGGCGAACTCATTTAGAAGCTTGAATTATGATTAAGAATATATCCCATAACTTGAATATACTAAGAACGAGGTAGAATAACTTGTTGCATCTAAACTTCCCTAAAATCCATTGTTGAAAATTATGACCAAAACTTGAAATATAGGGTTTAAAATGAAGCTCATGGAATGAAGATTCCATTTCTTACCTTTATTTAACCCAACTAAACTTGAAATTCTTGAGGTTTCAATCTTTGCTCTCTTGAGTGAGAAAGAAGATGAGTAGAATGATGAGATGGTGAGGAAAAATGTTTGGTGAGATTAAAGGGGAATGGATACATGAATCATGATATAAAAAGGGGTTTTCAACTTTCAAAATCAACAAGGGGTAAATTACTCTTTTAATACTCCTAATAACTCTCTCATATTAAAATGATTCTCATCCCTTAAACATTTGGTCGTAACCAAGCTCAATTCCAACTTAATTAGATGTAAGTCCTTCGAGCTCTATCTATTGGTCTTGGGTCAACCCAAACTACTAATCCAGGATTTAGGGTATTACAATGCGCCAAATTACCGATAATAATTCCCCTCCGATTAGTTGGAGAAGATATGTTCGGGATACGAAAATAACCTCTTCCTCAGAAGAGTCGATCGTCACTTGGAATTTGAATTCCAACCACGTTATATGTACCCGATAACCCTCGATGACGTCGGATGGTGGTCATTTTCCCAAAAGTTGATAAACCAACGTCTCGAGGTCATAAATGTTCTGCCTCACAATGAGGGCTCTATTCACAGGAACACCGAGTTGGTAAGTGACATCTTCCAAAGTAATCATCGTTTCACCACTTGAGAAATGGAATGTGTACATCTCGGGCCACCAACGTTCGACCAAAGCCTCAATCAACATCGAGTACATCTTGAAGCCAAATACATATATGAACAAAAGTAAATCGGATTGCTACATATATATCAGCATCCGCTAATGCGAATCTCCATATGTCATCCCCGCTTACAAATATTCTGTTCATCTTCTAGCCGGCATTGGATCGGCGAAACATGGACATTATCTAGGCGCAACATATATTCTCGGATTGCCATTTTTGAGATTTTCACAAAACGTATTAATTTTTGCAATTTTTGGATTCAGTGTTTGGTGAAAAATTAAAACCCCAAACCCTATTTATAGTCTTACCCAAAACGACTATAAACGGCTAGTTTTTTAAAAATTTTGGTAGAACTCGTCACCTCTAGGTGATGAGCTCCAAGTGACTGTTGCATCTGCTCGTTGATCAACTGTTAGTTTTTTGAATTTGAAGGAACTCGTCACCTCGATTTTTTAAAATTTAAAAATTTAGTTTTATTTTCAATTTAAAAAAAATTAATAGACTCATTACGTCGAGGTGACGAGTCATATTAATGACAATAAAATAATAGCCTACATGGAACCCATTACTCAGAGACCATTTAAAAATAATATCTAAGGAAACTCGCTACCTTAAGATGATGAGTTTCATGTACATTGTAGCATTTATCGTATTTCTCAAAATAAAAGCTAGGTTGGCCTAATACCCTAATAAATTAATCGTCTTGAGATATTGTGCCAAAAAAAAACTACCATTTTATGTCACATAAGATAAAGACACATTATATCAAACGTGTCTTTCACAAGGTACAATTGACTGCTAATCTTACATATTTTAGACTTTACATTTGTTCTTGGGATCCTTTAGCATACCAGCAACACGCTATGATTCAGATGTGACATTTCTTCTACTCCTCATTTTTTTAATGAACTATTGACTTATAATTAAGTGGTCATAAATATTATTTTTCCTTAAATTTAGTAAATAACAATCAAGTGATTGGTTAGACTTATATCATTATCTACATTAAGGGGATGTTTGTTTGCCTCTTAATAGAATCATTCAGTACTGAATGCTGAACCGTTCAGCATTCAACGCGTTTGTTTCGCACCTTTGAATGATTCAGTGCTGACTGATTCAGCAAAACAGTACTAAATGATTCAGCACAGAAGTACATTCTGATTCATCTTGAATCATTCAGAGCCAGTTATCAAACAGCATGTCACTTTCAGAGCCAAACCATTCAGAACCTCTGAATCATTCGGTGCTTAATCATTCTAAAATAAACAAACATCCCCTAAGATTTGATTCCTTTTAATATTTGATATTGAATTTGTTTTTATGTTTATAAAAATAAAAGTGCATAGCTCATCGAATTAATAACTTCCTCTCAAAAAGGTGCATTAGATTAGATTAATGAAAGATGATCAATTAAAGAGGTGCTTTTTCATAGTGGTAAAGAAACATCATTTTATTCCGATCATTTCCTTCCCTTTCCAAAAGTATAAAGTTGGAAACGCTCCTAAGCCATGGAGAAACAATCGAATACGAGTATTCGATCGAAATTTATTTGAAATTTTTTCGAGTTGAGTTTTACTCATTCCTAACGGTCGGTGCATAGTACTATTTCCAAGTCCTGGGGGCAACTTAAACATTGGTAGAAAGAGACCTCCGAAAATCGAGCACCGATACCGTATCGATACTTAATTGTAATCTCTAACATATCATATATCAATCCTGCATTTACCATCACACAAAACTGTTCAGAAACAAAAATACAAAGCATTTAGACTCACTAAAGAGTTGGTTTTGTTCCAACAAAGTCTCATGATCTTGGTAACAACAAAAAGTGCCCAAAATTGATCCCATTGCTCCTACATGTTGCACTATGATCACACTTTGTGCTAATTCCTAACCTTCACAATCATTGTTTCAATCACATATAATGCCAACTACCAATCAACAGATCCATTCAACAGGGGCTACTCTTCTCCCCGGCGAATTCGATGCTAAATAATGATACATTGGTTCGTTTTCTTCCTCCTCAAGCGATAACGAGAGGAATGAACAACGAAATACAGAATGCTATTGTGGTTGCAGGTACTTGGCTGGAGCTGAAAGTAAAGAGTTTTAACCTTTCGGCTCCACTGCTTACTTTTGTCGAGTTTAAGACCGCTCTCGTCTTATGGACTACCTTCTTACTGCAAAGCCAGAATTGAAAATTCTTTGTTATGAACGTTATGCAATGTGTTTAACCAAAACGTGAACTGGAGTGTTTCGAATGGCTGGACTGACTCACCTTCCTGGGAAGACACAGCTCCCATGACCTGCAAATGTACCCCACTAACTTGTAAGGGAAACAAAAAAAACATTTCGGATTCGTACGATAACAGAAGATGATTGCTAGCATGTATGGAAGCAGAAAGTCTTTGGTTGAGCCAATCTGAACATGCGGATGAGTCGATGTCCTAGTGCGGTAATGGTGTGCAGGGTCGAAATCGAAATAATAGTTCCTTCTCAAACAAGAAACTGTAATTCCATACCCTTTTCCACCTTCCAATCAGAACAAATCCCACCCTTTTCCCGGGGAGCGTCCCTACGTGAATTCTACCTTGGAAATGCAATTATTTCATACTCTAAAGCCTAAATATTTGGGGTTGAGCAACTTTATAGCTGTAAAGAAGTGCAAGTTCATAAGACATTTGAAGAACTAAACAACTGGAAAAGTAATAGAACTCAGCTCTTGATCAACTAAAGCGTCGCTCTAGTCGACGGTGAATGATCAACTCTTTTAGACTACGATGTCCGGATGATGTTCTAAGGAACTTGATCAAAGGAAAAGATTCAACCACCTATGGCTACAAGCCAACAAGAAAAGTTGAAAGCAATTTCCTTTGGAGTAATGATTGCGATAAACACTTACTTGGATCAGTGGTAGTTATCATTGCAACACCCTTAAAGTCACAGGACCCAGGAGCTTTCAATTCCTTTTGATAATAGCTATCAAAAGCATAACAAGCATGATTCTTCACATTATTAGGCTGGTAGCAGCTCTCCCCGGCTTGAATCTCGCTGCAATTCGCCCTCCCAGGACCACAAGCCCAGTCCAAAGCCGCCTGCAACGTCTTCGAATCGACCCCGTCCATTGCAATACAATAAGTCTGATTCGTCGTATCGTTAGCCAAAAAAGCCCCACTCCCGGACACGTGAAGCAAATACACCGGAGTCGAATTCGAATAAAACAAACCCCAACTCGCCTCCGACACAGGAGGCGACCTCAAGTCCTCGTTGAACAACTCATATATGAACACACTGGAAGTGATTTCCGGATGCAGAGGGGTTCCACTGTGATCTATAACATGCTTAATAAGATTCGAATTATAAGTATCCGCATTATCGATAGTAGCATAAGGCTCTTTCGAATCCCCCTTCGAAGGCCATCCGCTCTCGGTAACAAGCACCGGAACATCAGTAACATTCAAGTTTTTCATGGAAACATAAGCAGCATCAATCATTGCATCAATCACATTGGTGTAGTGCAACAAAGTATTCGGATCGACCATCTCTTTCGACGGCGTCAACGGCTTAAACAACGAATTTTCAAGGGGAACCACACCCTTATTCTCCATAAACACATAATAAGGATAAAGATTCATCATCAATGGAGATCCGGTTTTCCATAAGAACTGAAGCAAAGGTGCCATTACATAAATCAAGCTTTGGTTAAAGTAAGCCTGAGAAGGAGGGAAAGTATCAAGAACAACAGAAGCCGCATGTGGGGTTGAAACCTTGATTTCAGTATGCAAATTTGCAGCCACTAAAGCACTGTAAAGAGACTGAATTGCAGGCAGCAGCAAAGGAGCAGACGACGGCACCGTCGTCAAAATCTCATCGCCGACGCCGATATGAGTGATGAGCGTTTCGGGGTAATAAGCGACGACGTTTCGGTTGATCCAAGAAGCCGCCGTGGTGTTGGATGAACCTATAGCCAAAAGCTGGTTATTTGGCACACCGATGATGACCCTAATCTTTGTGTTCGCCAGTGCTTTGAGTAAATCCGGATTTGCATCATAGAGTCGAACGTGTGAGATTTTCTGCACCTGCAAGAACGATACCAAATCCTTTGCAGACAGCAGATTTGAAACATCCGTTCCTATGTTAACTCCAACAAACGGTTCTTTGTCTTGTTCTTGATTTGCTGCGAAAAAAAAAAACAAAGGTACAAAAACTAAGACCTTTAATCCTTATTGGTTTCTCCAAAACTTGGGTTTTCTTTCCAGACATTACCTGTTGAAGGAACTGTGAAGTAGAAGAAAACAATGGCGACGAGAACAGCAATAAGCTTAGAGTTCACCATTGAAGGAGGAGCTTAAGCTTTGTTTCTGCCTCCTCTGTTTCAGTCTTCACTAGAAATCCTATCATTATCCGATGTGGGATTTCTGTTCAGTGTGCTTAAGACTGACTTAAGTGAGATTTGCTGCAGTAAGAAGAAAGAAGGCTACCTTTTTATCAGAAAGATCAAACAAATTCTGGTCTTTGGTGGGGTTTAACAAGGTGATCTTCCTTTGCTTACCATAATTCACACATGGATTTACTGCAATGCCCTTCACACCCGACAAGTGAAGCTGTGGCTTTTTCTTACACGATTATGAGACTTCTGCCCAATTGGACAAATGCTTTCCAATCAGATAGTTGGTGACCATGTCAATGAGCTTGGCAAAAGTGCCAAGCAATATGATATGATCATATGATGCTGGGAAAAATGCAAGCTTGAGAGGGTAACATTGTAAATTAGGGTAAATTATCTATTTAGTCACACACTTATTATTTCGTATCTATTTTGGTCACCTAATTATGTACTTTTAAATTTTATCTAATGATTTTAGTTGAATATAAAATTCAAATCCGATACCTAAAGAATAAATAACTAGGGATGAGCACAGAGCGGGAGCTGTTTTTTTTTTCCAAAAATGAATATGAATTCAAGTTAAAATAAAAAATGAATGTAAATTTTTATAATGAGATAGTAATTTTTTTGAAATATATATATATATATATATATATATATATATTAAATATTAATAGTGCTTCCTGCATGATTGAGGTGGAAAGAAAAATCCAAAATACGAGACAAGAACAATGCTAAAAAGTGACAGAAATGGAGAAGACGACAAGAAAAGAACAGAGCATCTGTTGTACCACTACCGTAAGAGGCAGTGTAGTCACGAGCCTAAATCAGAAACACTGCTGCTGCACCACCACTGTCACATGTAGGCTCACCGTTCTCCATAATTGTGCTGTCTTTCTTTAACCTTCCCTTGTTTGGTTTTAGGGTTTAATGCTTTTCTTATTACAATTTACACAAGTATAACATGTCAGATGTCTTGATTCTGCGTTACTCAAGATTCGTAAATGCAGCTTTCTCGAGGACCATACAAAAATCCAGCAATTCTTTATCGGTGTCTGCTGAGAATGGAATATAGAAAAGGGGTAAATTACACACAACATCGTTATTTGCCGATTCGGCAACAAATATACCATTTATTAAAATATTATTATACATTTATTGACGTGGATAATTTTAGGGTAAACTACGTGTTTAGTATCTAAATTATCAGTTTTGATACATTTTAATACCTAAACTTTCAGTTTTTCAAAATTACATTACATCTAATGTTTGGTTTTTGTTTTATTTTAGTACTCCAACGTTAAAAACTTAACTCGTATAGAACCTAATCTATCAATTTTGTTCCATTTTAATACATAAACTTACAATTCTTTTAAAAAATTTAACGTTAAATTTTGAACATGATACTAAAATAAAAGAAAAACTAAACTTTAGGTACGATTTAATAAAATTTTTAATTCCCAAAATCTATACGTTCTTATTGTCATCAATTTAATCATTCTTTGTGTGATAATGTTTAAACAAGCAAGTCAATCGGATCAAAACAGTAGTTAAATAACTACATTATGTCATAAAGCAACAACAAATTACTATCAAGTTGCTATTATACAAGGAAAATAATGTAACATTTTTAAGAGAAGGACAAATGATTTAGCACGAACCAACTTATATCAGTTGTTAAAGGAATTATTATTGTTCCTAGATGTCACGGGTTTGAGCACCAGCGGTTGTCATAGAGTGATTGAGCTTTTATCGTCAAATGGTTGAGGGTATTTAGAGCATATACTACTTTATAATCCTAATAGCTTAATCAAAGAAAAAAATGATTTAAAAGAATAATAAAAACTATAATAATAAAACTTTAAATATGGAGGGTTACATTTATATCTTTCGAATTAAAATCAAATTGATAAATTATATAAGTTTCGAAGAATAAAATTGATTTATATTTAATATTCAGTAATATATCTGTAGACTATAATGATATTTTATTTAAATAATATATTTATAAATTTTAGAAAAAATAACACTTTTATTTGGAAAAAGCAGGGATCATATGAGTCATTACTCATTAGCTTTTGTTAGAAAGTATTGGATTGGGCTTAGCTTTGGTCTTGTGGACATCAAAGATCAAAGGTTCTGCCCCTTTTGCTCTAATTCATCAGTTTGGGCCAAACTGACAATTTTTAAGATAACAGTCTGCAGCTTTCCAAATCCCCATAAATGACCTCTTCCAATTGTTTTGTTGTAGCAGTTTTATGGCTGTCTCTATAACAAATTATTTTGTAGCGGTGTTTTTAGTGGCGGTTTGATAGTAAACGCCATAAACTTTATACATATCACGGTTAAAACGTCATAAAATCGTAACATTAGTGACTTTTTGGAAAAGAACCGCTAAAGACTTGTACTTTGTACTTGGTGACATCTTTTAAACAAACGTCGAAACAGAATTCATATAGTGGCGTTTTTTTTATTAAACGTCGTTATAAAACTAAAAGAACACCGCTATAAACATATTCTGTTGTAGTGCGTCATCGTTGAACATCAAGTTTATACATATTCTTTTGTAAGCTTACTTGAAATTGAGTGATCAAAATGTTTAAAAAAAAATTAATGCTTTTTTAAGATTTAATGAAGCAATGATCTAATTATTACAATAGATTAACTGAGTGATTTGATAATGATTTTCTAAAATATGATGACCTAATTGTAAACTTATTAATACTTTTTGTACGAGACCCGGGTTTTTCCTTCTAATAATCTATTCTCCCACGTGTAAAACTCATTTGATCTAAAACAACAGCAGTTGTTCCTTGCAAGACGAGAAGTACATATATGATTCGTTTGTTGCAACTACTTGGAGACGTGTTTGTCAGTCATATTATAATATAGTAACCGTCATGTCATGTTAGTGGGAAGTGAAGATTAAAAAGATTATAAATCTGTCCCGACGCTGTCACCTGTCAGTGTGTGGTTCAAATTGTTATCACTCACTCTGTCCTTCTCTCTAGTGATTTCCGGTAAGCTCTTGGTTCCAAATTAGGGTTTTTATTTTATTTTATTTTCTTTTTGTTTGTTTATATTTGTGTTTAGTTCAACTTCTGTTCAAGCTCTTATTCCATTAATCTGATTTTAATTATTTTTTGTTGTGATTCGTCTTTGTAATAATTTTTCGATCTTTGGTTTGATCTTCAATTAGGATATTGAAAAATGAAACGAAAAAGGTAGCTTTTATTATGTATTTTTCGATTCACTTGGTTGACTTTATGAATGATTACAGAGGAATCAGATTTGTAGAAAGATGGCTGAGGGTTCAGCTGCAGTTCCCAGTACTGAGTTGTTGGAATGGCCGAAGAAAGATAAGCGTCGGATGCTTCACGCCGTGTTCCGTGTTGGAGATCTCGATCGTACTATCAAGTAATTATGGTTCTTTCTTAGTTAGGCGATTGGGTTGTCTAGATCGTACACGAAATTGGTTTTAACTAGTGGCTTGGAATTTTACTTTGGATTTGCTTATTTCTTAATACAAATTTGTATTTAGGTTCTACACTGAGTGTTTTGGGATGAAATTGTTGAGGAAAAGAGATATTCCTGAAGAGAAATACTCCAATGCCTTTCTCGGGTTTGGCCCGGAGGAGTCTCATTTCGTTTTTGAGTTAACATACAGTACGTTCTTTTACTCGAACAGTTAACATTTCGATTCCTTTCTATTCAATATACGTTATAGATATGCAATATCTGTTGTGGCATATTTCACTATTGTTAATCTAAGTGTGTGCCTTTGGCGTTGTTAAAGAGTTTATACTGATAAGTGATAATAGCAGAGGACCTTTCAAGTTTTTTTAGTTTTGTTTCTAAGATTTAAGAACTGTTATTATTCTGTACAGATTATGGAGTAACTTCATATGATATCGGAACTGGTTTTGGGCATTTTGCAATTGCAACTCCCGATGTAAGTTTCTAACTTATTGCGATACTCAAGCAAAAATATTCATTGCAAATGCAGATATTTATTTTTCTTTGTATTTTAGGTCTACAAAATGGTTGAGGACATCCGTGCTAAGGGTGGCGATATTACTAGGGAGCCTGGTCCAGTCAAAGGTGGAACCTCTGTCATTGCTTTCGTGAAGGATCCTGACGGTTATATTTTTGAGCTCATCCAAAGAGCTTCTACTCCTGAGCCACTCTGTCAAGTAATGCTTCGAGTTGGGGATTTAGACCGATCTGTCAAATTCTATGAAAAGGTTGTACGAAGTAAATAACTTTTTTCTTGATTTTTTTCGCTCTAATTAATCTTCCGTTTCAACTGGAACAGAAAAATTCATTGTGCTTTTAGTGCATGAATCACCTAAATGAAAATGTTATTATACCTAGTGCTGACTACTTGCTGTCATTTCTCCTAATTGTTTTTTCTTTGTTTAAAATTTTAAACGAGTTAGTAATTTCCTTGCGGTATCTGTTCACTTCTTTGCAGGCCTTGGGAATGAAGCTTGTAAAGAATGTTGACAGGCCTGAATACAAGGTAAATTCTGCCCTAGTTGGATCGTTCTGTTTAGATTATTAGCTTGAGACATGAAAGTTATCCTTTAATAACGGAAGACGCATACTAAACTCTCGATTTTGTTGCATGCACTTAACAGTACTCCATTGCCATGATGGGGTATGCAGAAGAACACGAGACTACTGTTCTCGAGTTGACTTACAATTATGGAGTGACTGAATATACCAAGGGAAATGCATATGCACAGGTCATTCTTTAATGCTTTTATACTTGGCTATATCTTGCAACAAAAGTCTCTGTTAGTACTGATTCCAATGCCCTTTTTCGGTGATTATTTCCCCCATTCTAGGTTGCTATCAGTACTGATGATGTGTACAAAAGTGGTGAGGTTGTGGAACATGTTATACAAGAGCTTGGTGGAAAGGTTACTCGAAAACCAGGGCCAATCCCCGGAATCAACACTAAAATTACCTCTTTCCTAGACCCCGATGGCTGGAAAACTGTAAGCTTTTACCAACTAAATAATGAAACATTTAGGGGCCATTTGAAGTACATTGCATAGGTGTTTATAGAACAGTTTTAAAGCGAGAAAAGGACCCAGAACCTGCATCAACCTGTATATAAACCAATAACGGAATACTGACATTTTTTTTCCGTGTTAGTGGAATCCTTTTATGATGACAAGTTTATAAATACGGTTATGCTTTGTGTGTGCAGGTCCTGGTTGACAATGAAGACTTCCTTAAGGAACTCAAGTAGACACTAAGCTGAGTAATGCTACTATATGAATAAATCACTATCTAGTTGTACTAGCGAACAAATGTGTGTTTAAATATGGTCTTTGTTATGCAATCCGAACCATTTCCCACTCGTGTCAGCTGTCGGTTCTTGCATGTTGCCTTTAAAATCACTATCAGTTGATTATAAATATGGACTGGTTTTGCCTTTAAAATGGTCAGATTGATGGTGTTCATTCTTTTATAGCCTTCATTGTATGGTTGATGAATATTTTGTCCTGTGAACATGGTCCTTAGGTGGCCCTCAAGTATTTAGAGGGTTTGAGCTTTTCTTTTATCATATTAGTTGTCTAGTTGAGTGTATAAAATTTAATGGAATTAAGTTTTTAGATTAATTATGTGATTATTTTCATGTTTAGGTATTTAAGTATCATTTTGTAGGTCAATTTTTCTGATGAAATTTGAGTTTCAGACCAGGGGCCTTTTTTTAATCCAAATATTTAGAAAAAGAATACCTAAAATAAAATTAGTGAATACCTACTAATAATTAAAAAGAAGTTTGATAAATAATATTTTTGAGTGAAAATAATGTGTAAAATATTAGGTTCAACATAAGCATACAGCTCAATTTCGAACTTGCAAAGATTCAATGTAAAATGCTTGCCTTTTCTTCCATTACTTGCTGTAAAAAGGACAGCAATTTTGAAGAGTTAGGTGCTACATTAGGGATGTAAAAGGCCGACCCCACACTCGAGTCAAAATTGTTTGCGGCGATAAAGATGGTGATCCGAAATCGATTCGAGTCTGTATTGGTGTTAACCTGAATCCGAGTTGGACCTGGAAATTATGGATTTGAATTTGACTTGCACCAGATCTGAAAATGACCTAAATCCAAATTAAACCGATAATATAATAATCGAACTCAACATGCATCTGATTGATATGAACTCGAAACCGATGTTAACTTGGAAAATAATTGATATTACATGATCTGTTATCATTCTGACATGTAATTGACTCAACCTGTAAATAATTCGACTTGTTATTGATATGACTTATAAATTATAATTGATGAAGTTGTGAGATTTTGAATTTATAATAAAGTGTGATAATCGATATGATTATTTTTAAAAGTTAAAATAAATTGTTAGTTATGATAATTAAATTAATAAATTTATTTTCTATATTAATTATAATCCTTATATTAAAAATCTTAATTATAATCATTAAATTAATTTCAATAAATAATTTATTTATTGAGCATGATTTTATTAGATTATATAAAATTAATTTAAGTATTTATAAATTTAATTTATTTTTATATAATAATTAATTAATAATTTAAATATAATTTAACATAAAAATTTAAAATATACATATAAGATGAATTTATTTGAGATTATAAATATATATATATATATATATTCAAAGTAAGTGGTGGAAGAAAGATTTTTTTTTTGTTTGGAAAATTTTGATTTTATTTGGAAATTTAGAGGGAATTGGAAAATTGGGAAGTTGACACCAAGTGAGGTGGGATAAGTGTCCCGTAAGATATTTTGGGTTAATTAGACTTGTACTCCTCCAATAATTATGGTTTTTCTATTTTGTAAATTTTGATTTCTTTCATTTTAGTCATGATTTAATTGTACATCTCTTCTTCAATTTTCAATTTGATGCAATTTAATCCTGTATACATTCTAATTACTTTTAATTTTCCCTTCTTTCTTTAACGTGCATGATTATTAAATGTAAATATTAATTTTAGATTATTTTATTTTAGTCATGTTTAACTATAGACATATATATATATATATATATATATATAACAGTTAAGCAAAGAAGAAAGCCTCTTCTCCCAATTGCAAAAAAGTAAATAGCAGCAATACTTTAAAGATGT
This sequence comes from Hibiscus syriacus, assembly GCF_006381635.1. Classification (NCBI taxonomy): domain Eukaryota; kingdom Viridiplantae; phylum Streptophyta; class Magnoliopsida; order Malvales; family Malvaceae; genus Hibiscus; species Hibiscus syriacus. The sequence continues at coordinate 1,006,036 of NW_024062970.1, forward strand.
AACATTTAATAAAGCAGTGCACGTACTCTTCTGTTGTCTTCAAGCTAGCAGCAATCCAATTCGCAAAAAACTTAAATATGGTACATTCCTGAGAAAAAAGGGGTTGATTTTGGGAGGAAGCAAACAAAGTTCAAGTTCAGCAGTAGCAGCAAATATGTCAAAAAAGTGGAAGCTGATGGTCCAGTTAAGATCGGCTCAGTGAGACATGCTGGTTCTTAGTGGATCAAGCTTGTTATCCTCCCACTGCCAAGAGAGGAAGGTCTTCGCTGCTCTGTGAAACCAGCCTCACGCAGTACCCTTCACTCTACGAGCCACGACACCCACAGTTTCTACTGAGGTCCCATAAGCTCACCTCTTGGCTTAGAACGGGCAAGCCATGGCAAAGCCACATAAGATCCGATTCAAAGAGCCTAACCCATGTCCCACCATCTCGGTGACCCCACTCGGGTTACAACTTCCGTTACAAAGCTCGGAGATTTATTTGGTAGGTAGTAACAGATATAAATAACTAATACCTATTCTTGCTTATCCATGTGGGATTCTTGCTTTTCCAATTTTATACAAATAAGTTGACCCATACATGCTACTACTGGTGAACTGATTACCAGGAAGAAAAAAAAAAAGACTTGAGAGGCAGGTTTAGTGAGAACTTGATTCAAAATAATATTATATTATATTAGATAAATTTTTTTAATTAAAACTTTGAATTCAATTAAAATCTCTTAATTATATTTAAATTCGAGAATCAAGTTTCATTGAAAGCATACCGAATTCAACTTCATATCGGAAAAAAAAAACTATCCAACCACTCGTTGCCATCGTGGTAAATCCATCTCAGGCATCTGCATTTCTCGACGGATTCCATGAAAAATCCATTTTTTGTTGGATGGTTGTGAATAATAATAATAATAATAATTGTAAGAAAACTGGCAAACAAAGTTGAGTTTCAAAGATTAAAGGCCCTCAAGAGGGGGATATATAGGTATCACTGTGACTCTGCATTGTCTCTTCACTCTCTCATGTTTGAAGTTTCACAACATCGCACACCACTTCTCTAGGAGGGTGACGAAAATCTATGGGGATAAAAGAGCTAAATATGAACGGAAAGAAAGAAGAAATAGTTCATGTCGAATAAGCTTTGGAACTAATAAGTCGACCTTCCAACGACAACGATTTCCGGCCAACTTTCCATCCATCTTCAGCTGGATTAAGACAAGACTTACACGTACATGCATAGCCTGTGGGTTGAACCGTCACCATCGTTGCAGGTTTGACAGAAAACTGAGGTATATGATGACATATTCTACTGAGTTTGGGAGATATCCATCTACAGAACCATATCCATCGGATAGGAACCGAGGACTCGGAGAAATCCGGCATATCCCTGCCAAAGAGCACACAATTCATCTTCAGATCACTCTGCGTGAATTAAGGGAAACGAACAGACCTATGGAAATCATGCTATCGCCACCGATGAGATTTCGATATTCAAAGAAACAATACATGCAGACTTGAACACCGGCATCGCATTGAAATTTCAGAATGTATAGGATTACGAGTGCTTCTTCAGGCCAGAAGAGGAAGAGATTTGGTAGGAAAAATATGACCGTTACGAGTTAGAGACGAATAAAAGACTGCGAAATGACTGACCTGTAAATGTTCCAATGCATTTTGGGCACGCGGTTCAGCCATCGAAGCTTCAAAGTCGAGGTAGAAAAGATAGTCGAAGTACCTGGCACCACACATAAACCGGATTAATAGCATTAATTTGATCACTAGTTATGGTAATCCCACTGTCAAGAAAGCTGTGCTTTGCTTTCTCCATCTGAATATGAGTGACACTTACATGGCACTCCCTCTGTTAGCATCGTCGACGACCCTCAGAGGACGCCCTTTTTGTGGTCGACTCTCCATCTGAAAATTGCTCCAAGAGGCGAGATAACAATCAGAATCTTCTCCGATAATGATAAGACAAAGAAGCACACTCTGCTATAGTTACCTTTGTTAGATTAATATCCCTTAAAGAGAACACAGCCAAGGCTTTGATAGCATGCCAGGACCTTCTTTTAGGTCTGGAAAGTCGAAAGATTATCAATGAAAGAGGTACATTACTCGAATAAATGACCAAGTTCAAGGAGGTATACCTTATAAACCCTGTCCGTTCTGGGAATTATGGGTTCTCTTGCAAGTACCAAGTACCTGGTAACGTTATCATCCTCGTCCTGATGCACGAGATGAAGTAAATCAACAAAAGAAAGAAATGTGTCTTTTTTTGGCCGAGAAAGGAAATGTTATTTAATACATGCCACGAGCATAGTGAAGCCAGCATTCATCTTCTTCGAGACATCTCTGTGGCATTAAAGAGGGATAAGAATACTGAAGGTTTCTTACCTGGATTTTATCTGCAAGAATATCAAGCCCATATAAAGCAGCTGCTCTAGCACTTGCTATTGCGCCTATATCCCTTTTGCCACTCGAAGCAACCATCTGTTCCGGTATCATGGTATGTAGAGCATCATGACCAATAAAATAACAAGAAATGAACAGGATACAACACGAAGAAACTGAATTAGCACAAGAAGATCTCGAAAGTACCCGAGCAGCACCAGCAGAATCATCATCATTAACTCTAATAATGCCTAAGTTGGTAAGGGCCATCTCACATTGAGCAAGTGCCTGAAAATGAGGATATTGTTAGCGAAATGAAGACTTCAAGAATCGAAAAGCCCAACCTCGGCATGAAGTTTGCACATTCGATAAAGTAAATTCCTAAGCGATTATATATTTTACATGTTAAGATTTGGCGACTTCCAGAACAAACAAGAAAATAAAATGATATCGAGATAGGAACGTGATCAACCTGGGTCTGACTGAAAACACGCTTGACTTCCTGCATTGTGACGCCAGGCAATGCCAAGAGGCAGTGATTAAAAACCAACTGTACCTCCCTTACGATGTGTAGCCTATGCCGGAGTAAGTCGTAAGTACGGTGTATGCTACCACTGCCAGAATTCTCAATGGGGAGAATTGCTTTATCCACCAACCGAAGTTCAACTGCCTGTTAAAAGAATGCAACAATGTAACGTACATATTTCGGTATAGTTCATGCAGCAACAAAATACCAACGAAGTACTAACCATCCGGATATTGAAGGCTGATTTAAATTGGTCGCATGGAACAGACTCACAATTGGGGTATGCTTTAAGAGCAGCGTCCTCACAATATGCACCCGGGTTTCCCTAAAAATATGTAACGGCCGGTATAACCATATAAGCATAGCAAGAAACACAATGGGAGTTCAGTCAAAAAATGAAGAGATTTCAGACCTGATAAGCAATCCTCACATTTGAACCATTAGCAGGAAATGGAGATAGATCGGTTATGGACAGCGGTTCTACAGAACATATATATATTCGACTTAGAAATTGCATTGACAAAAACCATGTAACGGTCCGAGTCATTAAAAGAAAAGCACAACACCTTATAAAAGAACAATACAAGAAAACTGGAAATATATTTATAGTTCTAGCTAACAATCAATGTGTTTCATCTAGCAACTTTTGGACGTCTAAACCAAATATTTATAACTTAAGGAAATACTAGATCATACCAGTAGACAATCAAACCTTATTAAAATCTATAGTATCAACCGAGACCAACCTGCCTAAATCATTCAACGGTTACATTCCGTACCAACACACGTGTAGAACAAGTACATTCGATCGTTATCAAATCTAGAACACCTCAAGTTTGTTCGTCCACGTGTGAGTAGCTTCCTGTTATGCACGATACTCGAAAAGTTCCAAAAAAGAACATTCCTCCTAATCATACCTACATGTGCTATCCGATTATCTCGTAAAAGTACGAGATGCCTGATTCAGCTTGAAAAGAACATAATTAAAGATCAGCATAGATCGCCAACGACAAAGTAAATATTAACTGCGATGCAACGAATTTCATTTTGGATTTCTATGGGATCTAATTGTCCAGAACATTGGTTCCAGGCAGAAGAGAATAGAAACCATCTCTTATCTTTTCACAGTTATACATCCTCGAACCACATTCAAACAACCCACACCGAATACAGTCAACCTCGTAAATGGCATTCTACATATCAAACGAAGCATCATTCATCCTAATGAAAGTTCCAATTACCACTCATTCAAACTCATTCAAAGCAGCTGTCTTTTAAGGATCAAACTCATGCAAAGTAGAACCACAACAACAACCAGGAGCAGTAATCTACATTGCCCTCAACATATTTCAGGATTCTTTTCAACCTCAATTAAAATAGATTTCCATGTGACTTGAACTTTGATTAATGCTAATTAACACAACAAAGCATGTCTACCATCTCACTTAAAATTCCACAATAAAACTCAGGAAGCAGAGCACTGAAACCGAGTTAGCTTACTAGGAAGAAGACTCAAGTCCTTGTGAAACGCCCTGGAGACTGTGCTTCCATCTTCGTTGATCTTCTCAGTGAGAGTTTTCTTGGCCCAAGGCTTGTCATCTTCGGCACCCAAAGCAAGGCATTTCAATTTGGAAGACCTCAAACCCAACACGATCCTACCTCTGCCAGACCCCAAACCCGATACCTCGAGAAGAGGCTTCTGAGTGCAAATCACAAATGGAGCAAACCTCAACGCCATTGAAAACAGAAAGCGAATTAGAAACTGAATCACACACAATGTTAATTGTTTTCTGCTGTTTTCTATGGAAAGAACAGAAGGGGCAAAGCTTCAATCTTTCAATGAAGGAATGAAAAACAATGTAAGACACTGTCAATGGAGAATGCAGGTTAAAGAATCAATGGACCCCAAATAACACCCCAAAAAAACCCAAATTTTTCTTGTTTTCAACTGGGGTTTTAGAGGTGGGTTTGAAGTGGAAAAAAATCGAAGTAAAGTAGAGGTAAGCAATTCAAAGAACTTGAGTAGACTAGAAAAAGAGTAGTTGGGAATGAGAAAGTTTGCTAAACGTTTTCTTATTCGATTAATAGATTAAGGTTCTTTGTTTCCATCGTAAAGATTAAACGTTTAAATATTAAATGATTCAAATATGAAATGATTTAGAGTTTTTGTACGAATTAACTTTGAATGTGACATGTTGTTTGATAATGACTCTAAATCATTTAGAATATATATTTGATGTTGAATCATTTAGTAATATTTTGTTGAATCAATCAACACTGAATCATTCAAAGATAAAAAATAAACACGCTAAATATTAAATGATTTAACATTCAATGTTAAATAATTTTATTCAGAATCAAACAAACAACCCATAATAAATGGAATGCAAATAATTTAAATTAATAAAAAAATAAATTGAATAGGAATGATTAAACAAAATAAAAGAAAGTGAAAATGGGCAGTGAACGATGATAATCTGGAAATGGACCCATAGCCTTCCAAAATTTACAGTAACAATTGAGCGGGTTTAATTCTGTGGATTCCTTTTGATAGTTTAGGTTATTAAAATGTAAGGCTTAATATGAGAGTAAGTGACAAAAATTTTCTTTATTATATTTTTAGGTATTTACCGTTAAAAAGTTCGTTAAATGATATGTGTTACGTATAGATTTTTAAAAAATATATATTTTAAATAATATTAGATTTTTTTAAAAATATGAACGTGACATGTTTCATTTAACAGGTTTTTTTTAAACGGTAGACACCTAAAAATATAACAGAGAAAACTTTATGAACATATATTTAGCGAAAAATTCTTTAAGCACTAAAACGTTTTTTGAGACATTCTTTAAGCACTTATTTTTATATTAAGCCAAAATATAATATATATATTTATAATATTTCTTAATTATTTAAAGCTTAATACTAACATAAGTGCTTAAATTATATCGATTTTCTCAAATAAGTGCTTAAACTATTTTTTGACCTATCCAGATGTCTGACATTACAAACGTTACCCATTTAGGTGCACAGGCCTTCAACGACATTAATTTTCCCGGTTAAGTGACACATGTCACAATCTGGTGATTTTAAAATTTATTTTTTAAATATATTAAAAATATTATGATATTTACATATAAAAAACACTAATTTTTCTTATATTATAAAACAATCCCAAAATCTTAAATCATAACCTTAATTTGTCGTCGCCGCCCTTTTCATCCACAACCACTGACATAGTCCCTACCATCCTCCTACTCATACGTCTTCGTAGTTTTCATCGTTTGGCTGTCGGAATCACGATGGATCACGATTTTCATCCTAGAGTTCACGAGGTATAAAATGTTGATTCACCGTCGTTCGACCACGATTTCATGGGTGTTTTGATCTCCGGGGGGAAGGGAGGTCGGGTGGAGCTTCATCAACGGAAAAAGGTGGCGAACGACGTGGGTTTGGGGTTGAAATGAAGGTTTTCAAAGTTTTGGGTTTATTTCAAAATTTGTGTTTTCTTTTTAAAAAAAAAAAATATATATATATATATATATATATATATAATTTTAAATAAAAATTTTAGAATTACCAGATTGTGACATGTGTCACTTAACTGAGGAACTAACACCGTTGACGGCCCGAGCACCTAAATGGGTAACATTTATAACATTAACCACCAAGATGAGTAAAAAAATAATTTAGGCACCTAATTGAAAAAAGAGATATAATTTGAGCACTTATTTTAATATTAAACCTTATTTAAAATGTATATATATCTTACAAATATAATTGTTTAAATTTATAATTTTTTATTATTTTTCTAACCATTGAAATCGTTAAAGATATTCTTATTTTTATGAATTTTCAGATTTAATGAGAAAAGTTGACAAAAGATGAAGGGTTAATGCTCAAACAATATCATTTGTGTCAAATAAGTACCTACATTTCTACCCTATCGAGGTGCCCAACGTTACAAATGTTAGCACTTTAGATGCATGGGTTGTAGGTGTTAGTTTTCTCAGTTAAGTGACACATGTCACAACTTGGTAATTTAAAATTTTTATATAGAATTAAAAAAAATAAAATTATATATATTTTTAAAAGAAAACACATAAAATTTGAAATAACCCCTAAACTTTGAAAACATTTGTTAGGATTTTCGGAAGCTCGAAACGACAACCGGAACGATTTGTAAAGAGGGGTCGGAACGATTTTGTGTTTAGGGAGTAAGGAGATTGAAAGATAGAGAATTGCACAGCGATTTATAGTGGTTCGACTTTCTCAATCAAAGTCTACGTCAACTACCTTAGCTCATCACCAAGGATTTTCTAACAAATTCACTAATTTGTTCTTTCTTTTGAGGGTAAAGAGTAACCTTACAAACTCCCTAGTTTTTCCGGGCTAAACTATAACCTTTCCCTAACTTTTACACGGGATTAGCTAGAACCTTTCCCTTTACAAAAGGATAAGAAATGTAAACAAGAAAACCTCTCTAAGGTAGGTGTTTACAAGATTGAGCTCACAAGAACAAAATATTTACAAGAGAAAGATGAAATAAGAATGAAAAACTCTTCTCTTGTGTTTGATTGCTTGGATAGTTGTTCTCTTACTTCTTCAAGTGTCCGATTTTTCTGTAAAAATAAGCTGCCCAGAATAAGGGGAATTGATACCCCTTCATAGGGAATTGATACTCTTTCATAAATATTCAAATATTATGACCGTTAGGCTGATGAACAGTGATTTACTGTTCAAATAGTAAATTACTATTCATAAAAACATTTTTGTGCTCAATTTTAAATTAAAAGAACTTTGAATTATTTTTGTAAATTTTGAATAAATTCAATTAAGTCCAAATACATTTTGTAAATTCAATTCAAGTCCAAAAATCATTTTGCCTTAAATTGTTATATCGAAACATAGTTCAACAACCTTCATTTCAACTCCTAAACCAACGCCGACCGCATCCTTTTGCTGTTGAAGAAGCTCCACCCGACCTCCCCTCCCCTGACGACCAAAACCCCTATAAATTGTGACCCGTTGACGATTTATTGATGACAAATTAACGTTTTAAATCCCGTGAACCCTAAGATGAAAATCGTGATCCTACGCGATTCTGATGGTGAATCGACAACAACTACGACGACATATAACTATGATGATGGCAAGGACTACGTCGGTGGTGGTGTTCGTGGCTGGAGAGAGCGGTGACGACATATTAAGGTTAGGATTTGAGATTTTTGGGTTGTTTTATAATATAAGAAAACTTAGGATTTTTATAATATAATACTATTTTTAATATTTAAAAAAATAAATTTCAAAACTATCAGGTTGTGACACGTAACTAACATTGTTGATGGCCCGAGCACCTAAAGTGTCACTTTGTAATGCCATTGCTTCGGATACGGAGAGTTGCTATATAAAGCTTCTTCAGCAAAAATACAAGGTGCTCTCTACTTGCCCCTCTTCCATCTTCTGGTCGAATTGCTCTTATCTATGGAGAGCCTTATCAAAAGTCTGGTCTAGCTTCTATGATTTCATTTCTTGGTCTGTAGGCGATGACTCTATTATCAGATTCTGGCAAGATACTTGGCTGCCGAAAACTTGGTTGCCTCTCTGATTGAAAAAAAGAGGGTATTACCATCAACGATAACCTTCTGGTTTGTGATCTCGTTTTGTCGAACGGTAGTTGGAATTGGGATTTACTTCGGTAGTTTATTCACCCCTTTACGCTTCAACATTTTTTGAATGTTCAGCCCCCTGACCCCAATGCCGATTATGATCGCTGTATTTAGTCTCATGGCAAGCATGGTGATTTCTCTGTGAAACCTGCTTATATTCTCTTTTCAAAAGATTCTTGGGATATCAAAGATGTTAAATGGTCCAAGCTTACTCACAAACCTTAATCGCTGCTCAAGGAATCTCACCAATGATTCGCTCTGTCAAATATATGGCTCTACTGATGAATCTACTATGCACGTTCTGTGTGATTGCAATACCACTGCTGCTCTATGACAGTCGGTTATTCCCAAGCAACACTTCTTGGATTTCTTTACTCTTGATGCTAATGACTGGCTTCTGATGAATCTTGAGTCTAATAGGTTATTTGCTGGCACAAACATTTCTTGGAAAATTATTCTCTTCTGTAACTTGGCAGATTTGGAAGCGAAGGAACTCCATCATCTTTTCTGGCCCAAACCTCTCCAATGGCCAATTAATATGTCTAAGTAAGAATTGGTCTCAATATTTCATCACAGCAACGCCTTCTCTTTCAATCGGTGCTGACTTTTCCTATCATGGGCTAGTCCAATGGCAACCTGCGTCTGCTGGTTGGTGCACTCTCAACACCGACGGTGCGGTTCATAATATTTCTTCTCTTGGTTCGGCTGGTGGTCTCATTCAAAATAATGATGGAGATTGGATTGTTGGATTCAATAAACCGGTTGGGATTTTGTCTCTTTTGCAAGCTAAACTCTAGGGCATTTTTGAAGGACTTCAACTAGCGTGCTCCCATGGAATTTAGCATCTTCAATGCCAAACGGATTGTGCGGAAGCTTTTAAACTAGTGTCTTCACCAACGGCTAACTCCAGCCCATATCACTTGTTCGCTCTATTGCAAGTCTCATTTCTAAACCATGGATGCTTGATTTTCTTCTCATTCGTCGTAAAGCTAATGTTGTGGCTGATTCCCTTACCAAATCCACTACTAATGTCAATGGTCAATCATGCATATATTTGGAATCCCCCAGGAGATCATCCCTCATCTCACTCGTGACCTTCATGGTCCTGCTTTTGTTCGCAATTAATATTCTATTGTAATGATCTTCATTCTTATTATAAAAAAAAAAAACTCCTGGCTGCGCTTGTACAGCATGCTCTTTTTATCCCCCTCCCCTATGATCAATAACACCTCAGAAGTGCATAAAGATACCCAGGCACATTTGAAGTCCTCGAGCTAGAAGATCAACCATACAATACCCATGGCGTGTTAAATCGGGCTCGATCTCATTTTCGATATCCATGCCAGCGAAGAACTTTCGTCCTTCATCTACCATATTTGCATGACTATAGGCACAAAGAACACCACCAATGTAGGATATCTGGTATGGTCTTCTTGAAGATCTTAGCATGTTATAGAACATACCAAGACCTTCACCATGGCCATGTAAATTTGTTTTCCATAGTTTTCCATAATCAATTTAGGCTCTATCCCACACCCTTCGATACAGTTATGAATTTGTTTTTTGATATCCAAAATTTCGATTCGATCGGTTAATTTGTTTTAACCGAATTATGAACATCCCTGCTCGAGGCACATATGTGAATGAAAAAGTCCAATCTCGATCAAGAAGAGAAGCAATGCGTGGAAATATCCGAAAACCCCGAGTCTCTAAGAAGCACAACAAGAACCTCCATAGTCCATACTATCTGTCTCGGTAATAATCTTCCTCATTCCCAAGCCCCATGTAGTGATCAACCCCTCATAGATGCCTCATAGCTCGGCGATCAAGTATCGAGCAACAAATTTATTAGTTTATTTAAATGTGTTAAACATTTAAAATTTAACTATATAGTTTTAAGATAAAATAAATAAATTAGTACTAAAAATAGGGTAAACTACGTATTTAGTGCCTAAACTATCATTTTTTGTCCATTTTAGTACATAAACTTTTTTTTTCAAAACATACCTAAAATTTAATTTTTTTATTTCATTTTAGTACCACCGTTCAAAATTTAACTTTAAGTTTTTGAAAACAATTGAAAGTTTAGGTACTAAAATGTACCAAAATTGATAGTTTAGATTCTAAATGCGCTAACTTTTTAGTGTCAGGATACTAAAATGAAATAAAAACTAAACATTAGGTATGATTTTGAAAAAAATTGAAAGTTTAGGTGCCAAAACAAACCAAAACATATAATACTAAATGCGTAGTTTACCCTAAAAAATTAAGCTTAAGGGCTGCTTTTACTTCGGTATAATTTATCATTTTTGCATCAATTTAGCTCTCAAAACTGTTTAATCGAATCACCCTAAACCCTAAACCCTAAACCTTAAACAATAATAAATATTTTAAATATTGATGCAATTAATTACGAAGTGCTAAATTGATGCGAAAATATTTATGATGACAAAAATAATAAATTGAGTCTACTACATAAATAAAATATACCTCAAGCAAAATAATAATAATACCAAAACGTTTTCCCGAATCAACACACAGCGCCTCTGAACTTTTTTTTGGTGGCGGAACAATACCATAGCGTTTTCCCGAATCAACTTAGGCTGTATCCCACACCTTCCGATACACTCGTGAACCTGCTTGCCGATCACCGGATCTCTTAATTTGGACCAAGCGGACAGCAGAGAAACCAAAGTAACAGAAGGAACCACTACATTCTTCTCCATCTCACCGAACTATGATATCCGGTTATCGACACATTTCGAGTAATCACGTCGATTTTTCAACTAACATAGAAAACCCGAGCCGCAATTTCCATTTGTCCACACAAGGAGTACATATATGGATCAAAGCATTTTGCACAAAAACATTGGAACCAAACCAAATTTCGCCACATGACAGTGCAACACTTCCCCAAATGAAAGCTCAACATTTCTGTCGGAACCCTTAAAGAGGAAAAGGAACGTATAATTATCAGTCTCAACATGTTTTAAATGCATTGAAATCTCACGGTTGAGACAATCACTATTAGAGTAACCTTTGATCATTGTGTTCCAGAGGAACACACTTTTCCGTTCAGGTATTTGATCGAACAACTTGAGTGCATGGACCATGTCACCGAAAGGACGTTCAGTAACAAAATAAAAACGAAGCTCAGAAGCGCTATGGTGTAATCCATTAAACAGATTATCTTGAAGAACTCGAATCTTCATTTCAGCGCAGCTATCATCACTGCCTCGAGGATGCACCAGCCGGGAATCGAACTCGTGTCTGTACCGTGGAAGGGTGCTATTTTACCACTAGACCACTGGTGAGAGAAAAAAAGAGTGTAAAGAAATCAAAGTCAAAATCAAAATTTACAAACAAACTTTGATTAAGGGGTTGTTTGTTTGCTGAACCGTTCAGCATTCAACGCGTTTGTTTCGCATCTCTGAATGATTCAGTGCTGACTGATTCAACAAAACAATGTTGAATGATTCAGCACATAAATACATTCTGAATTATTCAGAACCATTATCAAACAGAATGTCACATTCAGAGCTAATTCATACAGAGTCTCTGAATCATTCAATATTTGAATCATTTAGCGCTTAATCATTTTGAAGTAAACAAACAACCCCTAATAAAAGGTTAAGAACACGCCAATCATGACATAAATCTCACTTGCATATTCGAAGAGAGTTTCTCAAATATTCGATACTATACTACTAACGTATGTTATTTAAATTTAAATGTGAGCGTTAAATAGTTTTCTCTTGTTAATTTTTTTTCATCTTTGTTGATCGACGACGACACTAATTTTAATGTTAATTGTCAACCGACGATATTTTTTTTTTATTATTTTTATATCATATTCTATTTCTTTTATTTTTTTATTTTCAATAAGTCTGTTTATACACGTTTTCATATACATTTATGATATATTTTCTTATGTTTTTTTTACATGTTTTTCCTTATTTGTCCTTTTTCATTTATTTTTTTAAGAGTTGATTAGACATAGTCGCAACTGATTAAGATGCCCCTAATCTGATATCTTGTTGATCTTCTTTGCTTTGAACCCTCATATTAGATTTAGATATCCGATTTGTGCTCGTGAATAACTTTTCACGTCGCTCGAATCTGATTTGCGGTTTATCGTTGGTCTTTCAATAACTTGATCCCCTTTTATGATTCGATTATTGATACGATCAGATCTGTTTGTATCTATCTTTGTTCAAGTTTCTTAGTTAAATTTTTAATCTATCCATGTATGATCGTTATATGACCTTAAGTTGCTAGTCTTATGGTAATATTCAATGCACCAGTGGCTCTCAGGAATTGCATGCAAGCAGACGGCTTAGTTCCCAACCCATCATCATCATCATCATCAAGCAGCAGATGATGAACAAGTGCTCTAGTAGAAAGAGGAAACTAAATAACCGAGCTTCAACGAGTAACGTTGTGTTTGTGTCCGTTTGTTTATGTTTGAATGTGTTCATGTCCGATTCGTGTTTGTTTAATTTTTTTAATATCATGTTCGTATTCGTTTATTTATTTTTGAAATTTCTGCCTTTGTTTGTTTAACGTTTGTGAAACATATTCGTTTATATGTTTGTTAGCATGTCTGTAACAACCCGATTTTCAAAATAATATTTAATTGAAATTGGAGGGTTTAATTGTGAAAATTTGGCGAAAATTAGGACTAAATTGAAAGATTTTAAAACTTGGAGCTTGTTTTAGAGTTAAAGAAAATTCAGGGACCAAGCCCTGAATTTAACCTTGGAGTGTCGGCAGGCAATTTTTATATATGCGTGATTTCTGTTTTGAAAAACAGAAATCAATTTCACAAATCCTTCCTCACGCACACAACTTCCAAACCCGATTCCGACGCCGTCCGAATTCCGATCGTTGTTTTGAAACCACCGTTGTGTTCATCATCGAGCGAGGAACAAACCCTTCAAATTAATTGAAGCGAAACGCGGCCAAACGTCGGGAATTTCTAGTCAAAGTAGCGACGTTTTTGTTAGCTCTATCGCCGAGAAAATCTTAAATTCACCGCTGATCGTTGCTCCGTTTACGACACCTCCTGCACCATCGTGTTCCTTGTGCCGTTCCGAGTCCACCGGTGTTCCCCTTTTTCTCCGGCGACGGCGGCGCGTGGGGAGGTGAACCGGTCAAACTTCCCAATTTGATGAATTCGAGCTCTCCGACATTCAAAAATTTGAACCGAGCTTTGTAAGTATCTCGAAAACGCTCAAAATAATTTTTAGAAAATTTTTCGTAATTTTTAGAGCCCCGGAGGACACCTCACGCGCCACACGCGTCGCCGTTGGGCGAGTGAGTGACCGGTTCAACCGGTTTTCTTAAGGGTTTGACCGGTCACGACCCGACCCGTTGACCCGACCCGATTGTTTGACCGTTGACCGATGCTATTCTGGTAAATAATTCGGTTTTGGTGTTATTCTGGTAAATAATTCGATTTTGGTGCTATTTTGGTAATTAAGTCGAAATGGGTGCTATTTTGGTAATTATTTTAAAAAGGTACTATTTGTGTAAAATGTTCAACAGTTTGTTGACCTCCTTTGACCAAAACTTTGACCGGCTTTGACTGGCTGTTAAACGATCGTTAATCTTTTCCGAGTATACCTATCATGATAGTTTTCGACGTGCCGAATCCGTTTCGGTGGTCCGTTTTGTCAAATTCGAACCCAAAGGTCTCCAAATCGACGGTCAAAGTGGTTGACTTTGATTTTGACCAAGAATTTGAATTTTCGGAAAGTCATACTTTATGTTTTTCGACCCCCTTATTCCGATTCCGCAATCCGTTTGGCCAAATTCAGACTCGGAATACCCCAAATTGATAGTCAAACCCAAAAAATGCTTATATACTTAAGAAGTTTAGCTTTGAACAATTAAATAGGATTTGAGACTGATAAATATTATTGTTTGAAGGTACAAGAGACTCTCCGGATCGTTCGACAGCTCGACCCAGCTCTTCTAGATCAGTTAAACCACGTGTGCCAGTATTCACCCGTAAGACCCGTAAATTTTATGATTTTAGAGATCTATTTATATTACTCATAAGTAATATAGTGTTATTGTAAAAATAGGTTCGAAAACTGTAGCAGAGCGTGGTGAAACCAGCAATCAGTAGATTTTATATTTGAACCTATTGTCGAGGTGTGTTCCCTACTTATTATTGAACTGTTTTATTAGTTTTAATATGTGGTACACCGAATTCATTGGTTATTGTTTTATGGATGCACCAATTTAATGTGACAATTTATGGAATATGGCTGCTATCTAATTTTTGTTTGAAATGGTATATGATTACCATGTTTTTGGATTTATGGAATTATGTCACGGTGCAATTGATTTTGGAATTGAATTACGATGGAATAGCTCTGATCAAGCTAACTGGGCCTAATGTGACTCTTGAGGGCCCCAAGATATTTCATTAGGTCGGCTTTCCTTTGCTGTGTGCTTAGGGTAAGCTATATGGACTTATTGACTTGGGCTTAAGGATACAAGCTTCAGAACCTATCCTTAAGTCGGCTTTCTTTTTGCTATGTGCATAAAGTAAGCTATATGGAAAATAATTTTGGAAACTACTGATGGTGTACCAGAAAAGGGTTTAAACTATGATTTTCAAAAGTTAAACTCTTTTACGAATTTGTGAGATTACTGGACTATGATTTTGTACCTATTGTGATTTTATGGAAATGTTGGGACACACTGAGTCTAGCTCACCTTTTGAAAATGTTTTCCCCCTTTCAGATACTGTTGGTTAGATACCTCGGTTCGAGCACTTGGAGAATCAACATATCTCTTGAAGTAAATCAGATTGTAATGTTTTTATCTTGCAAATTGACTTTATTTTGGTGATATGGACCTTATTTTAAAATATCGGATTTTATAATGATGACTCTTTTGCTATTACTGCTCGGTTTATTGTGATTTTGAATTTGAAGACATGTTTTAAATTAAATTATTATTTATTGGTACTATATTTACGAGTTAGATTTTGATAGTATAATTTGTTTATAATTTCATGTTATTTATAATGTGATTTTATATTGATGGAATAACGGTTTCGGAAAATGTCTTTAATAATCATAATGTGATCCACTAGACTTAGTCGAAACGCATAGGCCGGGTCTAGGGGGTTACATTTATTGGTATCAGAGCTTTTGGTTTTTAACCATCGGACTGTGTATGAGTCCACATTGAAAATACGGTTTTGAAATATTTTACAAAACGAGTTACTAAGGCCATGTCACAAAGTTATTAAGATTTTAACTATGTTCGAGACTCCAAGTGCTTATCTAACCTTAAGTTTATCTTCTGTAGTAATCTCGAGATCTACCAAAAATGAGTGCTAAACGTGGTCGTCGAACTAACCGTGGACGAGGTCGAGTAGATCCCCCCACCTCCGATAGGTGATCCTGCTCCTATGACCCCAACGAATATGCCACCTACCAATGGCATTGGCATGACTACACCGATCATAGGAGCGACCGATATTGAGTCAGAGTCTACTGGAGTTGCATTGGATGAGAATTTTGGTAGACAAATTCTGCAGTTAATACAGGGAGCAGTCAGAGCTACTGGTGTTGTATCTGAGGTTCCTATTTCGCAGACTTTGATTGCCAATAGAGTTAGAACTTTTGGGGGACAGATAGGTGGAGCTCCTACTGAAGCTGAGGATTGGCTCCAGGATACTCAACTAAGAGATATCAGGGTGCTATGGCGATGTTAGATGGCAATGCCTACACTTGGTGGGAGTCAGTGACCAGTAGTGTTCCTACCGATCGTTTGACCTGGAATTTCTTTAAGGATCGCTTTCGGAGCCGTTTTCTGGGAGAGCGCTACTTAGCTCAGAGACGACAACAGTTTCAAGACCTGGTTCAGGGAGACATGACTGTTTCTGAATATGAGATCGAGTTCCTGAAGTTGCTGAAGTATGGATTCAGTATGGTACCTACGGAGAGAGATCGATGTTGTAAATTTGCCCTTGGACTCAGATACGAGCTGCGTAGGCAAGTTGTAACCCATCAGGATGAGATATTTGATGTGCTGGTGGGCAGAGCCAAAGATGCGGAAGAGGTGGAGGTTTTAGCTTCTGGTAGAGAGCGTGTTGATCAAGAACGATCTAAGAAATTTTCAGGCCCTGTTGAGTCATCAGTACATTCCGGGAAGAGGACTCGTACTTTGGTCCCTCAGAGAAGCAATACACGTTTCAGGCCTGCAGCATCCTCACCTTTAGCTGTCAGTCGAGGCGGTTCCTCATCACATTATAATGGGCCCCTTTGTGAGTATTGTGGTAAACAACATACATGAGAGTGTCGTAAGAATATGGGTCTTTGCTATCAGTGTGGATATAATGGTCATTATCGGAGGGATTGTCCTCAGCTAGCTTCGTTTGAGCAGACCGCTACCCAAACTCCTGTGCGTTCGTAGACTACAGTACAAACCCCAATTAGAGATCGTAGTCAAGAAAAGACTCGAGGATCAGCGTCCAGGACAGACAGTAGAGCCCGACCTCAGTAAAATAGAGGGCCAACAGCTTCTGAGGCTAGACAGCCAGCTTTGGTTTATGCCACTAGACGTCGTGATGACAGAGATGAGCCTAAGGTTATTGCAGGTACATTTACTATTTATTCTACTCCATACTTTGCATTATTGGACAATGGCTCCACTCACTCCTATGTATCAAGCTCAGTATCTCGAAACCTTCAGATTTCGATCGAGAACACTGAAAATACTGTTACAGTTACAAGTCCAGTAGGGCAAGCGGTATTAGTGAATAAAGTATTCTGGCGTTGTCCTCTCGAGGTTCAGGGAGAAATTTTTCTCGCTGATCTTATGGAGCTTCCTTTAGAGGAGTTCGATCTAATTCTTGGAATGGATTGGTTGAATAAACACAAGGTAAATCTAGATTGCGAATACAAGCGGGCTACTCTGAAGACTTCAGATGGTCGGACTGTTGTGTTAATTGGTGAACGGCGTGGTTATCTCTCCAATATAGTTTCAGCGATGGAATTTGATCGTATGATCCAGAAGGGATATGAGACATTCATTGCTTGTATTTTAAACACCAAAGGTGCATTGTCCCCGATCGAGGAGATTCGTACAGTTAGCGAGTTTCCTGATGTTTTTCCGGAGGAGTTGCCTGGATTACCTCCTGATAGAGAGGTAGAGTTCGAGATTGAGACTTATCCGGGATCTTCACCTATTTCTATGGCACCTTATCGTATGGCTCCAAAGGAACTTAAGGAGTTGAAAATCCAATTGCAAGAATTATTCGATCGAGGATTTATCTGACATAGTACTTCACCAAGGGGAGCACCAGTTCTATTCGTGAAAAAGAAGGATGGGTCGCTAAGATTATGTATTGACTATCGGAAATTGAACAAGATGACGGTCAAGAATAAATACCCACTACCCAGGATTGATGACTTATTTGATCAATTGCGAGGAGCTACTGTATTCTCTAAAATTGATCTTCGTTCGGGGTATTATCAATTGAAAGTTAAAGGATCTGATGTTGCAAAAACGGCCATTCGCACTAGATATGGTCATTATGAATTTTTAGTGATGCCTTTTGGTTTGACGAACGCTCCTGCAGCTTTCATGGATTTGATGAATCGGGTGTTCCGTCCATATTTGGATCAATTTGTGGTGGTCTTCATTGACGATATTCTGATCTATTCTCGTACTGAGGCAGAGCATGACGAGCATTTGAAGATCGTTCTGCGGACTTTGAGAGAGCATCGTCTATATGCCAAATTAAGCAAGTGTGAGTTTTGGCTTCAAGAAGTGTCGTTTCTGGGGCATATTATTTCTGCGCGAGGTGTTCAGGTCGATCCCAGCAAGATAGAGGCTATTATGAATTGGAAACGACCTAAGAACGTATCTGAGATCCGCAGTTTCTTGGGCTTGGCTGGTTATTATCGACGTTTTGTTGAGGGCTTCTCGATCATTGCTTCTCCTTTGACAAAGTTGTTAAGGAAGAATGTGTCGTTTGACTGGGGCGAGGCACAACAGGAGAGCTTTGAGAAATTAAAGGCGGTTTTGACTCAAGCACCGGTGTTGATTCAACCAGAGTCCGGGAAGGATTTTACAGTGTATAGTGATGCGTCACATTCAGGACTTGGTTGTGTTTTAATGCAGGAAAGTAAGGTGGTGGCTTATGCATCCCGTCAGCTGCGACCGCATGAGTGCAATTATCCTACTCACGATTTGGAGTTGGCAGCAGTAATTTTTGCCTTGAAGATTTGGAGACACTATCTTTATGGAGAGAAGTGTTACATTTTCACGGATCATAAGAGCTTAAAGTATCTTCTGACCCAGAATGAGCTTAATTTGAGACAGCGTCGCTGGTTAGAGCTTCTAAAGGATTATGATTGCGTGATTGATTATCACCCTGGTAAAGCTAACATTTTAGCGGATGCTTTGAGTCGAAAGACGGTATCAGAGTTGAGGTCTTTAATGGCCAAGATGAATTTATATGACGATGGCACCTTGTTAGCAGAATTGCAAGTTAAGCCGACCTTGGTTGATGAGATCAAGGCTAAGCAGCCCCTTGATAGATCCTTGCTTTCCATTTTAGAGCAAGTAGAGCAAGGGACAAACTCATATTACACCCTTGATCAGGATGAAGTTTTATGCTTCAAAGGTCGGTATTGTGTGCCTAATGATGCTGAGTTGAGGCAGACTATCTTTACTGAGGCTCATAGTAGTCCATATGCTATGCACCCCGGTGGAGATAAGATGTACCGGAATTTGAGAGAGAGGTATCATTGGGTCGACATGAATAAGGATATTTCAAATTTTTTGGCTAGGTGTTTGACTTGTCAGCAAGTTAAGGCAGAACATCAATATCCATCAGGTTTGTTACAACCTATCAAGATTCCAGAATAGAAATGGGAGCGTATTACTATGGATTTTGTTACCGGCTTACCTATGACTCCTTTGAAAAAGGATTCAGTTTGGGTGATTGTTGACAGACTTACAAAGTCAGCTCACTTCATTCCTGTGCGGGTAAATTATACTTTGGACAAGCTAGCGAGATTGTATATTTCAGAGATTGTACGATTACATGGTGTTCCATTGTCTATTATTTCTGATCGAGATCCAAGATTTACTTCGAGATTTTGGAAGGTGCTACATATGGCTTTGGGAACAAGATTGGATTATAATACATCATTTCATCCACAATCTGATGGTCAATCTGAGAGAGTGATTCAGATTCTGAAGGATATGTTGCGAGGTTGCGTAATCGATTTTCATGGTAGTTGGGAGAACTTTTTACCGTTGGCTGAATTTGCTTACAATAACAGTTATCATACCAGCATTCGTATGGCACATATGAAGCACTCTATGGGCGTAAATGTCGCACTCCGATCTGTTGGACTGAGTTGCGTGATAGGAAAACGTTGGGACCTGAGTTAGTGCGAGAGACGGAGGACACAGTCAGATTAATCTGTGACCGTCTGAAAGAGGCATTTGATAGGCAGAAATCTTATGCAGATCAAAGGAGGAAGGATATACAGTTTGAGGTTGGAGATCAGGTCTTTATGAAAGTTTCACCCTGGAAGAAAGTATTGAGATTCGGGCGTAAGGGTAAATTGAGTCCAAGATTTATTGGACCATTTCGTATCTTGAAGAGGGTAGGACCTGTTGCATATCAGCTTGAGTTGCCTTTTGAGCTCAGTCGTATTCATGATGTCTTTCATGTATCAATGTTGAGGCGATATCATCCAGATCCAGATCACATCATTCAGGTTGAGGATGTAGACCTGAGACCTATTTGTCATATGATGAGGAGCCCATTCAGATCTTAGAGAGAGATGAACGAGTTCTTCGGAATAGGCGTATTCTAATGGTCAAGGTTCAGTGGAGTAATCGAGGCCCCTCAGAAGCTGCTTGGGAGACATTGGAGTCAATGGAGGCTCAATTTCCTCATCTATTTTTATAAGGTAAATTTCGAGGATGAAATTTCTTGTAGAGGGGGAGAATTGTAACAACCCGATTTTTAAAATAATATTTAATTGAAATTGGAGGGTTTAATTGTGAAAATTTGGCAAAAATTGGGACTAAATTGAAAGATTTTAAAACTTGGAGCTTGTTTTAGAGTTAAAGAAAATTTAGGGACCAAGCCCTGAATTTAACCTTGGAGTGTCGGCAGGCAATTTTTATATATGCGTGATTTCTGTTTTGAAAAACAGAAATCAATTTCACAAATCCTTCCTCACGCACACAACTTCCAAACCCGATTCCGATGCCGTCCGAATTCTGATCGTTGTTTTGAAACCACCGTTGTGTTCATCATCGAGCGAGGAACAAACCCTTCAAATTAATTGAAGCGAAACGCGGCCAAACGTTGGGAATTTCCAGTCAAAGTAGCGACGTTTTTGTTAGCTCTATCGCCGAGAAAATCTTAAATTCATTGTTGATCGTTGCTCCGTTTACGACACCTCCTGCACCATCGTGTTCCTTGTGCCGTTCCGAGTCCACCGGTGTTCCCTTTTTTCTCCGGCGACGGCGGCGCATGGGGAGGTGAACCGATCAAACTTCCCGATTTGATGAATTCGAGCTCTCCGACGTTCAAAAATTTGAACCGAGCTTTGTAAGTATCTCGAAAACGCTCAAAATAATTTTTAGAAAATTTTCCGTAATTTTTAGAGCCCCGGAAGACACCTCACGCGCCACACGCGCCGCCGTTGGGCGAGTGAGTGATCGGTTCAACCGGTTTTCTTAAGGGTTTGACCGGTCACGACCCGACTCGTTGACCCGACCCGACCCGTTGACCCGAACCGTTGACCCGACCTGATTGTTGACCGTTAACCGGTGCTATTCTGGTAAATAATTCGGTTTTGGTGTAAATAATTCGGTTTTGGTGCTATTCTAGTAATTAAGTCGATATGGGTGCTATTTTGGTAATTATTTTAAAAAGGTGCTATTTGTGTAAAATGTTCAACAGTTTGTTGACCTCCTTTGACCAGAACTTTGACCGGCTATTAAACAATCGTTAATCTTTTCTGAGTATACCTATCATGATAGTTTTCGACGTGCCGAATCCGTTTCCGTGGTTCGTTTCGTCAAATTCGAACCCGAAGGTCTCCAAATCGACGGTCAAAGTGGTTGACTTTGACTTTGACCAAGAATTTGAATTTTCAGAAAGTCATACTTTATGTTTTTCGACGCCCTGATTCCGATTCCGCAATCCGTTTGGCCAAATTCAGACTCAAAATACCCCAAATTAATAGTCAAACCCGAAAAATGCTTATATACTTAAGAAGTTTAGCTTTGAACAATTAAATAGGATTTGAGACTGATAAATATTCTTGTTTGAAGGTACAAGAGACTCTCCGGATCGTTCGACAGCTCGACCCAGCTCTTCTAGATCAGTTAAACCACGTGTGCCAGTATTCACCCGTAAGACCCGTAAATTTTATGATTTTAGAGATCTATTTATATTACTCATAAGTAATATAGTGTTATTGTAAAATAGGTTCGAAAACTGTAACAGCGCGTGGTGTAACCAGCAATCAGTAGATTTTTTATTTGAACCTATTGTCGAGGTGTGTTCCCTACTTATTATTGAACTGTTTTATTAGTTTTAATATATGGTACACCGAATTCATTAGTTATTGTTTTATGGATGCACCAATTTAATGTGACAATTTATGGAATATGGCTGCTATCTAATTTTTGTTTTGAAATGGTATATGATTACCATGTTTTTGGATTTATGGAATTTATGTCACGGTGCAATTGAATTTTGGAATTGAATTACGATGGAATAGCTCTGATCAAGCTAACTGGGCCTAATGTGACTCTTGAGGGCCCCAAGATGTTTCATTAGGTCGGCTTTCCTTTGCTGTGTGCTTAGGGTAAGCTATATGAACTTATTGACTTGGGCTTAAGGATACAAGCTTCAGAGCCTATCCTTAAGTCGGCTTTCTTTTTGCTATGTGCATAAAGTAAGCTATATGGAAAATAATTTTGGGAACTACTGATGGTGTACCAGAAAAGGGTTTAAACTATGATTTTCAAAAGTTAAACTCTTTTACGAATTTGTGAGATTGCTGGACTATGATTTGTACCTATTGTGATTTTATGGAAATGTTGGGACACACTGAGTCTAGCTCACCTTTTGAAAATGTTTTCCCCCTTTCAGATACTGTTGGTTAGATACCTCGGTTCGAGCACTTGGAGGATCAACATATCTCTTGAAGTAAATCAGATTGTAATGTTTTTATCTTGCAAATTGACTTTATTTTGGTGACATGGACCTTATTTTAAAATATCGGATTTTATAATGATGACTCTTTTGCTATTATTGCTCGGTTTATTGTGATTTTGAATTTGAAGACATGTTTTAAATTAAATTATTATTTATTGGTACTATATTTACGAGTTGGATTTTGATAGTATAATTTGTTTATAATTTCATGTCATTTATAATGTGATTTTATATTGATGAAATAACGGTTTCGGAAAATGTCTTTAATAATCATAATGTGATCCACTAGACTTAGTCGAAACGTATAGGCCGGGTCTAGGGGGTTACAATGTCCCTTTCGCGTTTGCGAACATGTCCGTTGCACACACTCTGTGTGCATCATGTGTTCAATCTAGTTCCCACCTTCACTAATATTTGAAATGTATAAAAATAAAAGGAAAAAAAATCGAATAAACGAACTTATAACCGAAGATAATCGAAAGATTTACGAATAATTTACCAATCACTATGAACATATATATATATACTTGTTGTTTGACCCATTAATTGCAAAATTGATTAATTACGTCCTTTGAACATCCTAACATCCGGGTCTCAGAGCTATTATTGTCTGGTACTGTCTCACAATACTTAAAATATTTTGGGTAAATTGCATCATTAGTCATCAATCTATTTTTTCTACTTCAGTCATCAAATTATTTTTGTATAAAACAACACTAGCATTTTTAAAAAATTAAATTTATAGTATTTAATTATAATAGAACAATTTAAAATATTAAAAATAAATTTAAATTTTATCTTTAAATAAAGATTATAAATCTAAATTTAAAAATAATTTTATATTAATTTTATAAAAATAAATATTTATTTAATTAATTAATTTTAATTCCAAAATAAAGTTGGAAAATAATATTAATTTGATCTCCAATTTTAATAACAGTTCAAGTTAAATATTAGATTAGTTGAAATTATAATAAATTAATAATTACATTGTTTAGTGGTTAAACATTGGACATTTTTTATTAAGGTCCCAAGTTTTATCCTCTTTAATCACATGTTGATTTAATTTTGAGGGGATGACATGGTTTAATTTAAATATTAATTTTTAGGTGATGATATATTTTAATTTAAATATTTTTTATGGAATTCTAACAAATATCTAACCGTTAATTTTTAACGATTAGCGATCAAAATAAAAATTAATATTAATGATAATTTAACTAAAAATAATTCAACAACAACAATAATAATAAATCAAAAACTATTTTACCTAAAAATTTAAGTTCACCAACCAAAGACTTTATTATCTTTTTTTGAAATTCAAATGGTGTTGGCAGCACACCCCCAACAAGGCCCTCCCACCTCATAAATGCAAAATTCAAAGCTCAAGGGTTTGTTTCAATAAAAACTTTCCCCTATTTTGTCTCCCCCAACTTTGTACCTACGCTTAATACCTACTTTAGCACCTCCATTTTAGTGAAAATTTTATTTTGACTCTCTTATTTTATTTTGAGTTAGTTTAACCTCTCAACTTTCAGTTCATGATCACTTTAATCCCTAGGTGGTTTCCTTTTAAAAAATGGATAATGCAACCCCAATCAGTTCATGTCACATGGTGGAGCTTGATTGCACAATGTGACTTTTTTTTATATAAAAAAAGTCAAAGGGCTAAAGTCATAATGAATTGAAAATTAAGAGGTCAAACTGATTGAAAAAAGTAAAAGGACTAAAGGATTTTTTTATTAAAGTAAAGGGGCCATTTTAGGTATTGAGCCTAATATTTAATGTA
This sequence comes from Hibiscus syriacus, assembly GCF_006381635.1. Classification (NCBI taxonomy): domain Eukaryota; kingdom Viridiplantae; phylum Streptophyta; class Magnoliopsida; order Malvales; family Malvaceae; genus Hibiscus; species Hibiscus syriacus. Next base: position 1,030,639 of record NW_024062970.1, read on the forward strand.
CCCACTTCTTTTTGTTGTTGTTGGGTTGGTAGCAAATTCAATGCTATGCCATTTCCCCCTTCCTTTTAGGCCTGACCTCTTTACCACTTTGCTTATACCTCTCTCTTTTTTCATTTGGTGTGTATCCCTCTTTTTCTCTAAACCCTAAATCTCCTCCTCCATTAATGTTTATTCTCTTCTTCTTTTCACCTTGAAACTGGGTTTTTATGTGTCTTTTTATTGGTTGTGAATCTATCGGAAAGCTTTTGTTTTACGCTTAGAGCCTCTTCTTTGTTCATCATTTCCTATCATCCATTGAAGTTGAAGGTAAACATATACAAACATACTTCCCTATATATATATATACACACACATGTATAAATACCACAAAGGAAGAATGATATCGAGATATTGGTGCGGTTCAATTCGAGAGTATCGCTCTAAAGGTTGAGAGTTATGTTATCTGATTGAGCCGTGCCAATATCACGTAACCATTATCGGAGTTACAAGGTAAGCCCCATTCCTCTTTAATCTGCAACAAATATGTATGTATATATATATACGTATGTGTTGAGTGCAGGGTTTTGTAGTTCTATTAACAATTGCGGAGTGCTGCATGCATGGTGGCTTGAAGGAAACCCATAGAAGAAAACTAAGGCTTTCTGGGATATTTTCAAGGTGTATTGATTATTATATATATTTTTGTGTATAGCTTTTGTTTTTCCTTTTCCTTTTGGTTGGGAATTGAAATTCAAGAGAGAAATTAACCTTTGTTTGGTACGCTACATAGATTTAACCAATGCAATTTGAACTTTTTGTGTGTATCGGTTACTTATACGTAAGGTCCACCACTTTTTTTGACCAATTGATTTGGGTAGTTGACAAGATCCTTTATCTTCTTTAAGGCTTCTATGACATTTTCCAAAGTCTAAATTAACATATAAATTAATATTTTTTTTGGTATAACCATCGACATCTGAATCCGGATCGGGTATTGCAGAGGAGATGGAGACCCTCCCAATCCAGTTTGCTTCATTCGTAATCGCCATGATTTGAACCCCTGAGCTTGCTTAAGTGATATAGTACCTCATTCTACTAGACTAACCGGTTGTTGGTATAGATTAATATTTGTTATGTATTGTTATTAAGGTCGAAAGGATGATTCTTCTACGCTTGACGAGCAACGATGAGCACCACTTACAACGAACACCATTATTTAATTTATAAAAATTTAAATTCTAAACGACTCAACGTACAATTATAAATTAGTTAAAATTTAAATATAAATTATTTAAAATAAAGTGTAAACTATACTAGTAACCACCTAACTATTGCATCTTTTCATTTTGACCAATATTTTTAAAATTTATCAATTAGGTCACTCAACTATTTAAATGCATTCAATTAAACCACTTGCCGTTAATATTTAATGGAGAAGCTGATGTGGCAGCTAAAATATCTGGTATAATTACACATTTGATCAATGTTACTTATATATTCTATCAATTTAGTCTTAATTTTAATAAATTAAAATAAACATAACCCTCAAATCAAATGGTATCATATATAATGAACCAAAAGTTAACTTTTTATTTTAATTTATTTTAATTTTAAAAGTTACGACATATTCTCTGTTTATAACAAAAACAAAATTTATAACAAAAACCTTTTCTAAAAAAATGAATAACTCAAGCAATAATTTATGATATTAAATTTAAAGAAAACTAAATTTATTGCCCTTTTTGATATAGGTCAATCTCTTAGTGCAAAATTTTTCATGCTAAGTCCATCGAGAATCTTATCAGTATAAACTTTTATTAAAGATGGACATACAATTTTATAGTAGGATATGGATTTTTAAAATTTTAAAGGAAGATTGTGTAATGCCCCGAAACATGGGTAAGTAGTTTAGGTCAACCCGAGATTTATTTTGGAGCCCAAATGATTTATTAAAATAGCTTGGACTATGTTTATTTGAAATTGGGCTCCGTTGGGCCTAAAAGATTTTGGAAAGTTGATGATATTTTTATGATATTGAAAGTGTAGGGGCTTAAAGTGTAGTTTACCCAATTTTAATTTGAAAGGTAAAAAACCCCTTTTTTTAGCATGTTTCGTGAACAAACCCATAATACTCACCCACTCTTTTTCTTCTTTCTCCCATTTGCTTTTCTTCCTCTTCCCTTACAAAGCAAGAAGTTCAAGCACTCCAATCCTAGTTTGGTTAAACCAATGTAAGATTCTGAATCCTCATCCTTCTAGCTTCAATTCAAGTTCCATTTTGCAAGATTTTCACCATGGTTTCAAAAATGGATTTTTGGGAGGTTTATTAGAAACCAAGGATTTTAGGTTGTTTTTTGTTAGATTTCGATTATAAGAAGTGTTCTAATCCTTATTTCCATTACATAGTTAATTTATAAACTCCTTTTTCTTATCCTTGATTAGTGAAAAAAGTGGGTGAAAGCTCAAAGGCTAAGGGAAAAGAGTTCTTATTGAGTGAGTTGGGATTTGCTTTTAGCCAAAGATACAAGGTAACCGCACTTACAAATTTGCCATACTCTTTAGTGGGTCATATGCAGTCCTTGGTAGCATAAAGATTTAAACTAAAGCTTGGTGAGTATATCAATGGTAGATTCTATGTTTTCAAGTTACAAGCATGTCTAAAGCCCTATTTATGATCCTACTTGAACACATAAGACACTAAGAACATTTGAAAACCTCTAGGGATCAATGTGAGTGAGTTTAAGTGCCCAAATAAGGCATTTTTTAATAGAGGGCATCGATAATAGAAGGATCAGTACCGATACTATTCTTGTTTAGGTTTAAAATTATGAATATTGTGAGTGTAGTATCGATACCCTTTTTTTGGGGTATCGATATTGAGGGTTCGGTATCGACACCAAAATGCTTAGTATCGAGACCCATTTTTCAGAATGCCATTTTGGTATCGGTACTCAAGTGAGTATCGATACTCCCCATATGTGTATCGATACTTCCTCTTTAAAACAAAAGGGTTTTGTTCTGAGGTATCGATACCTCAAGTAGGGTATCAATGCCCGATAGGCAGTATCGATACTGTATGGGTAATATCGATACCAAATTTTTTTTGGGCTATAAATTAAGAGGCTTTGTAGAAGCTAATAAGTTTCCCAAAAAGCTCTAATTACTCTCAAATAAGACTATAAGTGAGAACAATAATAAAACATAATTAAACATATAAATGAAAGTAATTAGGGCGACATAAGACTAGTCTGTTTTGATGCTCAGGAAATATTTCGAACACTTGAATTCCTTTAGAAAAGCTATTAGTGTCGAAAGTATAGAATCAGTCTGAATATCCTTAGGGAGTGCACAAGGCACTTTAAACTGACTAGTTAGGGTGCAAGGTTCGACACTCGTAAGGGGTGGGCTAGTCGAGGGTGTGGTGTCTGGTGCAGAGATTACGGGGGCCACATCCTCGGTAGACTAGAGGAGTGTTTGAGCTCTGAGATGTAGAGATCCCTCAGTCGCACCATAATGTCTATCATAGCTTAGAAAGTGGGTATCACAAGGATACTCACTAATGATACAAATGAAATAGATTCATTATATCTTTTTATCAGTTATTTGAGCATGTTATAATTGAACCCTTGTTAGTATGTTTTAGTTGTTAGTGTGACACTGGGCTAGTTAGCTTAGCGTTTGGAATTTGTTTCCTTACGCATATTCTTAAGTGGAGCACTTGAAGAACTTTTGTGCTTAGTAGATTCATACTCAGATTTTCAGAGCAGAGTACGTCTCAGTTTCTTCTTAGAGGGCATGTATATTTGAAACCCTTATTTTGTATGTCGAGTCATAACTTATTTTAAATTATGGTATGTACATTCTGAACTATATTTTTGGGAGCTCCCGACTGTAAATTGTTTTGTATGAATGTTATTGTATATTTTATCACAAATAATTATTAATGAATGTTTTTCCTTCGAGTATGATAAAGAAAATTTTTGTTTAACCACTTCGGTGGTTCCATGTAGCGCTCTTATCGGTAGACTGTGTTTCATACTGGTGTAATCCGTTACAGACTGTGCAAATGTGAAAGAAATATATGTCACACTTTTTTATTAGAAATTTACTGGATAAAATTTCTTTGTTTTACAGGTCAGACTATATCACCTTTTTTTCTAGTAGAATGTCATTTACAAATAGTAGTATGATACAAATTTTGTCCAACGAACTTTATATGCATGGGCTAATCAACTATATCTTCCTTAAAACCAAAAGAGGCTACAATATCATTGAAGAGAGGCTTCTGAGAACCATAAATGAAATTTCTAGTAAAATTTTTGTTTTGTTATAAATATAGAATATGTCGTAACTTTTAAAATATTTTAAAATGAAAGATCTGAGGGTTAAGTTTATTTTAATTTATTAAAATTATGATCAAATTAATAGAATATATAAGTAATAGTAACCAAATGTGTAATTATACCAAATATTTTAACTGCCACATCAGCTTCTCCATTAAATATTAACGCCAAGTGGCTTAATTGAATGCATTTAAATAGTTGAGTGAGCTGATTGATAAAAATTCAAAAATATTTATCAAAATGAAAAGGGACAATAATTAGGTGGTCACTGATATGATTTTACTCTTTATTTTAAATAATTTATCTTTAAATTTTTAATTAACTTATAATTATACATTGAGTCATTTATAGTTTAAATTTTTATAAATTAAATTAATGGTGCTCGTCGTTAGTGGTGTTCATCGTTGCTCGTCGAATGTTGTAGAATTTCTCGGGTTGAAATCAAATTATAATTTTTGTTATATACGAACCAAAGTCTCTGTTTTTCTATTCCCAAGTGAGTCGCTAAAGATTATAATATAAGAATTTGAATCCTACTTTAGTTTAATAAACTTTGGCCATCGTATTTTACGATGATTGAAAAATTAGTTTAATTATCGCTAAACATATGGAAGAACGAAGTCATAAACTTTTCTTGAAGGTATAAATAAATTATGAAATTTTAAAGAATTAAAATATAATTTTAATATTATCTTAATTTAAATATTTTAAACTTTAAAGGGACTAAACTCAAATTTTATCATTTTAAGGATCATGGTCAGTCGCTAGACTCAACATTACTGTTTGGAGGGCTATTTTAAAAAAGATTGTATATATCAATTGAAATATTTTAGTACTTTTTTTATTATATATCAAAATATCGTAACAAAATAAAATTTTATAAATCCTTTAAATTTATTTGTTTATATAAAATTTAAAGAAAAAAATAGATCGATAATAATGTTATCTAGAATTATGTTTTAGTTTTTATTTTTTTATAGATAAACCCGTAAAATAAATACAAATATTTTGAAATAAAATTATAAAAATAAATAAAAATATTTTAAAATTTTACCTTTAATTGAAATGGAATTAAAAGTAAATACTAGATAACTTTATTAAAGTCATCAACTCAAGCCAACGAGAGTTGGTTCAAGTGGTAAGCAGCTTAATATCGCTTAAGCAAAGTCATAGGTTCGAATCTTTGTGTTTGCAGAAAATACCCGCTAAGAAATTCGTCCACCAAAACTAGGTGTGCGACCCAGGCTAGTCTAAAATAGGCAGAACAAAGCCTTAAAACTGAAGGACAACAAAAAAAATCATCAACTCAGAGAAGACGAGCAATCAAACATAAAAAATACAAAGATTTTTTTTATCTTGAAATCATAAATAACAAATGAAAATGAATTTTCATTCATCAAAACCATACCTAACATTTAATTTAGGTTTCAATTTGATATCTTTTCATTAAAAATTAATAAAATTGCTAACGTGACATTTTTCAATGATAGTGTGTAACTACCTTATGGTGCTACGTCAACATCATTGTTAAGTTTTTAATGACAGAGTACTAAAATGAAACTTAAACTAAACTAAACGTCAGGTATGATTTTAAAAAAATAAAGTTTTTATACTAAAATAAAATAAAAGTATTAGTTTAAGTATTAAACATATAATTCACCCTATTTATTATATGTATATAAATATATGTATATTTTTAATAATTTTTGTGAGTGCCATGTCACCGATCATGGCTTTTACCAAATCATTTGCTCCTCCTTTCAACATAGGAATTTGAAGCCCTCCATCGGTTAATTGTGTGTATTATTGACTTTTTAAAGATTAAAATTTTAAGTTTTGATTATGATTTATTTTAAATATTTTAAACAAACAAATTTTATAAAATATATATTTAAAAATTACTCGATGTAAAGTTTTTAAGATATACTTTTATCAATACTAAATTTTAAATAATAATAAGTCAAAGTTAAAAAATTGATATAAAAAATCAATAATTGACAGATTTAATGAGATAGGAAAATATTAGGTTTTAGTTAGAGATGGTGATGTAGGGTCACATCGAGTTTTCTATTTATTCGAATTTAATTTGATTTTTTAAAATAAAAGTTTACTTTTATATTTGATTTGGTTTGATATATATATATATATATATATATATATATATATATATATATATATTAGATAAAATAGAAACATAATTAAAAAATATAGAGAGGATATTATAGTAATTATTTTTAAATATATAAATGTCAATTATAATATTAATTCCTGGTTAAATCGTATTTCTTTTACCCTAAACTCAAATATGACTCGATCTTACCCTTAAAGAAATTTCAACTTGATCAGATTCAAAGTCAAATTAAAAAATTTGATCCTATAAGATTAAGTTTAATCCATTAGATTTAGATTAAATGTATATTACTTTATATGATATTTTTATTATTTTTATTAGTAAGTTGTTAGGTTAAATATATCATGTATCAAAGTCCTTAACCTCTTCTTCTCTTCTCCATTATTTTTCCAACGTTAATCTCATGCATGCAACATCTTGGGCTACGGCACCCGTGGCTGCGGACAGTTATAATCTCTTGAAGTGATCATTATCAATCTTGTTAATAATTCACTATATTATATAATAATATATTTACTTTGTTTATTTATGAGTAATCATCATTTTAAACTCGAAAAATAATATTAAGAATATTTATATAAATTGTCGTGCAAAGTTGAAGAGGAATTTCTCTCCGATTGTAAAACTACTACATCTCCGATTGTCATGCAAGATCATGTGTTCTGCTTTTGTCTGAATGAACCGCGGATCATTTTAGTTTTCTGACATAGGCAGCATAATTGCTAGTACTCGGAGTCGGCACCGGTAAAGTACTCGGCAGCCGGAACTCGAGTTCAATTATAAAAGTCATGGACAAACATAAAATTTTATATATTTCCGTCCCTCATTTGGTCTATCCCGATAATAAATGAAAGAAAAACTTATAAAATTTTACAAGAACGAAAATAAATTTATAATAAAAACTATATAAAAAGAATTTATAATATATGATAATTTTGAATTTTTAGAGGACACCGCTGAGTATGTGGCTGGCTGGGTCCAATATCCCGATGAAAGATAACTTATGAAGTGAAGACTCAAATATGATCTATTGCATGCAATATATATCTCCGGCGACCAGACAAGTACGATACTTCATACTTGGAAGGGGAAAACAAGATACGAAGATGGGTAAATACTCTTATTTATCTATTCCAAAAGCACATTGCAGCTCTCATTCTGCATAGAGTTGATAATCATTTTAGAATTACAATGCAGAAATGAAAAAAAAAGATCTTATCAGCATGATTGTTCTTAAACAAGTATATAGGAATGAATATGGAAATTGCTTCTTTTTAATACCTACAACGAAACAGAATCGACGGCGAAGCAAGTACGAGTTGATCAGACCAAAGCATTGGCACCGGCAACGATCTCCAATATCTCCCCGGTGATCTTCGCTTGACGCTGCCGGTTGTAGACGATGGACAAGGACTTTTTCAGTTCCTGGGCATTATCACTTGCACTGCTCATGGCACTCATCCTAGCCGCAAGTTCACTCGCTAATGATTCCTGCAAAGCCCTCAAAACCTGACTGTTGAGATAAAGAGGCAACAAAGCATCCAGAATCTGCACCGGATCCTGCTCGAACTGCAAAATCGGAGAGAAATCGGCGGTCTGTGTTCTGATCACATCTCTCTCCACCGTCAGTTTCCCTTCCTTGGTTGTCAACCTGAAGAACTCATCCTCAGCTGCATCAACGCAGACGCCATTCACGTCACAGATTTCTCCCTTCGGCGACAGTGGAAGCAAAGTATGAATCACCGGATTGGACTTAACCAACGATACGAATTTCGTGTACAAAAGCTCGACTTTATCGACTTCTTCACTGACAAAGAGTGAAAACACGTCATCCGCAATCGCCTGAGCTTCTTTAGCTGTAGGGAGATTACTACCTTCAAAGAACCTGTCGACCGGAATATAAGGCCGGCGGATGAAATACGAATTACCCTTTTTCCCCACACTGATTACCGTGTAATCCAGTCCGAGTTGCTTCAATTCAGCAATCCTTGCCTCGGCTTTCTTGAGGATATAATTGTTGAAACCTCCACAAAGACCACGATCACCGGTGACGACGACCAAGGCGACTTTTTTTACAGGCCTGACGCTGGTAAGAGGAACATCGACGTCTTCTGTCTGGAGCTGTTCATTGATGTTGTAAAGGACTTCAACCAGCGACTCGGAGAATGGTCTGCCATTGACGACAGCTTCTTGTGCTCTCCTGACTTTAGCAGCAGCCACGAGCTTCATCGCTTCGGTGATCTTCTGCGTGTTCTTGACGGAATCGATCCGGTCCCTAAGCTCACGGAGACCGCAGTGAACCGTGGTCGAAGATGAAGACGACCTTGAAGGGTTAATTGAAGTTGAGCTTTGAGACGGGAGCTGAAACGGGGTGACGAAAGAACGGAAGGAGAGTGAACAAGTGTCGGAAAGAGAAGGTTTTGAAGACACCCACATTGTCAGATTTGAGCAAGACATGGTGGAACAACGGATTCGTTGCAAGAGGAGAGGTTCTTTTTCCTACAAGGGATTGGCTTTGTGTTTGATTTTTGTTTTGTAAAGTCTTATCTTTGTGTGTGTGTTGGAGAGCTGTTTTCTTCTGGTATGGTGGAAATCGGAGGGAAACGAGTGGAGGGAAAAGAAGGGAATGGATGAGGTTTTGGGATAAGGATTTTGAAACATTCTCGTTCATTGATTCCCCCCCCCCCCCAACACACCATTTTCATCTTGGTGGGGCCTTATTTGAAGTGGCTAGCTCTGAGTGGTTGTGTTTTGGATCCTAAATTGATAAGCTCCTTACCCTGAAAGGCATATACCACTCCATGGATTTTGATACTCCTTCAACTATGGCTACAAATATTTACCTGATGTTACCCTGATTTTTGTGTGATAAAGGTTAGTTGTACATGTCAAAGGTCCTTCGCACATTAGTTTCGTGTCCCATAGTAATTGGAGGATCTTAAAACAATTCCGATTAATCGATGTCAAAGAAACTTCGACGCACATAGAGAAAATGTTCGAGTGTTACACTCCGTGAAAAACCCCACACCATTCTCATGTCCCACATTCGTCGAAAACCTTTAAAACACTTTCGAATTTCCGGCACCAATGAAACTCTAGGCGACATAGAGGGAACGCCTCTTGAAGGAAGACCTGAAACTCTAAATCTCGAGAAGCCTCGACTATCTTATATTACTTCTGACAGGTCTATGTGACCTACCAGAACCAAATCCATCGCTACATGACTATATCCGTTTAGTCTGCTAGCATACGAACAACCATTTTAATCTTGTAAACTCTTTTGAGCATAACCGAATGACAAGATGTGACCTTAATGAAACTACATCACCCTTATTCTCCTATGTTCTACTTTCTCATGTGGACAAAATACTTTAACACTAACCAAGAGTCACTCTACTACCGTAATCCATTTGTCTCATCAGCATGGTTTAATGTAAAAGCCTTTACTGTCATCCTTCACCTTATGAGGAAAAGCATAGATTTCACGTAGCATAACACAGCTAACGAGCCTGGTATATTGGTCCGCAAGGAACCACTCTTTTAAGCACCAAGTAGGCATGCAATTCAATGACTTCATCTGGGTTACAATTAAAAGTTCAAATTATCCGTCTTAACTATTGTCGTAGATAAGATTAAAAGTTCAAATTCAAACGTTACGAATATGATTATTTGATCCACTGTCACCACCGTCCCTTTTGTCATATATCTTTCTCCACTACCTCAAATCTTCCTCTCTAAAAAAACCCTCATATATATATATATAACAAAATTATTTAGATGGAGTGTTAAAAAAATTGGTTGATATAGAATATCGAAAGAATTATTTTCTCGATTAGAATGATATAAACATTACACGACCAAGGATGTAGAATTTACATGACATCATTGAGAAGACGTACGAAAGATAATGTCTCTTCCCTTTGTTACTCTCTTAGACATGCATTTTTAGAAAGATACATTGTTTTTCGGACGTCTTCCCAAAGACACCATACATTTTATATATTTTTTATCGTGTACTATTCATGTCATTCTAATTGAGAAAATAAAAGCTAAAATTTAATAATAAAATTTGCTTAATCTTAACTTGTAAATAATTATAGCGATCCTACATTTAACCATAGGTTAAAATTAGTATAAATATACCTCAATCATTATCCAAAAAGAGTTCTTCATTTAATTATCCTCTATCTATCTATTCCTTCCCTTCACATCTGTACAAACTTAACCTTCGTTTGGTTTTAGAAAATATAGGTTATTTCATTTTTTTCGTAGAAAATAGAAAACATCGAAGAAAAGTGTTTGAGTGTAAAATTAGAAAATGATTTCTGGAAAATAAAAACAAAAACAAATGAAAATATGAAAACACAAAAAATATGTTTTCGGTATTTTCATTAAAATTGTTTTGGAGGTCTCCCACGGAAGCTGCTCTCAACCTGCGTTGGGGGCATCCTACTATCTTACCTCCCCTTACCCCATTACATATGGGAATAAGGGTCGGCTAATTTTTTTGTTTTGAAAATTTGAAAAATAGGAAAACATGAGGTCATGGTTTTTAACTTAACTTACACAAGTTCAAATTATTCTAACAATAATGTTTTTGATTTAATGGTATCTAAAATCCTCAAACTTTTGCAAAATAATCAATATGGTCCTTAAACATTTTTACACTCGATGTGGTCCTTAAACTATTTTTTAAATAATTTAACTTTATATTATTTTTATATTTAGTGTATTGAATATCTTAATAATTTTTTATATTTTAAATTTAAATAATACCTTAATTTTTTTAAAATTAAATAAGTTCTCAAACTTTCTAAAAAAATCAATTAGGTCCTTAAACTTAGTAAAAAAAAATCAATTAAACATATCTACCACACCATCATTCATCATGTACTGTCACAACAACACCATGAACTATTACATTAATATTGTAGATTATCATGTAAGCTTTGTAAACTATTATGTAAGCGCTGTGATGGTTTGATTATGTTGGTAAAAGGATTAAATATTTTTTTTCACAGTCTAACATCTTATTTACAATTATATTTTTGTATAAATTTAATTGAAGTACAATATGCATTAACATTATATTATATTAAATGTATGTAATTTAATTATTTAATAACTATTTATTCATTTCTATTTAAAACAAAATAGATACCAAATATATTTTTACTATTTTATTTTTGAATTCAAATGTCATTTATATTAACCATACATGTTTTCTGATTTTTAAAAAAAATTAAAAATAAAAATTATTTTTTGAAAATAAAAAAGAAAAAAAAAATATTTTCTAAAATCAATCGGAGAATTATGCTTTTATTTTACTTTCGATTTTCTTGTAATAAAATATTAATTAACAATTGTTTTTTTTCGATTATAATTTCCTATCTAATTTAAAAGAATTAAATTCTAAATTTAAATAAAAAAACATTTAAAAGATATATCTATGTGTGCGTGCGTGTGTTCGTGTGCGTATGTGGACAATAAATATAGAGACACGTGCCAGACCACAACCTACAATGCTCGGAGATCAACACCATCTCACGCGTGTCAAAGATGCCTTAATAAACGAAGTTCGAAAAATGGGGGAAAAGGCAATACATAGCGTTAATGCACTGAAAGAGTAGTGGGTGAGTTTCGATTGTAGGGTCTCCTCTCCCTCAATAGGACAGCTATTTTCATATTACTCATTACTCCTAACTGGCCTTTTTGTTCATTTTTCTTCCTCTTTGTTTGTCCCCACCATTCTTTGGAAGCTCATTCATGGCGCCTCTCTTCTTCTTCTTCTTTCTCCCATGTCTTCTTCCTTTTGTTCCTCACATTCCCTAGCTTATTTACAATTGTTGGGTCTTTGTTTTTCTTCCTTGTTTTGCCAAACCTTGTTTTAAGTTGCAAAAAAAAGAAGATTATTAGTGCCGGGGTGTCTCTCAAGCACGGTCTCACCATGTTACTCATTGAGCTGCTTATGTTTCTTGCCTGTGGGTGATGTTTTCAACTTGTTTCCTTCTTTGGTTTTGGTTTATTTGAGCACGATCTGTTAGTTTTTAAGAATTTGAGCGATTGGGCCGTTGTTTTACTTTCTATTTTTGAACCTAGGGAAATGGATTCTTCTTGGTAGAAAATATCACTGCAGTTTCTTGTAAAAGTGTTAACTTATGGAGCCTCTCCTTTCTTGCATTATTTGTTACTTTGATACTCTTTTAGTGTTACAAACCTTGAATGCTTTGTTTTCTATGTTAAATGTGATATAGTGTTATTGGGTTTAGGCACTATTAATATGATAAAAGGAAAATGAAATGGTAATGTGTGGTTGACTAGTACTAAATTGTGGTTGTGGTTGCTAGTGATTTATTTTGCTGATGAATACTTGCCAATCTGTGTTTTTGTAATTGTTTACCACAGATAATTCTTATAGGTGTTTAAAAAAATTGTTTAAGCATTTATGATGATTGCTTCGTGAACAAGGATATAGCTATCTTAGAAAACCCTTTGAGGTACTTTAGCAAAACTAGTGCTTAGAAATGTATTGGTCTTGATTTCGGTATACCTCCTTAGACATTCACAGGAAGGTTGACCATAAAGGTGTTTGAGATCCTTCGACTAATTGTAAATGTCTTTTATTCATGTTAGAACGAGTAAAACAGATAGGTGGGGAAAAGTGGGAAACGTTATAGTTTGACATACGATGAACATACATCAGAGGCGTCTTATCATTGACGTTGCCATTGCGACCAATACAAAGCAATAGTTTAAGGTGTAAGCATTAAGCTTTATATGAGTTATGATCTTAAGTGTAGCAATTCTCAAGCATTGAATATGTTTTGTAGATTTCTATCCTTTTTCTTTCCTTTTGTGGTTGGATGTCATAGACGAATATTTACTTATATAGTTATATCATGTGTGGAAAACAGAAAAGTTTATTTTTTATTCGTCAGATTATCTTGCTAAAGAGTGTGGTATGTTTTTCCTTGCTCTCATTTCAGGCTTCCATGAATGTTTATCCAGCCCAACAGATCATCTTAAAAGTTATATGTTAACAGAGAGGAGAGCTGATGCTTTTTTACCTGCAATTACTCCGAGTGCATCTCCTCAGCCATTTCTTCCTCTTCTTGCACCCTCCCCATTGACGCCCTTCACAAATAGTACTATCCCGAAACTATCAGGTACTTTTTACATGGTTGGGCATAATGGAATCTGAAAACAGTTGGGATTTAAGTGTCTAATTATATTTTGCACTTGGCCTTTTGTAGGACTCTGTATATTAAATTTCACTGCTGCACAAGATTTGATGATCATGACCTCAATCGATTGTTGGGCTGCATTTGCTCCATTGTTAGCAAATGTAATATGTTGTCCACAGCTACTTGCAACTCTCGTGATACTCATTGGTCAATTAAGTAAAGAGACTGGTGTGCTTGCTTTAAACAGGACCCTCGCCAAACCTTGTCTCTCAGATATTGAGCAAATTTTAGAAGGCCAGGGTGCTGGTGAAAATCTCAAGCAGGTTTGCTCAATTCATCCATCAAACCTCACTGAAGCGTCTTGCCCAGTAAAAGATGATGAGTTCGAGAACACTGTAAATTCGTCTGAGCTTCTTGCTTCATGTGAAAAGATTGATCCTGTGAAAGAATGTTGTGACCAAGTTTGTCAAGGTACCATATCGGATGCTGCAACTAGACTTGCACTAAAAGCTTCTGATCCTTTGAGCATGGATGGGCCCCAGGTTTTACCTGAACAGTCGACGAGGGTAAATGATTGTAAAACTATTGTCCTTCGGTGGCTGGCAAGTAAACTTGGCCCTTATCATGCAAAGGAAATTCTTAGAGGACTAACCAATTGCAATGTTAACAAAGGTGGGTTTCAAATTTCCCCTAATTAACGTGTTATATTCTAAGATTAGAATTCACCTCTTGCCGTCTGATTAATGCATATAAGAACATCCCTTTGGATATCGAGCAGCATAGGAGTTTTTCTTACGTCTTTGACTACATATTTAAGTTCTTTTCTTATGTTTTCTCCTTCAGTTTGCCCTCTTGTTTTCCCCAATATGAAGCATGTTGCGAACAGCTGTGGAAATGGAATAAGTAACCCGACAACATGTTGTGATGCTATGGATAGCTATGTCTCTCACTTGCAAAAGCAGACCCTTGTCACCAACTTACAAGCTTTGGATTGTGCTACCTCCCTCGGGTTGAAGTTACAGAAATACAATATCACCAAAAATGTATATAGCTTATGTCACTTAAGCCTCAAGGATTTCTCCCTTCAAGGTTGGTTTTGTATTTTGATGTACCTGGAATGAGCAAAACGAAGTGATCTTCATATGATAATTTTGAACTGGTACTAACACTAGATTCTTTTTCTTTCTGCCGCCATGATCGATTTTGACACCGATTACCAACAACTTGTATGCAACAGTTGGAAATCAGGGTAAGATGTTTACTCCCTTCATAATTGGCTGCGTAATCTTGCTTTTAGCTACACGGAATTTGTTCCTATTTCGTGCACTTTAAAGTTTTCCAACATCTATATCATTCTAATTGTTACTTATAATTTCTTTAACTTGCTCATATGGTGTGGATTTTCTAACATGTGTTTTTTTTTCAACTGCTTTTAGTATCCGGATGCCTCCTGCCAAGCTTGCCCTCTGATGCGACATTTGACAAGTTCTCTGGAATCAGTTTCATTTGTGATCTGAATGATAATATTCCAGCTCCATGGCCAAATCCATCGCTTTTGCCAGCTTCATCATGCAACAAAAGTAGGTACTCACAGTGGTAGTCCATATTATAAAACGATTTCATATTAACATGTTACTTCTTTCCTTCTCTTGTCTCTATTATTTATTTCACCTGGATTTTTGGCATGCAGCTGTAAGAATCCCTGCACTACCTGCAGCAACAAATGCACAAAGTGGTAAGAAACGCACTGATTTACTCAAATAACTGTAATCACTTTGAGACGAGCAGACTCTAATTGTTTAATTGATGCATTGCTGAGATACGTTGGTCGAACATAGGGTTGACAGAATAATATTTGAATAAAGTTACAACTCAAACTTATCGAATTTTAATTGTGGTCTTTGCCTCTCTCTCGCTCACTCAGCAGCCACTCTCTCTTATGCAGGTCTTTACAATAAGTACGTCGCGGTTTATCTTCTCATTGTTTCTTCGATGACCATAATGATGCTCTTACAGTTCTAGTTTTTCAAAGTCGATTCAATCTTTATCCATAACTGCATGATATAGTGTCAGCCTTCTTTAACCAAGTTTTACAGTGATACGGACACGATCCCCTGTTAATGGAAAGTTTAATCAGTGGCAATGCTCAACCAGGTACCGACTCAAGTTCAAGTTCATGCATCTGATCATAGTAATTGACGATTATTGCATGTTGTCTGTAATAATATTTTGTAAAAAGAAACTTGTATCTATACAAGTATTTGATCATACCATGTAAATTTTGATTAGAGATTTTATGAGAATTTTACTCCATTCCTTGAGAGCTATGGCCTATAGACATGTTGGATTGGTTCAACAAGCTTTGTTTCAGTCATCTTTGTTGCTTAGATCGTAAGACATCGGTATGAGGTCATAGTGTATATATAGTTTTACTGCATTTAAGGCATGAGAAGGGATCATGATTTCGACATCTGAGGGTCGCATTCAGACGGCATTTGAGGCAAACCTGCTTCAGTTGTGTCCTTGGATTGTGCTTGAGGTGGTGTTGCAGAGACTTGTAAATGCTGTTGGGCAATGCATTAATGTTTTCACACTCATTTCACATGAATGTGCAGTGGTGCACTGTCTGCAGTTGTGGAAGTGTGACCCTTTCATTTTCACATGGTTGTTTTCAATAGTACCAAGTGTTAGAAATGTCAACTTTTAATATCCTAAACCTAACATTTGTTGGATCAATAGTTCATAGGCAAAGTTTTGCTTTTCATTTTAGGTTTAGTTAGTCTCGATTCGACATTAGATTTAATCGAAGTGTTAGAGATAATACTCATTATTTTCAAGTTGAATGCTGCTGCTGCTGACTACGACGGCGGCGGTTGTGCATTGCATTTGCAGCATTAAACTACACCGTGTAAATCAAATCATTAGCTATCCAAATACCACCCACAGGAAGTTGACACTGCCTCGATAAATTTACGGTAGAGGGGTGGGTGACAGGCTAGGAGATGTGATGCCATAGAATCTTACACCGGGATTTGGTAATTCACGACCATTATTACATAAACATATGCGAGGGAAATGAGAATTTATGTACATAAATCTTTAGCTGCTAAAACCATGAAGAACGAACGCTGTTCAAAGAGGGTTCAAAAGTGTTAGATACGTGCTGGATACAATCATGACATCAATTTATCTGATCAATAAGCTGTAAAGTTCCAAAAACCTTAAACAACTTAATATTATCAGATGTTTATCCAAAACGGCCTGAATTGATAAAGGTCTTCATCTTGCTCAACCCACAGATTCGTCGAGCTTCAACTCATGTATCGGTTAGAAATATGATTAGAACAAACTCATGTATCGGTTAGAAATATGATTGGAACAAACTCATGCACAGTGTTCAAATGATTATAATGAACTATTGTAAACCGATCAACGAAGCACCTGTGGGAGTCTGACTTCTAATCAGACGATTCAGCGAGTCCCACCAGGTGTGTATTTACATTTTCTTTTAATTTTTGAGCTTATCGATTGACCCATTTCAGGCCCATTACACAATTACTCGAACCAAACAAAATCTGGGTAAAAGTAACTAATGAAATCGGTAAAATATGGGGTTGTTTATCGATTTCATCCTCATCACCCATTTTTTTCTCACAGGTAATTCGGAGTCTCCTACAAGACAAAGGTACCTTATCCTTCTTCTCTTCTCCTTTTCTGTCCTTTTTCCCATGTAAAAACTGTACCTTTTCTATAAAACAAACCATCGCGTTAACTGTTCGTTCCTGATGGAAATTTGTGAAATAAACACATTTTATTAGTGTTTTTTCTTATGATTATTGGTTGAGTAAGAGATTTATATTTGGGATTGTGGGTTAGTTCATAACTTAGCTGAAATCACCAGATACATCAGCCTCTTAGGAATGTTAAAACAATACACCATTTTCTTTAATATTTGTACCCATTGTTCCATTTTTTCACTATAAAAATCTGGGATTTTGAAATGTGTCAATTGCTGATTTTATATGCTTTAGCCCCAAATTTTCTTCAGATTTGGGCTACCTTTTATTCCAAGATAATATGGTGTTGTTGTAAATGGGAAGGTTGCTCACTTAAAATGTAGAATCTGGTCTGCACTGTTTTATATACACGACCTTTAGAGCTGTCTGATTCGGCCTTGGTTGGCATTTGTGATTTTCCCCATATTTTGTCGATGGTTTCGGGTTTTTTCTTGGTTTCATGTTTGCTCTATTAGTAATGTGAAGAATGTCACAGCTCTTGTTTTTAACCTAACCATTACATAGATGATCTTTGTGACATGCATGTCTTAGTCGATAGCTCTTTCATTGAATACTCCATTTCTAGTATTGAGCCTTTGTGAAAATTCAAACACTATAATTTCTATATGGCATTGAGGACATATCAATATCAAATTTTTAGATCAGAACCCGAGTCATCAGAACCCGAGTCTACTCCAAGAACACTTGCCTGTTGCATCAATGGGCTGTATTATGTTCTTGATATAGTTTGTTATACTTTGGTTATTGTGAAATATGGCTGACCGTTTTCCTAATGCACTCAGTTCTTGTGTGGTCATTGATGATAAGATTTCTAATTCTTTTCCAATTGCATGTAAAATGTTGCGAAAGGAATTATGATACGACAGTATAAATTGTGCATCCATTTTGCAGGATGAGCTTCCAGAATCAAGGGGCTAGCTTATCTTTCTCTGCAGACCCCCCTGCGAAGCTGAAGCGTAGGCGTCCATGGGAGGACGGGAGTGTTCAAGGGGGCAACACACCTGCAACACCCGAAACTGACAATCTGAACAGAAACAAGCGAAGTATGTGGATAGGTAACCCTGCCTCTACTGACATGTTAGGTCAGATGGTTTCTGGTGTCGTAGAAGGATCATTTGATGCCGGGTATCTTCTTAATGTTAAGGTAGCTGATACCAATCTACATCTCAGAGGTGTTGTTTTTCTACCGGGGCTAGTTGCTCCTGTTACTGGTGCAAACGATGTGGCTCCACATGCTAAGATGTACAAAAGAAAAGATATTCCTATTCCGTTTGTAAACATTCAAGGTCGTCTCCATGTTGTGAGTCCTCCATCGGGGAAAAGTGAGAAGCCCATCGAGCGAAAAAATGGCGCATCTAACATTTCAAACCAAGGTCTACATACTGGGCTTCAGCCTGGTTTCTCGGTTGTTAGTGAGAGCCAATCTGCCTCTGTTCTCGTTCCTCCAGCTAGTAACTTGCCAATAAATGAAACTGTTCTATCCCTAGGACAAAGGGTCATGCAAGAACAAATCTTTGATTCTCGATTGCATATGAGAAAGCTGTCGGACTGCATCTGTCACTGCAGCGATTTGAAGGGCCAAATGCTAATGTAGAAGCTCCTAAAGCATCCGAGCTTGTGTCTGCAAATGTTGCTACTACTTTGTCAGCTACTGAGGCTATAAAAGCCACGAGTCCTGATCTTAAGCCAAAGAAATTGGTTCATGATGATGTGAAACGTCTTGGTGTTGATAGCAAGAGTCCCGGAGTTTTTGAACCCGAACTTCAAACTATGGCTTGTGACACCGGGATCAACAAGCTTGACAAAAAGGCTTCATCAAGGCAAGATATTGATATTTCGAGGATACTCGATTGGAGCTTGCTCAGAAGATTAAAAATGGAGCTAACACGTCTCGCATGGATGGTTTATCTGCAAGCGACGATATTACAACTACGGCAACAGCTCCTTTTTCTGCATCCATGACCAGCCTACCAATAATGATATTCGGGGAAGAAACTACTCCGCTTGAACCCGAGTCTGCTGCTGAAGAATTCGTTCTTCCGACAATAGTTGTCCCAGAAGTTAACAGTTCCACAATGACTGCCGAAA
Source organism: Hibiscus syriacus (assembly GCF_006381635.1). Taxonomy (NCBI): domain Eukaryota; kingdom Viridiplantae; phylum Streptophyta; class Magnoliopsida; order Malvales; family Malvaceae; genus Hibiscus; species Hibiscus syriacus. Next base: position 1,050,161 of record NW_024062970.1, read on the forward strand.
CTTACAGTGTGGAGTCTAATGCCAAAGATGCCATTCCAACACCACATGCATGGTTTTGGAGTTCTGGAAATTAAAGGCGGAAACAGGATGAGCATGAAAGATAGAGTAGATTAGGGTTGAAAGCAAATGCTTAATTTAGATAAGCACTCTGTCTAATTTGGATTTATTTGTGATGGATACTCTCTGCATTTTACATTTTAACTTCTCTCATTTCTACTTCATTAACCATTCTCATGCTTGCTGGGGATGGCAAAAAAAGGAAAATCTGTCTGATTTTGATTCCATCTGATATGATAAGGTTGGTTTTCTCTATAAAATTTAGGTTTTTAGGGTTTAAAGCAAACGGTTAATTTAGATATCTCCATACTTGGTGCTTGAACTCAAGATCTTTAGGGATAATAACAAGGCTTTTATCCTCTAATTTTGATTCATATTGGTCGGGATAATAACATGTCACTTAACCATTAAAGTTACTTGATTTATATGGATCGGGTTTAGGATTTAGGATTTAATTATAATTTTTTATGTATCTATAGTTTTTATCTACTCTAACAATCACTTAGATTGTAAATATTTTCCCTAACTTTGTATTCCCCTAATTTTTTATCCTGTATGAATTTTTTAGCCAAAAAAAAAGCCAAATTTATTATTTTTTGGAAAAAATAGTAGGGTAAATTACTTTTTAGTACCTAAACTATTAGTTTTGGTCCATTTTAGTACTTAAATTTTTAATTTTGTCAAAACCTTTTGTTTCATTTTAGTTTAACGTTGAGTTTTGAATTGAAAGTTTAGGTACTTAAATACTAAAATGATAGTTTAGGTACTAAACACGTTAAGTTTTTAACGGCGGACACTAAAATGAACAAAAACTAAACGTTAGATATAACTTGAAAAAATTAAAAGTTTAGATATTAAAACATATCAAAACTGATAGTTTATATACTAAATGCATAGTTCACCAAAATATATGGAAGGGTATGACCTATACATGATTCCATTGGGTCAAGAGCAGAAAATTTTATGTAAGCTGAAAGCCCGGCCCAAATGACTCCTCCTCTGTCCTTTTAATTGATTCCCCCCCCCCCTTCAAGATTCAACTGGGTTTTCAGATTCAAACAGTTTACGAAGCTTCAAGACGAATTCATTGAAGTTAACATCCGCAAAGCCTTTTCATAATATGTGGGTTTTCTCTTGAAGAAGATGGATATCATTTCCCAATTACAAGAACAAGTGAATTCAATAGCAGCCCTAGCTTTCAACACTTTCGGTACACTGCAACGAGATGCTCCACCCGTTAGACTCTCCTCTAATTACCCGGAACCGCCTCCCAATCCCACCGAGGACCCAACCAATTTCGCCGAACAACCTAAGCTTATGAGCGCCACTCTTGTCAAGGCCGCTAAACAGGTGAGAATGGGTGAATTCAATGATTAGATATTGTGTGGGAATGTCAAATGATTTTTGTTTCTGGTATTTTCTTCTTTGTTTTCCACAGTTTGATGCGTTGGTTGCTGCGCTTCCGCCTTCGGAGGGAGGTGAAGAAGCTCAGCTTAGAAGGATTGCTGAACTACAAGTAAATATAAAGAGTCTCCAATTGTTTATTCGTTTCTGAATTTCATGTTGGAATTTCTTTGTTTTGATTGTCGTTTTTGTTTTCTTCATTTGTCTTCCAGGCTGAAAATGATGCTGTGGGTCAAGAACTTCAGAAGCAACTGGAGGCTGCAGGTACATTTTTTTCCACATCCTTTGTTATTCTAACATGATTGTGTGTTGGATACTTTGTATGAATCGTATATCTGTACCGAATCTTTATCCGGAGTACTTCAAGAAAATCGGATAGTCCTGGCAATAAAATCATCTTACATGTTCTTAGGTGATAGCAACAGAGTGACTTTTCTCCCAGTTTCTGCCTCCTTAATGAACAAAGAGAAAGGGAAAGATGGTTATGAAAATAATACTAATTAGGTGTAGTACATATTTAAGACCTAGACAATAGTTGCCATGTTTGCTTAGATTCTGGCTTTTTGTGATGTATATAAGGAGGAGGATGTTAGCTTTGTTTGGTCGTTCCCCGACCTTTTTAGTTCGATTTCAACTGCTATATATGTTGCTCCAGCGTATATGTCTTGGAAGTTAACCATGTAGGTACGACTGGAGAATCGAGTTCCCTGAGTTGAAGTTGTGGATGTAGATTCTAGACTATACTTCCGAAGAAAGGTTCCATCTTAACTATCTGTACAATGTTTCCTTGTTTTTGTTTCCAGAAAAGGAATTGAAACAGGTTCAGGAGTTATTCAGTCAAGCGGCAGATAATTGTCTGAACTTGAAGAAACCAGATTGAAGTCCTTATGCGAAGGTTTGTTGTATACTTAAGTTTGTATAAAACTGCTCCATCTGGGCTTTGCTTCTGCACTATAATTCAATCAAATTACTCTTTTTGATGTTTGTGAAAAAACATATCTGCACAGTTTTAAGATAAAATGAAGCTATGCTTGCCGATTAGTAACTAGGTACCGGTTTCAAGATGAAATGAAGACATGCTCACTGGTTGCCAGCTTTATATACAGTGTGCATCTCCCACAATTCAAAACATTTTCATTTCAATGAGTAGAATCTGAATCAGTCACATATAACACATTTTCAATGTCGACATTTGCAAACAGATTTGATGATTACTGGATTCGATAACTATTTGCGATCTCTTTTAGGGCAACAGTACAAGGATTCCTGTAGGACAAGGAACATAAGTTATGGTAGAAAGGGTTTCTGAAGGAAACAAGCTTCATGGTTAAAGAATCTTAACCTTTTTTCAATGTTTAATTTCCTTGAAAGTTCTTCAACAAGATTGTGTATCTCTTCAAAAGAGCAGGGAACCTTTGTGCAGCTTTCGGATTCGAACATATCTTCTTCGGGATCTCGGAAGCAATAAATTATAGCGAAATCAGAAACAAACAAACATAATATGTAGCATTATCTTGAATTAGGGGGAAGTAGTAAAACCTTAGCATTTCCCATAAGATTGTGTCTACCGATGGAGGAGTGTTGATAGCACTTCGGTCAAATGCGGATGACGAGCAAGGTTTATGAGTGCTTTAGAACCTCCTGATCGGGGATGGTCCGACTGGCCGAGCAAATCTGTTAGGTATAATGTCGATTGCACCCGAAGCCGCAAGTTCTTCACATCATTTCAGAGAATAGGCTGTTGCCATACCTGCAATTTAAGAGTTGGCGTAAGTATGTAGATTCAATCTTATTTTAGCTCATCAAACTAGCCTTCGCTGATTTCTAGGGTTCCTTTATGTGGATCATATTGTGCCACTATTTCAATTCTCAAAAAGTTTTAATGTTAACTTGAAAAATTGACGCTACAAGTTTTACCGTTCAGTCTAAATTTCATGGGTCGTTTCGTCTCGATACTTTGAGCCCGAATTCGACCTTTATTTTTTCGCAACTTGCTTCGAAGTCTACGAATCGGAGATTGAAAGTGAGGAAATAGAAAAGTTTAAGTTGATATTCATGGATTTTGAGATATTTTCCGGTGAAGTAACTACCAGATTCGAACTCAGAGGGTCGAGATGAATTGACCTATGAATTTTGGGATCGCATGACTTCCATCAATGACGGTCGACGATGGTCGGAATGAAAAATGACGTGATGGGGGGAAAGAAGAGAATTCGAAACGACGTCGATTTGGTGTATATTTGAATTTTCAATACAATGTCATTTTGATGTTTGTATCATCTCATAACACCGTTAAAAAGTTAATAACATAATGAGTAAAATGATTCAATCTGTAAAATTCAGTGAGTAAAATAAAAAAATTAAAAATATAGTAACAAAATAGGAGAGAAAGTAAAGTTTGAAATTGTAATTTACCCTTTTTTTATAAACTGAATTTCATAGTATTCATCGCTACGCAGGGAAAAAAAAAAGAAGAAGAAAAAATTGCACAAATTAAATTGTTCCGTACATCCACTGTGTATCTTCATTTCGTAAATATTTTATATCTGATTAAATAAAAAATTAAATCACACAATGAAACTAAAATTCATGAGTTGAAAGGGAGTATGGCCTTGCATAAGGAGTTCTAAACGAGTCGAGTTTGAGAATTGTTGAGTTCGATTCAACTTGTAAATTCTGAAATAAAATCCGACTCGAAAACTCTCGATCCTAAAATTTTTAAGCACGACTCAAATTCGAAATCATGAACTGAAGTTCATAAAAGTTCGAAAAAGCTCGAAATAAAAAAAATATTTAACTTAACTCTATTAAAACCTCAAACTTAAACTTGAACCTGAATCTTAAATATATAAAAACCTTATACAACATTTTTTTTAAATAATTCAACACATAAATTTAATATTATTAATAATTTTATTTTTTTAAAAAATAAAATATTAATATATTATATTTTTTGCTCACGACTTTTCAAATCAAATATCAATAATTTGTTTCGACTCGTTAAGAACTCGAGTCAAACCCATTTAAATTTATATTTATAAATTTTAAACAAATTAATCTCGAATAATTTATAATCTATCTCGTCTCATTTTAACACTAGGAGCGATTACCTACAAGTTATTAATCCCCACCAAAAAGCAATTCCGGTGGTTCGTACCCGCCACGCGCATTCTGATTCGCGTTGCATTTGTCATTAAACAAAAACATTACAGCTATTATATGTTCTATGCCCTTTCACAATCCGTTTCTTCTTCTTGCTTCTTTCAAAAAGAAGATCTCGTTTATCCGAAAGGGAAAAAAGAATCTGTTTCGATCTTCAATCCCCCCCAAAACAAAGTGAAAATCAATTAAGCAATTTGATCGAATTAGCATTTCGATTATTTTGGTTCTTTTGTATTATTGTAGAAATTTCAAGAAGGAGCTCTCTTTTATTTTGTAAAATTAAAAGAAAATGGCTCAAGCCATTGAAGAATGGTATAAGCAGATGCCGGTATCACCCGCTCTTATCTCACAGCTGCTGTTGTTATCACTATTGGTTGCTCTCTCGAGGTATGCCTCGTTTTCCATTTTTTTGGGGTTTATTTATTTTTTTCAATCTGGTCAATGATTTTGATTGCTTAGTTTCAGTTTTGAATAATTTGGACACGTTTTTTTAAGTTTCTATGCTAATGGGTATGTTTTTTTTAGGTTGATTTGATCCGTGTTTATCTCAATTTGATGAAATTTATTGATTCACATTGAATTTGATCCATGGGTTTCCATTCATGTTTCAAGAAAGTTATGAATTTGGGCAGGCAAAGTTGATTTTTTTTTTTGTATAATAGGCACCTTTTTATTTATGGTCCCATCTTGATTTTTATAGCAATTAGAACGTGTTTTCATTGCTGTGCTAATCCGAATTTCTTTGCAGATAATATCACCTTATAATCTGTACTTGAACCCTAAGCTTGTGGTTAAACATTATCAATTCTGGCGCCTCGTTACTAACTTCCTATACTTCCGCAAGATGGGTAAATTCCATGTGCTTTTATGTTTGATTGCTATGATATCTCTGAATTGTTATGCCGTGTGGACCGATATTATGAAAATGCGGTGAATGTTTTTGCTCAATATGTAAACATACTCCTAATGAAACAGCAAGAGCTGGCTCTATTATGTTTCCAATTTTTTTAGGTGAAAGTATGGAAATGGAGTTGTATATTCTAGTTGTTTTAAAAGCTTGAATAAAATCAATTCTATATCACCATGTATTGCTTATCCAAACATGTCTATGTGATTATGATTGAATTTAGTTCTCTCAAATCGATTAGCACCTTTAACATGGTACTCGTTTATATGCCAGATTTGGATTTCATGTTTCACATGTTCTTTCTTGCTCGATACTGCAAACTCCTTGAAGAGAACACTTTTAGGGGAAGGACTGCAGATTTCTTTTACATGCTCTTGTTTGGAGCTTCTGTCTTAACTGGCATTGTGCTTATCGGCGGAATGATACCTTATCTGTCGGCATCATTTGCAAGAATCATATTTCTAAGCAATTCACTGACATTCATGATGGTAAGCCCGTCTGCACTCATTTACGTGCAAAACACAATTTATTCGGTTATGTTTTCTGATAGCCATTTTGGAAGCCATCTTATTTCTAAAACTTGTAGGTTTATGTGTGGAGCAAGCAGAATCCTTTTATACATATGAGTTTTCTGGGTCTTTTTACCTTTACGGCAGCTTACCTGCCCTGGGTGAGTGCTTTTATTATTCCATCCCCTTTTTCTTATTCTTCTTGAGCATGTTTCATCTATGAACTTACAAGTTCCGAAGAAACAAAGAAAAAGTGCTTAGGGTGAATTTTCTCATCGGGAAAGAGTTTAGTATACTTTCTGCATTTTTGGGTTTTATCATACTTTGCCTAGTTGCAGAGTTATAATTGCTTCTTTTCCTTGTATGTCTTTTAGGTGCTTCTGGGATTCTCTGTCCTTGTTGGTGCTAGTGCTTGGGTGGATCTCCTGGTGCGTTTCCATTTCCTAAGCCTACTTTAATGTTGAAATATTTGCATGGTATTATTAGCATAAATTTCATATATATCTCTGAAATCCATTTGTGTGTTCTGAGTGACTACAAGCTTTACCAGCGTAACTAAGCTTTTCATAATCATCGTATATCATCATCACTGTTGGAGAGGTCTCGATGTGAGTCCTGATTTGAGGGGGAAAGTTGCTTGCTCTCATCTGCTGTATAAGGACCACGAGAGTCCTTTATAATTTATGCAGTGGTCCTATAGACTGCCCCTTGTTCTTATCTCTTAATTTTTCTTGTCCTTTCTTTGTTAATTAAATGTTTTATTTATCCAGGGAATGATAGCCGGTCATGCATACTATTTTCTCGAAGATGTATATCCCCGAATGACCGGTCGCAGGCCCCTAAAAACTCCATCTCTCATCAAAGCACTGTTTGCAGATGAGGATGTAGTGGTAGCACAGCCTGCAAATGTGAGATTTGCTCCACCACCCGCAGAGGAACTTCCCAGGGATTAATTAGTCCGCCCTCCACGAGACTAGACCAATGGAGCTTACCTTGGCCGGTTTGATCTCTGCAAAGTGTGGTTCGCCATTTCGTAGAAAAATGTTCAAGCTTGGATGCTAATTATGAACAATATATCTTGGTTTTGCATTAGCAATGTATATAGTTCCTACTGCATTTATGTGGATCCATATATTTTTGTAATTTATACCTAGACTGGGTGCTTTTCGTGACATTTACTCACAAAATTAATGTTCAGCCCTCTTCCTTGCAGAACCCTGATCTTCTTGTTTTGGTTGCTTGAAACTTGTTTAGTTTCAAGATAAGTGAACCCTAATTATGTTTCTTTGTACGGTGGAAAGTACCCAAATCTTTGGAGATGAAGTTGAGTGTAGCTCTCCCATTATGGTCACAAGGCAGCAGATCAGCAGGGTGCACTTGCTTGCTTTATAAGGTGAATGTTGCAGAGCACCGATATATTAGAAACAAATCAAGGCACGTTTAAAGGCAATAATATCATGAGCAATGACAATGTTATTATTTAAGCTAAACCCTCTTAACTTTTGACTTGCATTCAGCTATTATCAGTCCTTTTACTTTATTTTTGAGGTTCAATACACTTCTAAGTACCTAAACTAAATCTTAAATTGATTTTTTAGTGCCTATAGAAAATTTCGTCCATTACACTGGTGCTTACCGTTATAAAAAATCGTTAAGCGACACATGTAGTATTTATATTTTTTAACTTTTTTTTAAAATAAAATATTATTTAAAATATATATTTAAAAAAATCTGAACGTGACATGTGTCATTTGAGCTTTTTTTAAACGGAAGACACTAAAAGTGTAACGGATAAAACATTAAGCATATATTTTTAACAAAAAATCTTTCGGTAAAGCGTTACCTAAAATATTATTTTTTTAATCAGGTTTTTTCTACCGCGTTTACCTATATCAGTAATTAAAACCGGTAAAAATAATAATATTTTGATTATTTTTTACCAATTTTGTTATTTAAATAATAACAAAACCGATAACATTTCTTTTAACTATATATTAAAACTGCCGCACAACTTCCCTAAAAGTCGAGACCTATTTCTACTATTAATAGAACTTTTCCAGAACATTTCAACACAAAGTTAGGTTACAATGAACTAATATAAAATTAATGTTAATAATCTATTTTAATTTCCAATATAAGTTAATTATATGTAATCGTAACAACTAATTATAATTATAATTTTAAAATGAAGTATTGGTATTGTTTTATTTAAAGAAATTATATATTTTTATTTAATTAATATTTCATATAGAAGACAACAGGTAAAATAGATTAAAAGCTAGTGAGAGAAGGTCCCGCTTCTCTCTAGAGCCCAGAGCCAAGGCTTTTTTGAATTATTTTTGCCACCGTCATCCACCCGTTATCCTCTGTCGCCGACCGTCGTCAGCCGCTCGCCGCCATACTCCGACCATAGTTTGAAGCTGTTTTTTCCAAGGAAGATCGTCTGGGGGTTTCCAAATTTGGCCTTAGATTTGCAATTGAGTCATTCTATCGACGCAGATCTTCACGAAGTTCACCGCCGATTTCGCATCTTCCCGCCGCTCGTGGTCGACACCACCTCACCAACAGACTCAGCTTCTTCTCGCGACCAAAACCCACCTCTCCTAGTGTCGAGAATCGGTTATATTCTCCATTAATTTCCAGTGCACTGGTTCAGCAAGAAATTACCCTATCCTCCAAACTTTCTGTTTTTTCCAAGATCCTCTTTCCAGCTACCCATATCTCTCCATGGAACCCCTACGCCCATCTCAACACAGGCAAACTAGTGGGTTAGCTGCAACAACCGCGGCAGGTGTAGCCTCTGTGAACCCCACTTGTACTCCCTCTGGACTGACGAAGCAACAACTTCTTCTACTCCGGTAAGGAAAAACGTGAGAGGGAGAATGAAAAGGAGAGGACAAAGCTTCGGAAATGGAACATGTGAGCCTTCAACAGACGTATGCTGGCCGGATGAGGCAATATGGTAATTTCCATCTTTCAGAGCATTCTAATATGAACGATGTACTGGCCGCCTTGGCCCGTGAGGCAGGTTGGACAGTTGAGGCCGACGACACTACCTACAGGCACTTTTCTATGCCCCAAAAGCAGTAAAATTTAAGAGTAGTTTCAGAGAGGTCGGGTGAACGTCCTCTTTCAACCAAATCTCTGAAAAAATGTTCTGTTAAAGGAACATTAGACTATCAACCACCTGCTGTTAGGATTAATGACAGTGGTATGTCTCCTTCGCAAGGTGGGAATTATATGATTGAGTGGCTTTCGTTAGTAGAGGCAACTCCTGCTCTTTCTGCTGTTGATGTAGATCGCCATGGAACCAGGGAGATAACTACGAAGGGGTATTCCAATGAAAAATCTTCTAAAGTAGCGAGAAGGAGAAGAAACGGTTTTCAAAATTGGAGGAAGGAAGCTCATACAAATGGTAGTAATGGGTATAAAAGTGGATGTGTCACGTTATTCATTGAGAACCTACCGGAAAAGATCCATTGGAAGAGACTTGGTTATTTATTTGGCACACAAGGTCAAGTTATTGATGTCTTCATTCTCAAAAAAAAGAAACTCGAATGGGGTTCGCTTTAGGTTTATTCGCTATGTTATAATTGAAGAAGCAAGGAAAGCGATTTCAATGATGAATGGTAATCTTATTTATGGCAGCAAAATTAGAGTCTCTTTGGCTAAATATAAACCCTGACAGTCTTACTGGCGAAAGTCCTCGATAATTGTTCAAAGTAAGTCTGGGTTGGAAGATAGTTCGAGGAATAAATACTGTGAAGTTGAGAGTGTTGTGGATGATGATAAACTTCACGTGTTGAGTAATTGTCTTGTGGGGTGGTTCAAGAACTTTATCAAAATTGGTAATCTTGCTAACCAGATACAAGCAAAAGGATTAGTTGGTTTCACGCTAATGAGAGTTGTTGGAAATGTAGTTCTAATGGTTTTTGAAGACTCTGATTCGTTGAGAAGCGTGAAGGATGATAAGTTAGAGACTCTAGCAGAATGGTTTTCCAGAGTAAAAACTTGGTCAGAGAGCCTAGTGGTGGAGTGTTGTCGTATGTGGGTAGTTTGCGAAGGTATTCATTTTCACAGTTGGAATTGGGATACCTTCAAAAACATTGCAACTCAGTGGGGCAAGTTAATTGCAATCGACAACAGTTGTGAGTTTCCAACGTCTTTTGATCGAGCAAAATTCCAAATACTCACTAAGGCTCAAGGGAGAATTGATGAGTTGTTGGAGTTGAAGGTCGGTGATAATTTATTCAAAATCTTGGTGGATGTAGTTGATCCTTCCTTTAAACCTAATTCTTGGGTCCCTGAAGATTGTGATGTTTCATTAGAACTTATTCCTCCAATTGGGTCGTGACTGTTCGGTAGCTGTATTCAGAGGTGTTTTTTTAGTTTGTGGTTGTAATTGTTGGTTTTTATTTTTCTGTTATCTTACATCTTGAGGTTTATTTTAGAAATAGGATTATTGTCTTAGGGGCTTTTTGTTTGAAGATGGAAGATTTTTAGGTGATTTGGTTTTTGTAATGGTGTATATTCCCATATGAGGGTTCGATGTTACCACATGTAATTGGTATTCTATTTAATAAAATATGAGACACTCTTTTCTTCCTTCCAATGTTCTTCAACATACTTTTAAGTCTGTGGAAGAATACGAATGGAGTTTTTAATGAATTTAATGATTTATTTTTAAATTTGATAAAAATATTAGTAACAAAATTAGATGAAAATATTAATTGTGTAAATAAAAATTTAAATCTCATTCGAGGTATAGATTTTGATCCAGAAAAATACAGTTGGGAAGGTTTTGCTTCCATGTCTTCACAAATATCCTATCTATCCGACCATTAAAAGCGGATATAAGACAAACATAAATGCTCATCAGTCATCACGTATAACAATAACTTTGTAGCATGTCCAAATTCATACATACTAGGTTGTTGAGATTATTAATTTGCCTCTCGATACGATGCTCAGATTGATTGTCACCTGGTGATGATGAAGGGAGTTGCGAAACAAACTGAGATTTACTTATATATCTAAGATATATGTATGCTTTTCTAACAACAGGATCCGTGGCGCAACGGTAGCGCGTCCGATTCCAGATCAGAAGGTTTCAAATCCCAGTTTCCTGTTTCTTTCTGAAACAATCACAAGATCAATGTTTTTACCCTTTTTCCTTGCAGAACTCGATTCTTTCTTCCTGTTTTGTTGGATAGAAATTTGCTTAGTTTCATGGTGAGTGACCACATGAACCAAGATGGAAACCCTAAATCTGTCTTCTTTTTAGTGACCAAGTCTGGTTTTAGCTCACAAATTATGGCCACAATGCATTAGAGCAGTAGGATTGCTTGTTGAAGCCCAGTGACCATAGTGGCAACCATTTGATCGTTGCACTCCACAGTTTTAGGCCTGTCACCTATGTTTTCCGGGTTTGGGTGAATGTTGTACCACATTGATTGATATTCTGGGGGGGGGGGGGAATCAAGGCATGTTTTAACTTAAAGATAATCTAATATTAGGGGTGTTGTAGCATGTCTAAATCCATGCATAATAATCCAAAGGAGATAGGGGCAGTTCTCTCTTGAATCCAGGCATAATGCAAATCATCCACATTGAAAACTTGGCATTATCTCTTGAACAGAGCTTAAACATCAGTAACAAAACATTACAAGTTACACTTTCAAGTTACTCTATAAGCAATGCTTTTGTGAATCTGTGTTCGTAATTGTTTGTCGCTTTTATTACAAGATGGTGCCGGCTATTTACAGACATCCAATAAGTTCCCTTGGCTCATGAACTATTCCTTTCTTCCCATCTATGACTCTATATGCTCACACGTTGGCTGCTTCTGAAAGCGAAGGAACTCATTGATTGTCTTCGTGTTGAACAAAGAATTCAACCTAAGGTTTTCTCGTCATCGAACCTGGTCCCTTTCTCATGTGTTGCGCTCCGTATGCACAGGTAGAACCTACTGTTGTTGCAGCCACTAACCAACTGTAGACATGTCATGAAATATAAGCTCTTGCGACCTGTGATTTATTTATGATATAATCAGCAAATGGTCGGTTAGTTTACCTTAAGTATGTGATGCACGATTGAGTTTCCGGTGTCCCAAACTCGGGTTGAAGGAGAGCCGAGGCAACTAAAATCAGCTGGAAAACTGTGTTAACCTGTGAAAATTCAAAGTTTTTTCAGATATGGAAGCATTAACTGTTTTCACAAGCCGAGTTCAGGGTTTTCTGCATTCAATAGATGGTTTTATGATTGTCCATGACTTGCCATTATATTTTATTCGTTGTCACCGTCTTTTGTAATGTTAAAATGCCAAAGTGCTGCAGAATACATTGCTAAATCCGTATTCCACCCAATCGGGGAAAGAAAAGATGATACTTACTTTGCTTATAAAGAGAGGCTCAACCTTCTGTGGACTAGTCCCATCGAGATTGACAAAATCAAGCCAACTTTTCCACTGAATCAAAGATGATCCAACAATGAAAGGCAAGATTTAGATCAACGATTACCGAAGTTAGCCAAGCCATTAAAGAATTGGAACAAAAGCATGCGCTAGTAAAGTGCAAGTTAAGCCCTTCACCTGCCAACCCAAGCTACCAGCTCTTTGGTACATTGCACCACCAATGAGAGAAACATCTCGCAAGACAACAAGCCCGACAAGTCCAGCTTTACAGCAAAGAAAACTAATAAGATAGGCATCACCAAACGTTTGCAGATAATATAGTACCTTTTAGGCGTGAAAAAATTTAAATATCAAATAACATTCACAGATAACTACAACTCTCAAAACCCGCAATCCCCTGTACTAAAGGTAGGTGAAACAGGAATCGAGATTAAGGAAGTACTAGAAAAAAACTGCTGATATAACCTATAACTATAAGCCTCCAGTATGATAATTCCAAGTTATCCTTGTGACACAGTAGTGGTGACGCTACGGGAAAGTAGTACAAAATCTTAAATATTTAGTCCGCTACGAAAAAATTTCAGCATTCGACAGAGGAAAGCTCCTGCATTTGCAAGATGGCACAATTGTTTATGAATGTAAGGAGTGTCTGAAAGTATCGATTAAAACATGTAAAGTCCTCAATATCTCAACTACCACCGATAACCAGAGAATTGAAGATGATCTAAACAACTGCGGGTTAAACTTACGGTGCAACAAATTGTTGTGTACCATCGACAAAGCAACACATCCAATAAGAACCTATACCAACAAGATCAAAGATAAACCACTTGTAAAATGAAACTCACAAGCAAAGTCACAAGAACCTATAAAGAGGTAAAGTGGCATCAGTTATTTACCTTGTCAGCTAGAGGATCAAGATAAGAACCCACTACTGAATTGATCTTCATCTTTCTAGCTACATACCCATCCAACTAGGGGTAAAAACAGTAGAAATGATTTTAAAAAAATCATTATTTTTTTACAAAAAAGTAGAGAATTACTTATTTTCGATTGATACATGAAAAAGCCAGAGAATCCATACCCAATCAGTTGCACCAGAGATGGCTAATCCCACAAATGCAAGATCGTACATTTCATTCACAATCACCCTACAATTAATTCATTGAACTAATATCTTCAAAACTAATTAATCAAAAACGAAAGCGAAGATGGATTTTAAAACTTACCATCCAAGCAAAGGGCCAGAAAGCAATCGACTCATTGAAATTAAATTAGGCAAATTCACAAAACTCTCAACCACAGCTCCCCTTTCCTTAACACCTCGTTTCTCGTTTTCCACCCGATCCAATACACTAGGGTCTGATAAGACCGACCCAAATCGTAGCTTGACCGGAAATTTAGCTCCGCCGCCTCTAATCAAGTCAAGATTCAACGCTTGGACTTTTCTCAAAACGGTGGCGTTCCCCCAAAACGGAGTGGCCGATTGAGAGAGCTTCCATGGCGGGGAAGAGAGGAAGAGAGGGCCATTGAAGGGAGCGATCAATTTAGAAAGCGACGGAGAAAACGGCGAGACTCGGCTGTGGAAGAGAGGTGGAATTACGTAAGTTGTTGTACTTGAATTCGCCGGTGCGGCAGTCAAAAAGGTTCGGGCTTTGGTAGGGTTTTTGGTAATTATGGTTTGCAGAGACCTGTAAATCCCCATTGATAAAGCATTGCTTTCTCGAATGGCAAGACCCAAGGGTTCAACCTAGGGGTATAAACGAGTTGACTCGACTCGAAAATTTTTCAGCTCGACTCGAATTCGAAATCTTGAATTAAAGTTCGTGAGTAACTCGAAAAGGTTCGAAATGGAAAAAAAATATTAAATTTAACTAGATTAAAGCTTCAAACTCAAACTTGAACATGAATCTTAAATACATAAAAGTCTTACTGTATTTTTTTAAAAAATCAACACAAATGTTAATATTATTAATAATTTATTTTTTAAAATAAAATCTTAATATATTATATTTTCGAGCTATCACGAGTTTTTCGAGTCGAGTATCAAGCAGTTCGTTTCGGCTCGTTAAGAATTCGAGTCGAGCTTGAGCTCGAGTCAAGTTCATTCGATCCGAGTATTTATCAAACTTTGACCGAATCGATCTCTAATAGCTCACGATATGTCTCGTCCCATTTACAGTCCTAGTTCAAGCAATACTATTTTTGGAATAGGGCAATTTCTATTAAAAAGTTCATTTACTATCCATTTTTAGAATTAGTTCCAGAGTGATAATAAATAGGGTAAACTACGCATTTAGTATTTAAGTTATAAGTTTTTGTCTATTTTAATACTTAAACTTTTATTTTTTTAAAATCATATTTAATATTTAGTTTTCATTTCATTTTAGTACTCACAGTTAAAAACTTAACGCTTTTAGTATTTAAACCATCACTTTAGTCCGTTTTAATATCTAAACTTTCGTTTGGTCCGTTTTAGTACCTAAACTTTCATTCTTTTCAGAACTTAACATTAAACTTTGAACGAGTACTAAAATGAAATAACAACTAAAATTTTTTATGACATGTACTAAAATGAAATAAAAATTAAATTTAAATATGATGTTGAAAAAATTAAAAGTTTATATCTTAAAATGAACCAATAGAAGTAGAATAATCCAAAACACTAAAATCAATATGAGAATAATAAATAAATCACAACCACTAGAAGACTCAATAGGAGTAGAGCAGTCCAAAAATGATTAAGGGCATCTAAAGTGAAACTAAAACCTTAATAATGGCAGTCTCCTAACAGGTGTTATAAACAAAAATTCCAGATTCAAAAGAAAAAAGGTGTTAGCTAAATAGAAAATAAATAGTATTGTTAGTCATTAACGATGTATATATTTTATATAGATATAATTGTTTTAATCAAATCTTTAAAAAATAATATATTTTTATCAACTGAAATCGTTTGATGGATTCCTATAATTCATAACCAGATATGCTTTCATAGATAATAGTGTATGACAAAGGACGAGAGAATAATAATTGTCACACCCTAGTTTTTAAGCTTAATTTTAAATGTTTAATCAATATATTTTGAAGACCAAATTGTGAGTTTTTGAAGATTTTAGGGTTGTTTCCATAATTTGTAAAAGTTTAAGGACCCAAACTTGGATTTGACCCTCTCCTATCCGCTAAGAAAAAATGTGAAAGGTGCTGCCATGGAGATTTGGGGTTTGTACAAATACGAACTAATATACGACATGACCAAAAATTTAATAAGATAATTAATAAATTCGGTAAAGCACTATCTGAAATGTTGATAGACTCATAATTTTGTAGATTGAAAACATAAAGGACTATTAAAAAATTTGATAACCGGTAAAATTTGGTTATCGGTAGGTATTAGTACATATATATAAGTATTTATATTTACTTCACTGTGGAAAATATTAATTTAGGATTATTTTTTGAGTGAGTTTTAATATATTAATTTAGTAATTATAAGCGTCTAATGACTTATTTTTATGTTACGGTATATATTGTTATTAAATTAAAAATAATAAACATAGAATTACATATTTATTAGAGAAAATAACCTCAGTGACCAAAAATGCCTTATAATATACGATTTTAACCAACTTTTTTGGATTTGCCAAAATGACCAACTAAATCGCAATGCGATCGATAATTCGTAACGCGATCTCCAGTATCGCAAATCAGTTTCCAGATTTACAACGCGATTCTGACTATCGCATTGCGATTTTCCAAATTCGCGTTGCGATTTTCCTAAATCACAATACGAATACGTAAATCGCAATGCGAATACGTAAATCGCAATGCGAATATGTAAATCGCAACGTGAATCTGACTATCGCAATGCGATTTACATAGCGCCATTCGTATCGCAACGCGTATTTTTTTCAAATTCCAAACACGAATATATTAATATATCGAACACTAAACCGTCCACAGTATATCCTGTAATCGCAACTCATAACCTAAAACCCTAAATCACAACTCAGTCTCATCTCCATCTCTCACTCTCTAAGGCGACATCCATCCCCATCTCCGACGAAATCAATCCCCATCTCCGACGATATCAGTCTCCATCTCCGGCGAAATCATTCACGGTCAGAAATGAAAAATCAACCAAATCAACCACAGAGGGTTAGTTTTTTTAATTATTTTTATTTTGAAATTTTTGCATTATTATTAGGTTTTTCATATTGAAATTGATGATAAGTTTACTGGTGTTTTCAATAATAGATTAACCATTTCACTTAGATTGCTTATTAAATTCATTCGATTGCTGCCAATACTGCTAAACTGTTTAGTCTTTAACCATGTGAAGTTAGTATTTGTCTTTGTTTTGTCTTTTGGTTGAAGTAATGCAATTCATTCAAGTTTCTTTCAATTTTAGTATTTGAAACCGAGAATGACTATCGCAATGCGATTCTGTCGTTGCGATTTTCATTTCGCGTTGCGATAGTCAAATTCACGTTGCGATAGTCATTTTCGTGTTACGATTTTCATTTCGCATTGCGATTCTTGCGTTGCGATAGTCAAATTCGCGTTGCGATAATCATTTTCGTGTTGCGGTTTTCATTTTCGTGTTGCGATTTTAAGTTTCAGAAACTATTCTTCTTCTGCAAATTGAAACTTGAATGAATTGCATTACTTCAACCAAAAAACAAAGACAAATACTAAATTCACAGTGTTGCAAATTTAAGTTTGAAGAATAAACTACTACTCTTTATGTTTATTGTTCTTGTTATATCTTCATAGTGTAGTTTTTGGTATATCTAACTTGGTATGTTTATTGTTTTTGCAGAACTTTTATTCGGCTCAATTGACCTTAAGAAATAAAGTAAGCCTGGCCAAAACAATTGCGTCGAAGCTTTCACCTGCACAAAGAAAAATATTTGAGGATACTTGCTTCGGGCCATGGCTGAAAGTACAACATCCGGGTGGAGATGCTATGTTGACCCATCTGTTTCTTCAAACCATGACTAGCGATCTACCAGAGACTATACAACGTCGTGATGAAGAGATATGGTTTGATTTTCCACCGGCGTATACGTGTTTTGGGCGGGAGGAGTTTGCTTAATCATCGGTCTACGCTTCGGACACGATGATGTAGATCGGTATACTAGACATATTACCCGACTATCATGGTTTTCCCGGGTTTTTCCTGAGCTGTCAACGGAGAAGCCGAATTTACACGTGGAAGACTTGACGAGATTATTGAATAAGAAAGATGGTTTTACTCGGATGGATGACGTCGATGTTGTCCGAGTATGCCTTCTAATACTTTTGCAAGCCGGCTTTTTAGGCAAAGAGGCCTAACAACCTATTCTTAATGATCTAATTAAATTGTTAGAGGACCTAAATGCATGGAACCTGTTTCCGTGGGGATCATATCTATGGAAAGCTACATGGAATAAGTTGTCGTCTGCCTTTGATGATTGAAAAAGTTTGCGTGGCGATGGTTCCAAATACACTTTGTCAGGCTTTATTTGGGCCTTTAAGGTAATAATTTTTATATAATGTTTCCAAAATTATAATTAATTCTTTAACAATTACTAATGTTTGTTATTATATTGTTTTTAGATTTGGATATTTGAGGCATTTCCCGCCATGCAGACATATGCATTAAAAACTTCTAATGATATTCCTAGGGCTATTTACTGGAAGTGGAAACGGTCCTTGCAGCAATGGGAAGATTTACTACCGTATACTACAATAAATAATATAAGTTAACACAAATACTACCATATGTTTATAAACAAGTTATTACTAGTAAACGTTTAACTTTGTTTGAGCTTTTATATTGTTAGGAGGCCAACACTTCATTACAGAGGCTGACACCCACAGAAGCTGAGCTTGCCACTGATTGGTGGCAAGCTAGTAAGCATTTTTTTGATAGCACGGATGATGAGCAGCCAACACTTCGAGAGCCATCACCTCACCCAGAGCCATCACCTGATCGACCCAAATATACATCTCCACAACGAGAGTCATCACCTATTATGTCACACCATCGAGCCTTTTCTCCACCATCACCTCATGATAGGCGACCGGAAAAGATACCACGACGTTTATCTCCCTGTTCTCTACCTCCACCTCCACGGGATGAGTTAGGGGAGTTACGTAATGAGGTCAATGCCTTGCGTGAGGAGGTCGGTACTTTACGCGATGACAATGGTGCATGGCGTGTTGAGGTGTCTACTTTACGTGGTGAGGTAGCAGCTCTACGTGAGATTGTAGTATCGTTGCAGAACGAGGTTCATACTCTACGCAACGAGGTAAGTTTAATATTTTTCATATTTAACTTGATGATAAATTTACTCGTAATTTCACTTAGATTGCTTAGTAAATTCATTCGGTTGCTACCAATACTGTTTAACTGTTTATTTTTTAACCCTGTGAAGTTAGTATTTATTTTTGGTTGTCTTTTGGTTGAAGTAATGCAATCCATTCAAGTTTCAATTTGCAGAAGAAGAATTAGTTTACTATAGCAATGCGAAAATGACTATCGCAACGCGAAAATGACTATCGTAACGACAGAATCGCAATGCGAAATGAAAATCGCAACAACAAAATCGCAACGCGAAAATGACTATCGCAATGCGAAAATGACTATCGTAATGCGAATTTTACTATCGCAACGAAAGAATCGCAATGCGAAATGAAAATCGCATTGCGATTCTCTCGTTGCGATAGTCATTTTCGCGTTGCGATAGTCATTTTCGCGTTGTGATTTTAAGTTTCAGATTCTATTCTTCTTCTGCAAATTGAAACTTGAATGAATTGCATTACTTCAACCAAAAGACAAATATTAACTTCACAGTGTTGAAAGTTTAAGTTTCAAGAATAAACTACTACTCTTTATGTTGTCATTGAACCTGCACTAAACCTATATGTTGTCCTTTTAAATGTTTATATAAGTGCTTACTTCTGGAATGTTATCTGATGCATTTTGTGAACAATGATATAATAATGACTTGGATGAATACCGTGCAAGTTTGAAATAGATTTGTCTATGTTTTCACTGTTTAATATCATGTATGTTTATTTACTGATTTATGTATTAATTTATTTTTAGCGGCCCGCTAAGGTGGATGCTCTACGTTGGGTTTTTCTTGCAAGACGGAGTTCACGCATCAGACGGCGTGCACGTGCCATTACGTCTCCGTTCACCCCAATAGTGCAAAGAATCCATTGAAGAGGCCTCCCCTATCGTTCAAGAGGCCCCTATAATCCCTCAAGAGTCCCCTCCCACCATTCAAGAGGCCACTGTTATCGTTGAAGAGGTCCCTCCCAACATTCTAGAGCCCGATTCACACGGCGTAATATATCGAATTATTGAGAAGCCCCTCATGTGCCGGACATGATGGATGACTGTTGGCTTTCGTATAAGTTACCGGCCAGTACCATTTCGGCAGATGAAGTGGAGAGGAAACAACTACCGGAAACAATTCTGGATAATACCCTTTGGGCTAAGACCGCAGTTGATTTTTATCTACATGAGCGGAGCCAAGGGTGTTACGCTGACATATACAAACTCAACGATGATATGCATTTGTTGATTGAACGGTCTTGGTGGGGTGTATTATTAGGGTTGAAGACAACGGTTTCTATGGGGTAAGTCTTATATTTCTTCTTATATTTCAGTTTGATTAATTTTTTTAAAATTTATGTAATTCACTAATATATGTCTTTTTTTGTAAAACAACATATTGATGCATGGGTGACACGTCTTCTAATTGTAAGGAAATTGAAGAAAAATATAAAAAAACGCGATATACAATTATGCCGACGTCTTTTCACGTAGTTCACTTGAAGAATCAACGACAGGAATCATATGTGTTGGCTAATGGACAAGCTAAACTTTATCCTGTATGGTGGGAGGTCGATAAGGTTAGTATTTATTTGTTTAAATATTTTAAAGGTGTTCATAAATAAGTGCACAATTTGAATTATTACATTTCGATGTAGGTGTTTATCCCTGTTTTGGAACGTACTCATTGGCTTCTCGTCGAGCTTCAGCTCCCATCCCTAAAGATAATAGTATATGGCAGCATGATAAATTACATATCATTGTCTGATTTGAGAGATATTATTAAGGGATGGAGCTCTCATTTGGCTAAATTCTTGGATGCAATTAATTATTGGACTAATTATGGAAACAAGAAGCCAAAGAAGTTCAATGTTACAGTTATCAGAGACGAGACCGCGCCACAACAAACGAAGGAAGCCAGAGGGGATTGTGGTCCTCTCTTATGCATGTGCTTGGAGCGTTTGACAACAGGAAGTACACAGTTTCTACCTCCCACCGATAGAGATAGAGGTGCAGTAGGCTTGTGGTTTCGGCATTTTATGGCTAGAACGATATATGCGAGACGCTGCCTACCTGCATCCGCATTATGAATGTGTCCATAAATAATTTGTAAGTCAAATGCAAGTGTTGTTAAACATATATATTCTTTTTGGTTTGAAAATGTTTGGTTAAATAGCTAGAATTCAATAATTTGCTGTTTGTAGGTTTTAGATGTGTAGAAAGTGTTGTTGATTCAATGTTTGGTTTCTGCAGGTTAATCCTGAACTGAGCTGCGTGAAATGGATGTATGGGTGCAAAAGTTGATTCAATAATTGATGAGGAAATAATTCTTATTATTATTTTTTGATTGTTTAATTGATTTGTAAAAGAAGATTTGTAAATGTTGATTTGTTTAATTGATGTGTACATAATTATTTGTGCTTGTTTAATTGATTGAAATGTAATTGTTGATTTGTTGATTTCAATCTGCATTATGTTGAATGCAAAACAGACTATCGCAACGCGGAAATGACTATCGCAACGAATTCGCGTTGCGATTTTCATTTTCACATTGCGATTCTCTCGTTACGATTTTTATTTCGCATTGTGATTCTCTCGTTGCGATAGTCATTTCGCGTTGCGATAGTCATTTCCGCGTTGCGATAGTCATATTCCGTTGCGATAGTCATATTTGCGTTGCGATAGTCAAATGAATGTCTAATAAGTGATAACAACTGAACATATCATAGCAATGTTCAAACTCAAGTTACTAATACATGCCTAACTGAAAATGTTAAAAGTTCACACATAATACAATGTTTGCATTTAAAAATCACCTAAGTTAACAGCCCCAAAAGGTGAAGTCGGTTGTGATTGGGATTTTGATGAGGATCCATATTTTGGTAGAGGAAAAGATGATTGTGATGGCACTGGTGATCCACATGTCAACCTTGTATGACCACTTTCCTTGCACCGACTACATGTCGATCTCTCTTTCTTCACCCTTAGACGATATACGATCGTGACTTTTGGTCGGCCAGGTAGCCTTCTGTCCATGGCTGGTGGCAAAACTGTTTGTAAGTCATCTGGTATGTCCCACTCAGAATGATGTGGAATAGGGTAGACAATCTCGACATAAGTCTGTCGATATACTTCTGTAGTGTAGCAATCCATAGCGTATGCGCTTGAATCATCTTGGTTTAGATGAAGAGCAACTTTTTTAACATGGCCACACGGATAACCAGATGTTTGCCATTTCATACAACCACACGTCTTTGCATTTAGATCGACAAGCCCATTTAAGTTATTATCCAGTACTTCAAACAAAGTGTTTGAACATGGTTCAACTCTCCATGACGTTGACTTCACAACACATTTCGTTATCTTTTTTCAGTCCATGGTGTAACACGATGTTCCAATGTTCCTGTAAATTTAAATAAATATACTTAGTAAAATATATGATAAGTTACGAATTTAAAGAAATAATACCTGCATGGTTTCTTTTGTAGTACCACTGTTGAATAGAGGCTCGAAAAAACTCCATTAACATAGTAATGGGTAATTTCCGGGAATGACGACTTAGAGCGTTGATTGATTCTGCACTATTAGACGTCATAAAACCATATCTTGCTCCAAGTTGATGTACTCTTGACCATATTTCAAACCCGACATCTTCTAGTGTTTGAGCACACTGAGGCAAAACATGTCTTAAACAGTTTATATGCTTATTAAAATTCACTTCCCGATAAGCTTTTACAGCCTTCCAGTATGTCCATTTGTGATTTTTTATACCAGCAGACCTTGATTTTAGATTTCTATACAAATGGACACCACAAAGTCCATGAAAAGCATCTGGAAACACCTTCTAACAGCGTTGTCATTGAGTTTGCCCTATCGATATGATTTTCAGATTGCTAATAGGACCTATGCAATCCCTAAGATGCCCTATAAACCATGTCCATAAATCAGAGGTTTCAGATTTGCCAACCCCGTAAGCTATTGGTAGTATCCCATTGTTAGCATCCATGGCTACTGCTAATAAGTTTACTCCAAGGTATCAACCTTTTAAATGTGTTCCGTCAACTATAATAACTGGGCGCATGCAAGTAATAAACGAACGAATCTACAAAATCATATACACAAGAAATATAATCATTTAAATGTGAAATGCATGTAACTAACAAAAATGAGTCAACAAAATTATATTTATTTACTAACCGCAGCACCAATGGCGATAAACAGCAACTCAAAGCGTCCATCTCTATCTGTTTTGATATGAGTTACCGACCCAGGATTTTTCAGCTTTAAATTGTGACAATAAGCCGGCAATTGGGCAAACGATGCTTCTGGTGACCCCCTCAACAATTCCAATGCATAACATTTGACTCTCCAAGCTTGAGAATATGAGATACTAATCTTGAACCGAGCATTCATGTCAGTCATAATTTCATGTCCCCGATATACCATGCCATTCAAAAACATTAACTCAGCCAGAAAACCACCCAACACCTTTTTTTTGCCTGTCTATGGTGAGGAAAAACTTGGGTTCTTGAACATGTATGTTTATCAATAAAAGTCCTAACTTGAAACATTTCGCAATCTTTTATTCTCTTTGCAATCATATGCCACATACAGTTTTTTTCAATCATACACCTTGTTTCGAAACGATCTTTGCTTGATTTGTTAACTTTTAGTTGATAGCCATCTTCCACATTTCGTATACAAAGCTATCTTCAAGTCTTCCTTTGTATCAAAACAATCATCTTTCTTGATACGAATAATTTTTGTGGAACAATCAACTGCTATCTTTACCAACTCTTCTTCCGGTATCTGAAGTAATTCTGGCATATTCCAGTTGTACTCCTGTGGTATTTTCTTCGGGGACTTTTCTTTGGGGATTTCTTCTTCTTCTTTTTATTCTTCAGGGTTATATGAATTATAGAATGGATGTTCAACATGTTCATTTACAAGCGTAACTTCCTCCTCATTATCATCAACAACATCTTCATCGGCAACGACTGTTTCATCATCAAAATTCGGGTATTGACCAATATCAAAATCATTACACGCAGGGTCTGTTTCTTCTTCTGAAAAATCATCAAAATCCAAGTATTGACCAAGATCAAAGTCTGGGTATTGACCAAGATCAAATTTCGAATACTGACTAGTACTCACAATTTTTTCTGTTGGCTCATCATCGTCTAACTGGTTAATACGAAAAGAATTGGTGCTGAAAGTTGATTGAGATTTGGATTAGGGAAAGGTTGTGGGTTTTGAGATTGTGTTTGGTATTGGAAATGTGGTGAAACAATATTTGCTTGGTGATGAAATTGTGGTAGAACCATTAAATTTTGAGCACCATAAACTGGGGTTGAAAAACTTAGTTGATTACTACCCGCTACTTACCCAACTTCACTACTTCTAGGTTCAACAACATACAATGTAACATCATCACTTGAAACACTAATGTAAGCAATGAATCGTTCAACATCTTCATTGTCGGTTAACAAATAAACTTTACCATTTCTCTAATAAGATAGCCTAAATCCACTTAGGGGCTCTAAATTCAATTTATTTGCAACACGTAACATTAGAGTTTCATAAGTTAACTTTTTTAATGACTGTTTTAGTTGAAGATTCATGGGTAAAGACATATATTGTAAAACACCATGAACATTTTCCCATGACCCTCCAAAACACAAATCTATCCAAACATGATCAACATTAGATGATTTCATTATTGTAAATTAATTTACTAAACAAACGAGCTGCGAAACTAAAACCTGTTGCCGGATGGGGAAGGATGTCGTTGGATATAGGAACGGATGTCGCCAGAGAGAGTGATAGATGGAGATGGAATGAGTTGCGATTTAGGGATTTAGGTTATGAGTTGCTGCTGCTGCGTAGTTATATATCCAAAACATTTGTGTTGCGAATTCAGAAATCGAGTTGCGAATTTAAAATTCAGTATTGCGATAGTAAGAATCACATTGCGATAGTCAAAATCGCGTTGCGATAGTCAGAATCTCGTTGCGATAGTCAGAATCTCGTTGTGATAGTCATAATCGCATTGCGATAGTCAGATTCGCGTTGCGATTTACGTATTCGCATTGCGAATTAGGAAAATCGCAATGCGAATTTGGAAAATCGTAATGCGATAGTCAGAATTGCGTTGCGAATCTGGAAACTGATTTGCGATACCGGAGATCACGTTGCGAATTATCGATCGCATTGCGATTTAGTTGGTCATTTTGGCAAATCCAAAAAAAATTCGTAAAATCGTATATTATAACATTTTTGGTCACTGAGGTTATTTTCTCTATTTATTATTATCTTTAGTTAAATTGTTAAATTTAAATTCTAAACAATATTTAATAAAAAATCTAAATAATCAAATAATTTTTTTTTGTGTAAATAAATTATTAAATTAATGTTGTAGGTGGAAAACATGAAGAACTATTAAAAAATTTGAAACATAAACTTTAAAAGTATGGACACTGTTTCGACAGTAAGTTATGTCCAACTATTGTCCAGAAAAAAATATCCATACCTATATTGTATGTATCGATACTTATATTTAAAACTTAACATGTTAAAATAAAATAGGTCCTACCTATTATGTTAAATTATTTACTGGTTTGCTTGAAGGTTACTTATAATGTAAACGGTAAAATAAAATAGGCGTTACCTATTACGTTAAAATACCTACTGATTTGTTTAAAGGTTACTAATAATGTAAACGATAAAATAAAATAGACACTACCTATTACGTTAAACTACCTACCTGTTTGTTTAAAGGTTACTAATAATGTAAAAGATAAAATAAAATAGGCACTACTTATTACGTGAAACTAACTACTTGTTTGTTTAAAAGTTAATAATAATGTAAAAAATAAAATAAAATAGGTGTTTCTATTATGTTAAATATGTTCTATCTATTACATTAAATAAATATTACCTATTATGTTAAACTAACTACTGATTTGTTTAAATGTTAATAATAATGTAAACGGTAAAATATATATAACTTAACTGTTTGAAATATTTTTTTAAAATTCGAAAGTATGGATGCTTACTCTAAAAGTATGAATACTCTAATGGTTAATAATAATGTATTCATACTTACTCTAAAGTATGGATATGTTTCGACAGTATGTAAACGATAAATATATACAACTTAACCGTTTGAAATATTTTAAAAATTCGAAAGTATGGATGCTCTAAATGTTAATAATAATGTATCTATGCTTACTTTAAAGTATTAATTTGCTAAATTATCGACCATCAGATCATAGTAGTATCGATATTTATTTTAAAAATAATTATAATCCACATATACGTAATATATTAAATCCTACCGATATCATTAAACACAACTTTAATACTCCATATTGTAATATATTTCTTTATTCAAAATAACATTATTTGACGCAACCTAGTATGTTAATATTTATTTATAAAAAATTAACATATTTTATCGTCGTGGGATTTCGAATGCCCCTTCAATTTAAACTTTGATAACATTATAGGCGCTATCTATGTTGATAATATTAATAACAAAATAAGTAATTAACCTATTTTTTTATTGTCGGATTTTTAAGGTCCCATCAGCTTAAACTTTGATAATATTTTAGACGCTACCTAATTTGTTGATAATATTGATAACAAATTAAGCAATTAATATATTTTGTTATCGTCGGATTTCTTAAAGTCCCATCAGCTTTAAAAAGACGCTACCTATTACATTAAATAAGCACTACTTGTTATGTTATTATGGTTAATAATGTTTCCAGTAATTAACTGGTTGTGTTATCGTCGAATTTCTAAAACTCCATTAACTTAAACTTTAATAACATTTTAAGCATTATCTAATATGTTAATAATATCGATAACAAACCAAATAATTAACTTATTTTGTTATCGTCGGATTTAAGACCCCGCCAGTTTTAAAAAGACGCTACCTATTACGTTACAAAAGTGTTATCTGTTATGTTATTATGATTGATAATGTTTCTAGTAATTAATTAGTTATGTTAAAGTCGATATTTTTTTGACGCATTTTACATACCACGATAATATTATTGATTATTACCATTATTATTACCAACACAAATAATATTTTCGGTGAAAACATATAACATTTACAGTAATATTTTTAACTGAACACCTATTTAATCAGTTACGTCATTTTTAACTATATATTAATCCGCTTGAAAATATCTCTAAAACAAATTTGAATAATGTTTTTAAACCTCTCCATTCGAGCTCCAATCAGCCCTCTCTCAGTGGTCGTGCCTTGCACTGCCCACACCGTCGTGACCATCGTTCACCCTCGACTAAAATTCGACCAACCACACTTCGAGAAGCTCCACTGTTAGCAGTGAAAGAATTCTCGAACGCTCGTCGAAATCCCAAACAACTGCCTCAGTTTTCTTCAATTTTTGGCCGATCAATTTGAGAGGTTAGAATAATAATAAATTGTCCAAATAAAATTGGAAGAAAAATTATAATAAATGTATATTCTCAAATTCATCTTAGCCTTATATATTTATCTAAGAAAAACAAGTAAATTTAACAAAATAAAACAGATATATTACTAAGCAAGTTGATAAATGGTTGATAAATAGAAATTAAATTAAAACTAATACTTATCCATTGCTATATATGAACAAGGAATTTTCAGTTAATTTCTTCTATATTTGTTTCCCTGGATCTTTTATTTCTAACTACCCTTTTCTCCTTTGTTTTCAACGATTTTTTGGAACATAGGGTTTTCCGTAGAGTTCTTGCATTAAAAAGAAAATATTTTTCAAGGCAAGAATTCTGAGAAAAGGGGTTAAATCTTAAGAAGACAAGAGATGAGCTGGTTGTCTTGTTGCAGGTCTGAGGAGCATCATCATCGCGGTGTTTCTCGTAATAAGAAACACACCAACACCACCTCCTACAGTGGGATATCATTTAGGTCTTTCATGCATACTTTGTCTCTCAAAACAGGTACTTATTTTTTTCATGTTTTGATTCTTACAGAACGATTCTGCTATAAGAATCTTGTTTATTTGATATAATGTGCATGTATATGTTTATGTATGTATGTATGTATGTATGTATGTATATATATGTATGTATGTAGGCTAAACTCCTGTTGTTAATCATTTATTCCTCTCTGAAAGTATACAGAAGCAGGTAAATATATATAAACTTGTTCATGCATGGCGGATCGAATATGAATATGAAGATATAACCCTTAATCGTAATCGTATCGGATATCGATATCCAAATATGAGTCTTTGGAGGATCATATTATCAAGAGTTGTATTGTCATAGGACTGACTCGTATTTGGATATCGATATGGGAATATGATCCTCCAAAGACCTTTAAATAGACTAGTGTCGGTACTCAACCTGAATACGAGTAACGTAAGCCGAATGGAAACACAGATATATCTTTATGCTACCAACCTTGGTGAACTTATAATTTTAGTCATGTTAATCAATGTGCAGATGGCAGCCAGCAGAAGATAGCTGAAGAAATTCAGAAGATCGGAAAAGCGAAAGTTTCGGCTCGTATCTTCACATTCCGGGAAATTCTTCTTGCAACAGACAACTTCAATTCTGATTATCTGATCGGCGAAGGCGGATTCGGCAGGGTTTACCAAGGATACATGAATCCTTGATCATGTATACGAACATTCTCCATTTGTTGTCTGAAACTGACGTTTGATGGATTATTTCATAATCTAATAGTTCAATGCTTTTTTTTTTACTGTCAGGTTGTAGCTGTGAAGCAGCTTGATAGAAATGGAATGCAAGGAAGTCGAGAATTCTTCTCTGAGGTTCTCATGTTAAGTCTGGTTCAACATCCGAATCTCGTCAACCTGATCGGATATTGTGCAGACGGGGATCAAAGAATTTTAGTTTATGAATATATGCCTAATGGATCTTTGGAAAATCATCTACTAGGCAATGTCACATGTTATTTTTCACTTGTTTCGTGCTCGTTACGTTGCCGGAGTCGTTTTTTTTCCTGGACTTGAGTTCTGAGAATGTCATATGTTTGTTCAGATTTAGCTCCTGGTGAGCAGCCACTGGATTGGCATACAAGGATGAAAATAGCTGTAGGAGCAGCCAAGGGACTAGAGTACTTACATGACTTCGCCGACCCGCCGATCATTTTTCGTGACTTTAAAGCGTCGAACATCTTACTGGATGAGAGCTTTAATCCCAAACTTTCCGATTTCGGACTTGCAAAGTTAGGGCCAACTGAAGGGAAGGAACATGTATCAACAAGGGTGATGGGGACCTATGGTTATTGTGCTCCAGAGTATGCCATGACAGGGAAGCTGACAACAAAATCGGATGTCTATAGTTTCGGCGTAGTGCTTCTGGAGATGATCTCGGGGAGGAGAGCTATAGATCTCGAAAGACCGATCGAAGAACAGAACCTGGTTGCTTGGGTATGTTCTAAATTATGACATTTGCATGGTTTTAGATAGATTGTGAGTTTAATTTATCATACATGATCTTGCAGGCAGAGCCATTTTTTAAAGAAAAGAAGTTCACATCGATGGCCGATCCCCTGCTCGAAGGGAATTACCCCTTGAAGGGTCTTTGTCAAGCTCTCGCGGTTGCAGCAATGTGCCTTCAGGAGGATGCCGAGACCCGACCATTGATCGCGGATGTCATAATGGCCATCGAGTACCTAGCCAGGCCGAAAGAAAATGAAAACATCGATGCTGAATCGCAAATAAACAATAGTGAGCTGCCGGACTAAAACAATCAACACCAGAGCCAGAATCATCAAATCTACAAGTCATTCATAACAGTACTAGGATGATGTTTGTGTAGAAAAAACTGTCAGTCAGTTAGATAATTTGATTTAAGGGGCTGTAATGGTTCCGGTAGCATTCGTGTTTCGTGTATTCGAAACCGTAACCATTTCTAAGCCGTGTTTTGGTTGATTCGACGGTAGGAGAATTGCAGACATCATTCATTTTGTTATTTGTAATTGGCTCATTGATATGAACTTCATTCTTTTCTTCTCAAACTAATTGATTTGCATATCCGGACTATGCTCCTGAGTGTTGCCCTCTTTCAACCCTGTTCGATCGGCATCTTCGAAACATAAAACCATATTACGAACAATATTTTTCTTCTCTCCCAAGCAACAAGAGACAATCACACGGAAGTTAGGACATCGTTTTAAGGATCCTGTAATTGAACCAGGGATCCTGTTAACCGATTCATGTCTGCAACTTCGATTGCAGAACACATACTCGGTAAGAACCCGCCGTCGTTGCGTGATCTCCTTTCTTCTGTTCCAGCCGACGATCGAGAACCAAAAACCCGATCTTGAACGACAATTCGAGCAATCTATTTCCACTCGTACACCGGATCCCATGACTACCACTACTACTACCACCCACAGTACCCTGTGCTTCTACTCGAACTTGGCGAAGTACTCGATTTCCTTCTTGAGAAGTGATCCTACGGTTCCCTGTGCCTATAGCAATAGGAGCCGAACCACCACCAGCGGCGGAGGAGACCATTTTTTTCTCCGGGAAAAAGATGGCGTCTTTGAAGGTGGATTTATGCAGCATCTTGGCCTTTTTTGGAGGGTATTTTAGGTTGAAGAAAGTGGTGGCCCCTGCTTGTTTTGGATTTGAGAGTATCTTCTCTTGACATACATAAAGTAGTTAGCTTTGTTAAAGTGGACGGCATGAGTTTCTGCATAATTGAGGGGTTGACATCATCATTTGCCTGCTTGTGATTTTCAGTGAAAAGCATGCAAATTGCAATGCATGTTTCCGGATGATTTTCTGTCTTTTTCCTTTACCAGAAAATTACTATTCTCCCACTGATTTTAGGATTGGTTCGCTTCATCTCAATTAGGAATGGGCAAGAGTCTGTTCAGTTTTTCATTCATTTGAATTTGATTCGAGTTTTTTTTTTTACTTTTTTTTTGTTTATTATTGATTTGAATTTAAAGAAATTTCATCTATTTAAACTCGATCTGATTTTTAAATAAAAGTTCTCATATGATCTTGATCCGACCTAAATATAAATATATATATGAAATAAAATAGAGAACTACTTAAAAGATAGATGATGTATTATTATAATTTAATTATATAAAATAATTTTTTGGTATAATCATGGTATCGAATCTATTGATCGACTAATCCGAATAGGTACTACAGAGGCGAAGGTGACCCTCCCAACCCAGTTTGCTCCATTCGTAATCGTCATGATTTGAACCCTAGCCTTACTCAAGGGATCTAGTGCTTCATTCTATTAGACCAAACTAGTTATTGGTAAAATAATTTATTTTTCATTCTATATTCAAATTTAATTCATTATTACACTTTAAAATTCTCGACTCGATCTAAACTTAAAATTTTTATTAAAATTATATAATTATATCAAAATCTATCAAATATGGATTCCATATGTATCCCAATTCCAATCAATAACGTTAGCCATCCGGTTCAGTAAGATTAACAATAAACTTTACAATTTGTTTATTTTATTTAAACACAATTTGCATATTTATTTACAATTTTAGGTTATTAGTAAGGGGTCATAAGGTAGGCTCTTAGTGCCGATGACTTCTCTCCTTTGCTTTGTTTTTATGTAAAAAATCCAATCTATAATTACATTTTTTTATTAGTTTAAGTAATTATAAGGTAGTATATTTAAATATTTATTTTGAAAATGATAATTTTAAGTACTACCTTGATAAAAAAATATTTAGGTACTTAAGTAAAAAATTAGATATTTTAGATACTTTTGGATATAAAACTTTTGATATATAAAAATAACTCATCAATTATTACTTGGTCTAGTGAGGTAAGAGACACATACACTCTTCAGATTAAGTGTTTGAATCCCAACGTTTTACAGATGAAAAAGTCTAGATTGAAATAAATGTCTCCATAATAAACTTTAAGTCAAACCAATCGATCAATGAATTTAGGATATGTTTGTTTCACGTAAAACGTTTTTTGAAAAATATTTTCCTCATTTTTCAGTGTTCGATTGGAGAAAACTGGTTGGTCAACGTAAAACATTTTCTTGGTCAACATAATTTTCTTTGTATTTTTTGAAAAATGACTTATGGTCTGATTTTCCGTAAGTCATTTTCCGAACTTTTCATTTCAAATAATAAATACTTAAAATAATTTTATTTTATGATTCTAATATTAATAAAATATTTTAATATAATTTTAATCAAAATATTAATTATTAAAATATTTAAAATATATTTATTAATATTTCTAATAATATAATATTATATTTTTAATATTACTTTAAAAATAATTAATATAATTTATAATATTTTATTTCAATAAAATATACCAATATTAATATTTTATTAATAAAATTATAAAAAATAATATTTTAATAAATAAATTATTTTAATATTTAAAAATAATAATATTAAGTTTTATGACAAATAATATTATTTATTTTATTTAATATTTATAATAAATAATTTTGAAAAAAATTCATCAACAAGTAGAAAAATTGTTTAAACATCTTCCAAACATCAAAAAATATTTTTCAATTTTTTTTTCCAGAAAATATAATTTATTTTATCGTTTTAAATGAAACAAACGACCCTTACATTTATTCTTAGAGAAAATCGCCTCAGTGACCAAAAATGCCTTATAATATACGATTTTAACCAACTTTTTTTGGATTTGCCAAAATGACCAACAAAATCGCAACGCGAAATAAAAATCGCAACGCGATCCCCAGAATCGCAAATCAGTTTCCAAAATCGCAACGCGATTCTTGAAAATCGCAATGCGATAGTACAAATTCGCATTGCGATTTTACAGAATCGCAACGCGAATATGAAAATCGCAACGCGAACACATAAATCGCAACGCGTATCCGTAAATCGCAACGCGAACACATAAATCGCAACGCGTATCCGTAAATCGCAATGCGTATCCGTATATCGCAACGCGTATCCGTAAATCGCAACGACAATACGTAAAATCGCAACGCGTATCCGTAAATCGCAACGCGATTTTTAAAGCGCATTATAATCGCTACGCGTATTTTATTTTCAAATTACAAAAACGAATATTAAGACAAAATCCCGTAATCGCAACTCATAACCTAAAACCTAAAATCACAACTCAGTCCCATCTCCATCTCTCACTCTCTACGGCGAAATCCGTCCCCATCTCCGAAGATTTCCGTCCCCATCTCCGGCGAAATCCCTCACAACCATTCACGGTCAGAAATCCCTCACAATATTCAGAAATGGAAAATCAACCTCCGATGGTTAGTTTTTTTAATTATTTTTATTTTGAAATTTTTGCATTATTATAGGTTTTTCATATTGAAACTGATGATAAGTTTACTGGTCATTTCAATAATAGATTAACCATTTCACTTAGATTTCATTTCGCGTTACGATCTCTTGTTGCGATTTTCATTTCGCGTTGCTATTCTCTCGTTGCGATTTTCAAGTTAGTATTTGTCTTTGTCTTTGTTCTGTCTTTTGGTTGAAGTAATGCAATCCATTCAAGTTTCAATTTGCAGAAGAGTCGCAACGAGATAAATGAAAATCGCAACGTGAAAATGACTATCTGCAACGAGAAAAATGAAAATCGCAACGAGAGAATCGCAACGCGAAATGAAAATCGTAACGAGAGAATCGCAACGCGAAACCAAAATCGCATTGCGATTTTCATTTCGCGTTGCGATTCTCTCGTTGCGATTTTCATTTCGCGTTGCGATTCTCTCGTTGCGATTTTCATTTCTCTCGTTGCGACAGTCATTCTCTCGTTGCGATTTTCATTTCAACCAAAAGACAAAACAGTGTTGCAAATTTTAGTTTCAAGAATAAACTACTACTTTTTATGTTTATTGTTTTTGGTATATCTTCACAGTGTAGTTTTTGGTATATCTAACTTGGTATGTTTATTATTTTTGTAGAAATTTTTTTCGGCTTCATTGACATTAAGGAATAAAGTTAGCCTAGCCACTACAATTGCTTCGAAGCTTTCACCTGCACAAAGACAATTGTTTGAGGAAACCTGCTTCGGGCCATGGCTGAGAGTACAGCATCCGGGTGGAGATGCTAATTTGACCCATTTGTGGCTTCAGACCATGACATCAAATCTACCCGACAGTATACAACGTGGTGAGGAAGAGATATGGTTTCATTTTCCACCAGCGTATACTTGTTTTGGGCGGAAGGAGTTCTGCTTAATCACTGGTCTACGATTCGGACACGATGATGTAGGCCGGTACACTCGTCATATCGCTCGCCCATCATGGTTATCCCGGTTTTTCCGGATGAGTCAATGGAGAAGCCGAACCACACGTCGACGACCTGAAGAAATTGTTTAATAAGAAAGCTGGTTTCACTCGGATGGATGACGTCGATGTTGTCCGAGTATGCCTTCTACTACTTGTGTATGTCAGCTTTTTAGGCAAAGAGGCCAGACAACCTATTCCTCGGGAGCTAATAATATTGGTAGATGACCTGAATGCATGGAATCTGTTTCCGTGGGGTTCGTATATATGGAAAGCTACCTGGACTAAGTTGTCTACTGCCTTTGATGACCGCAAAAGTTTGCGTGGCGATGGGTCGAAATACACTTTGTCAGGCTTTGTTTGGGCCTTTAAGGTAAGAATTTCTATATAATGTTTCTAAAATTATAATTAATTATTTAACAATTACTAATTTTGTTATTATATTGTTTGTAGATTTGGATATTCGAGGCTTTCCCCAGCATGCGTACATATGCAATAAAAACGTCAAATGATATTCCCAGGGCTATTTCCTGGAAGAGGAAAACTCTGTTGGATTGGGAAGACTTAATACCATATGCGACAATAAATAATGTAAGTTAACACAAATACTTTCATATAATATATAAACAAGTTATTAATAGTAGACGTTTAACTTTGTTTGAGTTTTTATATTGTTAGGAGGCCAACATTCCATTACAAAGTCTGACACCCACGGAGGAAGAGCTTGCCACTGATTGGTGGCAAGCTAGTCAGAGTTTTTTGATGGCACGGATGATGAGCAGCATCCACTTCCTCCAATTCGAGAGCCATCACCTCACCCAGAGCCATCACCCGATCGACCCGACTATACACCTCTAGAACGAGCCATCACCTATCCCGTCACATCATCGAGCCTCTTCTCCACCATCACCTCATGATAGGCGACCGGTAAAGAGGCCACGACATTTATCTCCTTGTTCTCCACCTCCACGGGATGAGTTACGTGATGAGGTCAATGCCTTGCGTGAGGAGATCGGTACTCTACGCGATAACGATGGTGCATGGCGTGTGGAGGTGTCAACTTTACGTGGTGAGGTTGCCGCTCTACGTGAGATGATAGTATCGTTGCAGAATGAGGTTCATACTCTACGCAACGAGGTAAGTTTAAGATTTTCCATATTTAACTTAATGATAAATTTACTCGTAATTTCACTTAGATTAGCCATTTCACTTAGATTGCTTAGTAAATTTATTCGGTTGCTGCCAATTCTGCTAAACTGTGTATTCTTTAACACTGTGAAATAGTATTTGTCTTTGTTTTGTCTTTTGGTTGAAAGTAAATTTGTTCGGTTGCTGCCAATTCTGCTAAACTGTGTATTCTTTAACACTGTGAAATAGTATTTGTCTTTTGGTTGAAAGTAAATTTGTTCGGTTGCTGCCAATTCTGCTAAACTGTGTATTCTTTAACACTGTGAAATAGTATTTGTCTTTGTTTTGTCTTTTGGTTGAAAGTAAATTTGTTCGGTTGCTGCCAATTTGCTAAACTGTGTATTCTTTAACACTGTGAAATAGTATTTGTCTTTGTTTTGTCTTTTGGTTGAAAGTAAATTTGTTCGGTTGCTGCCAATTCTGCTAAACTGTGTATTTAACACTGTGAAATAGTATTTGTCTTTGTTTTGTCTTTTGGTTGAAAGTAAATTTGTTCGGTTGCTGCCAATTCTGCTAAACTGTGTATTCTTTAACACTGTGAAATAGTATTTGTCTTTGTTTTGTCTTTTGGTTGAAGTAATGCAATCGATTCAAGTTTCAATTTGCAGAAGAAGAAATAGTTTACTTTCGCAACACGAAACTTAAAATCGCAACGAGAGAATCGCAACGCGAAATGAAAATCGCAACAAAAGAATCGCAACGCGAAACCAAAATCGCAACGACAAAATCGCAACGCGAAACCAAAATCGCATTGCGATTTTCATTTCGCGTTGCGATTCTCTCGTTGCGATTTTCATTTCGCATTGCGATTCTGTCGTTGCGTTTTCATTTCGCGTTGCGATTTTGGTTTCGCGTTGCGATTTTGGTTTCTCGTTGCGATTCTCATTTCGCGTTGCGATTTTAAGTTTCGTGTTGCGAAAGTAAACTATTTCTTCTTCTGCAAATTGAAACTTGAATGGATTGCATTACTTCAACCAATAGACAAAACAAAGACAAATACTAACTTCAGGGTATTAGTTTGAAACATATTTTTCTTTGTTATCTGATGCATTTTGTGAACTATGATAGAATAATGACTTGGGTGAATACAATGCAAGTTTGAAACATATTTGTCTTTGTTTTCACTGTTTAATATCATGTCTGTTATTTACTGATTTTTGTATTTAATTATTTAGCGGCCTGATAGAGTGGATGCTTTACGTCGGGTTATGCTTGCACGGAGTTCACGCATCAGACAGCGTGCACGTGCTATTAAGTCTCCGTACACCCCAATAGTGCGAAGACACCGCAAGAAGAAGCCCGACTCGCCTGTCATCCCTCAAGAGTCCACTCCTATCGTTGAAGAGGCCCCCCCTATCATTCCTCGAGAGTCCCCTCCCACCGTTCAAGAGGCCACTGTCATCATTGAAGAGGTCCCTCCCACCATTCAAGAGCCCGATTCACATGGCGTCATATGTAGGCTTCTTGAGAAACCCTCTGACGTGCCGGACATGATGGATTCAAGTTGGCTCTCGTATGAGTTACCGGCCAGTACCATACCGGTATCTGAAGAGGAGAGGGAACAAACTACCGGACACAATTCTGGATAACACCCTTTGGGCTAAGACCGCAGTTGATTTTTATCTACATGAGCGGAGCCAGGGTGTTTCACTGACATATGCAAGCTCACCGATGATATCTATTTGTTGCTTGATCGGTCTTGGTGGGGCGTATTATTAGGGGTCGAAGACAATGGCTATTTCGATGGGGGGGTAAGTCTTATATTTTTCTTATATTTCAATTTGATTAATTTTTTTTAAATTTATGTAAGTCACTAATATATGTCTTTTTTGTAAAACAGCATATCGATGCATAGGTGACACGTCTTCTAATAATAAGAAAACTTAAGAAAATAAAAATATACGATATACATTATGCCGACGTCTTTTAACGCCGTTCACTTGAAGAATGCACGAGATGAATCATTTGATTTGGGCAATGGACAAGCTAAACTTATCCTGCATGGTGGGAGGTCGATAAGGTTAGTATTTATTTTAGATTAAGTTTAAAGGTTTTATGAAATAAGTGCGTAAATGAATGAATTATTACTTATGATTGCAGGTGTTCATCCCTGTTTTGGAACGTAAACATTGGATTCTCGTCGAGCTTCAGCTCCCATCCCTTAAGACAATAGTGTATGACAACATGATAAATTACATCATTGGCTGATTTAAGAGATGTTATTAAGGGATGGAGCTCTCATTTGGCTAAATTCTTGGATGCGATCAATTATTGGACTCGTTCTGGAAACAAGAAGCCAAAGAAGCTCAATATTACAGTTATTAGAGACGAGACCGCGCCACAACAAACGAGCGGAGCCAGAGGAGATTGTGGTCCTCTCGTATGCTTGGCGTTGGAGCGTTTGACGACGGGAAACACCAAGTATCTACCTCCCACCGATAGAGATAGAGCTGCAGTAGGCTTGTGGTTTCGGCATTATATGGCTAAATCGATATATACGAGATGCTGCCTACCTGCATCCGCGTTATAAAAATGTCCATAAACAATTGGTAAGTTTATAGACTTTTGGTTTGAAAATGTTTGGTTAAGTACCTAGAATTCAATAATTTGCTGTTTGTAGGTTTTAGATGTGTAGAAAGTGTTGTTTGAGCAAATGTTGGTTTCTGCAGGTTAATCTCAGAAGTGAACTGCGTGAAAATGATGTATGGCTGCAAAAGTTGATTCAATAGTTTAATTGATTGTTTTTTGATTGTTTAATTGATTTGTAAAGTTGATTCAATAGATGATCGGAAATAAGAATTATTGCTTATTTTTTGATTGTTTAATTGATTTGTAAAAGATGATTTGTAAAAGTTGATTTGTGTAATTGATGCGAACATAATTCTTATTTGTGCTTGTTTAATTGATTGAAATGTAATGGTTGATTTTGTTGATTTCAATCTGCATTATGTTGAAGGCAAAAATGACTATCGCAATGCGAAATGAAAATCGCAATACGAAATGAAAATCGCAACGAGAGAATCGCAATGCGAAATGAAAATCGCAATGCGGAAATGAAAATCGCAACGAGAGAATCGCAATGCGATTTTAATTTCGCATTGCGATTCTCTCGTTGCGATTTTCATTTCGCATTGCGATTTTCATTTCGCATTGCGATTCTCTCGTTGCGATTTTCATTTCCGCATTGCGATTCTCTCGTTGCAATTTTCATTTCACATTGCGATTTTCATTTCCGCATTGCGATTTTCATGTTGGGATTTTCATTTCGCATTGCGATTCTCTCATTGCGATTGTAATTTCCGTGTTGCGATAGTCAAATGCATGCCTAATAAGTGATAACAACTGAATAACAAGAGTTGGTTAAGTCAAAATGGTTGGCCTGAGTCATTAATTCAACTGAA
Source organism: Hibiscus syriacus (assembly GCF_006381635.1). NCBI lineage: Eukaryota > Viridiplantae > Streptophyta > Magnoliopsida > Malvales > Malvaceae > Hibiscus > Hibiscus syriacus. Next base: position 1,088,784 of record NW_024062970.1, read on the forward strand.
AATGTTAAAAGTTCACATAAAATCCACATAATACAACGTTTGCATTTAAAAATCACCTAAGAACAGTCCCAAAAGGTAAAGCCAATTGTGATTGGGATTTTAAAGATGATTGCCTTTTGCTTGACACCATATGAGCTTTGGATTTTGATGAGGATCCATATTTTGGTAGAGGAAAAGATGATTTTGATGGCACTGGTGATCCACATGTCAACTTTGTATGACCACTTTCCTTGCACCGACTACATGTCGATCTCTTCTTCTCTTCACCCTTAGACGGTATACGATCGTGACTTTTTGGTCGGCCAGGTAGCCTTCTGTCCATGGCTGGTGGCAAAACTGTTTGTAAGTCATCTGGTATGTCCCACTCAGAAGGATGTGGAATAGGGTAGACAATCTCGGCATAAGTCTGTCGATAAACTTCTGTAGTGTAGCAATCCATAGCGTATGCGCTTGAATCATCTTGGTTTAAATGAATCGCAACTTTTATAACATGGTCACACGGATAACCAGATGTTTGCCATTTCATACAACTACACGTCTTTGCATTTAGATCGACTAGCCCATTTAAGTTATTATCCAGTACTTGAAACAAAGTGTTTGAACATGGGCGCATGCAAGTAATAAGTTTACTCCAAGGTATCGACCTTTCAAATGTGCTCCGTCAACTATAATAACTGGGCGCATGCAAGTAATAAACGAACGAATCTACAAAATAATATACACAAGAAATATAATCATTTAAATGTGAAATGCATGTAACTAACAAAAATGAGTCAACAAAATTATATTGATTTACTAACCGTAGCACCAATGGCGATAAACAGCAACTCAAAGCGTCCATCTCTATCTGTTTTGATATGAGTTACCGACCCATGATTTTTCAGCTTTAAATTGTGACAATAAGCCGGCAGTTGGGCAAACGATGCTTCTGGCGACCCCCTCAACAATTCCAAAGCATAACATTTGGCTCTCCAAGCTTGAGAATATGATATACTAATCTTGAACCGAGCATTCATGTCAGTCATAATTTCATGTCCCCGATATACCCTGCCATTCAAAAACATTAACTCAGCCAGAAAACCACCCAACACCTTTTTGTTTGCCTGTCTATGGTGAGGAAAAACTTGGGTTCTTGAACATGTATGTTTATCAATAAAATTCCTAACTTGAAACATTTCGCAATCTTTTATTCTCTTTGCAATCATACGCCACGTACAGTTTTTGTCAATCATACACCTTGTTTCGAAACGATCTTTGCTTGATTTGTTAACTTTTAGTTGATAACCATCTTCCACACATTTCGTATACAAAGCTATCTTCAAGTCTTCCTTTGTATCAAAACAATCATCTTTCTTGATACGAATAACTTTTGTGTAACAATCAACTGCTTTCTTTACCAACTCTTCTTCCGGTATCTGAAGTAATTCTGGCATATTCCAGTTATACGCCCGTGGCATTTTCCTTTCTTCGGGGACTTTTTCTTCTTCTTTTTCTTCTTCAGGATTATATGAATTACAGAATGGATGTTCAACGTGTTCATTCACAGTCGTAACTTCCTCCTCATTATCATCAACAATACATTCTTCGGCAACGGCTGTTTCATCATCAAAATTCGGGTATTGACCAATATCAAAATCATTACACGCAGGGTATGTTTTCTTCTGAAACATCATCAAATCCGTGTATTGACCAATATCAAAGTCGGATATTGACCAAGACCAAATTTCGAATACTGACTAGTACTCACAATTTTTTCTGTTGGCTCATCATCGTCTAACTGGTCAATACGAAAACCGGAATTTGGTGCTGAAAGTTGATTGGGATTTGGATTAGAGAAAGGTTGTGGGTTTTGAGAAAAACTTAGTTGATTACTACCCGCTACTGACCCAACAATACTACTTCTAGGTTCAACAACATACAATGTAACATCATCTTGTGAAACACTAATGTAAGCAATGAATCGTTCAACATCTTCATTGTCGGTTAACAAATAAACTTTACCATTTCTCTGATAAGATAGCCTAAATCCACTTAGGGGCTCTAAATTCAATTTATTTGAAACACGTAGCATTAGAGTTTCATAAGTTAACTTTTGTAAAGACAATTTTAGTTGAAGATTCATGGTAAAGGCATATTGTAAAACACCATGAACATTATCCCATGACCCTCCAAAACACAAATCTATCCAAACATGATCAACATTAGATGATTTCATGGTTGTAAATTAATTTACTAAACGACGAGCTGCGAAACTAAAACCTGTTGCCGGATTGGGAAGGATGTCGTTGGATATAGGAACGGATGTCGCCGGAGAGAGTGATAGATGGAGATGGAATGAGTTGCGATTTAGGGATTTAGTTTATGATTTGCTGCTGTTGCGTAGTTATATACCCAAAATTTCAGTGTTGTGATTTACAGATTCTCGTTGCGATTTACGGATTATCGTTGCGATTTACAGATTCTCGTTGCGATTTACGGATTATCGTTGCGATTTACGGATACGCGTTGCGATATACGGATACGCATTGCGATTTACGGATACGCGTTGCGATTTACGGATACACGTTGCGATTTACGGATACGCGTTGCGATTTATGTGTTCGCGTTGCGATTTTCATATTCGCGTTGCGATTCTGTAAAATCGCAATGCGAATTTGTACTATCGCATTGCGATTTTCAAGAATCGCGTTGCGATTTTGGAAACTGATTTGCGATTCTGGGGATCGCGTTGCGATTTTTATTTCGCGTTGCGATTTTGTTGGTCATTTTGGCAAATCCAAAAAAAGTTGGTTAAAATCGTATATTATAAGGCATTTTTGGTCACTGAGGCGATTTTCTCTTATTCTTAAAACTCTGACCAACAATCAAAGTATAATAGAAGCTTTTGTACAAAACAGTTTCAGTCTGTTGGGTTCAAATCTTGATCCGACCAGACAATGTACTACTTGCTCATACACCTTTACAGTTGCCTGATGGAATATATATATATATATATATATATATATATATATTTAAATGGCCAAATATCAATTTCTTAAAGAAAAAGAACAAAAGAGGAGAGAAAAATATATTTTTATTTCCCGCAAATTTCTATTATAGTTTACATGGTAATGGTATTAAGCTATGATAAAGGATTAAACACAAATACCCAAAGTGAAAAAAATAGAAATGAAACAATCCTATACAAAAGTAGAGAGATAATTGGGCATGGCCTTCATACATAACATTAGCCAATGGGTCAGATCCCAGAACCCATGAAGAAACTTGTAGATACTCATTTTGTTCGGAGTTTTGTCCAAATTTCATTTGCGTGTGTATATTATATAGGTTCATATTAGTTATTATTACTAGTTATGCATGTGTATATATATATATATATATATATATATATATATATATATATATATATATATATGGTGTTATTGATATGGGAAAGTTAGTAGTTATTATTGTTTATTAATCATGTGGGTGTGTCCATATATTATAGATATTATTATTTTAAATGTCGGGGTTGTAACTATATATATAATTTAATTATAATATAATATATTATATTACATATGTGAAATGATGGCTGAAATTTGAAACAACCATTGGTTTTTGGTTATAGGCCCAAGTATTATAAATGTGTAACCCATATACCCAAATGCAAGTTGTCCAATCGGACTGGAGGCCTGGGAAGCAAACAACTTAACTGTTAGGGGCAGTTTGGTTCACGGCATAAGATATTACCGGGGAATGGAATCCTCATTCCCCCATTTGGTTGGTCGGTAATTTTATTCTCGGTAATCTTTTATTACCAATAGTGTATTTTTTGGGTATATTACCGGGAATGTGATTACCCCATTCTCTTAGGTATTGTTGGATTACCGACATTTTGGACTAAAATGCCCTTAAATTTTTTTCTTCAAAATTATCCTTCTTTTGTTGTTGAATAATAAAAATTTTGCGAAGGATAAATTTGCTTTTTTAGATTTACAAAAAAAAGTTCATAATTAAAATTTTATATAAAATTCAAGGGTTAAAATAAAATTTTACCCTTTCATTAAACTTATTTATCTTTTCAATTTTGTAAAAAAAATTATAAAAATTATAAAAATTTTATGAATTTAAATTTTTAAAGAAAATATATAAATTAATTATAGTAATATTATAGTAGAATTCAACTTGTTAAAAAATAAATATATAATAAGAACAATTTGGTAAAATATACATTTCAATAATCTTTTATTCCTTTAATCAAACATGATAATCTTACATTTCTACTAAACCAACCAAACACAAATACAACATTCCCAGTAATCCTATTCCCTGGTAATCTTTTATTCACACTTATAATCTTATATTCCGTGAATCAAACGCATTTTTAGGGGTTGGAGGAAACCCTAGCTTCCATAAAGTCCCTAGAGTCGCCAAGCCTCAACTGTCAGATGAAGGATAGATCCAACAGTCCAGATAAGGTATGATGTAGGGTTTGTTTACCCTAGAATATTGATGCCACCGCCAACGTGTTACAACCGATAAATCCAATCAGTGATCCAACGATCTAGATTCAAACAGGGAGAATCAAACCGTTCAGATTCGCGCGTGGGATACACACACTCCTCCCAAGCTTCCACACGCCCGTGCAACGCCTCTGTTTTACTTGAGGACCTGCAACAACCGTATGTTCCCCCTACCACATTCCCTCGACAATGGGCAGAGCAACCCAGACGCAAAACTCCAATGGTCCCTCGCATGCAAACAATAAAAATATCAGAAAAATTAAAAAAGAACGGAGGGGATATAACAACAACAATAATCAACAAACAGATGGGGTATCTCTTTTCTATAGGGTGCAAAAAACTAAGAACTTAGCAATGGATCAAAAATCGATCTCCTTCTCTCGAACGATAAAACACAACAAGAACGAAACCAAAATGATCCTCCCTTTTATGAGTGAACAACCAACTAACCAAATAATAATCCCATAAAGAAAAATTCTTACCTTTTCGGTCCAAAAAATTCCATCGTTATCGCTCGGAAGTAAAACTCCATCGAGTCAAAGGTAAAGCCTTCATTCTTTAGTCATTTTCGAGTGGTTTCAACATTCAGCCAAGAGCATCCTGGGGGGTTTGGTTTGGTTTGGTTTTTGAGAGGTATTTTATCGGGGTTAGGATAGATTAGAGTTTGGGGTCTGAATAGAGGCCATTAGATGGATTTTTAGCCCCTTGTCAGGGTAGTTGTTCGGTGAAAACCATGGTGGCTACCGAGTTTAACCAGAATAGAGAGGAGGAGCGGCACACATAAGAGTGAAAAAGAAAAAGTGAAAAGGAATGAAAAAAGTAAGGGGACGGCGAAAGATAGAGAGAACGATGGATGAAGGAAAAAAGGGGAAAGCCAAATGAGGTAGGGTACATTTTTTTACCCAAAATATTATTCATATATTATTGCCAAAATGAAAGCATTTCGGGGTTTAAGGTAACCCGCATCTGGTCGGGGGGTTAATCGTCTGAGAGCTCTTTCGAACTTTAATCTGTTGCATTTTGGTCTTATTCCATAATTTTTGAATTCCTGATTTTATCTCATTGTTTTTGTGCTTTCTATTTTAGTATTTAGGCTTAGTTATTTGAAGTTTTTATCTGTTTGCAGATTTGACATGCCATTTTCAGAATTTTTCAATTTAATCCTGTGTATGTTTGTAGGTTTATTATCATTTCCAGTGCTTATATTTTGTGTTATTTTCATTTTGATTGTAACACCCCAATTTAGGGGATAAATTTTAGAAATTATGAAGTATTGGATTTAATTGGTATTTTAGGAGAAATTGAGAATTAAATTATAAAATTTCAAAGTTTACATACTATTTTAGGAAGTGTAAGAAATTCAGGAACTTATTCCTGAATTTACCCATTTTTCTTACATGTGGAATTATAAACTCTCTCCCCTCGTGTAATCTGGTTTTCTCAGATTATTTTTCCCATTTCCTCTCCCCCAGTCAACTACTTTGAGCTACGATTTCTCCACTGTTCGGCCACCGTTCGTCGATCCGAAACCACCATCGTGTTCGTTGTCGACCGATGAACAAAAGCCGTCAAACCTATCATCGTGAATCGGTGTCGTTCATCGTAAATCTCAATCGGAAATATTGTCGGATTTAACTTAATCTCCTTTGGTTTTTCGTCGATTCAGGTCGATCCGGCCACCCGTTAGTTCACCAGTGCCCTTCTTGTCTCCGTCGTCGCCTGCGCGTGAGGGATGTGAGGATGTTAAAGTTTATGATGTTTCGGAATCGATCTCCCCGCCATTCAAAATTATGAACCGAGCTTGGTAAGTGTCTCAAAATGCCATAAAATATTTTAGAAATTTTTACGGGATTTTTTGGACCCTTTGGACAACTTAATGGGTTGTCCGACCCGACTTGGTCCGACCTGACCCGACTTTTCGACCAGACTCGTTGACCGTTAACTGGCATTGACTTTTTCCGGGTATACCTATCCTGACGTTTTTTGACGTTCTGAGTCCGTTTCGCTAAATTAGAACTCGATAAGCTGTTTTTCCCTGATTAATCACCCGATTCGATCTATTTTTCGGAATTAAGCTCCGTTTTTTATAAAATTTCACTTGATATGTATCTAAGTAATTATTGAACATTGAATTAAAGATGGAGGGCGTTCAAATGGAGATTTATTGCTCGATCGGCGTGCCATGAAAATCGAGGTAATACATTACTACATTTTCATGCTTTTATAAAACATGTTGATATTGGTAAATGCATGAATAAACATGTTTGGTTTCATCTGTGTAGTTAATTAATTCCTACACTCGATCCGAATGCAGTAAAAATTCGAAACTGATTAAAATTTTGATGGCTTGTATAAAGAATTAGATGTTTGATAAGGAATAATTTTAAGTTCAGAGATTATTCAGAAAAGCAATTAATCCTAGGTTATCTAAATTATAATTATCCTCGTTAGGGGTTAATATCGAAATTATTTTGTTAAGAAATTACAAAATTACCCTTGAGAGGTAAAAGTAGCCTAGTTGACCCGAAATGAGAAAGTACCTGGAAGTTATGCCTAAATCGTTGAATTATTGATTTAATTGTTAAGATCTTACTTTTGTTCAGAAAATTCGTGATAATCCATAAATCTCCGAGTTGTGAGTAAATACGTGAAGGATAATTTATTGAGGGTGCTCCTTTGTCAGAATTATTTGAAAAGACTGAAATAGATGATAAGGACGAATTAAATAATAAGATCGAACAGAAGGAAATGATTGAAATACTATGTATCTATAAAATAAACAAAATACCCATGGAATGCAAATGACCCACGAATTTCATCAAGCACAGGAAGGATTGAATATCCTCAAGCTATGAAATGACAGGAACAAAATTGAGCACCAAAATGAGTAAAATACCCTTATGACCAAGAATAAGTAAATGTCTTGGATTAATTAAGGAATCCAAATAAACATGGATGTTGCATTGCCCTTAAAATTTATGGAACACGACTTAAGCCGGTCGACCAACGCTAATGCTATGTCAGTACCTGAATGGCATAGATACCACTTGAATGTTTGCTCGTCTCCTTAAGTTTTGATCGATGATAATTCTGGGAGTACTCAGCTCAATCTAGAGCGCATTCAATACTAAGAAGTGGATATTCGTTAGACAAACCAACCATAAATACAGAATTAAACTGAACAAAAGTACAACATGTATCCAAAATTTAGAAACGTTTGAATTACTCTGGAAAACTCTGAAGTAACCGGGATAAAAGTGACTACTAAATGAACTAAGTAACCTCAATGATTGAGGATTAAGCAAGTGAATTGGATAAGTCTGGAAACTCGGATGAACTTATATGATGTACCATCCCTATGGGTTATGAACCAATAATTAATTACGTCGATAATTTCTGATGTTGTTACAATGTGGAAATGAAATAAAGACCATTATAATATATGTTTTTCCCTTAAAATCTATCCAGCGATGATTCTGAAGATGATCTATGAACAAGGATTTTTTGTATTAAAGAGTGAATACCCTGGAAGGGTAATGAATTGACCAGTCGATAAGCATTAGTTCTGGGAGTTGTACAACTCGAGTTGTTTGATAATTCGATTGATCGACATAGAGTGTAAATTTCTGAATCTTCGTTCTCCCTTATCAGTTTCATGTTATCCATTCTGATAATTGCCAAGTGTCTCTGAAAACTATATGGACTCTCTAGTGTGTTCCCTATGAACTACTTAATTGTTTATATGTTTTGAAATGTGGTACACCGAAATCTATGAGTTACTGTTTTATTGATGCACCGACTTACTGGTGATGGCTTATGGCTTATGGACTATGACTGTTATCTGATTATTTGGTTTTCAGTAGTATATGATTATGATAATTACTGATTTATAGAAATTCTGTTTACTGTACAAATTGTATCTTTGAGATATCGATTTTGGTTAGGACTGGAATATGGAGGTACAACTCTAATCAAGCTGGTAAATCTTTACAGACCTAATGTGACTCTTGGGTAGGCTCTACGGCCCTGAGATCATTCTTGGGTAGGCCCTGCAGCCCTGAGATTTTTCTTGGGTAGGCCCCGTGGCCTTGAGATCTTTCTTAGGTAGGCCCTACGGCCCTGAGATCTTTCTTAGATAGGCCCCGTGGCCTGAAATCTTTCTTGGGTAGGCTCTCAAGCCCCAAGATACTCTATTAGGTTGGCTCCCTTTTGTTGTGTACTCAGGGTAAGCCCTTATGGATGCAGTTATGGGAAACTGCATAATGGAATATGGTTGGAGGGTTCAGGTATGGTTTTAAAAGATTTATATATTTTCACTGGTTTTGATTGGAACCCACTAGACATCCTATTCGATCTCCTGAAAACGTGATTCTATGAATGTTTCCTATGAACTGAGATTTTTATGGCTCCTACTCGATGAACTACCAGTGGAACCCCAGATTATCCCGAAAACCAATATACGTCTTATTCAATAAGGAAAAGTATATGGATTTCCATTTATCTGCATGTCGTGTAGCAACAACTGGTAGTATTGTATTACTTTGCTTCCTAAAGCTCACTCTGTTACTCACCTTTTCAGGTTAAAATAATCGTACTAGTGCATCTATCGACGTCAGTAAGGAAGTTCTTCCGGTGTTGCTTACAGAGTATGCATCTATCGTACTAGTGCATGTAATTGCATTTTGTTTTATGTATGAGTCTGAAAATCTGTTTTATTTCTGAACACTGATAAATCATTTTATGAGTTACATGTTTTAATAAAAGTTTTAAAATTTCCGAGATTTTTACGGTGGGTCGCTCCGGTGGCCCTAATGTGACACCCCGGATCGGATCGGGTTACCTGCATCGATATGAGGGGGTTACATTGATACTTGTTCTTAGCCATATCTACTGTTGATACTTCAAAGTTGTTATTCTTTTACTTTAGTCACTATTTTATTTTTGTTCGTTGAATGTTTCATCCTTTTAATTTATGCCTATCTATTTTCAGTATTTTATTCTTACACTCCTTATTTTGTGCAATCTATGTTTAAGTCATTCGGTTGCTCACATTTACCTATTCGAATTTAGCATGTTGCCCGTACTACGATTTGGTCCTCTTCCTATTTGTACTTGGTTTGATATATATTTGATTTGTTGATTATGATATTTGTTCTGAATTATTCTTAGTATTAATCTTAATATAGATAAAATGGCATGTTATATAATTCATGTTTTTATGTGTTTATATAAGCATGTTTGTTTGTAAATATCGATTTAGGTTTTACTTATCCTTTCAAAATTAACATGTGCAACACCCTCATAAGTATAACTCGATTTGATTCAAATAATTGAATTAAGGGTAATGACTTTTTATTTTAGGGTTGTTGTCAAATGACTATCTTAACGTATAAGAAAGTTACTTCCAATAATTTTAAAATGAAAGTGTATCCCATTAAGTGAAACCTAAAATTTGACCACACCTAAAATTTGGGAACGAGAGAAAAAAGAATGTTCGTCTATTTAAATTCTTCGAGAAAATATCGTTAGAACTTATAAAATGTCTGATCTCGACGTCTTTAAAAAAATTGAATATCCTTCTTCTTTCTAAAAGGATTGATAATTTTTAATTTGAATCGACTTATTTTAACATTGTTCATGCATTTTGAAATTTAAATTAATAATGAATTTTAGAATGGAATTTTAATATTTATTTATTTCGATTGGAGTAAGAATTGACTACTTTAAGGCATGAGATGTTGTTTCTTCTCGATAGGAAATAATCAAATATTGTTGTGTTTTGTCCTAAAATTCAAAGAATATTTTTTGAAGGGATCTTAAATTAAATTAAATTAAATTTGAACTTGTAAAATTCATTGCAAAGACAACTAATCAATCGACTAAGTACTGATTTAGGACACTGTGAGGGTGCTAATCCTTTGCCACGTGTAATCAACTTCCGAACTCAATTTTTGGTACGCGGACCTAAGACGTTGTTTTAATAATTTTTAAATTAAATCTTATTAAAATGACAAAACATTTTGGGTGCCCAATCACACCCTAATCAAAGATTGGTGGCGTCTCCCCGAACCTTGTTTTATTTTGATTTTTAAAAGGAACCTAAATTAATCGAGACAAGATCTTTTAAATCAAACTTAATTAAAAATTAAATTTGTTTTTTAAGAAATCGTTTCGACAAAAGTGACATACGGTTTAAATGAGTACAAGGTATTTAAATTTCTATATCATCCCAGTAAAAAAATGTCAAAATCTTAGACTTTGTTCATGTAATGAATGGTTGAGACCACAAATGATTTTCTTTATATAATCCCCAAAACCGAATGGTCCCCCCCCCCACCTTTTATTTTTCTGTAATTATTCATACACATGCTACATCCTCTCTCTTTCCTTTTATTGTAATGTTTATGGGATTTATTCGACAAGCTATTTTACATTGGGAAGGTGACAGCAATTCCTTAGCTTCCGATTGGAGGCGAGCACGTTTTTGAGGGCAACGTCGAGACTTGCGCCTTCCCGGAATATCGAGTTTCTTCATCACCAAAACCTGTAGGAAGGTCCTCATTCTTCTCCACGTCACTGTCCCAGTCACTAGCCGGACTGATGCATCATGGGGCTCAGCTGCAGGGCATATAACAGCTTTGGCCCCGGAATCTAGAAAGGCCTTGATCAAATTTGCGTTGGGACCGTAAATTCCCATGCAGATTATGATCCTATCCCTCCAAGCTCCAACCTAGTATTATTCAACCAAGCACGGGAATCACAGTTCATGATCAATAGAGAACAAAAATAAAATAATATAAAACATCTAAACGAAGACTCCGGGCGCCATTGACAGACGCCAATGGCCCTAAGTTGACATGAACAACATCAAGAATGGATGTCATTTGTCTGAAAGCCGGTGATAGTTAATACCACAGATTTATAGAAAATATAATCCTCATGGTCTTAGTAACATGTTTCGATTCATTCGACGTTTAGAGGCATTTATCATGTGTTTGGCAAGACCATCCAGATCTAGAGAAGGTTTAAGCAACTAAAATAAAGAAAATTGCACTAATTCTGTGAATGCAATATTGCCCTAAGACAAGCAGCACAGAGTGCATCGATAGGCCTGTGGAATCATGTGCTTTGATCTGTAAATCAGATGTTCAAGCGAGAGAAATATACATACCATCTAACGAACATCTTCAGGTGTCATGTGCAAAGAAGGGACTGTACGTCGAAACATGTATGCCGCAATTTCAATATCATCTTCCATGACCTTTAAAAGATGTCAAGAAAATCACACTAGAGTTCGTTAGATTTGATAACAAAGAACTAACAAGACACTGAAAGCAATGGGAAATGAATGCACACTTGGGTTTGGCGTCCAATGTTTCCAACTTGGAAGTATGGTTTAAAGCGGATCAAATCAGCAATAGTTGTAACATTGGCAAAAGACGAGACACTCTTCTGACGCTGGCTCTGTAATACTGACAACATGCTCAGCTTAACGCTTTGCAGGAATTTATCAGCCAGTTCTCCAGGTTCAGCCACAACAAACACGTCATTTTGCCAACTAGAAAAAAGAAACATCGAGAAGGTTAGGATGAGGCAAAGGCTACACCGAAAAGTAATTACACAAAAATGAGGGTCTTTTAGACCTTAGTACTGAGCCAACTGAGTCATTTTGAAGGGTTAAATGTATAATGCCCACTTGTGGTAGATTCTGTAACTTCTCATGCAAAGACCGCACAGGTAAAGAGAGCTGCCTAGGGGCTGAAGGAGAAGTTGGGGGTGATGTAGCTGTTTTTCCAGAGTGTAATCCATCCAAGCTTAAAGGCGGTACAGTGTCAATTCGGCCAAGCCTCTGCATGCCACCGTCAGTACCGAATAAAAGGGGGCTTGAAGGAAAGCTTCCAGTGATCAGAGGAGAGGTAAATGATGTTGGAAATGTTGTTGCCGGTAATGTCTTTGAAAACCCAGATATATCATGCAAAAGAGATAATCTAATTCCAGTTCGAACACAAAATGACTCAAGTGCAGGAGCATGGTGCACAGTTCTTCCAGAATCAGGACTATGCAAAGCTTCAACAAGTAGTACATTCGCCTCCAGCCTAATGAAGGGCTATTCTCATCTAGCAAAGCTCAACGCGAAATAAATTAAAAAGATTCAGCAGAGCACCCAGAAAATTAGAATATATAAGAACTATTGAAAACAAGGCATATTACCTGCATTTGGCACCTTTGCCATGGTAAAACATTGATATTTCAAATTCTCTGAATTGATATGTCAGGATGGAGGCGTGGTCCAAGTTGAGGCGTCTCAGGTATAAAGGGACACTTAAGGACTATGTGAGTTGATTCAGAAGACTCATGCTCAAAGTCCCAAGTTTGACTAAAGAAGATGGGTTCTTCACCTTCATGTTGGATTGAAGCCATGGGCGAAGAGAGTGTTGGAGCGAAGGGAAGTCAAGGAGTTGTCTAAAGCCTTGACAACCGCTGAGTCCATCAAAGAATTTGGAGTCAAGAAGAACAAGACTTCCAAAGAAAAGCCGAAAGCCGAGGGTAGCGGCAAGAGATTCCGTGAAGAAGGCAAGTAAGAGGATGAGGAAAGTTGTTCCTCGAGTGGAAAAGAAAATCCACTCAATGATGAACCAGATGGTGAGTCTGGGGAAGATGTGTGCAGTCTTGGCACAAGTTTGAGTGTCAAAGATGATAAGCTGAGGGTAAGCGTCGAGCAAACAAGGGGGCGCAGACTTAAGATGCCAGAACTATTGCAAAATTACCCGATGGGAGCCGAGTCATCCAAGGTGATGGATGAGCCCAAGATCGAGTTGTCCAGAGAAGAGGACGAACCCAGGATTGAAGAGGCGTTAAGAGTTGGCTCAATAAGGTTCATTTATGCCAAGGCAAGTAGAATCCAAGTGCAGGAGGAGTTGTCAGTGTCCAAGGAGTTTGCCGAGCATGTTCGTGTAGAGAACATGGCTTCAGAGACCATCTTAAGAGAAGGGTTGAAGCAAGGGCTTGCCGAGGATGTTCAAGTGAGGAACAATCCTTCAAAGACTAGTAGACAAGAGTCGAAGGAAGCCAAGACGTTGAGGGACAAGGCAACAACAGAGAAACTGCCCAATAACAAGTGGGTTTATAGGGTGGTGACTACAGACAAACTGAAGTTGTGTTCAGCTTCAGTTGGCATGCTAGAATAACAAAACTAGAAATACTGTTGCTTTGATCGAGGTGTGAAGATAGATTAAAACCAGTCTTCAAGTGGGAGATTGTTAAAAGTCATAAAAAGGGGCTGCACAAGTCATAGAAAGGGGTTGCACCGAAAGTGCAAATTAATGCACAGAAATTGTCAATTTTCGGTGCAACTATATTTGAAAGTGAGAAGGGTAAATTTTGTAATTAGTCACTAGACTTTAGGGTATTTATAAGATTAGTCCTTAAGCTTCAACTATAAATACCCTAACCCATTTAGCTTCAAAATCATCCCAAATCGTTTCTTTCTCCTAATACTAGAGAGTTTTCTTGTGAGTAGTGAGTGTTTTGTAAACCCCTGTAAATTTTCTCTCTTTAGTAAAAGATCTGTAGCAGTCCGGAGACGTAGGCATAATTGGCTGAACTCCGTTATTAATTTCGGGTATTATTTTTCCGCTTTTATTTCGTATTCTCACTAATCTGGTTATAGGGAAATTACTCGTTCTCATTTTAATTCCCAACACTCTGTCCACTTTTCATCATGTGCAAAGGGCAGAAGAAGTCTTTCACATGCATTTTTCAAGGCCTCAACATTGTTTACGATGTAGACTTTTACGCAAGCTTCCAACTTCATCCAAACTGTTGGATCAATCTCATCCAGCTCCATGTCACAATGTTCATCAACTGCAAGGGAAACCATAAAAAATGAAGACTCCATAATTATTTCATAAAAGAGAGATTTCAAATGAAAGAATTCCAAGATGATTTTTTTTATAAGAAAATGGTTTGCTGAAGAAAGTGATTGAGAGTGGAGCCATCAACGGGGGTTGCAAACTCCAACACCCATCAAGGAACCAAAAGATATAATACCTGGATTAAACCGAAAATACTGAATCTCAGGAAGCATAGGTATCAATGTACTCAAAGCTTCCTCAGTTCGGTCCACAGAGCATGTACTCTTAATCAAAACTTGCCCAGTATCAAGATAGAGCCAACCATCTTTTCGTGCCTACATCAGAAGAGATACTCATGAATCCATGGGTAACTAGAAAAATTAAAATCTCTAGAATTTTTGTTCTTCAATTAGTCAAAATATAAGAACCACTTAGAAACATATTAAACTTGGAACACTATAAAAAGTACCTATGAGTCAAGATCATTGGATTGGATTAATGGTTTCATTACTTTCTTCCAATGACGGTAGTTTGCTCCATTGAAATATAGATGCTTGTTGATAGATTGATAGTCTTTCATGTAGAACGAGTTGGAGGTGGAAGCCATCTTATTATCAGTTTCTTATTGTCGGTTGAGTCGGGAATCGGTAGAGCTTCTTCAAGGATCGTCTCAAGGATGTGAAGCCTTCTAATGAGTCAAGCTACCAATTGTTGGGATTTATGAAGCTCAATTGACAACCGAAAATGTGCCAAGAAGGGTGAATTAACAATATGTGTTTAGGGAGTAAGGAGAAAGAAAAGATAGACAATATTGCACATCGATTTATAGTGATTCAACTTATCAACCAAGTCTACATCCACTATCTAAGCTCCTCACTTAGGATTTTCCAACAAATCCACTAATTTGTTCTTCTTTTTTTCAAGGACAAAGAGACAACCTTTACAAACTCCCTAGCTTTTCAAGGGCTTAGCTAGAACCAAAAATCCCTTTTCAAAAGGATACAATAAGTAAACAATAAAACCTCTACAAGGTAGGGTGTTTACAAATTAAAGCTCACAAAACATAACTATTTACAATAGAAATAAAATAAAGAGTGAAAAAGCTTTTCTCTTGTATTTGATTGCTTGGATAGGTGTTCTAACTCTTCTTCAAGTGTCATCAACTTGTATTTATATGTTGGAATGTGTTTGTGGTCGTTTCTAGCCGTTGGGGATGAAATTTCGTGCAAAATAAAACTGCTCAGGACAGAGGGTATCAGTACTCCTATAAGGAGTATCGATACTACCTTTATAATATTTAAATAAAACTAGTCGTTACTGGCCGTTGGGGCCTAACAGTATCGATACTATGACCATGATATCGATACTACTATGTAAAGTATTATCGGTACCCCTTTGGGTATCGGTACCTATTTTGCATTCTGGATTTGACCAAGCTGGTAGTATCGGTACTACCTTGAGAGTATCGATACTTCTCTTACCTAGGGTATCGGTACCACATGAACAATATCGATACTGTTTATATAGTATCAATAATGTAATAACAGTATTAGTACTACGTATGTTGAAAATCAGTTTTGCTCTCAAATTCACTTTTAATGGAATTTGATTTATTTTTGAAAACTTTGAATAAATTCAATTCAAGTCAAAAAACATTTTTCCTTAATTTGTTATATCAAAATATTATAAAACATGGTTCAACAATGTGTAAGTAATAAATCGGCCCAAAAGAAGATTTTTTATTACTAGTGTTTAATTACCACATCTGATACCACTTAAGGTGAATATTTTTTCTAAAGATGAAATATTAATGGAGTATCTGATATCTCGAGATAATGTTTAAGTGTATTCAAATTTATTATTATTTTTGTTATCTTTTAATTTAAATAAAAGAAAAAATTAAGAGAAATTGATTGGTTGACAATATTTATATGATTTTATTTATATTATTAATACAATATATGTATATATTCAATTCGATTGTTCAGTTTGATTGTTGGTTATTATAATATATATTTTGAAACAAATTAATTCATATTATAACTATGTTTGATATTTTGATAGAATAGTTGAAACATAATGTCGCCAAAGTGAAATCTTTTGTGAAGATTGATTTATTTAAAATATCAAGATGATTATGTTTTTCTTATTAATGGATCCAAAGGAAAGTTAATAATTGGCGGAATTTCAAGCGACACATGTGGTAATAATATGTGACAATTATAAGGTATTTTATGTGAGCATTACATTAGTCAAAAGATTAATCTTTTATTCGACATAGCTTATTGTCAATGTTTGATTACTACAACAAGAGTATCGTTTACTGTTAACATTATTGTCCAAAGACTTGATATTAAAGTAGTGTTTGGTATCTTGAGATAGAGATTAGCCATAATTTTGAATTTATTTGTTTACTTAAAATGTGAATTTCAACTTTATTTATGTTTTGTTTTATATTCAGCTAATTATTTATTTATTGCTACCATAATATCTGCTATTAAATATTTTCTACTCATGCTTAAGAAAAGGAATTTCAAGGAATGAGAAAATGTACTTACATAAGGTTTTGGTTGAAATGATTGTAAAATAAATATTGAAGATACTGAAAAGAAAAAGACATTCATTTTAAAGTAAAAGGATTTAAGACTATACTCTATTAAGATTGATGGAGAAAATCCTAGAATCATATGTGTTGAGAGGCGAAGGATATTTTATCTCGTATAGATCAATTGTGTTATACCTCTGGAGATGATCTCCGGAAACTATTAGCTTTCTGTTAGCCAAGACCTCTAAATCGACTCCTTCGTTTATCACAGTTTTCAAAGAATCAATTTCCTCTTTATACAAGAGTGTCATAACCTTCAAAGCCAGCTGCAATATAGGGGTGTTCAATCGGTTAAAACGGTGGCTGACCGAACCGAATTAGCATCAATCGAATTAACTGAACTTTTTTCTTTAACCGTTAACCAAACATAACTTTTTTTTTAAAATACTAACTAAACCGAATAAAGTTCAATTATTTCGGTCGGTTAACCGAATTAACCGAATTTTTTTTAATAATTTTTAATTAAATTAAATTTAATATAATAGAAGTATTTTTTAATTTAGGTTAAAATTTAATTAGGTATTAATAATTTAATTAGTCTAGTATGGTTAAAAAATAATTGGGTCTTAATTCTTAATGGTTTTGAGCTTAAAATATGTATTTAATATATATAATATATTTAATAATTTTAATTAATTCAGTTAATTAATCGATTTCGAACCGAATTAACCATTAACTGAATATTGAAAAAGAATATTAACCATTCTCTGACCGAACTAATTCGGCAGTCGACCTAATTAACCGAACTATTTCGGTTCGATCGGTTAATTCGGTTAAAACCGAAAAATGAACACCCATCCTACAATGTATATACCAAATCTATTATATATTTACGTGGTCTACTAGAGCAAAATTTGAAGTCTTACTATCATATCTTTCTTATAAATAGTCATAATCTTATTTCGTGTAATTATCAGAAGTGTTGGAAAAACATGCTAGATATTGTACAGATAATATATTCATTTATTATATAAATTTATATTATTCATTTAAATTGTGAATTCAAATGGCTTTCGACTTCAGATAATTCAGAAAATATAAATATTTGATTTTCTTACAAGTATTTGCTTCACCTACTTTATGTTCTAGCTTTGAATGTTACCTATACCCCAAGGCTGACACTTTATTAACTTTCACCTGCCCTTTGCCAATAATACAATGTACATGGTAACCAAAATTCAATAGTCTCCTACACACTTCAATTATCTGGTGACAGTTGTAGCTTCGATAGTTGTATTTATGATTCGATTAGATCGTATTCATTATCACAAAAAGAAAGTGACGGGAATTTTTACAAACAATTATAAATTAAATGATGAATACATAATTAAGCACTGAAACAAAGAAACAAAACATGCCAAATATATTATTGAAGTAAAATATATAAAGTATTAATAGGTATATAGTCTAATTAGGGTTTCAATTTTAATCTTTACCGAGGCATTATCACAGCCTTGAGCGGGTTCTTCATCACAACAGTGAAAGAATAAGTCTCGGTTAAATCGGGTGGAGCATCCGGAACAGGAACCCACTTAAAAGCTTGAACCATCTTTGCTATCAACAGATTTATGTGCAAAATGCCCAGATTCCAAGCCGGGCAAATCCGTCTCCCTGCTCCGAACGGCACCATCTTCACCGCGCGAGTACCGGTGACGTCCACGCCGACCCCGTCACCCTGCAAGAACCTCTCGGGTCGGAACTTACCCGGATCCGACCATATATCCGGATTCTCGGTAATCCATGCAGTGTAGAACTCAACGTGAACCCCAGCTGGAATTGTGTAGCCACCTAGCTCAGTGTCTTTTATAGCTGCATGAGATAGTAAGAAATGCCCCGGAGGGTGTCGCCGGAGCGTTTCTTTAATGACGGCTTCGAGATAAGGCATTTTCTCTATGTCTTCTTTGATGTCTCCATCTTTCCCAACACAGTCCACAATTTCTTGGTAAAGTTTCTCTTGGATGTCTTGGTACATAACCAAGTTAAGCATTGCCCATTCGACGGTCGTCGTACTCGTATCGGTACCGGCACTGATCACCTCGGAACATAGAGTAACGTACTCTTCTTCCCCCAATGGACCTCGGGTTGCTGGCTCGAGTCCGAAGAGTGAGTCGATATAGGCTGCACCGATCGGACTCACCATTTCCTGGTGAGGGTTTTCACCTTTCTCGACGAAAGCTCTTCGATTATTTATCAATGGGGTCAAGCACTCAATTTGCCTCTTTCTCAATGCTTTAGCTTCTTTCATTTGCCGTCGAAACAACGGCGTAAGGATCGGCAAGAAATCCGGTAGCTGCGGCGATGTTACGAGCATTACATCTTTGAGTATGCTCTCGATTTTCTTGATACGTTCCTCGGAGATCTTTGCACCAAAGCATAAACAAATAAGATGCTACATATAGTGAGCCTGCAATTGCTCATTACCTCAACGAACCCTTTCTCAACACACTCACTTTTGATCCTCTCCATGTGGTTTTCAATCGCCCATTTTCGGATCCAACCGCATTGCTTCACCCTGGTAGGGGTAATCAGCTCGGTGACCAAATTCTTCCGTAGGGTCCGCCATAGAGGTCCGTACTCGGCAGAGTTGATAGCGCATTTACCGACACTAAACACGAGCCGGATCGGCGAGTCCGGTGGTCGGGAAGCGAAAGCGGGGCCTTTCTGAACCAGGGCTTCATGGATGAGCTTGGAATCCGTAACGATCACCATGGTACGTTGCCCCATTTGCAAGGT
Organism: Hibiscus syriacus; assembly: GCF_006381635.1. Taxonomy (NCBI): domain Eukaryota; kingdom Viridiplantae; phylum Streptophyta; class Magnoliopsida; order Malvales; family Malvaceae; genus Hibiscus; species Hibiscus syriacus. The sequence goes on from NW_024062970.1 coordinate 1,108,481, forward strand.
GAAAATCGGACCGTACAGTTTACGTAACTCGCCGACTATGAAGACGTAATGTCGACGTTGGAGGATGATCTGAATCAAATTTCCAACCAACGGCCAACCAGGCGGTCCAGGGGGAAGATTCTTACGTTTGCGACCGGTGACCGACCAACGCCGCCACCACAGACGGATTAAAATAAGTGCCAAACCAACGACGAAAACGTCCATGAACTCCATCTTTTTCTTCACAATTAAATCGGAGGTAGTATACAGCACGGGAATGAAAATTTTGGTGGTAGATTTTATAGAACAAAAAAGAGTGAGAATTAAATGAATTGGATCCACCGGCTATCTGTACATTAATTTCTTTCATTAAATGAAATGTCAACGGTGTTTGGGGTCACTAAGATTTAATGCCAATTACACATTACATTGTTTTACAGCTAATTTCTTGGATCAGCGGCCATGCCTACGTATGTATGCTAATTGCTCGGCCATTTAGTTTATCAAATTGCAGGCGCCGATTTAGTTAGTTACTTGTTAGGCACCCACATGTATATCTATCAAAGCATTATTCCGCAATGTGATTCCGACCGGCGACCACCTCGAACCAGTTTGTCGATAACGGTTAGTTACTCGTTAGGCACCTCTCTCGGGTTTTCTCTCCTTCCAAATTAAAAGGGTGATACTATTTGTTGGAAGAGACAATTAGCTATGGGAAACATATATTATAGGGACCAAACTGAGAATCAAGACAAACTATAGGGGTGATACTGTAAATTGGTGTTTGCTGAAATTAATGATTAGGTGGGGGATGAATGTGTGAATTATTTGGTGGTTGTCCGTTGATGGGGTGAACCTAAAACGGTAACAGGGATTAATGCCAGCAGGAGCTGCTTACCTACCACATGCACATACGATAGGGTTAACTTCGTTCATGCCTTAATTAGGAAAAAAATACTTATTTGTCACGTCTTTTAGATTATGTTTAAGGAACAGATCCACCACCTTGATTTTATGTCACATCATTTTTTATTTTTTGGATTTTATATAATTATTTTAATTCTCAGAGGTTGACTTTTTGTCAAATTCAGAAATTAACAGAGATAAAAAAAATTAGAGATCGATATAGAAAACATTACCAAGTAAAAGGACTAACTGTTGTATTAGCTCTATATTTAATATATTATAAAGGATGAATTACACATTTAGTACCTAAATTATATTTTTTTGTTTTAATACTTAAACTTTCAGTTGTTTTAAAATCATACTTAATATTTACTTTTTGTTTCATTTTAGTATATCAACATTAAAAGTTTAACAGAATCGTTGTACCTGACACCTTTTTATGGGTAAATTACATCATCCATCACTTAACTATCTCTTCACTCACTTTTATTTTGGTCACCAAAGTTTAATTTTTTTTAATTTAATTACTTAACTTCAGATTACTCCTAATTTAATCACTCTTAATTTTCAAATATATAATTTTTATTTTAATTATATATTAGTAAAATAATAAAAATGCCATTTCATAAAAATATTGATAAAATAAATTGGATAGATTAAAATAGTAGTAATTTGAAAGTTGAGTAGTTAAATTGAAAATTTTTGAACTTTAATGACTGAAATAGGAGTGAGAAGATAGTTGAGTGATGGATGGTGTAATTTACTCATAAAAATGTAGTGTTGTTAAGATTTTAACTGCGAAATACTAAAATGAAACAAAAAGTAAATGTTATATACAATTTTGAAACAAATAAAAATTTATGTAATAAAACGACTAACATAAAAACTATTTCCCGTTTTCGTTTAAAATGGGTAAAATAATTTATATTAATTCCAATTGAATATTTAATAATTTTATTTTTTTCACTATGAAAATTTTAACATAAATAACATATTCTTAAGACAAATAATAAAATTATACATAAAGTTTGATCAATTATATAATGTGATATATAAATTGTATATAATGTGATATATAAATTGTGATATGATTTAATTATATACATAAAACTTTGATTTTAATAAGTAATTAAATTTGGTTGGATGGTTAAATTGCTCATTTTTGTTTCTCGTATTTTCTTAGGTTATGGGTTCTAGACCTATTAGGAGCACTCTCATTTTAATAATAAACTTTGATTTTTGTTTCCTTTTCTAACCCCTCTAGCTAAAAATAGAATTAGATTTAGAATTTGTCAAAAAAAATATTTTTATTTTAATATGTATATTTTTTAAAATAATTACATCTATTTATTATATATTAGATAGATATAATTATTTATATATACTATTTAAACCTAAAATGTTGTTATGTTAATATCAATTTTAATAATTTATAAATTTTAAATGAAATTATATTACTGTGTATAATTTAGGGATGGGCATGGATCGGGTTTCGGCCAACACGACCTGACCCAAAAATTTTATATCCTTCACCTGACCTGAAAATATATACCCTTCACCCGACCCAAACCCGACCCAATTTTTTGAGAGAAAATCCGAACCTGACCGACCCGACCCGAAATAATAAAAAAACATTATATTTATTCAATAAAAACAATGACTTAATTGAAAAAATAATATAGAGGGGTATTATTGTAATTATTCCTAAATATATAAGGTAAAATTATATTTTTTTAGGGTCTGGTCGGGTATTTTTTATATAACAATATATATTTAATAGAATTCATGTCTTGTCTCATATTTTAAACAATCCAAAATTTTAGGTACAGGTATCGAGCTGGACTTCGGACTTGGATGATTGATCCGCTCTTAGATTGATTTAATCATAAAAATAGTTAATATTTTTAGATATGGCTTAATATATTTTGTATTGTCTAAATTATACCGTAAAATATAATTTGATGCCTAAAGAATATTTTGTTAATAATAGGTGTCTAACGTTTTCAACGTTATACTTTTAGGTGCATGAATCGTAACAGCCGTTAAATTTAGCTGTTACCTGACACGTGTCATATATATAAAATTTTAATTTTATTTTATTTAAAAAACTTAATATTATAATTTAAAAGAATAAAAAACCCTAAATTTTACATCTTTTGCCATCGATCGGCCACCGTCGATCCATGGCCGTCATCGGTGACATCATCAGAATCGCCTCATCGACGCGACTAAAACTCATTCCCCCACTCATCGTGAAATTACACCAATCATCGTGAAAAACGTCGTGAATGTCATTGTATTTCTAGATTTTTCGTTGTTGTTTTCGACGATTTCGACGGCTACAGTCGTCCGTACATTACATGGCCTCCACCGTTGAATTCCTCATCATTCTTTGAACAAAACACGATCGGTGGTTACCCTTCTCTATCAGCAGTGGGGGATGAGAGGAAGAGGGACAATCCAAGATTATTTTTTTAATTTTTTTAAAAATAATATTTTTATTATTAAAAACTAAAAACTAAAATAATTATAACGGTATAAACCTAAAATTTTAAAAAATATAACTGTAGGCACATAAAAAGTGTATTAAGCCTTTAAATATTTACTCATAAAATTTTTTAAACTTTAGTGACTGAAATAGGAGTGAGAAGATAGTTGAGTGATGGATGGTGTAATTTACTCATAAAAATGTAGTGTTGTTAAGATTTTAACAGCGAAATACTAAAATGAAACAAAAAGTAAATGTTAGGTACGATTTTAAAACAAATAAAAATTTATGTAATAAAATGAAACAAAATTAATAGTTTAAGTACTAAATATATATATTACCGTATTCTAAATAGAAGTATCCATGAATTTGATCCGGTCATTATATTAGTGTCATATAATTCATGTTTACTTTTTTTCCTCCCGGTTGTACGGTTTTGTCTTGATTAGTTTGAACTGACCCGTATCGTACACTTGGCTTTAGTGAGTGAGTCTCTCAACAGAGATTTTTTATATACACGGAAACTCGAACTCAAGATTTACTTAAGTGGTATCAAGTTGCTCACCACTTAAATCATATTTACACAATTTTGATATGCCATGTGAGATGTGAATCTTAAATTTTATTTAATTAATTCGTTTATAGTTTAATAATTTATATTGATGTATATAATTTTATTAATTCCAATTGAATATTTAATAATTTTATTTTTTTACTATTAAAATTTTAACATAAATAACATATTCTTAAGACAAATAATAAAACTATACATAAAGTTTGATCAATTATATAATGTGATATATAAATTGTATATAATGTGATATATAAATTATGATATGATTTAATTATATACATAAAACTTTGATTTTAATAAGTAATTAAATTTGGCTAGATGGTCAAATTGCTCATTTTTGTTTCTTCGTATTTTCTTAGGTTATGGGTTCTAGACCTATTAGGAGCACTCTCATTCCTTCTTTTAGAGTTTTCTTTCCTAACCCCTCTAGATAAAATTAGAATTAGATTTAGAATTTGTCAAAAAAAATTATTTTTATTTTAATATGTATATTTTTTAAAATAATTACATCTATTTATTATATATTAGATAGATCTAATTATTTATATATACTATTTAAACCTAAAATGTTGTTATGTTAATATCAATTTTAATAATTTATAAATTTTAAATGAAATTATATACTGTGTATAATTTAGGGATGGGCATGGGTCGGGTTTCGGCCAACACGACCTGACCCAAAAATTTTATATCCTTCACCCGACCCGAACCCGACCCGATTTTTTTGAGAGAAAATCCGAACCCGACCGACTCGACCCGAAATAATAAAAAAAACATTATATTTATTCAATAAAACAATGACTTAATTGAAAAAAAAATAATATATAGAGGGGTATTATTGTAATTATTCCTAAATATATAAGGTAAAATTATATTTTTTGGGGGACAGATCGAGTATTTTTCACCCTAAACTCGAATCCGACCCGACCCGAACATCATATTTGGGGAAAAAAACCTGACTCAACCCGACCCGAACCCGAATTTTAAAAAAATTTGACCCGATCAGGTCGATTCGGAACCCATCAGATTCAGGTCTTATGCTTGTCTTTAGTATAATTACATAAAATCAAATTTTTTATATAACAATATATATTTAATAGAATTCATGTCTTGTCTCATATTTTAAACAATCCAAAATTTTAGGTACAGGTAGAGGTGGGTATACGGGCTACCCGCCCGTTTAGCCCGCGGGTTTTGACGGTGCGAGCTTAAACGGAGCGGGCTAAAAAACCCGCATTCATAAACGATTTTGAATTTTAAGGTCTGCGGCCCGTCCATTTAACCCGCGGGCTAAACGGGCTTATCCGCGGCCCGTTTAATAAAAATAATTTTTAATACTTTAAATGCAATAAAAATAATGTTTTAACTTACTACACCTTTAAAAATGATCGAGCAACTTGAAAAGGAAGGTAACACCGTCAAAATAATAAATAATATTTAAATTTATTTTAAATAGCCAGAAATGATTATAAATTAATATTTTTTAATATTTTAATCATTAATATATATATATAATGATATAATTACTTAAACTTAAATTAAAAAAAAAACAATATTCACTTATATCACCAAATTGAAAAACAAATAAAACAATAACCACATTATACTTTTATAAAACACGATTATTCAAGGCTATAATATGAAGACACATAAGTGTCTGAAAGCATAAATTCAAACATAAAAATTCAACAAAGTCAAACATTATACAAATCTAACAAGAAAGTTGTCAAGTATTCCTAATAATTGTATTTTATGGATACTTTAGAGAAATACTAAAACATAATATGAAAATATAAAATAAAATACTTACAATATAAGAGTAAATTTAAAAGATACAATTATACTAAAATTGATAAAATATAAGTAATTAATTTATTAAAATATATTTATTTTGTAAAAGTCTTTAAAAGTTGAAAAATATATTTTCAATTTTTTCTTTTACTTTTCTTTCTTATTTTTAATCCAAATATTACGTGTCATGTAATATATTATTAGAATATCACGTGATTTTTTATAATTAAAGAACAAAATGGATAACATACTTCACGAAAAAAATAAAGGTCAAAATTAAATAAAAAGATCTTTAAATACCAAAATAATAATGATGTATATTTAAATGAAAAAAATATCAAGCAACGGTAAAATTATAACAAACGCCCTAATAAATTTAAGAACTACAATAGTTATAAGTAACATCATATTTATAGGTAATTTATTTTCTTTTTCTATAAAATTCTTTAAGTTTATTTTCTCTAAAATTTTATAAATTTTAAATTAAGCGGGCTTTAGCGGGTTTAACGGGTAGCCCGCGGTTATACCTATTAAACCCGCGGGTTTAACGGTCCGGGCTAAAAAGCCCACAATTTAAACGATCTTCAATTTTTGAGGCCCGAAGCATGCACGGGTCGCGGGTTAAACGGGTAGCCCGCGGGCCTTAACCCATATACCCAACTCTAGGTACATGTATCGAGCTGGACTTCGGACTTGGATGATAGATCCGCTCTTAGATTGATTTAATCATAAAAATAGTTAATATTTTCAGATATAGCTTAATATATTTTGTATTGTCTAAATTATACCGTAAAATATAATTTGGTGCCTAAAGAATATTTTGTTAATAATATGTGTCTAACGTTTTCAGCGTTATACTTTCAGGTGCATGAACCGTAACAGCCGTTACCTGACACGTGTCACATACATAAAATTTTAAAAAAATAATATTATAATTTAAAAGAATAAAAAACCCTAAATTTTACATCTTTTGCCATCGATCGGCCACCGTCGATCCATGGCTGTCATCGATGACATCATCAGAATCGTCTCATCGACGCGACTAAAACTCATTCCCCCAAGCGTCGTGAAAAACGTCGTGAATGTCATTGTATTTCTAGGTTTTTCGTTGTTGTTTTCGACGGATACAGTCGTCCGTACATTACATGGCCACCACCGTTGAATTCCTCATTCTTCGAACAAAACACGATCGGTGGTTACCCTTCTCTATCAACGGTGGGGATGAGAGGAAGAGGGACAATCCAAGATTATTTTTTTAAAATAATATTTTTATTATTAAAAACTAAAAAATAAAATAATTATAACGATATGAACCTAAAATTTTAAAAAATATAACTGTAGGCACATAAAAAGTGTATTAATCCTTTAAATATTTTATTCGGTGGCGTTTGTATATTAATATTAAGAGTATAATTTTTAATTAATAGAAAAAAAGGAGATTAGATTAGGATTATTTTTGGCGGGAAGGACAATATGAATAGTAATGTTTCTTCTTCAAGAAACTCAAATAAACCTACATTTTCTCCTATTTAATATGGCTTTATAATTTTAATCAGTTAAAAATATACTTTCACAAGTTTTAATTTTAATATTAGACTTAATACAAAAACAGGTGTTTAAATTATGTCTCAAAAAATATTTTACTGTCTAAAGAATTTTTCGTTAAAAATAGGTGTTTAAAGTTTTTTTCGTTATACTTTTAGGTGTCTATCTTTAAAAAATCGTTAAATGGAACGTGTTATATTTATATTTTTTATTTTTTTAAAATAAAAATATTTTTTATTTTTTTTTAAATCTGGACGTGACATATATCACTTAACGATTTTTTTAACGATAAGTGCCTAAAAGTGTAATGAAGAAAACTTTAGACACCTATTTTTAGCGAAAAGTTTTGTTAGGCAGTTAATTTTGAGTATAATTTAGACACTTATTTTTATATTAAATTACGTATTTTATTAAGGATTTAGGATTTGTAGAAATAAATATATATATCAACACTAAAGAGATAAAATACTAATTCAAAAAGGTAAAAATGTAATTAATAATAAAAATTAAAATTAATTAAAATTAAAATTAAAGGGCCTAATTAATTTTTTTATTAATATGAGATAAATATAAGATAATATATGTTAAAAAATATCAACAATTTGACTTTAAACACTCACACCCCTAACATTCATGAGAATTTTAAGGAATAATAATATTTTTTTACCATCGCGGTCGTTTGATTCATATATATATATATATATATATATATATTATTAATAAAAGGAATTGGGTATACTGCCCCCATGACTAAGCATAGTTTCATCCAATATTTTATTCACTGTCAATGTATATAGAAATGATTTAAAAAATATAATGTATTTTGTTTTTTAATAATTTGGGGTAAGTACATAGTAGTATTTGTTCAAAGATAACTCTCAATTTTTCGACATTAATCGCTTACACCCGTGGTATTTATGGTACTTAAACTCAGTCTTCAAAGAATAACAACAATTCATTTACTACAAAGGTCACTTTAATTCGTGCTCGGAAATATAATGCATGGTTAATAAATTATACGTGCTTGATATGATATTTCGGAAATACAATGTATGATTAATAAAATATACGTGCTTGATAAGATATTCTTATTTTATTTAGTGACAACTTCATTGGAGTTCTTTGTCATTTTACCTATTCTGGTTATAGGCAATGATAGATCGAGAGAAGTAGGAAGGACAGCAGTTTCCTTTGAAAATTTTTAAATATATATTTTAATATTTAATTCTTCCAAAATTTTAAAAGTTCGATCCCTAACACAGTGAAGTCCGAATCTACTCGTGAACCAATATTGCCATTCGAAGTTGTCTAGCAATGACAGAGCAATGTAATGGATGTTCGCTTGTTTCTTATTTGTTTTTCTTTTCACCTGATTGCTGCCCTTGGTTCGTTTGATGTCTTCTAAGGAATCTTCAATGGTGGATCTGGTTTGGTCACTGAAATTGAACTTTAATTCTTTAAATGACACTTTGATGTTATCCTAGTATTTTCTGTAATGATCATTGGGATTCTATTGGATCTCTTTTAAGGTAGTTTATGATCTTCTTCATTCCTCTAGGGTAAACATATACCAGTCCACATCAGCCTGCATAGCAAAAGGATTTAGCTTCTGGTTTAAGATGCTAAGCCAGTACGTCACGACCGACCGACCAAAGGACCGGGAACTCTCATTTCCCCAGGCTGCGCTGTACACACAAACCTCAAGTGATGTGTGTGTGTGGGAAAATGGTATGGGAGTACCCGGTCGGTCAGTCGATCGTGACATTTCAACAGACGGAAGAGTAAGGTTACATACAGGTACAGGTTCTCCTATAAGGATGCTGTTTTTCTGTGACGTTTGTCCCAATAACCCTTCAGTCCTTGGGGTTCCTGTCCCCGGTTCACACTTCACACAGAGAGAACATACAAACACAATCCTGGACATAATAACTCGAATTAGAGTTTGATTCAGACGAAATCCGATCGTTTCTTAGCATTTCCTTCTCTGTTGTCGAAGATTCCGATAAAATAGATCCTAATATCCTTTACATTTCAGGACGATATCTTCCAAAAACAACAGGGTCTAGGAACCTGCATTGAAAGTTACACTTTTAAATATTGCTATTGGAACATCTATGGAAGTTGAAGACGTTGGAGGATCTCGCGGTTGCTCAGTCATTCCTCGATAATCGGAAGCTATTGTGTTCTCAAAGTGTCGTACGAGGCTGTTTTAGTCTCCAAGCTATGTTTTCCGACCCTCTCGAGGGTACAGGGAGACCTTGATTAAAGGGGACATGATCCGTAAACAAGTCCACATTAAAGCCAATGGTGCATTTAGAGCTTTTTTAGTGCCATTGACATACCTGGTACTTGGCTTTGTAGGAATTCACAGCGGCTGCATGGGATAAGATGATGTTGCATGGGATAAGAGAATTGCTTGAATTTGGTATAAATTTACAGTTTCTTTTATAGCAGGCTTGTATCCTTCATAATGTGTTCATGATTTTATTAAATTTGCATAGCTCAAAGCACAGCAAGCATCAACAAACTAGTCTTATTTCACTATAAACACAAGCATTGCATCAAAACCAAGTCCATTCTCAGCATCAACAAATCAAAAAGCTTCCACTATCATGAATTCCTTCCTAATATACATCTCATCGAGCTTCTATCATCGTTCATGTCAGTTCACCAAAATCTTCGAAATCGCTGCACCTTTCTCACTGCTTCGCCTGTGAATAAAGGAAGGTTCCAAGGATTGCAATGGCAGCTCCAAGAGTATTGATCGGTCGAACGGGCGTGTGGAAGATGATGATAGACGAGACGATAACCGAAATCCTCTTCATCGTGTTCCCGATGCTGAATGTCAAGGGAGATATTTGATCCAGAGACATGTATGAAACCTGGTTATATAAGTGATAGAACACACTCTGAGCTACCACCCACCTGCAAAGGAGATAAAAAGGGTTACTTGAATTGATTTTAAGCAGCACATTGAAGGAGATAAAAAAGGGTTACTTGAATCACTTAAAAACAGCCAAAAGAAAGAAAGATTGGCAATTTACCAGACAAAATTGGGTCCAATTTGTGAGACTGCCTTCTGCCAGCCAACGTTCCAAAGCTGAGGACCCTCAACAGCTATTGCAAAAGGTGTAAGGATCAACAGAGATAACATTGATAAACATGCATAGTAGTTCATCCCACTGACTGATTTCCCATTCATTCCTTTCTTCGAGAATATGTTGCGAAAAACGAACGCCAAATTCGATATCATGGCCCCCATGAAACCTATGTAAACACAATAAACGATTGCAAACCTCGGTATTTGGAAATTTGAGGCATAGATTTGATGTTAATCAAGCTTCCCTTTTTACCTGTCATGTTGAAATTGAGCTCGGTGAAAGCCGAAAGCGCACAACCACCAATAATCGGCAACAGCGACAAGTAAACCGGCAACGGAAACGCTTCACCAAGTAGAAATCTCGAGACCAAAACACTGAACGCCGGTTCACCACTTTTGATGATGTGTGTGAATGAAACAGCAACCTTCGACATGCTCACGGTTGCTGCTACATGTCCAATAGTATGTGCCACTGCAACCTGAAAAACATAATCCATACATCAATTCTGTCCATTTCTCTATATGTTTCTAAAAATTCTTTTCTGCAACTTCAAATTTCAAACTTACAGGGAAAAGGGTCTTCCAAAATTCAAAGTCGGTTTTAGGAGCATCAGCAACTCGAGTGGCCCAAGATATGAGCATCAACAAAGAGCCAGCAGCAAGAGACAGAGTAGAGGTAAGCCAAGGGAAAGGAAAGGCATTGAGGACCTTCTTGTTATATATATTGAAAACAACATTCAAAGCCCACCAAGTAGCAAAGTAAATCCCGATCTTAATCTTTTTAGCTGCTTCAAGACTTGTTTCCTCGTCGGGTAAATCGATGTTTATGTCCAGAGGCCTGGACCTGTCGGCTTCGTAGGCATGACACTCTGTTTTTCTTTGTTGGGTCTTATTCGAAACCGCGAGATTCTCGATGGAGGAAACGTGGAGTGGTTTATGAGAAGAGAAAGACTGGCTGGGGATGTTAACATGGAGGTTCTTGATAATGGGTAACGGAGAGAATTGGGGTCTGGGGATTGAACGTTTCTTGGGGAAGAAATCTGTGGAGGTGAAAGAAGACGGGGAGTGTTTTATTGAAGAAAACATAGTATTTTTGTATAGTTTTAACACTGAGAGGAACGTGAATTTTCTTGGAAAAACCGGAACTTCGATGGTAAAACAGAGTTTGAAAGATGAATTCAAGAGATTTGAGCTTTAATTGTAGAGAATGTGGGAATGGAATGGAATGTAAAGGAAAGGGTTTGGTTTGGGTTAGGCAGGAAAGAAGAGAGGGAATTTATAGGGAAGAGCAGAGGGGAGAAGAAGACGCCTCCAAGATGAGGCGGCAGTGTTGATTTTTCATTTGTCTACTCCTGCGGTTGCTCCCAACGGTTACTCGGTTAGATTCTTTTTTCACCTTTTCTTACCAAAATATCATTCAATTTTATGACAAGAAAAGCGGGTTAAATTATATTTGACCCCCCAAATTGTTTACTTTTACACTACAACACTTGAAGAAATTTGATTTCTCATTTCAGTATTTGAAGTTACAAATTGTTGTAATTGTCAACTCATGACTGTTCCAGTTACTCAAGATGAAATGGTGTAATAAGAAAGTACATAAATGCATCTAATTCTAACAATATCACGAACAGAAGCAAAAATATCTTCATGCCAACTAGCAATATTACTAAAAACTCTGCAGTTCCTTTCCCTCCATACCAGCTAGATGAAGCCATTCCAACCAAGTTTCAACAGGAAAATAAGGAAGGATCTACCTTTTAAATAGGTGACAGCCCCAGACAGTTCCCTTACCCACGACCCACCCTCACCCCGAAGATTGCCCAATCTCAAGACAACCTTCCATATACCATCCGAGAAGGGACATGCAAAGAAGATATGTTCCCTCGTTTACCCAACATCACCACATAGATTTTATGTAGATTTAACATTATCAGATAATTTGACATCATAACAGACGGTGAAACTAGAAACCCAAATATGTTGCAAACTAAAGTCTAAACCCACATATAATAATTTTTTTTAAAATTCCGGATCCTGACCTAATTCATGGACAGGTGTAAGCATGCAGCAACCAGAAAATCCTGAACGTTCTTTTCCTCGTTTTTTCCACATTGTTTCTGCCCCACCAGCACTTATACCATAGCAGCAGGCAGTGTTTATATTTCCAAATCGGCAAAATCAGAGCAATTTCATATGATTTTTATGTGCCTTCAGCCCCCTGTGGACATACCAAATAGGACCCTACAGAGATAGATTACAAGTTATTTAAGATTAATTTAATCAAAATTTAATAAATAATTCGATCGAATTTAACTGAAATTCTTAACGAATTAAAATAAATTACTTAATAATTCGAAAAACTCTTGCCAAATGTCCCAATTCCTGCCATCGAAGTTGATGTAACAGCTCTCTCAATTCCTCACCGCTAATTTGGTTGCAGCTCCCCCATTATTGACCATGTCGAGACACGTGCCCAAACAATGCAAAATATCTCAATGAACAACACAGACAATTGCATCTTCTTTTTTGGTCATATGCTCGTTTTCATCGTTAATATCTATGCCCCACGTTTTTCTTTTTATGTTGCACTTTCCATGCTGTATTATTTTGACGGATCCAAATTTTTCACTCTTAAAACAATGGAAAATAGACCAACAATAACATGATTTAGTATGATGAGATATTAGATCTTTTAAATAAGATTAGACGTTCGAATCTTGACGACTATTAATAGAGTAAACTTGGTTAGGATGGTCATAAAAATCTATTAAATATTTAAATTCAAAAATTAAAAATAAATAAATTATTTTATATTGAAAGAATAAAAATATATTACTACTTAAATTTAGAAATTATGAGAATTTTATTTAATTAATGTTTAAACAAAAATGCCTAAAATATTATTATACCAAAAAATTTGAAGGGGCAAAGTAGGATTGAGCAACGAAACTGAGAAGATCGAAAAATCGACACGAACCGAGTAAAACGGTTCAGTTTGGTTTTTAGTTCGGTTTAAAGTTTTTATTCTTTTGATTCGGTTCGGTTCGGATTTTTCATATGGAACCAATTTGTTCTATATTGAACCGAATAGCCAATTTTTTTAAATTTTTTTTTATAGTTTCAAGTGATTTTTTCATTGAAAACCCGATAAACCGAACCGAAAAACCCGAACCATTAAAAAACCGAACCGAACCGAAAAAATCGATTTCGATTTTTTCGGTTTTTTAACCAATCGATTTCGGTTTCAGTTTAAATATTGAAAAACCGTTTATTTAGGTTCAGTTCAATATTTGATAAAAAAACCGAACCGAACCGAACTGAATATATACCCATAGGGCAAAGCCCCTTCGACTCTTTAATGGCTCCGTCCTTGAGCTGCTGAGCATTATTGGGTTGACGTTGTTTATTAAAGGTTGTTTGCTTTTTTCTTGGGTAAATTGGAAAGAAATGATAGTAAAGGTAGTAAAATAAGTCTAAAAAGACAGTAGATACTAAAGTGAAAATTGAATATAATATAGGGACTAAATTAAAAATAGTAAAAAATAAGTTTGATTGATTTACCCTTCGACGGCTGGTGCAAGATGTAAACGTAGGTGTTCCAGTTGGGACAACCTTGAATAGTGTGGTGTGATATCGACGTGGGAATGGTCACGTGAGGCTCAACATGTTGTCGTTTGGACCCCATGGGAGGGTGAGCATGAGATTGTTTCATTGTAATTGTGGCTGACAGACGATCCCAACAGCCAATGACATGTCTTACGGGCTTTGGCTTTGTGATATTCAAAACATTTCACCAACCCCTCATGGCTGCAAGTGGCCACCTCTGTGTCCTTTGGGATTCCAAATTTGACCCTCAAGGAGTTTACAAACGAATATACTTTCACCAATGTGAGAAAGGTGTCATTGATGGCATTGAACGAAGAACGGCCCGTAAACGGAGTGTGTAAAGACCTGATAAGTAACGGTGGTTGATTTTTTTTTTTTTTGAAAAATGGTTACTTTGTATTAGAATTCACAAAGTACACCACTCAAGGACCTCATTAAAAAACTTCTTTAATTCTATGTAGAGGAAAAAGAGTGAACATTGGGATGGAAGAAGGTCCAACAATAACCAAGGAACCACAAGAAAAACAGTCGATAACACACCACTAGAACAACCCGAAAAGACAACATCAATGTAGCTACACACTACCCCTGAAAGAAATTCGAAAAGGAACTACACACATCCAAAAACAAAGAACAAAATCATGCAACAATCACTGAGACAAAAGATAGTAGAGTATATGCTTATCAAAGGTTACTAAACATTGATCTGAACCCTATCAACGCCAACCAAACAGCAAAGGAACGGGACTATGAACAACTCCAAAACACTCGAATCCATCGCGGGCCATAGCAAAACAACGACTTAGATCTATACTAGTTCTGCCCTTACACAAACCTTCTACTAAACGCGAAAAACTCATCCACTATCTATAACCGAGAGCACAAAGTGCTCCAAACTTAAAGTCACATACTCTTCCAAAAACTGAGAAAGCAGCGCCCAAATCCTCACCCACGCGAAACGTTGCCCTCGCTTCATTTAACAATCCCAGTCCGATCATCAACGAACACCTTCGCAGAAAAACCACGAACAACCACACCCCTACTGTCAAATTGCCTCAACTTCCGTCTCCTCACAATCTTCTTCATTTTTTTAAAAACGATACAAATGCAAAAACTTTGATTACCAATCACGATAAACACAAATATAAGAGTAGACACGTGTATGTTAACAATATAAATTTTTATATGAGATAGACACAAATAAAATTTCAGGGTGGATATCATGACTACAATAAAAAACTAGCATAAAGAAATTCGAATTTCAAAGTGAACACGTAACTACTTAAGCTTACACATAGATATGTTACTGGATATTCATGAATTCTAATTATATTGTTCCTTTCTTATTAATTGATAACACGCATTTACATTTATAAATGTAACTACTCAAATTCAAATTTTTTTTAAAAAATATAATATTTTTCACTATTAAAATAATTTAATAAATTCTTATACTATTCTAATTAAACCTGTGTATTTTAATTTCGTGACACTCAATCTCTATACTACTTTCGATTTAAAAACGAACCTCGTCACTAACTTTCGTCTAATTTCCTCTCTAATTACAGATATAATCATGTCATGAACCACGAGTTCGGGGTCGAGACCAGTGCGATTAGGAATGGACATAATATATGAATTTGATGAGTTTTGATTCGAACTAATTCTATGGAGTTAATTTTTTTAAAAAAAGTTAGGTTTAAATTGGGTCGAAACAATTTTTTATAGAATAAGTTTGGATCATGTTGAATTCGATTTTAAGGTGAAAAATATTCAATCCATAAAATAATACAATTATACTTTATGTATTTAAGAATAATTATAATGATCTCTCTCAATATTATTTTTCCAGTTAGATCTCTATTTTTATATAGGGATGTCATTTTAACCCGAAATCGACGGGTTATGATCTAACTCGATATGATAGGGTCAGATTTTTTTTTAAAAAATGGGTTCGGGTTGATTAGGGTCAATTTTTTTAAGAGAGTGAGGTCGGATCGATTCAGATTCGGATGGGGGTGAAAAACTTAGACTCGACCCGAGTTAATAATGTAATTTCTTTAAATAAATTTATGGATAATTGCTATAGTATCTCCTCTATTTATTATTATTTTTTAAAATTAAGTCCTTATTTTATATCAGACCGGATCAAAACTGGTCGAATATGTACTATAAAAATTTGGGTCAGGTCGAAATCGGGTGGAGGATATATAATTTTTAGATCGGATCAAGTTCGGGTAGAGGATATATATTTTTCGAGTCCGCTCGGATTGATCAAAAACTTAACCCAACTCGACCTATTGCCATCCATAATTTTATCAAATAAAGGTTAGAATTTTTTATAAACATATTTGTGTCAATTCGGATTGAGTTATGATTTTATCTCGAAAGGCAAGTTAGGTTTCAGATCGGATAAAATCACTTTAACCGAGTAGGATCAAGCTTCTATTAGAGGGTATATATTTTTTGAGTCGAATCAAATTGACTAAAAATCCGATCTATATTCAACCCTGAGTCCGATCCAAGTTGCCCAAGACCACATCAACAATATCCTGGGCCTATCTAGAACCAAGCTAGCCCATCCCTTGGAGCTAAAGAGCCTTGCAAGTTGGATATGGTAAGTATATCACTTGGATAATGCATGATCCATTTGATTTATTTCCATAATCCTTGTAATCTTTTACTATGGTATGTTTAAAAAAAGATTAAAAATTAAAAAATGAATAAATATTATTAAAATATGAATAAATATATTAAAATTATTAAAAAATTAAAAATTATGAACATTATTAAAAATGTTAAAAACAGTAAAAAGATTAAAAAATTATTAAAATTACCCGAAAAATGTTAAAAATAGTAAAACGATTAAAAAAGGGTCGGATTAACTATTAAAAAAATTACCTGAAAATACTAAATATATAGTAAATATTATTTATAAATTTCAGTTAATGCGATTAACTGACTAATTACCCGAACTTAGTTCGGTTCAATTAAAAAAAATAAAAAATTCGGTCGGATTAACGACTAAAAGAAAAAAAAATTTGATTAATGGATATTAGATAATTCATTCAGTCGGCTAATCGAATTAACTGATTGGACACTCCTAACAATTAGTATTAATCTAATGTTATATGACTTCGGAATGTTTACGGTTGGTATCCTGCCGGACAGAGGGAGATTTGTACATGACTATCATAAATTAGGGTGTCATGTCATCATTAGAATAAGGTAAAATGATAGAGATAATGTGTTGGGAAAAAAGTTTTCCAAAATAATTTTCACCAAGAATTATTTCTTGGATTAGTGCGAGGTTATAGTGCAATGCAGAAGACGTATGGAGCGCAACGTATTTTTAGTTCGGTCATGGACGATAATGCGTCTTCAGTATTAGGAGTCATGTTTGTATTCATCATCTTCTCTCTAACTACATCAACAAGTTTATACAGAAGACACATAATAGTCTTCACATTTTCTAAAAGACGTATTGTATTTCCAACGTCTTCTAGATAACGTTGTTTATTTTATCTTACTTGAGAAAATAATTTTTCATATATCCCAAATCAATCAATAATTTTTTTCATCACATTATTTGGATAATTTTACCATTAAAATAGGATAAAAAATGTTCCATAATAAAAATTTAAGCATTAATGTAGAAAAAAAGTCAGACGTAATGTAAGAAAAAAGCGATAAATTTAGGGTTTCAATAATTAATTATTTTTTCAAAAATATGTTTCTATAATTTGTACAAAAATTTAGATAAATTAATAAAAACGTGACAAATTATACAAATAATAATTAAATTTTAAGGGCGTTGGTTTCGGCTGGTATGGTTTCTAACTCTTTGCCTGATAATGATGAGCTATGGAATGTTGTTAGAGTCCCTAAGGATAAAGTTGCTTGGCATAGATTATTGTGGCATGATGTTCACATCCCTAGACACTCTTTGTGTCTCTTTGATCTCTTGGATGGCTGTGTTGAATCAGTTATCCACTAGAGACAGGCTTATTTCCTTCTTACAATTGTGCTCCAGCTTGCGTGGAATGCGGTGATTTATATGATTTGGTATGAGAGGAACCTTAGATTTTTTTCAGGGTAGGTAGTCCTCTGAACAGGCATTGATTGATCGTAAATAGAAGGCTTTGGTTCTAATTGTTTATGTTATCATGCAGTCATTTGTGCCCAACATTGCTTCATCGTAGGGATGGGAATAGTTGGGTTGGATTGTGTTTTCGGTTAATCTGACATGATCCGATAAAAATTTACTCTCAACTTAAAATTTAATCCGACTTAAGTTTAAGGTAACTTCGACATATCTTTTGAGATAAAACCCTCACTAGATATGACGTACTATATATATATATATTAATTTTATGTAATAAAATAGAGATATAATTGAAAAAAATAATATATAGATTAGTATTATTGTAGTTATTCCTAAATATATAAGGTATTTATTTTTTTCTAATTTGAACTCATAATCTAAAACACCCGACCTAATAAAACCAAATCAGGTTAAAATTCATTGAGTTTGAGTGCCGTGCCCATCTCTGCTTCTTTTCGTCACACTTTTCACTGTCTCTCTAGTCATTTCTTCAACTCGCCTTGTTTTCTTCATTGTCTGAAACTTTCTCTCTATCTCATTTTTCGATGGCGATTTCCCTATTTCCATATCCTTTAATTGTATACTTTCTTGCTTAAAAATGATCTTAAAAACGATGAAGGCTCTTTTGATCATGGCTTACGTTTAGGGATGGATCTAAGTGGGAATCGAACGAGTGAGGATGGTCATTCCTATAAATTTTAAATATTTTCTTTATATTTCTATTTAAAAAATCTATTTTTTTCATCTTTAATATTTTACAAATTTATATCCCTTTAAATTTTATAAATCCACTCCCCCTATCATAAAATTCTACGTTCGTCCTAACGTTACGTATGCCGAAGAAGACAACAACATTGACAATGAGCTTTTGGTTTCTTTGTATTGCCTGTCGTGAACAAAGAATTGACGGAACTCGTGAGATGTTCTCTCGGTGAAATGAGTTGTCATTGTTTCATCTTCTCGAAATCGCCATAGATTTACTTGACATCCTTTTGTTTTGTTTTGTTTTGTTTTGAGTGGCTTATCATATTTAGCAGCCTCCAGAACTCTGGTATTTACGGGTTTCAACCATGGCAAGTGGTAGATTTATAAATATTTTTTAGGCTGAGCACTTTGAATCTTTATGGGTTTCAACCATGACAAGTGGTAGATTTAGAAATATTTTTAACACTGAACACATATTTTAATATGGTAAATTTTGGTTCTTTTTCTTCTTCTGGAATTTGTTTGTATCCCAATGAACCCCATAATTTGTATTCATGGAGTTCTATATCAAAGAAGACCCCACCTGATACATGCATCACAAGGTTCACGTCAAAGGAAGATGGACTAACGCTTCCGAAGGACTCACACGACCAAGCCTTGGAAAATAAGAACAGAAGATTAGCATATTTACGACTGCTTTTTGAATGGGATCCTGATGTAGTTTGGTCCACATGTCTTTTGGGGTTACGACCGTCTATCTCTTAGCTTTCCAATGGTTCTTGAATTGCATCAATTTGATATCGGGAACTCAAGATATGATCATTTTAGTAAAGACAATGTATGCAGATAACTAATCACCCTCCATCACCTTGCTTATCATAAGCTATGCCACCTTACATGATAGTTTTTATTATTATTTTATTTTTATTTTATTCCTTAATCATGTTACAACTAGGACTCCTCAAAACCTATATAAAGGATGCTCATCCCATCATTGTAAACATCAAGTTTATTCTTTTGTTCAATACAATAAGAGATCGTTTTTGTAAGAGCTGATAGTCTTGTACCTTCGAAGCTTCTTTTTTCTTTCAATTCTTTCGAGTTCTTGAGAGAGAGATCTTCACACTCCGATTTGCCTATTCATTGCGATTAGGAGGGCTGATTAGAGTCGTATTTTCGAATTTGCCTAGTTATTGTAACTAGGAGGGTTTGATAGGACACTTGTCTATCTATTTACATCATCCATCATCATCATCAAATTCACGCCATCTCCATCGTCTCCACAAGCTTTACGACAACATATACATATCAGGGGAAAATTTCAAATTCAATTTTCTCTTATCCATTCATTATTTTTCAAATTCGTTTTCATATTTATATTCCCTATAATATCATATAACTAACGCCTACATTCTTGTCTCGTTTTGTGTCTGGATCAATTTTGTTGAAAATCCTAATTTGACTAAGTATCCTATTCTATCTTATCCATTACCCTTATCTTTCATTGTCTTTATATTATCTTTATCTATTTTGTCTTAATCTTTCAATTTTCTCAATTTATTGCAAACCTTAAATCTTACATACTATCTCCTTGCTACCTCCCATATCATCTCAATATTCTCTCTCGTTTTTTATCAAGTCTAGAGCTTCTATGTTGATTCTCAACAAGAGCAACATTCATTCATCCGTTGTCGCTTCTCTATCACCACTCGAGCTACATCAATGGCTATAACTCTATCCGACAACCTTGGTATAGCTGTTTAAGTTGTATGTAATATATATGTTTTTTTGGCTTGATTCTTCGACTCTAACAACTAAGTTTGATTTTTATATTCCAATGTATCCTTTGTATTCGATGTTCAAATCCCTGCTTTCAGAATATCTAGAGTCTTGCCCTTGTTAGCCATGGCCATGAAATTATTTTATTTGAACCCTAAACTTCGTATAAAATTTAATATAGATTTTTTTGTAAATCTAAAATTTTAAGGATAAATTTGTAATTTAACCTTCGTAGAATTTTTATTATTCAATGACAGAAGAAGAATATTTTTGAAAGAAAAAAAATTTAAGGGCATTTAGTCCAAAACGGCGGTAATCCAACAATACCTAAGGAAAGAAAGATAACGACATTCTGGTAATATACCCAAAAAATCTACTATTGGTAATAAAACATTACCGGGAATGAGATTCTCGGCCAACCAAACATGTGAATGTTGATTCCATTCCCATGTAAATCCCACATTCCTTGATCTAAACATCCCTTAAAGAGATGGTCTACCATCTGGAATTTTCTTTAACTATTAATATATATTTAGGTTTTCAATTCAAATATATAATATATATATATAATATATCTGTGTGTTTTTGGGTCGTCCCTCCCATTTCCCATTTTTTTTTAAATATGTTTAGTAAATTTTAAAATATATTTAAGTGATATGTTAATTTATCATCCCTACTCTTTTAGAATTTAGAATTTAATCATTTTTTTAGAATGTAAACTTTAGTTTTTTTTAATTTAGTCCTAATTCCAGTATCTAATTTTTACAATTTAAATTTAAATTTTATTAATATAGTCATTTTGTGGTTCTTTAAATTTATTTAAATTCCATTCACATTTAACCTTCATTTTTCATATCTCATTACAATTTTATTATCATGATAAACTAATGTAATTAAATAATAATTCAAGTTCAATAATACATTTTTTAACTTTAAGTATATACGAATTTCAGTTTTTTGAAATTGAAGTATTCTAAAAATCATTAAAAATGTATATTTTTATTATTATTATGCTTATTATTATGTTGTAGGATAAATTGTGCGAAATTTAAAAAAATTCACGATCGCGACACCTGCAGTGATCGCCATGGCATCTGTTATGTTCGCAACCGGGATAAACGCGACGCGACCAAAAACGCGGCTGCGAACGCTATTTAAATCCCTAGTTACAGATATAATAGATGTTATTGTGATCATTACGGTTATCGCGGTCGTGAATTTTTCCTAAATGAGTTGATTTAAAAAAAAACTGATATTTTTCCTAAAAATTAAAATAACGGAATAATAGCGAAATAGCAGTCTGTTATTGTCACGATTGACCGCTATCCATTAAATTAAGATCGCATCTCATCACTATTAGTGTAATTCCGCTTCACATTGCTATTTTATGCGATAGTGATTTCGGCAGCCACCGTAATTACGTTATAACGACTGTTATACCGTTACCCGGCCGCTATTTGAATCCTTGCTATTAAGAATAAAGTCGGTTCGGTTATCGTAATTACGATCAATTAGTGTTACCTTTGTCCCTTTACCGTCGTACAAGTTTGGATTTTTACATTTTATCTGCAAAAAGATACATGTTAAAAACATTCAAAACTCTGATTTTCAATGTAATAATTAAGAAACAATGAAAAATCGAAACTAACACAAACCTGAAGCATGATGATGAACACAACCAGCTCATTTTGAAGAGGAGAACCACTACATGGGAGGAATCTATTGCCAAGGCTTAGTGCCAGTGATCCATAACCAAAAGCTCCGGCTGCACACATCGAACCCACAAAACAAATGTTACCCACCAAATATTTCAGTGTACACCAATAATAAAATAAATAACTAATACGCAAAAATTCGGGCAAGCTTAGACAAGCCTTGCATCCGCCATTGACCATGACAAAAAACAATACGATGAAGCTTTGGGTTTCGTACAATACACAGATTCAGTATCAGAAGATGAAAAGGAAAAAAAAACCAGAACTGGAATCAGAAGAGATCGAAGTGGAGCTAAAGAAAATACCATCATGTTCATGTTCGTTCATGCTCGTGTTCATGGTGTGTCCTGTGATTTTATTACCGGAAGTTGTACTTCGGAGACAATCTCACCTTGAGATGTTTACCAACATAATAAGAAAGATGACTATGATTAATCGTAATTCTGGTGGTATGGGAAAGTAACGGGAACAATATTTTTCTCATATATCATTAGCCAAATAAAACATTATTAACAATGTCTTGTTATATACATATTAGATAAATACATTCATGATTACCATATGTAAAAATATAACGGTGAGCAATTAGCGATGGATTGATGAACAATAGCATAAACAATTGATGTAACGGTATACAGAGACGAATAATTCCATTGTCTCCAAACATCAAATACCGAGAAGAAAAATCTAAAAAATATCCAAAACGGACAAATGGAAAAACAATTTCCCCTTAATTGCAGTCCCATCCGGTACGAACATCGACGACTAACAAAATGCCATATACAAACGAAATTATGTTGTGTTCAATTTTAAAATAGAAATAAACAAATAACTATTAAATAATTAAATTAAACTAATTATTAAAAAAATTCATTACATAAACTTATCATGTGAATCGTGTAAATATAAAACAATAAAATTAATAAAAGATTTCATAACACAAAATCTATTTTAGTTTTATAATAAAAAATATGTTAATGTATATTGGACATCAATTATATTTTAAAAAAAATACACAAAATTTTTTTATAAGCAATAGCACAAAAAAGTGCCATTAACATAAAAAAATATGTTTAGTGTAATACTTGGTGTCGAGATGGTATTTCGCCCGGCGAAAACAAGTGTCGTTACTTTTTAAATCTCGTCTCGAAAAAGTAAGTGTTTTTCTTCTAGTATAAGATAAAACATAATTTGTGGAGTCACCACCAATTATTTTATCGAGGTGTAATTGGTCACCAAAAATGCTATGTTATTTTAATAAAATATATTAAAATAACACAAAAAAGGTATGCTTACCAGAAAATGAGTTCGGGAGTCGGTTACGTATGGGAAAGGATTAACACCCTCACAACGCCCAAAATTAGTACATTTGTTTATTAATTAACGTCTTTGCAGTAAATTAACAAATTTGTATTTAATTTCAATTTATGATCCCATAAAAATAGTAAAGATATTATTTTATACCAACAAATCATTTAAAATACTTTCCTAATCAGTTAAGAAAATATTTTATGACTTATTGTATAAAATAATATAACCCAATTACATATAATAATTTTAATGATTTAATCAAGAAAATATAAAAATTAAGGTTACTATTATAACTACTTAATATGCAAAATACTATAATTGTAAATAATCCTCTAATAATATGAAAATATTAAAAATATTAAAATTAAGAGAATAAAATACATATTTCAAGAAAAAAATAAAAAATAAAGTGAAACATTAAAATTAAGACAAAAAAAAAACGTGGGATTGTAATAAAATATGGCCAAATTTATGGAAAAAATAGTGCTCTACCTTATATTAAAATAAAATTTTTAAAGTTGGAGCATCCATAATTATAATATTTTACCTTTTTAATTTTTTATTATTACTATTAATAATGGTAGCACTTTGGTTCTTTATTATTATTTTTAATTATTCATTATTTTATTTTATTTTAAAACTAGTATATATTATTAGGATACATATGTGACTAAAATAAAAAGTAATAGATAAGTACTAGATTTAAAATATTTAAACATAAAAGGTAATAATAAAAATAAAATAAAGTTGCAATTAAATAATAACCAAAATAATAATATATGATTAAATTAAAAAATATATAAATTATTGGTCAATATTCGAAATATTATAAAATATATATATTAAAAGTGTAAATAATCCTAAAATATTATTTAAATATATGTAAATATACGGGTAATGACTAAAATAAAATAAATAAAATGTGAAGACAAATTAAAGATATAGAAACATGATTTCAGTGACTATAATAGAAGATTAGAATACAGGGACGATGGACATGATTATCAATCTTGAAATTACACACACACTCTCCCAAAACGACATAGTTTTAAGGAGTGTATAAATACCCCAAATTTGACTCAAAATGATCAATTCTTCTCATTTTCTCAATTTTGCTTCTCTCTTTAAGGAGAGAAAAGCTCTCACTTCTCTCTAAAGCATGATGATGAACCACAACCAGCTTCATTTCTGAAGAGAGGAGAACCACTACATGGGAGGAATCTATTGCCAAGGCTTAGTGCCAGTGATCCATAACCAAAAGCTCCGGCTGCACACATCGAACCCCAAAAACAAATGTTACCACCAAATATTTCAGTGTACACCAATAATAAAATAAATAACTAATACGCAAAAATTCGGGCAAGCTTAGACAAGCCTTGCATCCGCCATTGACCATGACAAAAAACAATACGATGAAGCTTTGGGTTTCGTACAATACACAGATTCAGTATCAGAAGATGAAAAGGAAAAAAAAACCAGAACTGGAATCAGAAGAGACGAAGTGGAGCTAAAGAAAATACCATCATGTTCATGTTCGTTCATGCTCGTGTTCATGGTGTGTCCGTGATTTTTACCGGAAGTTGTACTTCGGAGACAATCTCACCTTGAGATGTTTACCAACATAATAAGAAAGATGACTATGATTAATCGTAATTCTGGTGGTATGGGAAAGTAACGGGAACAATATTTTTCTCATATATCATTAGCCAAATAAAACATTATTAACAATGTCTTGTTATATACATATTAGATAAATACATTCTGATTACCATATGTAAAATATAACGGTGAGCATTAGCGATGGATTGATGAACAATAGCATAAACAATTGATGTAACGGTATACAGAGACGAATAATTCCATTGTCTCCAAACATCAAATACCGAGAAGAAAAATCTAAAAAATATCCAAAACGGACAAATGGAAAAACAATTTCCCCTTAATTGCAGTCCCATCCGGTACGAACATCGACGACTAACAAAATGCCATATACAAACGAAATTATGTTGTGTTCAATTTTAAAATAGAAATAAACAAATAACTATTAAATAATTAAATTAAACTAATTATTAAAAAAATTCATTACATAAACTTATCATGTGAATCGTGTAAATATAAAACAATAAAATTAATAAAAGATTTCATAACACAAAATCTATTTTAGTTTATAATAAAAATATAATGTTAATGTATATTGGACATCAATTATATTTAAAAAAAATACACAAAATTTTGTTATAAGCAATAGCACAAAAAAGTGCCATTAACATAAAAAAATATGTTTAGTGTAATACTTGGTGTCGAGATGGTATTTTGCCCGGCGAAAACAAGTGTCGTTACTTTTTAAATCTCGTCTCGAAAAAGTAAGTGTTTTTCTTCTAGTATAAGATAAAACATAATTTGTGGAGTCACCACCAATTATTTTATCGAGGTGTAATTGGTCACCAAAAATGCTATGTTATTTTAATAAAATATATTAAAATAACACAAAAAAGGTATGCTTACCAGAAAATGAGTTCGGGAGTCGGTTACGTATGGGAAAGGATTAACACCCTCACAACGCCCAAAATTAGTACATTTGTTTATTAATTAACGTCTTTGCAGTAAATTAACAAATTTGTATTTAATTTCAATTTATGATCCCATAAAAATAGTAAAGATATTATTTTATACCAACAAATCATTTAAAATACTTTCCTAATCAGTTAAGAAAATATTTTATGACTTATTGTATAAAATAATATAACCCAATTACATATAATAATTTTAATGATTTAATCAAGAAAATATAAAAATTAAGGTTACTATTATAACTACTTAATATGCAAAATACTATAATTGTAAATAATCCTCTAATAATATGAAAATATTAAAAATATTAAAATTAAGAGATAAAATACATATTTCAAGAAATAAAAAAAGTGAAACATTAAATTAAGACAAAAAAAAACGTGGGATTGTAATAAATATGGCCAAATTATGGAAAAAAATAGTGCTCTACCTATATTAAAATAAAATTTTTAAAGTTGGAGCATCCATAATTATAATATTTTACCTTTTTAATTTTTTATTATTACTATTAATAATGGTAGCACTTTGTTTCTTTATTATTATTTTTAATTATTCATTATTTTATTTTATTTTAAAACTAGTATATATTATTAGGATACATATGTGACTAAAATAAAAAGTAATAGATAAGTACTAGATTTAAAATATTTAAACATAAAAGGTAATAATAAAATAAAATAAGTTGCAATTAAATAATAACCAAAATATAATATATGATTAAATTAAAAAATATATAATTATTGGTCAATATTCGAAATATTAAAATATATATATTAAAAGTGTAAATAATCCTAAAATATTATTTAAATATATGTAAATATACGGGTAATGACTAAAATAAAAATAAATAAAATGTGAAGACAAAATTAAAAGATATAGAAACATGATTTCAGTGACTATAATAGAAGATTATAGAATACAGGGACGATGGACATGATTTATCAATCTTGAAATTACACACACACACTCTCCCCAAAACGACATAGTTTTAAGGAGTGTATAAATACCCCAAATTTGACTCAAAATGATCAATTCTTCTCATTTTCTCAATTTTGCTTCTCTCTTTAAGGAGAGAAAAGCTCTCACTTCTCTCTAAACTCCCTCACCGGAGGGAGCTCCAGTCACCGACCGACCACCGGCCGATTACTATTCCAATCACCGACCGATTACTATTCCGACCACCGGTCGATTACTATTCCGACCACCGGCCGATTACTATTCACCATCGTCGGTTACTATTTTGGTCACTATTCACGACCAGGAAAAAATCAAAATAGCTTAAATCGTAGATCGAAACACCCTAAACCCGAAACCACTCTCTTTTTTTCCTAAAAAATTCAAAACGACCTAGATCTAAGATTTTACCTTCGATAAAACAACTTTTCCAACGACGTTTGGGCTTCGACGAAGGTAAGATCTCCTCTCCTTTCTTCTCATTTCAGTTTGTTTGCTGCTCGTTGGTGTTGCTTACTATCTTCCCGTTGTGTTCTCTTTTTTTTACAGGGAAATCAATGCTTTTTATAGCTCTCAAAACACTGCTCGTTCGGTGAGTCATCGGATCTACGATGGTGACTCACCATATAGATGATGAAGTGTGCGACTATCCTCGCTTCTTCTGGATCCTTCTGTTGGAGGCGGCGACGGCGTGGCAACATCTGGTTGGAGCACCTAGAGGCGGCGATGACGTAATAACAGTGGCAAGTTGGAGGGAGCAGTTGGGGAAGATGTGGAAACCCTAGAAGTATCTGAATTGAGTCTTGGGCCAGGTCTGGATTTAGGCCTCCGGTTTTGTAAATGGGCTCCTAATTTATTTTGTAATAATAATAATAATATGATAATAATAATTGTAACATAATAATAATAATATATAGTCTCTGACGAAAATGATTGTCGACAACTGCCCCCATTTGCTCATTTTTGTGTTAACAAGAGTAGACCAAAGATAAAAAAACAATATATTTTCGTCATGCTACTTATTTTTATTACGAAATCGAAAGTAAAAACATCATACCCAAAGGTTTTACAGATGACCCGAAGGTTTTACAAATTACCCGGAGTATTTATAGATGACCCGGAGGTTTTACAAATCACCCGGAGGATTTAATTTTCTAGAACATTAAATGAGAAACTTTGAAAATCGTTTTCTCATTTTCATGCGAAAAGTCATACCCTGAGGTTTTACAGATTACCAAGGAGGTTTTACAAATTACCCGGATGATTTAATTTTCTTGAACATTAAATGAGAAACTTTGAAAATCGCTTTCTCATTTTCATGCGAAAACATCATATCCTGAGGTTTTAAAGATGACCGAGAGGTTTTACAAATTACCCGGAGGATTTAATTTTCTAGAACATTAAATGAGAAACTTTTAAAATCGCTTTCTCATTTTCATGCGAAAACATTCTACCCTGAGGTTTTATAGATGGCCCAGAGGTTTTACAAATTACCCGGAGGATTTAATTTTCTAGAGCATTAAATGAGAAACTTTGAAAATCGCTTTCTCATTTTTATGCGAAAACATCCTACCCTGAGGTTTTATAGATGACCCGGAGGATTTACAAATCACCCAGAGGATTTACAAATCACCCGGAGGATTTAATTTTCTAGAACTTTAAATGAGAAACTTTGGTAATCACTTTCTCATTTTCATGCGAAAACATCCTACCCTGAGGTTTTATAGATGGCCCGAAGGATTTAATTTTCTTGAAAATTAAATGAGAAACTTTGGTAACCACTTTCTCATTTTCATGTGAAAACATCATACCCTGAGGTTTTATAGATGACCCGGAGGATTTACTTTTCTTGAACATTAAATGAGAAACTTTGGTAATCGTTTTCTCATTTTCATACGAAAACATCTTACCCTGGGATTTTATAGATGGCCCAGAGGTTTTACAAATCACTTGAAAGATTTAATTTTCATGAGAAAACATCCCACCCTGAGGTTTTACAGATGACCCGGAGGTTTTATAAATGACTCAGAGGTTTTACAAATCACCCGGAGGATTTACAAATGACCCGGAGGTTTTAAAAATTTGTGGGAAATAATTTACTGAGTAAGGAACTTCTTACTTTTCAATAATTTCATTTTTAGCAAAGATTAAATGAGAAACTTTGAAAATCATTTTCTCATTTCCAAAACAACTTGTTGGTTGGGCATGCCCCAATAATACTTCTTCTGTGAATTGCATCCATCTATTCTTCAGATGTTTGCCTTTCCTAACATGATTCCTTCATTTGGTTTGAATTCTACCTTATACTTGTAAGGTATTTTGTCACTGCATAAAAATATATTCATTCAAATGCAATCAAATGTAATGCACGATCTTTTATGCAAATAATGTTCTTATGAATGCAAAATGTCGATTCAATCTTCATTTGACTTCAAAGTGGCGAATTCAATCTTCTTCCACTTAATAAGTCCTTTCCAGAGTTCACTTCAAATATCAATGTAGCAACTTTTATGCTATCAAGCTTGCATTTCTGAATAACCATCTGGTCAACTTGTATCTTTGCGTCTTCCTTGTTTTAAGAAGAACTGTTTCATTCATGAAACTTTTGCCATACTCAGAATTATGACCTTGCTGCCCCATTTTGTCTGTGATAAAACCGAATTTGTTTATTTGAACTTGTGTAGAAATCCAATAAAGTTTTCATCTTTGAAAGGAGAATGTATCATCTTTGAAGAATGTATCTTGGCAAAGATTAATTAGGATAACAACTGCTGTTCTAATTTGACTCTT
The DNA here is from genome assembly GCF_006381635.1 of Hibiscus syriacus. Taxonomy (NCBI): domain Eukaryota; kingdom Viridiplantae; phylum Streptophyta; class Magnoliopsida; order Malvales; family Malvaceae; genus Hibiscus; species Hibiscus syriacus. Next base: position 1,138,403 of record NW_024062970.1, read on the forward strand.
GAAACACATCAAAAGAAAATTTATCCTAATTCCTTTCATGTCTCCACATCTAATTAGATCTCGAACAAGATTATTTGTACCATATCATGTTGAGACATTTAAGCAACAACCCATTTTTCAATCTTAGTTGGTTTCACTAATTTCTTGAAAATTTCAATGCCCTTTTTCTGTGGAAAGTATTCTTTATCATTTCTCATTTTTACCCCTTGGAGTTGTAGCATACAACCTTCATCTTGGGTCAACAAATGGGAATACCATATGATTGTAACATTGGTTTAGCACCATAGTTACTGGTTCGTAGAACATTTGACAACACATTTATTCTTTCCTGTGACTTTTGCCCAATTTTTTTTGTCAATGAAGCTCTTTGCATATCATTCGGAGCTTTTGTAGGACATTACTTAAGAACAAAGCTCACTGAGACTACAAGTGGGATGCTTTAACTTGTCAGCATTAATGTAGGTGAAATAACCAGTATAATGCAACAATATGATGAATAAAATGATCATATATGGTCATCTCCGTTGTCACTATTTCACCATTTTTCATTCTTCATATCTTTCTATCTCATTGGAAATATTTGTTCAAATCAATTACCTTTTTGAAAGATGGCATGGGCCTTCACCATGCCCCAACATTTGTTGATACGAACATTCAAAATGGGTCAACATTCCTATTTCTGATTGAAATGGACTTTCATCATGCTCCAACATTTGCTTCTTATTGATATGAGCTTTCAAAATGCCCCACATGGATAATTTCTATGTAAAATGGGCCTTCAAAATGTCCCAACATTCTATTTTTGGTTAAAATGGACTTTCAAAATACATCCAACCTTCAAGCCAAAAGGTTCACTCTCAATGTCCACTGAATTTGAATCTCATGATTCCCACGATGTATAACTTTGATAATGCCTCATTTATGGATCATTGTGGCTCTATTCGTGCTCAAATTTGTTAATCTTGAATGCTCTCATTCTGGTGTTATTAAACAACAATCTTGTCAAGTAACTTGAGAGATTATCTTCATATTGTCACAAACTTAAGAAGTGATCAATCTTTTTGACAGAAATGTCTGAGATATGTGCATCTTCTGAATAAGGTGGTCATCTTTTGCTTGAGTGGTTGTATTCTTTCCTTTTTTTCTATGCACTGGGATATGTGACATTTTTTGAATGAGACAATCACAAGAGAATGTTACAAGTTCTCTCCTCCAGCCCTCCTGATTTTCTGGACCACTTGCTTTTAAGAATGTGAAGTGCTTCATTATTTTGACATCGCTCATTCTTTTTCTCCAATAGAGGCATATCAGGCATCAACTTGCTTCAATGACCTTCCTCATTTGAGAATGTCCTGTTTAAAAATGTTTTTTCTCATTTCTTATCAAAAAATGAAAGAATTTTGTAAAGTATTACCCCTTACAAGTTCACAATTGAATCAAATCATAAGCATGAATTTAATGAATATCAAATAAATCAACTACTCTTTTAAATCATTCAAAAATCATAGTCCTATGGCATGTGTCAAAATTATTGACTGATTTAAGGTGTAAGTTGATTCTGGTAAAGTAAGGTCTAGCATATATGTCTCTTTAAGTGTCCACTAACTTGAAGAAATGGTTGTTATGCTCATCTCATAGAGATACTTCTTGGTTCCAGATTCTCAAGAACATTTTTGGGATGTGCGGTGCTTCATCAAGAACTTAAGATCGTCTCTTATATCATTATTGCACCATTCAATATTCGAGCCGCCTGTTCAGGTTTTCAACTCGAATCTTCATTTGGCTTCAAGATGTTATTCAAAATTTATATCTTGAACCCCCTTTTATCATTTTTCATATCATGCATTAAAGATTTAAAAAAACAATTTTTTGCAAATAAAAAATCAATCCTGAGAGGCAGAATAAAATCTTAAGTTAGTCTCTTTCACATATAAATCCATGTATGATTAGAATGGACTTTTCAGGTAAGTAACGTAGGCCAGGGCTTATGGTTCCGAAAGAAAGGGATAAAAGGCCCAAACGAGTGTTTAAGGGTAATTAAACCAAGGATCAATTCATTCTGATGCCTTCAATCTTGCCTTGCTTGTCTTGGATCATTTCTTTTTCTGGTCCCTCATATCTCCAACATTTCTTGTGCTTCTTGTTGAAAATGAATCTGTGAACTGATTGCACTTGATCAACCTTGTAGCTTGAAGCTCAATGAGTCACCCATCTTGATTCAATTTCTTTTTTCTTCTTTTTTCTTCTTCTTTTCTTCTTCTTTTTTTCTTTTCTCTTTTTCTTTGATAGATGAGTAGAAGACTTCAATTGCTTCGAGTATATCATTTTCCTCTTTCATTTTAGAAATTCTTTCTTGACTGGATTTGATCTTCAAGCACTTTGTATTTGACATACCTTGTAGTTCAAAACTCTCTTTACTTCATGGAGATTTGCCTTCGTAATAAAACTGGATTGAATATCTTTATTCCTGTGAACAGATATCCTTCACCTTGCCCCCCAGTGTGGAGCGTGATTCTTGGTTAGGGTTGAATCAGAAGAAAAATATTCAGGATCAAATAAGAATAATAAAGGATATAATTTCTTTTTTTGCGAAGGGATAAATGAAAGAAGGCCGTTCATCACTTCATACACAAAAATCTTTGTGAAAAGAGATATCCCAAGGGGATGAATATTCAAGATTAACTTTTATTTACATGAAAACAATGTAATTAATGCATGATATATTTATCTAAATTAATCCATCTACTTCTTCTTCTTCTTATTTCGAAAATGCCCCAATTATTTCGAGATTCTCTTTGACAAGTTGATTCATGATGCATCATCTCGTTTCTTTTTGTAAAAAGGTTAACATATAAATGTAGGTTTGGTACTTTTGAGGTCTTTTGGTTTCACCAGTATGACGATTTTGTATTTGGAAGAACAAATGTGTGACTTTTGAAGCCACATATATATGGTGGAAGGTAATATCATAAACCAATCAGCTTTACCCGAGAGTGTAAACATATGGATTTGTTGTCTCAAAAACAGGTAGAGACATTACTTCAGAGTCTCAGATAAATGTAATGTCAGGATTTGGTTTTGATAAGGACCAAGAATAGATCAGGAAATTGTATGGAATATGAGAGGTCTAATTTTACCACTTGCCAAAGATCTATAAGTCTTCAAAAATTAAAAAAAATATTTAATTTACATGATACTCGAAAAGTTCAATATTAAAATTTGATTCCTTGCTCATAACCATAAAAGCAACACAAATTTACACGAAGACTGAGAAGAAAAAGTTCAAACAAGATGCTGAAAAATAAGTTAAAGCTCTATGACTGATAAGATGATCTCTTCTTTGATTAAGATGTCCTATTACTCATCTAATGTAATAATAATTGACTTAATCATGCTTTGATGCCCCACTTGAGCTTGTCATCCATTGTTCCACTAATTCTCGTGTCAATGCCCCATTATCAACAAGCATCTCTATCTCTTTTAACAGTGACCTACAATTCCCCGTAGAATGTCCAAGTATCCCTAAGTGGAAATCACAAACACTATCTTGATCATAGCTATGAGCAGAAGGGTTTGGTGACACTTTTATTGGCCTTGATGTGATGTATTAACTCTTAATCAAATGAGTGTACAGATCTGAGATAGAAGTTTGGAATACCTCCAAAGTATTTCTTGATCATGAGATTTTCTTTGGTCGGTCTGAACCACTAATTACTCATTTTTTAGCGATTACGGGGATTCTGGATGTGACATTCATTCACATCATCAACTTTTACTTTTTGATCAGATAGGCTTTTGGATGTGACTTTTAAGTTTCCTTCTCTGATTGCATTTTCAATCAATTCTCCACTTGTCACAAGATGCTTAAATCCATCCCTCGAACTTGCCAGCATTAACTCATAGAAAGGAGCTGGAAGGGAATCATGAAACATATATGATATCTCTTTTTTTATCATGGGAGGTTGAACTTGTGTTTCCACTTCTCTTCATCTTAAGGCATATTTTTTAAATCTTTCATTGGCTTTCATCCTTATTTCTTGAAGATCCTTACGTTTGGGAGCTAAGCCTTTAACATATCGCTATTGTCCCAAAAATGCATCAGCTAAATCAACCCATCTCTTAATCTGCTCTCATTTCAAATGATTGTACCATACTATTGCTGGCCTAACGAGACTATCATGGAAGGAGTGAATTAATAAATCATCAACATTTAGGTACCCTTCCATTTTTCTGCGAAACATTCTCAAGTGGATTAGGGGACAACTGGTGCCATTATATTTCTCAAAATTAACATCCTGAATTTTTGGGGATAACTAGATCTGGAACCAAACTTAGTTCTCTTACTTCTAATTCTTTGTGGGAGGCATTAACACCTTTCATATTTCTGATTGATTCCTCAACCTGCTTGAATCCCTTCTCATGTTGTACATAGTTAATGAGTTTATTCTTTAGGTTCGAGTGGGATGCCCCAGATTATGTTATCATCCTTGACGCATTGACCTAATAGCACTGTTGCTCTTTAACGGTCATCTCTTCTTTATCAGCAGTCTTAGTTTCCATTACTTGGACCATATGATTCGATTCATCTTGTAGAGATCCCAATGTTTCGTTATTCGTCTCTTGATGTAACCCGTCAAACTATTCTTGCAGCTGATCTTGTGATCCCTCATGAGATTACTCCATGATGATACAGTAATATGAATGAATGATCTCGGTTTTACTACTATAAAACCTTTCATGAATTATTTACATGCTCTTATAATTAATGAATGAAATAATGAATAATTGTGATGCAAATGCGAAAATGCAGAAATGGGAATGCAAATTATGCAATGCACATGCATGCATGCAAAAGGTGTAATTCGAGAGTGATTATCTTAAAACAACTTTCATTGAACACAAAAGTTTTGATACATCAAACAAACTTTACAGATAAGGGATAACTTTAACTCCCAGTTTTTCTATTTCCCTCAAAAGTCAAATTATCTTCCACTCATGCTCAGGTGTTGAGTTGACAATCTGCTTTAATTCTTGCATAAAGCCAACTAAATCAATCAATTTATGAGCCACATTGCTTGCCTGGACAACAACTTCCTTTATGACATTGTCTTTTTCCTTCATCTTGCAGGTTAATTATTGGATTTGCAAACAATATTGCTCATTTTCTCTTGTAAAAGAATCTTTGTGGTTATGAAGCCCTTGTATAAGATCTCTACAATCATCTACAATCCTCATCAATGTCTTCTTCTTGGCTTTAGTGGCTTCTAACTCAACATTATTTTCTTGCTTATGGCGTTGATATGAAGCTTCCATATTAGTAATGGACCTATTCAACATCTGATTTTCGACTTGACATCTTTCTAAATTGATGACAGTTGTATTGAATATTTCTTTTGCAATCCAAAAATCATGAGAAAACTTCTTGGCTAGACCTTTGTGTGTCTTACAATTATTTTTCAGTTTAATGACCCCTGTTATCCACTCTTCCAAGGTATTTCCCATACCATCCTTTTGAAAGGTTTGACTGATCTTTTGGAAATCCTCACGTATGGTTTCTATTTATGTACTCAATTTATCATTTTCAATTTTCAAATGATGAACTTGAGCCTCATATTTCTACAGATCTTCTTCCTTCTGGACACTTTTACCTTTGAATACTTTTGGTATCAACCTGATAGGATAATCAGTAACCAAACTAGGTTGATTTTTTACCTCGAATTCTAAAATTCCATAATCCAAAAGATTTTGAACTCGATGCTTGAAAGAGGTGCAATTCTCAATGGAATGTCCTTGAATTCCGGTATGATATTCAGAATGAAAATTGATGTCATACCAATTTAGATATGGAGGTTGCCACGGTTTCACATAATGCGGAGCCACTTCGAGCACTTCTAATAGCTTTTCATACAACTCCTTATATGGTATAGGGATATCATTAATATGATAACCACCTTTCATCTTGGATTGGTCTTGAGCTTCCGATGTTGGGAAAAGACTCTTAAATACCGATGAATTCTGATTGCATGACTTTTTTTCATCTCTGGGAACTTCTACAGTTGTCACCATTTCCTTGGTATCTCCAGACAACTTGTTGATATGAATGGATGTATGTGATATCTCAAATTGGTTAGGATCACAAGTCCCTTGTATATATGATATTGCAAGATTATGTTCATTGAACTCTCTCTCTTTTTGTGTAGAAGTCTATTTTCCTTTGGCCAAAACAGATATTCTATCCATCATCTTGGACATTTGCTCTCTTATTTCTCGTATATCATTTTGCTCTTTGACAGACATACGATGCCATCCTCTAGCTGTGTTATAGTTTACTTGATCATGAAACCCTTTATCCATAATGAAAACCTTTTATTTTGATGACCACTCACAAATCAACACCTTTGAATCATGCCATGATCCTGCAATGCAAACAAAATAAATCAATATAAACAAATTAGAGAAAAAATGTATCTTACAGAATAGATAAAAATAAGAAAAAATAAAATGGTTAGTACCAATTAATTGAAGGAAAATATCCTATCTATCATGGTATCTATATATACATCCTAACCTCATGTTTTCTAGTTCCATGCTTTGTTTGGAAAAATAAACCTAACCGCATGATTTCTAGTTCACATATATTTATTCAGAAAATAAAGTAATAATGCATAAATTAAAAGACTCAACATGCTTTTCCTTGTATGCTAACCTTACGAGACTTATTTGGGTTAGGCTCCACCTAGACTCAAGTTCTAGGTTTATTATATGCTGGGTTTTGGCTCCAAGGTAAAAAGGGTCAACGAATTGTCCTTTGTTGGTGCCCCCTTGGACTACCAAGCCCTCAATCCTGGTCCATTACAGACTTTCGGACTGAGTTCAATTTGAAGGAACACACTTTCTTATATCCATATGGAGGTGTAAACCACACGAGGAACATAAGGTGTGAGCTCAAGGAATGGTCCCCTATCCCATACGGAGGTGAAAACCATATGAGGGAGTAGTTTCTCATTCAAGCTAAATGGTATAGAGCGGGGTTTTAGCTCATGTCATGAATGCAATGCACAGTTAGTGAGGAAAAACATAAAAAGGAAAATAATGTACACCCTGCTAATTTATTCTAACGACCAATAATTAAATCTGTAAACAATAGCAAACCAGTTAGTACAACTATTTATATAGAAAATGATTATTAAAATAATTAAGGGAAAAAAACTAAGTTAAAACAAATTTAAATTTATTGCAAAGACAATTAATTAATAAACTGGTGACTTGACTCTCTTTAAAAAAAGGTCCCCAGCGGAGTCACCAAGCTGTCGAGACGATATTTCGCCTGGCGAAAACAAGTGTCGTTGCTTTCTAAATCTCGTCTAAAAAAGTAAATGTTTTCCTTCTGGTATAGGATAAAACACAATTTGTGGAGTCGCCACGTGTGATTGGTCACAAAAAATACTATGTTATTTTAATAAAATTTATAAAAAAATATTAAAATAACACAAAAAAGATCTACTTACCAGAAAATGAGTTCAGAATTCAGTTACGTATGGTGTATATTAACACTCCACAACACCCAAAATTGGTATCTTTGTTTATTAATTATTGTCTTTGTAATAAATTAACAAATTTGTATTTAATTTCAATTTATGATCCCGTAAAAATAGTAAGGATATTATTTTATACCAACAAATCATTTAAAATACTTTCCTAATCAGTTAAGAAAACATTTTATGACTTATTGTATAAAATAATATAACCCAATTACATATAATAATTTTAATGATTTAATCAAGAAAATATAAAAATTAAGGTTACTATTATAACTACTTAATATGCAAAGTACTATAGTTGTAAATAATCCTCTAATAATATGAAAATATTAAAAATATTAAAATTAAGAGAATTAAATACATATTTCAAGAAAAAAATAAAAAAATTAAGTGAAACATTAAAATTAAGAAAAAAACGTGGGATTGTATTAAAATATGACCAAATTTATGGACAAAAGTTAGTGTTCTACCTTATGTTAAAATAAAACTTTTAAAGTGGAGCATCCATAATTATAATGTTCTACCTTTTTAATTTTTTATTATTACTATTAATAATGCTAGCACTTTGTGTCTTTATTACTATTTTTAATTATTCATTATTTTATTTTAAAACTAGTATATATTATTAGGATACATATGTGACTAAAATAAAAAGTAATAGATAAGTACTAGATTTAAAATATTTAAACATAAAAGGTAATAATAAAAATAAAATAAAGTTACAATTAAATAATAACCAAAATAATAATATAGGATTAAATTAAAATATATATAAATTATTGGTCAATATTCAAAATATTATAAAATATATATATTAAAAGTGTAAATAATCCTAAAATATTATTTAAATATATGTAAATATACGGGTAGTGACTAAAATAAAAAATAAATGAAATGTGAAGACAAAATTAAAAGATATAGAAACCTGATTTCGGTGACTATAATAGAAGATAACAGAATATAGAGACCATGGACGTGATTTATTAATCTTGAAATTGCACACACACTCCCTCCCCAAAACGACGTAGTTTTGAGGAGTGTATAAATACCCCAAATTTGGCTCAAAAAGACCAATTCTTCTCATTTTCTATATTTTGCTTCTCTCTCTAAGGAGAGAGAATCTCTCACTTCTCTCTAATCTCCCTCACCGGAGGGAGCTCCAATCACCGGCCGATCACCAGTCGAAAACCTCCGCCCGGTCACTATTCATCGTCGCCGGTTACTATTCTGGTAACTATTCACGGTCAAAAAAAATCAAATTAGCTCAAATTGTAGATCGAAATACTCTAAACCCGAAACCACCCTCATATTTCCCTAAAAAACTTCAAAACGGCCTAGATCTAAGATTTTACCTTCGGTAAAATAACTTTTCCGACGACGTTTGGGCTTCGACGAAGGTAAGATCTCCTCTCATTTCTTCTCCTTTCGGTTTGTTTGTTGCTCGTTGGTGTTGATTGCTATCTTCCCGTTTTTGCCGTTGTGTTCTCTTTTTTACAGGGAAATCAAGGCTTTTTTATAGCTCTCAAAACACTGTTCGTTTGGTGAGTCACCGGATCTACAATGGTGACTCACCATATAGATGATGAAGTGTGTGGCTATCTTCACTTCTTCTGGATCCTTCTGTTGGAGGCGGCAGCGTCGTGGCAGCATTTGGTTGGAGCACCTGGAGGCGGCGATGACGTCATGGCGGCGACAAGTTGGAGGGAGCAGTTGGAGAAGATATGGAAACCCTAGAAGTATCTGAATCGAGTCTTGGGCGATGTCTGGATCTGGGCCTCAGGTTTTGTAAATGGGCTCCCAGTTTTTTTTGTAATAATAATAATAATATGATAATAATAATTGTAATATAATAATAATAATAATAATAATATAGTCTCGGAAAAAAATGATTGTCGACACTTGGACTTTTTATTGCACCAAATATGATTCTTAAACTTAGAAAAAAATTAATCCAACCCTTTAAATAGAGGAATTAAACGTTGACAGTCACGACACTTACATGTTAGTTTATAAACTTGTATGGTAATCTACAATTTTGATGTGATCGTTCAATATACTGTTGTGGTAGTACTCGATGGACGATGATGTAATAGATGAACTTAATTGATTATTAAAAAATTTGAGGACTTATTTAATTTAAAAAATTAAATAATTATTTAGATTAAAAAAATAAAATACAAACATTTATTAATCAATACATTAAGTATAAAAATACTACGCAATTAAATTATTAAAAAATTAATTTAAGGATTACATTGAGTGTAAAAAGAAGTTTAGGGACCATATTGATTTTTTATAAAAGTTTGAGGGTTTCAAATATCATTAAATCAAAAAATTAATGTTAGAATGATTTAAACTTGTGTAAGTTAAAAATCTAGATATCATGTTTCCTTATTTTTCAATTTTTCAAAACAATTTTAATGAAAATACTGAAAACATATTTTTTATGTTTTCGTATTTTCACTTAGGGGTGTTCACTATTCGGTTTTAACCGGATTAATCGACTGATTCAATGTTAGGTTAACAGTTAATTCGGTCAATTAACCAAAATTATTAAATATTATATGTATTATAAACATATTTTAAGCTCAAACACATTAAAATTAATACCCATTATTTTTTAATCACAATAGACTTATTAAATTGTCAATACCTAATTAATTTTTAACTCAAATAAAAAATATAAACCTATTATATTTAAATTAATATAATTATAAAAAATTATAAAAAATCGGTTAATTTGGTTAACCAACCGAAATAACCGAACTATGTTCGGTTAGGTTAATATTTTCAAAAAAAAAGTTTGGTTCGATTAACGGTTAAAAAAAGTTTGGTTAATTCGGTTAATGGTAATTTGGTTCGGTCGGTGGCCGAATTAACCGTTTGAACACTCTTATTTTCACTTATTTTTGTTTTTATTTTCCAGAAATCATTTTCTAATTTTACAACCAACCATGTTTTCTTCGACGTTTTTTATTTTCTAAGAAAATGAAAATGAAAATAATCAATATTTTTTTAAAACCAAACAGACTCTTAGGTTTTTATAATTTAGTTATTTATTTTTATTTTTTTATTAATAATATAATTGTGCACTCGTTAAAATCTTAATATAAAATTTTAAGTTCGTATAACTAAAATAAGATTTTACGTTCGTCCCTACATATAAGGCCATATTTTAGTATTGTTTGGCTTTGGATTGTTAATTTACAGATTGTATTCCACCAGACACAAGTGATTTAGAAGAGCTATCGTCAGGTCCGTTTTTTAGATTTGGGTGTCCTATGGACGAACATAGATATTAGACCTCCAATAACAAATGTGGAGAAAATTTGAATTATAAGAGTAAGAAAAAAGTAAACTAATCTACTTGTAAATTGTATTTTTTATTACGCTTAATAAATTATCTAATAAATATATCATATTTCAAATAAAAAACAACAATGAATTTTATTGAACACCCAAGTATAGAACTACTCACATAAAATAAATAGACTTTTATTTTAAGTTTCGAATAGGTGTCCCTCTTATCCAAGTTCAGCTACGACCCTGGCTATCGTGTTCGTGACTATGGGCTGACCGTAGTTGCCTTTCTCCTTGAAGAGTTGGATACGGTGACTTTTGCAGTTGATTATCCCTTCGTCGTGCTATGCAGTGAGTTTTGTACGAGTTAATGGTGCATGCTCCATGGGCATACTTGAATCAGCTCTTATGGCATTTTATGTTTCGGGTTTCACAATTCTCTATGTTGTTTTAAAAAAGTATAATATAATAAAATAATCCTAACGTTTGACATTGGTGTCAAACTTACCCGTATTATTTTTTTTTTGGAACATTTGACCACTCAACGTTTAGTTTTGGGTCAAAACCAACCAACAGTGGATGGAAACCGTCGGTCAACGCCTGATGCTAGGGGCAATAACACATGGAGGGAAAAGTTAAGGTGGATGTCCAGCTCAGGGTGATTGATGACGTTTATTATTAGAGAAGGGGAATAGCAACAAGTGTTTTAATTTTTTTCATTAAATTCAAACTGAATCATCTATTAAATAGGTTTTGTTTCATTAAATAACTAAGTAAGTAGCTTGATATGGTAGCAAAGTGAATTTCATTTCATCCTTTAGACCCAGGTTTGAGTCACTCCCCATGCATTTCACATTTTCATTGTTTTATTAACCAAAAATCAATCAGAGAGTGACAAGTGTCATTTTCTAATTGGCAACAATTAATTAAATATAAATAACAAAGTTTATTTTTTTTTAAAAATCTGATGTGGCAATGCCACGTCATCAATTACCATGAGCAAGACATACACGTCAACTTTTCCCTCCATGTGAGCGTGCCCTGTCAGCATCAGGCGTTGACCGTCAGCCGACTGACGGTTTTCATTCACTGTTGGTTGTTTTTGACTCAAAACTAAACGTTGAGTGGTCAAATGTTCCAAAAAATACAATACGAGCAAGTTTGACACCACTGTCAAACATTAGGGTTATTTTATTGCATTATGCCTTTAAAAAATTACAACAAGTTTTCTTAAAATTATTTCACACTGATCAATGTGCAAAATAAAGATCATATATTTCTTTTTATAAAAGTTATCAATTCTATCATCATCTCTCTCAAATTTCTCGATTACTATTTCATTTCTAAATTTTTCATATAATATTTTAAATTTATACCCTCATATCTAAAATCCTCAACAAATAAAGCACCTGCGACCGATAAGTCTTTATAATGTTGTCTATAAAATTGTTTCTAAGGTACTAGTTGGTCGACTTAAGGGTCTTATGTCATTTTGTATTAATGAGACACAAGCTGCCTTTTTTCTGGTCGTCAGATATCAGATAACATCTGGATGGCACATGAGCTTCTTCATTATATGAATTCTTCTAAGAATGGTCCGAATAAAGAAGCTGCCATTAAATTGGATATGGAGAAAGCGTACGATAAAGTGGAGTGGTCTTTTCTGCGAAAGGTTATGTTAAATTTGGATTTTTGTTCTGATTGGGTTAATCTTGTTATGCGATGTGTGGAAACTGTCTTTTTTTCCGTTCGTATCAATGGTAGCCTTATGCAAGAGTTTTGTCCAAAATATGGCTTAAGACAAGGGGACCCTTTATCTATATTTTTATTTCTTTTTTGTACTCAAGGATTATCTATTCTACTTAACTCTTTACAAGATCAAAAGCAGATTCGTGGCATTAGGGGTTAGTCAGAATGGGCATAAGGTTACTCACCTGTTTTTTGCCCATGATAACATTATCTTCATTAAAAATTATGTGAAAGAGGCTTCTGCTATTCGTAATGCTCTTTGTGTTTATGAAGCTGCATCTGACCAGAAAGTTAATCTTGAGAATTCGTCTTTATATTTTAGTCCAAGTACAAGTCAAGGATGTCGTGTCCAAATTTCGTGTATCTTGGGTATTGGTGAAGTGTCTGAGTTAGGCTACTATCTGGGTATTCCTCTTCACATTGGAAAAAAAATAAGAGAAATACCTTTGGTTATTTGAAGGAAAAGGTGTCTAAATGTATTTACGGGTGGACAAAGCATCTGCTTTCTTATGGCAGTCGGGAGATGTTTATTAAAGCTGTCGCCCAAGCTCTTCCCCAGTATATTATATCATGCTATATGCTTCATGAGAGTTTAGTTTAGGGTTTTGTAGGTAATATGGTGATGCTAATAAACGTGGTTGCCAATGGTAGCTTGGAAAACAATGGGCAAACCTAAAAGAGAAGGTGGAATGGGGTTTCGGGACTTGCATAGTTTTAATTTGGCTTTATTGGGTAAACAATTATGGCGTTTTATTAAAGATCTGGATAGTTTACTATCTCTGGTGTTTTGTGCTAAATATTTTCCAAATGGTAATCTGTTGAATGCTAAATTAAAAGACAGAAGTTCCTATGCTTGGAAAGGATTGTATCATACCTTACAAGAGCTGCATGGGGGTCTTTTATGGCGTATTGGTGCTCGTAGTAATAAACGGTTTTATCATGACATCTGGGGTGGCTCCAAAGCTGTTTGTCTTACATAGAGTTATTCTGACTTTGATTTTAACCCTCTCTCCTGTGTTGATATTATGCTTGATGGTACTAATGTTTGGAATGAACCTTTGATTTATAGGTTGTTTTCAAGGGACGATGCTTTACAGGTCCTTTCAGTTCCTATTGCACCTTGTGCCAAATATATTATTATTTGGGCTAATCATGATTCGGGTCTTTATTGAGTTAGATATGGTTATTGGTGGTTACATAAATGATCTCATGATAACGAGAGGAAATCTAAATTGTGGTCAATTATAGTTAAATTGAAAATTCTTCCTAAGATTCGTGTGTTTGCTTGGCGGGTAGGCCGGAATGCCTTGCCTTTAGGTAGTTTCCTTATAAGTGCGGGTTTAAATGATGGCTTACGTTCTCTGTGTTCTACTGGGGAGGAAACGATTGTACATGTTTTGAGGGACTGCCCATAACTTTGGAGGTTTTACGTATGGCGGATTTACCTGCTTCTGTCTATTTGAGTACTACAGATAGTTCTCTTTTATGGCTGGAGGATTTTTTTTCAATTCTTGGAATTGACTCTTTTGCTGGTTATTTGACTATTTTATGGAATATTTGGAATAACCGAACTTTTGTTCATAATGATAGGTTGCAACCGACTTGGATATTGGTGACCAATGCTAAGGTACTCCATCAAGATTATTTACAGTCTCTTAGTATGGGGATGGATACGTCGCGAACTGCTGATATAATTACTAGATGGGTTCCTCTTTGGAGGGGATCATCAAAGTAAATATGGATGGTGTATTTGTTGAGGAGCGACGACTGGAAGCTCTTGGAGTTATTGCTCGTGATAAGAGTGGGCAGGTTTGTGGTGGTTTGGCAGACTTCTATTGGATATTTTTAGGCGGGATTTGTGGAACTTTATGCCTTGCTTGCAGGTCTTAGGATGGCTATTGATATGAGATGGTCTGATGTTCAGTTTTAAATTAACTCTTTGTTGCTCATCAATAAGATTACACGAACTTCTATGGATATTTTTATCTTGGGGGTGTATGTTCAGGAGGCTCGTACTATTTTTTAGGATCATCCTTATTTTTGTATTATGTATGTCTCTAGAGAATGTAATCGAGTTGCTCATATCTTAGTTAACTGGGCTTTACTTTCGAGTGGTTCTTTATTTTTTGAAACGGTGTGTCCTGATATTATTTCTCAAGAAATTATAAACGATGTACTTAATCTTTGATTAATAGATTTGGACACTCTTTTCCTTTCCTATGATTAGAAGAGATTTTTAACGAGTCCTATAGTTTTTTCCTTCCTAAAAAAATCAATTACTAATAAAGAATAATATATTCTCAAAAAAAAAAAATACATTTGCTGTATGTCCTATGAAAAATCTTATCCTACGTAATATTATTACAAGTTTTCTGGGCCGTTATTGTCTGTGTCCCTGCTCACGGGAAATCATCTGTACGCCAATTAATAACATCCACGTCATAGGAATGTGGACCCCATAGAAACGTCCTTTTCGTTTCGACCGTGGATTAAACCAAATCTAGGGATGTTTTTTTTTACATTATAATAGTATTATTATTATAATCTTCTCTCATCTCAGGAAAAGAAAAAAAAGTACCAGACTCATATTTGCAACACACTAAAACAGCACCTGTTTCCTGCTCGATGCTGGCCACAAAAACCCTAATTTAATCCTCATCGATTGGCGATGTGCGGCACCCACTAATCCCTTCACCATTCCGGTTATTCTTTTCTCTGATACATGCGTGGAGTCGGAGAAAATCGCACTTTCCCGAAGAAAACCCTAGAAATTTATCACCATTTCCCCCCTAAACCAATATCAACTGTAGCAATAACATCATGGCCATGCCCAATGAACTAGCGCAAAAGCAACTGCCGTCGATATCCGAGCGGTTCAAGGCTTTATTGAAGCAACGGGAAGATGAACTAAGGGTTTCCGGATGTGTCGCCGATGACGATTTAGGGGCAACGCTGACCACGGAGGAGATTTTGCAGCTGTACGAGATTGTGTTATCGGAACTTACTTTCAATTCAAAGCCGATAATTACTGATCTCACGATCATTGCCGGTGAACAGCGAGAGCACGGCGAAGGCATTGCCGATGCTATTTGCTCCCGAATTATTGAGGTTAGTTAAAATTAGGTTTTCCGTTGTAGCTGCTTAGTGATTTGAACATTTTAAAAATCAATTTCAAATTTATTGCTTTCAGGTTCCAGTAGAGCAGAAACTTCCTTCTTTATATCTATTAGATAGCATTGTGAAAAATATTGGCCGAGAATATGTTAGGTATTTCTCTTCCCGTTTGCCAGAGGTGAGTCAATGGCAATATTTTTGATAAAGTTCATTTCTTTACCATTAGTTTGATGTTGATTATACGTTTAGTTAATTATTTTGGTTTTCATTTTCGTAGGTATTTTGTGAGGCATACAGGCAAGTTAATCCTAACATGCATCCTGCAATGCGTCATTTATTTGGTACGTGGTCTACTGTGTTTTCGCCTGATGTCCTCCGTGAAATCGAGATGCAGTTACAATTTGCTCAACCTGCAAGCCAAAAATCGTCTACTGTAACTTCCCTGCAGACTTCCGAATCGCCTCGTCCAGCACATGGCATACATGTTAATCCTAAGTACTTGCGGCAGTTTGAACAACAGTCAGGTGAAGAGAGTGTAAGCAATGCAAAACTCTCTTCTTTGTATCCTCTGTTTTATTAGTAGATTCTTGCTTATTGCTCCATTCTGTAGTTGTATACACATGCACTATTTAGGATATAACTACAAATCATGTTTTTCTTTTGAAAATTTCTTTGAATTAGATGCTGCTTGCAGTTATATATCCTTCTTGACAGAACTGTTTTTGGTACTTCAGGAAAGTGGTAAAAGCCGATTTATATTTTGATCACTGGGGATGGGCTGGAATGAGGGGTAGAGTTGCCGGGATGTTTAGGGAAATTGATATATTAAGATTTCTTTCTGTTAAGTTATTTGCTGAGAATTAGTTGGAACATTGTTATGAGATGAGAGCCTTAACATGGGACTTCAGCAAGTAAAAGTAAACTTTGTTTTATCATCTGTTCAGTGTTGGTGAGCAGCATGATATCAGGTTTTTTAGTTCTAGAACTTCAAGAGAACAATGGAGATGAAGAGCAAGAAATCTATGAGTGCAATTACTTTAAGAAACTTACAAATCTAAAATCTAGATCTATTGGAACAACTGGGCTGTAGTAACTTATTATTCTGATTTTGAGGGAATGTAGTGGGAAAGCTGGAAAGCTTTATTGTCTTTTCCACTGCGCTTATATGGCTTTTTTATTAAATTTTCCTTTTCCCTTCCTGTTCCTTCCCAACTTTGTGTTGAGCATTGTGCTTCTTTTCCTTAAATTTTGTTTAAAATGTCTTTCTTTTGACACAAATCGTATGCTCTTTTGCTATTGATTAGGATTGCTAACTGTGACTGCTAAACACGTTGGGAAATCTTTTTAAAAATATGTTTGTTGTGTCACTGTACATGCATTTTTATATGCTTGCTTTGTACAGAATAGCATCTGAAGTGATGTTCTCAATCATCGCAGAATACTCAGCATGTAAGAAGCATGTCTTCCGGTCAAAAATTGTATGGTCAAAAACATAACATTGGATACGATGAATTTGATTCTGATCATACTGTGGTTCCATCCTCACATATTGGTGTACAAAGATTGAGCTCAACTGGAAATGTTGGGCGTACTTCTGTTGCAATTGGGGCTAAGAAGCCACAACTTTCTTCAGCTTCCAGAGTTTCAAGACCCTTCTCATCATCAACGACTGGATCTGATAGACTAATATCATCAGAAGTTGATGATCTGCCATCAGATGATTCTCCTAGAAGGTTTGCTGAGATAGCGTCTCCATTTCGGCCTGGCTTTGATTTTGGATGTAGAAGAGGAACCATCAGAGATGATGAAACAAGAGAGTGGAAGAAGAAGCACTTGTATGGAGATTACCGTAATTCTTCTGAAAGCTCTTTGAATGCATACAAGCTTAGTAATGGAAATGAGCGCCAAACACTCAGGGCTTTAATAGATGCATATGGTAATGATAGAGGACAAGGAATGCCTAACAGGAAGCCTATACATGTTGAGCGGTTGGATGTAAATGGATTGGGAAATAAGGTGACTCCAAGATCATGGCAGAATACTGAAGAGGAAGAGTTTGATTGGGAAGATATGAGCCCAACATTAACAGCTCGAAGGAGCAATGAATTTTCAGTGTCATCTGTTCCCGCTTTTGGAAGCATCGGAGCAAGACCTGCCGGAATAGAGTCTAATAGTAGGAGCAGTCGCACCCTTGTTGATGATTCTTCAGCAATTCCTGAAGATGCAGTTTCTTCCCTGAGTGTATGCTAGTTCAACTTTTATCTGTTCCTTTTGTTGTTCAAACATCCTTCTTAGTATTAATACAACACAAGATATATATGTACTAAGAAAAGCTTGCTTCCTCTCCCTATCTTTTCTACTTATGTAGACTGGTGGATATTCTAGTTCTCATCACAGGTGATATTTCTATCACCGACCTCTAACTTAATTTTTTTGTAGTTGATTCAAAAATAAAATCTCATAAATCGTGAGGATTTGTGTGCTGGTGCAGCCTGTTTGGCATTCTATGCTTTTCATTTCTCTGTTGTTTAGTCCATTCTGAATTTCCAGACACCATTTTCTTTGTCAATTTATAGTTTTGCGGTGTATCTCTTATGTATTTGACATTTATGCTGTCAGTTGATATATTCCATTTTACATTTACACATTTTAATTTATTTTTTGCAGTCTGGTCGTGGATTAAATACGATTCAACATTCGCGTTATCCTCAGGATGCTTGGAGTTCCTCATACTCTTTTTCCCAGTCATCGCATCCCCTTCATGCCAAAGGAAGAGGAAGGGATTTCCAAATGCCCTTTTCAGCTAGTGGTATATCCTCCTTACTTGGGGACAACATCGTCTCTCCTGCTCTTGTGCCTAGGGGTGTAAACGAGCCGAGTCGAGCTCGAGTATTGCTGAGCTCGGCTCGACTCGAAAACTCTGAAATGGAGCTTGACTAGACTTGAAAACTCGCGAGCTTAAAATTTTCAAGTTCGACTCGAACTTGAAATCCTGAACTGAAGTTCATGAGCAGCTCGAAAAGGCTCGAAATGAATTTTTTTTTTCTTAAACTTAACTCGATTGAAGCCTCAAACTCGAACCTGAACCTTAAATACATGAAAATCTTACTGTATTTTAAAAAAAAATCAATACATAAATGTTTATATTATTCTTAAACTTGAAATCCTGAACTGAAGCTCATGAGCTCGAAAAGGCTCGAAATGAAAAAAAATATTCTTAAACTTAACTCGATTGAAGCATCAAACTCGAACCTGAACTTTAAATACATGAAAATCTTATTGTATTATTTTAAAAAATCAATACAAAAATGTTTATATTATTAATAATTTTTTTTAAATCTTAATATATTATATTTTCGAGCTGTTCATGAGCTTTTTGACTCGAATATCAAGTAGCTAGTTTCGGCTCGTTAAGGACTCGAGTCGAGCTCGAGTCGAGTTCATTCGATACGAGTATTTATCGAGCCTTGATCAAGTCGATCTTGAGTAGCTCGATCTGTCTCGTCTCATTTACAGCCCTACTTGTGCCAGGATCTGCTTCTTCTAGCCTTGATGTTGTTATTGTTGGAGCCCAGCCGACCATTTTACCAATGACAAGTGGGGTTTGGCCCCCAGTAGATGTTCATAAGTCTCAGCAACCGACTGTGCACTCTAACTATTCATTGCAGCAGCATGGCAGGAGTCATTTTGATTCACTGAATCCTATCAATGCTGCCTTGAATCAGGGTCAAAACGAACATCCATATATGCCTGAACAGTTTGATGGTCTTGAAAGGAAAGATCAAAGCTTGGTAATGGCAACGCAAGTTCCTGGACAACGTTCTGCATTGCAACAACGGAACTCATTGCATGGTACTTCTTTGCACCCACACTTTCCTCATGATGTTTGTGATGGTTTCCTTTCATCTGCAATTGGACCTTCACCTTCTCGCTTATTGGCACCATCCTTGAATCATGGTTATTCTCCCCAAATGCGAGGCGCTGTTATGAGTGTGGTCCCATCTAACTCAATGCCTGTTGCACAGCCTCCTTCATCTATCCCAAATATGCCCACTGGCTCTTTACATTTTCAGGGGGGAGCCATGCCACCTCTCCCTCTTGGTCCTCCTCCGGCATCTCTAATGATTACTGCCTCTCAAAATGCAGGTCCACTGCTTCCTAACCAACCTCAGGGTGGTGCGTTTACTGGTTTGATTAGTTCCCTCATGGCTCAAGGTTTGATTTCATTGACGAATCCAACTACCACACAGGTACTTGTTTAGATGAGGTTCTTCTGTGGTGTATATATTTCCTGTAGTGAAATTTATCTCAATGAAGCAATTTATTTTGTAGGATTCTTTGGGCCTTGAGTTTGATGCAGACCTCCTCAAGGTGCGACATGAGTCTGCTATAAGTTCTTTATATGCTGATCTTCCAAGGCAGTGCACAACATGTGGCCTTCGGTTCAAGTTCCAAGAGGAGCATAGTACTCATATGGATTGGCATGTGACAAGAAATCGGATGTCTAAGAACCTTAAGCATAAGCCTTCCCGGAAGTGGTTTGTGAGTGGTAGTATTTGGCTTAGTGGTGCGGAAGCATTGGGAACTAATTCAGTTCCTGGGTTTTTCCCTACTGAGGACATTGTAGAAAAGAAGGATGATGAAGAATTGGCAGTTCCCGCTGATGAAGATCAGAGCATATGTGCATTATGTGGTGAGCCTTTTGATGATTTTTATAGTGATGAAACAGAGGAGTGGATGTATAGAGGGGCTGTCTACATGAATGCACCCAATGGATCAGTGGAAGGCATTGATAGATCACAGTTAGGTCCATAGTGCATGCTAAATGCAGGTCAGAATCTAGTGTGGTTCCCCCTGAAGATTTTGTAGGATATGATGGGGTAGGTATTTTTATTTTTACATCTAATTGCATTGCCATATTTATTTCCCTTTTGCCCATATTATCTTTTAGTAGATCATTCTGTTATTTCATCATATTCCATGTTCAGGCTGAAATGCGATTTGTGTAAATTTTCGAAAGAAGATTTGTTTTGGAATTAAATATTGATAATTTTTAGAAGTGAACATGGGTGGGATACTTCTCGTTTGTATATTTTAGCATTACATTGTGGGAGCTTGATCAGTGGGGTGAAGTGAGACAAGATATTATCTGGCTTGGTTTGGCTTGGTTTGTTTGTTTTCAGGAATACAGAAATTTACCATGAGTTATACCTCAAGATTATAATTGCATGTAGGGCTTCTTGTTCCTGCAAGGCTGCAATTATAAACATGTTTTGATCATCTTATTCTTGCTTTTCTAAATGCCGAGAGGATGTCGTGACAAGCTGAGTTATGTAAATATTTATATCTAGTTCATCTTGTCTTATATTTTCTTGTTACTTACAGGGAAATCCTGAGGACAATACTCAAAGAAAAAGATTGCGGAGCTAATCTTAGTAGATCGGCATCTAAGCTTGGGTAACTTGGTTTGAGTTTCATGTTAGTGGTATGCTCTTGCTAAGTTTTATGTTAATGCTGGTCCTTGCAGTAGCTTGGCTACATGCCTAAACCTTGTACATGTATAGTTGAACTTGTATCATGCACATTATCTTGCAGCAAAAGAGGTTACAGATTTCCTCAGCTCCTAAATTTTGTTGCATTCTCCTTGTTTCTTTCCTGCAAAAACATACAGAGGAACATATTAAACATTCTTTTATAGTGTCGACAGTTGTCGCACGGCTTGGCATCGTAAACATGTTATATGGGGAACATTGCTTTGTTCTGTGTCTCTTTGTTTTTTCCTGCCCTTGTGATATTCTGCAGGGTCGCATGGGAAGCTTCAATTTGCAGATGCTGTTAGAAAGGCTCTCTGATTGAAGCAGCAACAGGATACAGATTCAATCCCTTTACCCTTAGGATTTGAAATCTTTATGTAAACTCCAATTGGTCGTGAGATTTGGTTGATTTCGTTTCTGAAATCATGTGTACTGAATTGTTGAATTTATCTTGTTTTGGTCTCATTTTGTTTCAAGTGGGATGTGGAAGGTGTAATCTTTTATCCTATGTCAAATGTCTATAACTCCAATTCTGAAAAAAAAATATTTCATTTATATGATTATCAAAGAAGTTAAAAGTTTTTCTCATTGCTCATAACTTCAGATTTAAAAGCTCATATCTAAATGATCAATTGACATTTACAAGTTTAAAAAATTTTAATCTTTGATTTCTCTATAGAAGTTTGGCTAGTCGTTGCCGCCTACACTGATGGTCGCTATCATCTGTCTTCATCAATCATCCACAGCTAACGGCGGCCGAATGCCACTGAACTTTACCAATCGGTTTGTCTCAAAGCCTTGAAGAAGGATCCGGTGTTTGTTTTGTGGAAAATACTTCGAAGCATGTAGATCTAGCTTTAGACCTTTACGTTGTTGATCTCCGATCTCGCTCCTCCACCATCGAATTGAGCTAGTTTCAAGGTATGTGATTCTCCTTGTCTCGATGAACTTTCACACTGTTTGAATCTCCAAAACGTTGCTCCAGTCACTGGGAATCGCTAAAAACCATACAACCAATGTCACCCCCCTTTTTTCAGTTTGTTTGTTCCCCTTTTGTGTAAACGGTTAGGGAGTTTATATATGAGCATGAGAACGATGGTCGATCGAAATTTTAGGGATATGGTAGTTTGTCAGTTTCTTGATTTAAATCAATAGTTACGTTTTAAACTGATTATTTAACTGAAAATGAGTTGGTTAAGAATGCTTTTGTGTTCCAAACATAATTTTGAACTAAAAACACTCCCATAGACGTTCCCAAACTCTAAGTGTTGACTTGACCTCGAGTTTGGGTTTAGGTCGAATTTCGTGATTTTTGGACCGGAGATGAACTTAGGTGTACTGGCTTGAGCCTGATAAAATCGATGCTGGCATTCTTTATACAAAAAAAGTATTAATGGAATCAGTTTGTATATGTTACAATGCTCTCGATTACCATGCCGGCAGTCATCGGCTCCACGGCCATCATCCATCACTAGCTACTACACTTGTCTCGGGGGCTCAACTATACGACACCATATTAACTGAGCTTTTATTGCACTCGACACCAGCAATGGCAATTTCTCCTTTTTTTTTAGTACGAAATTTGAACTTATATACGTTACTTTTCAGCATTTTTTTTTTTTGCACATGCATATGTAAATTTAAATGATGGTTTGAAATTTACATCATTTCTTGTCACTGAACCAATAGCTTGTTGGATTTGAACAGACTTTATGACCCTGTAAAAGTACAGAAGCAACACAAGCTGGGAACTCAGCATCACCATGGACGCAACCAAATGGTACGATGAAATTGGTTTATACTTGTCAGAATAGTGGTCCTATTAATTAATTAATATCACGTGGATGCATGAACGGACGCAGTGGTGAACTTAAACTTATAAAATTTTAAGGAATGAAAACATATTTTTAATATAAAATACATAAAAAATTTAAAATATATAATAATTTTAGATTTTTAGGGGACGACCGCCCCACCCGTTCCCTTAGGTCTGACCTGCGTGGATGGATATCCATCTATCGATTAATTTCAACCACTTTTGGTCCATCATATCACGTGGATACAAGTTTTTTAACAAAAAGAAGAAAACATGCATGTGGATACAATACAAGTTTAAATCAAGCCTTCATTTTTTTTTTCTACTTTGGGTCCATTTTTCATTTATCACATTTTATTTCTTAAACAATTTCGAGGCAAATTATAGTTTAATCCCGTTTATTTAATAAAATTAATCTCATGTTTGAAAATTCAGAAATATCAGAACAATTATCAGAAAAGAATTATTACTCGATCATCTGATATCTAAAAATTTCTGGACTAGTATTTTTGAGGTGTTACAATAATAATAGAGGAAGCAATCGATGACACAAATGAAACTCGTGATGAAGAAAGTCGATCGTCGACTAACAAGGCAGTGTCATGATTACTGGTAACGAGCTGAAATGACTCTAATACGTTATGAGAAAGATGAGATCGACGATGACTGGTGGAGATTAATTGGTAAACATGGAGGAGTGATGAATATGAATTAGGGTTAAAAAATCTAAATAACAACAAAAACTCTTTTTTTATTCAAATGCAACGATTATGGATCAACAATAACATTAGGTAGAATTAGGGATGGACACGTTTCGGGTTCTGTCAACTCGACCAGACTTAAAAATTTTACATCATCCACCTGATCAGACCAGACCCAAAAATTTTACATCATCAACCGACCTTAAAATTTTACATCCTCAACCCGACCTAAACCCAACCCGAACTTTTGAGATAAAATCCGAACCCGATCCCACTTGAAATAATATATTTATTAAAAAATATTATTTTATTCAATAAATATAGGGATTTAATTAAAACTAATAATATATAAAGGGGTGTTATTGTAATAATCCCTAAATATAGAAGGTAAAATTATATTTTTCCGGGACGGGTCGAGTCATGTATTTTTCACTTTAAATCCGAACCGAATACAACTTCTAAAAAACCCAACCCAAACCCAAATTTTTTTTATAAAAAAATGACCTGATTGAGTTGAGTCGGAACCGGTCGGATTTGTGGTACATGCCCATCCCCATGTAGAATAAACTAATTTCTTACAAAATTCTTTAGCGGTCCAGCATACTCAACAACACCTCATTGTCCAACAATAAATGCATAAAACAAAGTATAACAAAGGCAACACCTAAACTATTCAATAAAAATCACAAATTAGATCAGAATCTAACAAAATGTTTGATGATGGAGGAAAAAAAAAACAGGAGTCGAAACTAATGCGTCAACGATAGCACATGAAACGGAAAGAAATTAGACAAATTTTCGTAGTGTTCTCAAAATGGTGAGTTCTCCTACCATATCTAATATTACAACTGATGAAGTTATGTTCGGTTTATTAAGCACATGGTCTGTGCTTGGTTTATTAAGCACTACTGCACATTACGGCAGCTTTGATCCTTTCAACTGTGCATTTAATTAGGCTATTGACGGTAGCCACAGATCCGTGAGAGAGCTTTGCAGCTGGAACTGAATCAACTAAAATCTGGAAGGCAACCGTGAGGAGGGAGCCACCCGAACCGATTTCGAGAATTCCTCCTCCGTCATGTCCTGGACCGTCGGGAAGAATTGCGAAACCGGACGGCAACAGCGCAACATAATCCGGGTCACCGCCGCTTAGGACGACGTTCATCGCGACGATATCGACCGGGGCGTATATCACATAGGACCCTGTGGCATCAGTGCAGCTCTCTTGAAGTATCAACATGTTGCTTTGGCTAGAGTTTGCACTCTGTGGATTGGATTTACAATCGGAAAATGTTAGCATAATGGATGACTGTCATGGAAATGTTAACTTGCCATTGCCGACTTACATTTACTCGCAGTAAAGAGACACAATTGCCTGGATCACGGCCATTGGCTATGTGAGCCACTTCTTGAACTAGGCCACCATTTGATAGGATATCCCACTAGAAATTCAGGTTCAAGCTGCAAATTAGTATATATTCTGCAAATTTGTGCTTGAATTCTACATTGGAAGCTTAATGTACCTCGCTTCGAGAGTTCTCGTCCCTTAGGAAATCGAATATCCTTTTCGGTGGGACTGGGATCCAGAAGGAAGTTGCAGCACTAAGCACAATACCAGGAGGCCTGCCTGGATCATCCATACTCTTCCGGGTCGTAACTCGTACATCGTCGGAACCTGTTGCCGCTAGAGTCGTCCAAGCATGGGCCGTAGAAGCACCGACGCCGGTACAAAAGCTGTTCACCATCCTCTCAGCCAACTTCAACGTACTCTTCCTCCCTTCTGAACTTGTTATAACTGCAGAGATCAATAAGTAAACCGAATGTTAACGTCAGAGTCACATGAAGTGCATTGCAGTCGACAAGGTATCTATAAGAACACAAGATGGTAAATGTTGTTTTACCCATAGATCCCCTGCTGGAATGTTACTCGCCATTGAACTCGCGAGACGTTCGCACTGTCGATCTAATGTCGCCAGCCAACGTTTTGCTCCGAAAGCTAGACCGGAGTTAACTACTGGTCTGTATATGTTGTGGACAGCTCTGTCATCCACTTCTACATGCTCAACCCATATAACCTGAAGTATCAGGAAAATAAGTCATAATATACACATACATATACATGTACATATACATATGAGTTGAAAGAGAGTAACTTACCTTAGAGTATCCATTTGGCAATTCTTGGATCAAACAACCAGATGGTCTTCTTCTACACTTGGACACAGAATTAGGGCGTAAATTATCCAAGGAAACATCAACTACTGCCCAAGTTCCGTCAATATGCTGCTTACAGTACCTCACGAAGTAATTTTCCCGAGTTGGTACAAGTGGTGAAGGAACTTGAAACTCGGCCGTCATCTGAAAATGAAACATGTTAATCTTAAGGCCGAATCGACAAAAAAAGAAGAATCGAAGTGCTCATTACCACTTGCAAAGCTCCATTATAGTTTCCTGCAACACCAGTTGATAGTACTTCAAGAGTCATAGCCCTTGAAACAATACCGCAGAACACACTTGACCATTGGTTCTGAAAATCAATGATTTTATTAAGTGGGGTGGATCATCTAATTTTGTGTAATGGACCAAAATTTGGAAATGAAAATGAAATCGTACCACGTCCATGAGAATCTCAACTAGGTTGACATGATTCATAATGACAACTGCAGATTCCCTTGAAGCTTCAGACCTCAACCCCAAAGGTTTTGATCCAACTCCCCTCGGGAAGGTTCTTAAGTATTCATCTTCGTTCAATGCATCTGTAGAATTATCACCAGGAACCCACAGTGGTTCACCAGATTGAGCCAATCGGATTAATTCCTCCATTGCAGCAACAGCAAGCTCAACAATCATAGGCTTGTCTGCTTCTATAGGTCCAGAGACATAACTTAGAAGATCACCACTGCGGTTCCTTTCCCCTACGAATCCTGACTGTGTCCCAAAATTGCTAGCTCCAAGATCAACAGAGCGTGAATGTAAGTGAGAAGAAAGGTAAGGAAAGGAAGATAAAGGCTTGCCAACATATTTAGCAGCTATTCCAGATATCCTATCAATCTGTAAAAGAAGAACAAAGAAACATAATAAGCAAATACAAAAAAGAAGAAGAGAAGGGTGTCAGTGTGTAGGATTTTTTATTTACCTCTTCCTTTAACCGAGCATTTTCTATTCTCAAATGCTGCTCATCAAATGACATCTCTCCAAGAGCAGCTGGGCCTCCGCAGCTGGGGCATGTAGCATTGCTGAGAGCTTCCTTGTACCTATTGTTCTCGGCATGGAGCTTTTCATTCTCAGCCTTCAATATAGCATTTTCATGGCGTTCATGCTGGGCCTGTTTATGAAGATAAAATCTAGCAGTTAAGCTAGGATATGAAATCTTACTACATAGACATGGATATTTGGTTATTTACCTTCATTTGGGTTCGCCTGTTTTGGAACCAAAACTTGACTTGTAGAAGCTCTAACCCCAGCTCGCGGCTAAGCTCCTTCCTTTGCTTATATTCGGGGTGAGGGCACTCCTTAAAGAATCTGAGCAAAAAAGTCTCAAAAATACAAAAGAATTCATTCTCCAAAGATGAACAATGGCCAAAAAAAAGAATGAAGAAGAAGAAGATGAAGAAGAAGACTTACGCTTCCATCTGCTCGATTTGATGCTGTGTATGACGATGATAACGCTTCCTTTTGGGGCGTTGGTTAGGATCTTGATCATCCCCCGATGGAGAATCCATGGTTTCAGTACCAGATTTGATCTCATAATCATCATCTCTGATATTCCCCATTAGTTCACTCTCAGAGGTCTTATGAGCCATGTCGAACATATGGGAACTGTCGAATAAGTTGGGGCTAAACATGATAACGAAATGCTCAAATATCGACGCCTATGGAGTTTCTGAGTTCTGCCAAGACAACATATGTAAAATAATGGAAGAAAGAAACAGTTGAACAGCAAAAGAGAATAATAAAGGATTAAGAAGAAAACAAAACAGCTAACTAAAAACAAAGTACAAAAAAAGTCTAGAAGGAAAATAAAAAAGTCAAAACCGGTGCTTAATGGAAGTACAAACTAAAAAAAAACAAGTAAACCATAGAGCTGTAATCCATGTACCGAAGTTCGCTTATCGAAGGATCTTTCTTCAAATAACCAACAAGTCAAACCATAAAAGCAACCATTTATTTCTTAAACCAAGCTATTCTATCCCCATGGAAGAAGTGAAAGAAACTAGCAGCTAAAGATTACCTTAAAGATTATTGGAGAAGACGACTGAGAGCATAGAGCGATAATCTTCTCGTCTTAAATGCAGCATTGAGTCGGTCATTGGAAACATCATGTTGGGAAACATAGACAGCCGATGACTTTTAAAACCCTAACCAGCAGCAGCCGTACAAGTTACATATATCTGCCCCCTTCCTGCTTGTTAGATTCTAGGCTTCGGATTCCTTATTAGGGTTGATTTGAAATGTATAAAATTTGATTTGAAATGTATAAAATCTTCTTTCGTGTGCTCTTTTTAACTTAGCAAAATATTATATAACCAAATATATGAAAGGGAGAATGGAGAAAAATGTTGTCAACAAAGATACGCTGCCATTAATTAACAAGCTGGTCCAGGGGAAAGAAAACTGGTTTCGAGAGTAAAGACTTTGTCACAGGCAAAATACGAAAGGGAAACCCTTTTTGAGCATTTGTTGAGAAAGATTAATGAAAAAGGATCGAGGGTCTTTAAGAGTTTCGCGTTCACTGGAAAAAATCCCACGGCCACGGTGGTTTTTGGCAGAAACCTACCACCAATAGAGAGGAGATTGGTAGAGAAGAAAAATGAAGAGAATTGAAGAAACAGGTGGAGGATGAGGAGTTAATTGCAGAGCATTAATGGTGGGTGAGAGCTTTAATTGCTAGTCATATAGAAAAAAGCAC
Source organism: Hibiscus syriacus (assembly GCF_006381635.1). Lineage (NCBI taxonomy): Eukaryota > Viridiplantae > Streptophyta > Magnoliopsida > Malvales > Malvaceae > Hibiscus > Hibiscus syriacus. The sequence continues at coordinate 1,167,067 of NW_024062970.1, forward strand.
CTTCCCTTCCCTTTGTTTAAATTTACTTTCCAAAGCATTCAACTAGGTTTTCACCCCCAAGCTTCAATATATATAGATTTTTTCAAATAACCATGCATATATATATATATAAGCACAGTATATACAGGCTGAGTCTGAAGAGTATAGGCTGTTCTGCAATTGCAGATTTCAGAAGCATTATAATATACATAATAATGTTGATAAACGCGTGCATATGCATCTACTAGATATGCTTGCCTACCAAAATCTATGCTGCAAATCTCATAATCAATTGCAGATTTCAGAAGCATTATAATATACATAATAATGTTGATAAACGCGTGCATATGCATCTACTACATATGCTTGCCTACCAAAATCTATGCTGCAAATCTCATAATTTTCAAACAAAATTCAGTCACGTCTCTTTCTTAGACATATATGTATATATAAATTAATTATAGACAATGAAAGGCAAAACCAACATCTCAAAAAACAGTATAAATTTCCATAAATTAATGTCATTTTCCATGTGATATTTAAACTATATAAATACCATACTATTGTATATCTCTCATGCTTTTTCTAATAATTTTTTACAATTTTTTAATAGACATGAACTTTAAATTTATTCATTAAAAAATCACATTTTATATTTTTTGAATAATATGAGTCATTAAAATATATAATATGTTCACAATATTTCCTAATAATTGATAACGTACACAGACTCTGCAAATATAACTATTCGAAGTTAGAACTTTTATATAAAACAACATTAATTTTTAACACAGATGACATTTAATAGATTTATTCCATAGTTTTCATCCTCTTTCTTTATTAAAATAATTATTTTAGAAAAATCACTTGTGTGATAAAACAATTATATGTGAATTACAATAAAGTTCAAATTTATTGTAAGAATAAAGATAATTAGTTTTATAGAATATCTTAGGTTAACTTAAAAATAGAATTACGTCATTAATTGTAAAAATTTTGATTTTTTTTAAATATTGTAAGAAAGTTTTGGACTCTATGATAATAAATGAATAGATAATAGGATAATTATATATAATTTTAAAAATTTACAGAAGTTATTAATATAAATGAAAATATTTTTCTACTCTTAAGAATATGATCAACTTTAGCTAACATAAATTTATAATTAAACTTTTAAATATCAAATTATGATAACTTAGAAGGGTTCACAATTAAGTATGCATAGTATGTTTTTTACGTGACAATAATTGTTGGAAATATGGACCGGAAAACAACAACGTTAGCACTAACTGGGAATAATAAACTTAAAGGAAAAATTCGAAACCCTTAACCGTGTCGTGGTGGAACCAATGCCTTAGAAATGATTTCTCCCCAATGTGTGTAATCACTCCAATAAGCAGATCATTCCCCGATGTTAACACGATCACTCCAAATTTCGTACACTCGGAATCATAGAGGACTGCCGGTGGTATTGCTCCTTAGATCACCAAAAATCTCTTAGTAGTTGTGAGAGCTTTTGAGATAATTATTTGAGAGTGAATTGGTTGAGTTGAGAAGCTGGAATAACCTCTCTATTTATAGGCTTCACGTTAGGGGCAAAAAGGTACAATGTGCATCAGATATATTTCTAATTTAATTGTTGGATTTAAACTTTATTGTAATAGCTGAATTAAACAAATGATCCTAACCTCAAAACAGTCCAGGTTCATAGTTCAATTTCCAGTCGTCTGTAACTCCTACTATTATTACTGTTACTCCTACTATTATTACTGTTACTCCTGTAATTGGCATAATAAGCAGCTGTTAATTCCATTTAAATAAAGATGTAAAACATTCCAAATACATCCTACGTTACTTACACTCTGAAATTTAAATCAAACACAACCTATAAATATCATACTAAAAATTCTTTCACAATTTTATTTGTTCTTTTAGAGAAAAAATTCCTTACGAATTTTCACTAAAAAATATAGAATCCACGAGAACGTGTTGAAGACACGTACTGCCACGACCACGAGCCGAGCCGAGAAGGAAGAACGAAGACACTTATTGCCTTTTTCTCTATCACTCAATAAGGGAGTGGAGAATGTAAACCTTAAATACCCAATACCAATGCATTTCCCACTCAATATTGGATTGAGCATTACCAACATTCCCTCACTAATGCGAAAGAATTTTTTGAAACTCGAAAACAATCTTTCCAGAAGAGCAATAGCGAGATTAGTTGATTAAGCACTAGTGAATGTATCTTGAACTAGTACATAGTGATCATGAGCTGTCATTCTCTTAGATAAGCGAAACTAGTCTTGAACTTTTTAAGATAGAGGTAAACTCGTAACACACAACTAACCCCTTTATCCACATGAGTCTTCGATGTGTAAGATATATATACAAAAGTATATATTTGGCCATCTTACCTCATGATTCTAGTAATTGTACTAGAAAAATGACCCACCATTTTTCATAGAAGGTGGTTAACCCTTCTCACTTACTTAGGTTATTTCATCAGGTTTATCTCGACATAAACCACCCAAAATCGGGTTATGAAATAATTAAGAGCTTATACAACAACTCAACATCACAAAGAGTATGTTGACTTTCTTCAAGTTCACTATAATTGAACCACCCAAACTCTGAGATAATAAGTCATTAAGAATAAATATTTAACGTCTTTAATTGGTGAATTCAATTTTTCCTTCTCACTAGGACCATCTGAACTTTAGATTTGAATTCATTAAGAGTTGTTTTTCTCATAAAACTCAACCTTTTCTAGAGATAAGTTCAACTTGTCCTTATCAATTAGGACTACCCACTCAACTATGAGTTATGAACTTATTAAGAATAAATATTCAACCAAAATCGGTAAATTCATCAAGTCTTTCCCACTAAGACCATCCAAAGTCTGGGCTATGAATTTATTAAGAGTAATTAAGCTCATCCTAGACATGTACATTGTTCGTTATAGGGATGAATTGATTAATGTACATTATGAGTCTTTCTGTGGTTTTGTTTGACCACATTGAACTTAGATAAATAAGTTGGGTATCCACTATAAATTCCTCAACCAATGGGCTTTAAACTCATCCCCCTCGACAAATCTAAGACCAACTTATGACTTAATCCTTTGGTAAGCGGGTCTGATAGGTTCTTTTATGACTTTACATACTCTAAAGTGAGTACTCCATTCTTTATCAAGTGTTTAACCGATTCATGTCTTATACGAATGTGTCTTTTCTTACCATTGTAAGCTTGGTTCTTGGCCACAGTTACTGCAACTTGTGAATAACACAACAAGGAGACTAGAGGTATCGATCTTCCCCATAAAGAACTCTCTGCTAACAAATTTCTGAGCCACTCGGCTTCCTGCCCAGCTAAGTCAAGAGCAATAAACTCGTACGTCTTCTTTGCGGATTTCTACAAGATTGCTGCTCCTCCCAAAGTCAAAATATATCCACTCGTAGAACTTACCTCATTATTATCATAAACCCAATTGTCATCATAATATCCCTCTAGCACGGCAGGATAGCCAACAAACTCAAGTATTCAATCAATCGTACCCTTAAGGTACTTGAGTAAGCATATGAAAGCAAACAAGTGCTCACCACTCGGATTATGGGTATATCTACTAAGTTTGCTCACAACATAGGTAATATTAGACCAAGTATAGTTCATTAAGAACATAAGACTATCGATTATCTTAACATATTCGATTTGGGAAACACTACTCCTTTTATTCTTGAAGAGATGTATGCTAGAGTCATAAGGTGTTCGAAAAGGGACAACCTCAAAGCTATCAAACTTTTTTATTACTTTTTCAATATAGTGCGTTTGATTTAAAGAAAATCCATTTTCAGTTTTGGTGGCTTTGACTCCCAAGATCACATTAACTTCTCCCAGATCAGTCATCTGAAACTTAGTGGATAAGAAGCTCTTTGTTTTGTTAATGGACTCAATGTTCGTACTGAAAATCAACATATCATAAACATACAAACTTATGGTGACATAATCAGTACCGAACATCCTCGATTACAAGCATTGCTCTGAACAATTCACAACAAAAACAAAACTAAGGATAATTATATGAAATTTCTCATACCACTATTTAGGAGCTTGCTTAAGGCCATAAAGAGACTTTTTGAGCATGCACACTTTGCCTTCCATACCATATGTCTCAAAACCTGGCGGTTGCTCTATATAGATCTTTTCGTTTAGATCTCTATTTAAGAAAGCAGTTTTTACATCTATTTGATGTACTTGAAATTTGTGAATAAAGGCTAGTACAAACAATGCACAAATCGTTGAGATTTTTGTCATGGGAGAGTAAGTATCAGAAAAGTCTAAACCAAAATTTTGAGTGAACCCTTTGATGAATTACCTTGCCTTGTACTGCTGGATCAAACCAGAGGACCCACTTGTTGATGATCAATTTGAATCCTCTCAGAAATTCCACTAATTCCCAATTATGATTAGACATTATCGAATCTAGTTCATCCTTAATCGCATCTTTCCATAAAGTAGTGTCGATTAACCTCATAACGTCCTTGTAAGTCTTCGAATCTTCGTCTATTAGAAAGAATCGAGCTATCAGATCGAAAAAGTGTCTAAATCATTTATCTCATTAATAAAGGAAGTTATGAAATATGGTCCAAAAGAGGTTTCAGTTCTGTTTCTTTTATTTTTTCTAGGTTCAAATTCAATTCATTGAATATACCTAGCAGATACACTAGAAGAAGTATATAAAATGTTTTCTATTTGTGTTTTTTCATTCACATTAGGTTTCTTTAAAGGAAAATAATCTTTGAAGAAAATGACATCTCTCAAATCACAAATAGAATGATCATGCAAGAACATGAATCTATATGTGACACTATTTGTTGTATACCCAATAAACACAACATCAACAATCTTAGGTCCAATGGTGGACTTCCTAGATTCTGGCAATCCTACTTTAGCCAGACACCCCCATACTTTAACGTATTGCAAATTTGGTGCATATCCTTTCCACATTTCTTATGGGGTGGAATCTAATTTCTTATGAGGTACTCGGTTCAAAATGTGATTTGCTGATAGAATGGTTTTCCCCCAACATGTTGTCAGACAACCCAAAACTTATCAACAATGAGTTCATCACCTCTTTTAAAGTTCTATTTTTCCTTTCGGCTATGCCGCTCTGTTGAGGAAAATGAAAAGTGAAAGTTTCGTTAATTATGTCATTCTTCTCACATATCTTTTTTAAGAAATTTGATCCATATTCACCACTTATATCAGATATAATTCGTTTAATTCTCCTATCTAACTGATTCACAACTTCTACCTTATAAATAAGAAAGAAGTTTTCAACATCTTCTTAAGTTCTAAGGAGATAAACCTTTGTGTATCTTGAGTAATCATCTACAAAGGTCATATAATAGTGATTTTCTCCTTTACTTTCAGCGTTTCTAAAGTCTGATAGATCAAGTCTGATAGATCAATAGGAACAAGTTCTAACAATTCAGTATTTCTCTTAGAAACAGTGTTAAAGTAAGGTTTAGCATGCTTGGCTTCTACACAAATTTCACATTTTTCAAAGCAAGTTAAGTCTAGGTTAGGTAAAACATTCATTTTCATTAATTTCTTTAAAACATGAAAGTTAATGTGTCCTAATTTAGCATGCCACATATCATCAGATTCAATCATATAAGCAGAAGTAGTAGCTTTATTTTCATTAAGTTGAGTTTCTATGACAAATAAACCCCGTTCAGAAAACCTTTTACAACATAATCACCATTACGGGAGAGTACAAGTTTATCCGCCTAAAAACTAACTTAATGCCTACCTTATTCAAAATTACGCCACTTATTAATTTTCTACGCAGGGCATGTACATACAAGACATTGTTAAGTGCTAAAGTTTTACCGGGTGTCAGCTTGAGTAAAACCTTGCCTTGGTCTAGCACTTCAGAGCTGCTAGAGTTTCCTATGTACACATGTTCACCATCGTTCCCATCCTTGAACTCAGTGAAGAACTCTGTTGCACAGAAATATCGGGATGCGCCAATGTCCACAACCCATTCAGAAATGTTGTCCACTAGATTAACTTTGGAAACCACCGCGACTATAACATCTCCAATATTGTCCTCCGCCATGTTCATATATGGTTTTTTTCTCGTTTTGGCGATCTGAACGGTGTTGAGATTGGTACGCCTTGTAAATAGCTTGATCGTAGACATAACACTTCAATGTCCTTCCGTCAGATTTGGTATTTACTGGCTTCTTGAAGTTGGTACTTTTTTGTGGTTTTGTCTTTTTGTTCTGAAATCTCTTTTTTCCAGTCTTTTTGAACTTAGTCCTTAAGGCACCTCCAGATTTAACCAAGTTGGACTTAAAATACATTTGGCTAAAATTATTTATCACTTTATCTTTCAAGTGGTCGACCTTCTCAATCTTCATATGAGTGACCAATTCCTGAAGCGAAATATCCTTCTTCTTGTGTTTTATCAAGTTACTGTAGTAGGACCACGACTTGGGGAGTTTCTCGATCAAACATTTTCTTGGAGCAGCTCGCACCTATGCATCCCTTCCGCCAGAATGTCGGAGACGATATTCTCATAGTCATGGACTTGATTTATGCGTCATTCATCTAGAATTGGAGCTACTCTCCAACGACATACCTCTTGATGCCCGCATTATTCGTGCCATACTTCTTCTCGAGCATGTCCCAAATCACCTTTGCGCTTCACTCCTTAAGAAACATGTCAAATAATTTGTTTGACATGTGACTTAGGAGATTGCCTCGAACTGTCTTATTGTCTTTCTTGTACTTTCCAATGGTAATGACGGCTATATCGGGATTAACATTTAGCAACATGTTATCCCCGGTAGTTGTGGTATCAACGACAATCGAGATCACCGATGTGGTTGGTGGAGGCTTGAGTAGCACATAATCAAGATCAAGTTGATCGAAGGATATAATGATGCGCTGGAACCACCTTCGATAATTGTTTTTGTCGAGTGCATCGAGATATGATAAATCTGGAATCAATTTGCTAAGTGGGGTCAACAATTTGCAATATATCAAGAGAAATTTGTTTCAAATTTTTTGGAAATATGGACTGAAAAAACACACCTTTAGCACTGACTGGGAATAATAAATTTAAAAGAAAATTCAAAATGCTTAATCGTGTCGTGGTAGAACCACTACCTTAGAAACAAATTCTCCCCGATGTGTGTAATCGCTCCAAATGACAGATGATCCCTCGAGATTAACACAATCTCTCTAAATTCCATAACCTGGAACCAGAGTGGAATGTCGATGTTATTGCTCTTTAGATCGCCGAAAATCTCTTACCATCTGTGAAAGCTTTTGAGGAATTATTTGAGAGTGAATTGGTTGAGTTGAGAAGCTGGATTAGCCTCTCTATTTATAGGCTTCACATCAGGGGAAAAATAGTCCAACATGCATCAGATTTATTTCTAATTTAATTGTTGGATTTAAACTCTGTTGTAACGGCAGGATTAAACAAATAAACATGGCCTCAAAACAGTCCAGATTCGTAGTTTAATTTTCAACCGTTTGTAACTTCTGATAGTACTACTGTAACTCATGTAACTACCATAATAATCATTTGATAATTACCTTTGAACAGAGATGTAAAACAGTCCAGATACATCCAACGGTTCACCGGTTTAAATTCTAGAAATTGGTTTAAATTTCATAAATCAAAATGGCAACTAATTAATTTCAACTTTTACACTCTAAAATTTAAATCAAACACATCCTATAATTATCAGACTGAAAATTCTTTCATAATTTTATTTGTTATTTCAGAGAAAAAATCCTTACGAATTTTCTCTAAAAAGATAGAATCTGTGCGGACATGTCAAAGACATATATTGCTACGAGCTACGACCTCAACCACGACAATGAGCACGAGTTGAGCCGAGACTATTCTGACGGATGACAGCGGTGGTACGCGATAAGCCTCCTTGTTCTCTATCACTCAACAAGGGAGTGGAGAATGTAAACCTTAAATACCCAATCTCAATGTATTTTCCACTAAATGTGGGATTGAGCATTACCAACATTCCCCCACTAATGCGAAAGGATTTTTCTGAAACTCGTAAAAAATCTTTCTAGAAGAGCAATAGCGAGATTTGTTGCTTAAGTACTAGTGAACGTATCTTGAACTAATACATAGTGATAATGAGCAATCATTCTCTTAGAAAAGTGAAACTAGTCTTTAACTTTCTAAGATGGGGTAAACTCATAACACACAACTAACCCCTCCATCCACCTGAGTCCTCAATGTGTAAGATATATATATATAAAAGTATATATTTGGCCATATTACCTCAGGATTCTAGTAAGTGTACTAGAGAAACGACCCACCTTTTTTCATAGAAGGTGGCTAACTCTTCTCACTTATGTAGGTTATTTCATCAGGTTTATCTCGACATAAACCACCCAAAATCGGGTTGTGAAATAATTAAGAGCTTATACAACAGCTCAACCTATTTAGTCGGTGAATTAAATATGCCATTCTCACTAGGATCATCCGAACTTAGGATTTGAATTCATTAAGAGTTTTTTTCTCTCATAAAACTCAACACTTTCTAGCGGCAAGTTAAACTTGTCCTTCTCAATTAGGACTACCCACTCAACTTTGGGTTATGAACTTATTCAGAATAGATATTCAACCAAAATCGGTAAATTCATCATGTCTTTCTTACTAATACCACCTAAAACATGGGCTATGAATTTATTAAGAGCAATTAAGTTCATCCTAAGTATGTACATTATTTGTGATTGGGATAAATTGATTAATGTACATTATGAGTCTTTCATTGGTTTAGTTTGACCATATTGAACTTAGATAACTAAGTTGGGTATCCACCATGAATTTCTTAACCAATGGGCTTCAAACCCATCCCCCTCGACGAATCTATGACTAATTTTTGACTTATCCCTTTGGTAAATGGGTCTGCTAGGTTTCTTTATGACTTCACATACACTAAAACGAGTACTCCATTCCTTATCAAATGTCTAACCGATTCATGTCTTATGTGAATGTGTTTTTTCCTTACCATTGTAAGCTTAGTTCTTGGCCACACTTATTGCAGCTTATGAATCACACAACAAAGAGACTGGAGGTGTCGGTCTTCCCCACAAAGGAATCTCTACTAACAAATTTCTGAGCCACTTGACTTCCTACCCAGCCAAGTCAAGTGCAATAAACTCTGACTCCATCGTAGATCGAGCAATGAACGTCTTCTTTGTGGATTTCCATGAGATTACTGCTCCTCATAAAGTAAAAATATACATATTCATAGAGATGACCTCATCATTATCAGAAACTCATTTGGCATCACAATATCCTTCTAACACGACATGATAGCCAACAAACTCAAGTCTCTAATCCATCGTACCCGTAAGGTACTTGAGTAAGCGTATGAGAGCAAACCAATGTTCACCACTCGGATTATGGGTATATCTATTAAGTATACTCATAGAGTATGTAATATCATGCCTAGTATAGTTCAATAAGAACATGAGACTCCCAATTATCTTAACATATTCGATTTGGGAAACACTACTCCTTTTATTCTTGAAGAGATATATACTAGATTCATAAGATGTTCGAATAAGGATGACCTCAAATCTATCAAACTTCTTTAACACTTTTTCAATATAGTGCATTTGATTTAAAGAAAATCCCTTCTCAATTTTGGTGACTTTGACTCCCAATATCACATCAACTTCTCCCATATCAGTCATCTGAAACTTAATGGATAAGAAACTCTTTGTTTTGTTAATGGACTCAATGTTCATACTAAAAATCAACATAGATTAAACATACAGACTTATGATGATACAATTAACACCGAACATCCTTGAATGCACGCATACATCCGAACCATTCACAAAAAAAAGCAAAACTAAGGATAGTTCTATGAAATTTCTCATACTATTTAGGAGCTAGCTTAAGGCTGTAAAGAGACTTTTTGACCCTGCACACATTTCCTTCCATACCAGATGTCTCAAAATCTAGAGGTTGCTCCATATAGATCTCATCGTTTAGATCTTCTTTTAAGAAAGTAGTCTTTACATCCATTTGACGTACTTGCAATTTGTGAATGGAAGGTAGTGCAAAAAATGCACGAATCGTTGATATTTTTGTCACGGGAGAGTGAGTATCAAAGAAGTATAAACCAAACTTTTGAGTAAACCCTTTGACAACTAGCTTTGCCTTGTACCGCTGGATTGAACCATGTGGTTTGAGTTTCTTCTAGAAGACCCACTTGTTGTTAAGCGGTTTGAATTCTCTAGGCAAGTCCACCAATTTCCACGTATGATTAGACATTATCGAATCTAGTTCATCCTTAATCGTATATTTCCATAAAATAGCGTCGATCGACCTCATAGCATAATCGTAAGTCTTCATATCTTTATTTATTAGAAAAGACTCGAGCTATCGGATCGGACAAGGTGTCTAAATCATTTATCTCATAAATAAAAGAAGTTATAAAATTTGGTCCAAAAGATGTTTCAGTTCTTTGTCTTTTGCTTTTTTTAGGTTCGAATTCAATTGCTTGAGTAGACCTAAGAGGTACACTAGAAGAAGTAGATGAAATGTTTTCTATTTGTGTTTCTTCATTCAGTTTAGGTTTCTTTAAAGGAAAAGAATCTTCAAAGAAAATGACATCTCTCGGCTCACAAATAGAATGGTCATGCAAGAACATGAATCTATATGTGGCACTGTTTGTTGTATACCCAATAAATACAACATTAATGGTCTTAGGTCCAATGGTGGACTTCTTGAATTATGGAAATCTTACTTTAGCCAAACACCCCCATACTTAAGGTATTGCAAATTTGGTTCATATTCTTTCCACAGTTCGTATGGGGTGAAATCTAATTTCTTATGAGGTACTCGGTTCAAAATATGATTTGCTGATATAATGACTTCCCCCACATGTTGTCAGAAAACTCTTAACTTATCAACAATGAGTTCATCATCTCTTTTAAAGTTATATTTTTCCTTTTGGCTATACCGTTCTGTTGTGGAAAATAAGGAGTGAAAGTTTCGTGAATTATGACATTTTTCTCACACACATCTTTTAAGAAATTTGATATGTATTAACCACCTCTATCAAATCTAATTCTTTTGATTCTCCTATCTAACTGATTCTCAACTTCTGCCTTATAAATAAGAAAGAAGATTTAAGCATCGTCTTTAGTTCTAAGAAGATAAACCTTTGTGTATCTTGAGTAATCATCTACAAAGGTCATATAATAGTATTTTCTTCCATTACTTTCAGTGTTTCTAAAGTCTGCTAGATCGGTATGAACAAGTTCTAACAATTCAGTTTTTCTCTTAGAAACAATGTTAAAGTGATGTTTAGCAAGCTTGTCTTCTACACAAATTTCAAATTTGTTAAAGCTAGTTAAGTTTAATTTAGGCAGAACATTCATTTTCCTTAATTTATTTAAAGCATGAATGTTAATGTGTCCTAATCTAACATGGTGCATATCAACAAATTCAATCATATAAGCAGAAGTGGTAGTTTTATTTTCATTAAGTTGATTTTCTATGAAAAATAAACCATCATTCAGAAAACCTTTCCCAACATAATCACCATTATCGGATAGTACAAGTTTATCTTCCCAAAAACTAACTTAATGTCTGCCTTATTCAAAAGTTTTCCATTTATTAAATTTCTACACATGATAGGTACATACAGGACATTGTTAAGAGCTAAAGTTTTACCCGATTTCAGCTTGAGTAAAATATTGCCTTGGTCTAGCACTTCTATCACCAAACTCAGTTAATAAATCATTCATTACATGGAAATAATGGGATGCACTAGTGTCCATGACCCATTCAAAAATGTTATCCACCAGATTGACTTCGTAAACCATCCCTGCTATGACATCTCTAGCATTATCCTCTGCCATGTTTAGATGTGGTTTGTTCTCATTATGGTGGTCTAAATTGTGTTGAGAGTGGTACACCTTGTGACCAGCTTGACGCAGATATAACACTTTAGGGTCCTTCCGTCAGATTTGGTCTTGGATGGCTTCTAGAAGTTGGTGTTTTTCTTTGGTTTCGTCTTTTTTCTGAAATCCCTTTTTCTTGATCTTTTTGAACTTAGACCTTGAGGCACCGCCATATTCAACCAAGTTAGACTTAAAAGACATTTGAGTAAAATAATCTGTCACCTTATCTTTCAAGTGGTTGACCTTCTCAAACTTCATATAGCCCAACAATTCCTGAAGCAAAATATCCCTCTTCTTGTGTTTGAGAAAGTTACGGTAGTTGGACCATGACTTGGGGAGTTTCTCGATTAGAATATTTGCTTAGAACACCTCGCACATATGCATCCCTTCTTTCATAATGTCAGAGTAGAGGTTCTCATAGTCATGGACTTGATACATGATCGGCTTGGCGTTCATCATCTGGAATTTGAGCCACTCTCCGACGACATACTTCTTGATACCCCATCATCTCGCCATACTTTTTCTCGAGCGTGTCCAAAATAACCTTTGCACTTCATTCCTTAAGAAACATGTCGAATAATTTGTTTAACATGTGACTTAGGAGATGACCCCAAACTATCTTATTTTCTTTCTCATACTTTCCATTGGTAATCACGGTTGTATCCGGATTGACATCAGGTAACACGTTATCTCTAATAGATGTAGTATCAGTTGTAGTCAAGATTACCAACGTGGTTGGTAGAGGCTTGAGTAGCACGTAATCAACATCAAGCTGCTCGAAGAATATAAGGATGTGTTGGGACCACTTTCGATAATTGTTTCCGTCGAGTACATCGAGCTTTGATAAACCTGGAATCAACTTGCTAAGTGGTGTAGACATTTTGCAGTATATCAAGAGAAACTTGTTTCTAAATTGTTGGAAATATGAACTGCAAAACCACACCATTAGCACTGACTATGAATAATAAATTTAAAGGAAAATTTCAAAACCCTTAATCGTGACGTAGTGGGACCACTAACTTAGAAACGGAATCACCTCGATGTGTGTAATCGCTCTAATAGGCGGATCATCCCCCGATGTTAACACGATCACTCCAAATTCTGCACACCCGGAACTGGAGTGGACTGTCGGTGGTATTTCTCCTTAGATCGCCAGAAATCTCTTAGTAGTTGTAAGAGCTTTTGAGAGAATTATTTGAGAGTGAATTGATAGAGTTGAGAAGATGGAATAGCCTCTCGATTTATAGGCTTCACGTCAAGGGCAAAATGATCTAACATGCATCATATTTATTTCTGATTTAAACAAATGAACATGGCCTCAAAATAGTCCAGATTCGTAGTTTATTTTCTAGCTATTTGTAACTCATGATATTATTATTGTAACTCCTGTAAGTGACATAATAATCAGTTGTTAATTCCCTTTGAACAGAGATGTAAAACAATCTATTTAAATTCCAGAAATTGGTTTAAATTTAAAAAATCTCAACTGTTACGCTCTGAAATTTAATTCAAACATAGCCTATAAATATTAGACTGAAAATTATTTCACAATTTTATTTGTTCTTTCAGAGAAAAATTCCTTACTAATTTTCTTTAAAAAGATAGAGAATCCGTACAGACATGTCGAAAACACATATTGCAACGAGCCACGAGCCATGTCGAGACGGACAGACGGATGCAACACGCAAGAAGGCCCCCTTTTTCTCTGTCACTCAACAAGGGAGTTGAGAATGTAAACCTTAAATACCCAATCCCAATGTATTTCCCACTCAATGCGGGATTGAGCATTACCAACAATAATAACTTGTCTTAAGTATGCATAGTTTTGATGTATTTCTTGGAAAGGATTAGCTAATTGCTTTCTTTACCGGAGGTAAATGAACATAACATTTTACAAAATGTTTGTGAATCGTTCGTATAACATTCATTTATATCCATTTATTATGCTAAATAAACAAATATGAACAAAATTTATATGTTCATTTAATAAACGAACGAACACTAATATATGTGTGTCAGATTTGTTTGTGTACAAACAGACACATTTATTGACTTATTTATAAACTTGTTTATTGACTCGTTTACTCGGTTCTCCTTTTCATTTTCTTCTATTTTATTTTTGCATTTTAAATATTAGTGAAAATACGGACTAAATTTAACATAAGGTAAACTTTGAAGTTTAAATTGTGAAATCTAAATAAATTAATGGCTAGTAGCGTAATTTCATCATTTTGTTAACTTGTAAATAGAAAAGGTAAAAGGAGAGTGTTGATTGTTGACCATTAAAAAACATGTTTGTCAATGTTAAATAAACATGTTCATAAAAGTTAAATGGACATGTTCGAAAAGATTTGGGAAAATTGATTTTGACTTGACTTTCACTTTCTAAAATATAATATTCTAATTGTAAATTTACTTATAATATAATGACATGAGATGTAATTTACCAAGAAAGTAATAGTAATTGCGGCTCAATCGTCAACATCTTAGAAAATTTCAAAAGATATAGGCAGATTAGTGTTAGGGGAACATAGCATTGACCATGTAACATTAATGAGGCCAGTCTTCTGCACTTGTGGTTCCCACTCCTCTTTTCTTTCTTTCTTTTCTTCTCCTTCTTTATATTTATGTAAAAAAAATTAAATAACTCGAAAAAAATAATATATTAAAATTTTAAATTAAATTATTAATAATGTTAATATTTATATATTGTTCTTTTTTAAAAATATACAAAATAACTCTTTTATGAACTTAAGGTTCATATTCGAACTCGAATTTGAGCTTCAATTGAACTAAGTCTAAAATATATCAAGTTTAAGGTTTTTGGACATCGAGTCAAGTTTTAATTTTTAATTTCTAGTAGAAGTTGAAAATTTTAAACTCAAGTCGAGCTTTGATTTTTTTTTAAACTTGAATCGAACTTCATAATTTTAAGCTCGTAAATTTTTGAGTTGAATCAAAATCAACAAAATTCGAACCGGGTTCGTTTACAATCCTAATAAAAACCAATGTTATTAATATTATTTACTTTTCTCTGTCAAATTTCTTTGAAGATATAATTATAATCTACACAAACATACATATATACTGCATAAAATCAACCACCAATATAATAAATGTAAAATTAGATTCAATATAAATATATATATATATATATATATATATATATATATATATATATATATTCTAAAATATATCAAGTTTAAGGTTTTTGGACATCGAGTCAAGTTTTAATTTTTAATTTCTAGTAGAAGTTGAAAATTTTAAACTCAAGTCGAGCTTTGATTTTTTTAAACTCGAATCGAACTTCATAATTTTAAACTCGTAAATTTTTGAGTTGAATCAAAATCAACAAAATTCGAACCGGGTTCGTTTACAATCCTAATAAAAACCAATGTTATTAATATTATTTACTTTTCTCTGTCAAATTTCTTTGAAGATATAATTATAATCTACACACACATACATATATACTGCATATAAAATCAACCACCAATATAATAAATGTAAAATTAGATTCAATATAAATATATATATATATATATATATATATATATATATATATATATATTTCTAAAATATATCAAGTTTAAGGTTTTTGGACATCGAGTCAAGTTTTAATTTTTAATTTCTAGTAGAAGTTGAAAATTTTAAGCTCAAGTCAAGCTTTGATTTTTTTTTTAAACTCGAATCGAACTTCATAATTTTAAACTCGTAAATTTTTGAGTTGAATCAAAATCAACAAAATTCGAACCGGGTTCGTTTACAATCCTAATAAAAACCAATGTTATTAATATTATTTACTTTTCTCTGTCAATTTGAAGATATAATTATAATCTACACACACATACATATATACTGCATATAAAATCAACCACCAATATAATAAATGTAAAATTAGATTCAATATAATATATATATATATATATATATATATTCTAAAATATATCAAGTTTAAGGTTTTTGACATCGAGTCAAGTTTTAATTTTTAATTTCTAGTAGAAGTTGAAAATTTTAAGCTCAAGTCAAGCTTTGATTTTTTTTAAACTCGAATCGAACTTCATAATTTTAAACTCGTAAATTTTTGAGTTGAATCAAAATCAACAAAATTCGAACCGGGTTCGTTTACAATCCTAATAAAAACCAATGTTATTAATATTATTTACTTTTCTCTGTCAAATTTCTTTGAAGATATAATTATAATCTACACACACATACATATACTGCATATAAAATCAACCACCAATATAATAAATGTAAAATTAGATTCAATATATATATATATATATATATATATATATATATATATATATATTTCTAAAATATATCAAGTTTAAGGTTTTTGGACATCGAGTCAAGTTTTAATTTTTAATTTCTAGTAGAAGTTGAAAATTTTAAGCTCAAGTCAAGCTTTGATTTTTTTTTAAACTCGAATCGAACTTCATAATTTTAAACTCGTAAATTTTTGAGTTGAATCAAAATCAACAAAATTCGAACCGGGTTCGTTTACAATCCTAATAAAAACCAATGTTATTAATATTATTTACTTTTCTCTGTCAATTTGAAGATATAATTATAATCTACACACACATACATATATACTGCATATAAAATCAACCACCAATATAATAAATGTAAAATTAGATTCAATATAATATATATATATATATATATATATATATATATATATATATATATATATTTCTAAAATATATCAAGTTTAAGGTTTTTGGACATCGAGTCAAGTTTTAATTTTTAATTTCTAGTAGAAGTTGAAAATTTTAAACTCAAGTCGAGCTTTGATTTTTTTTTTAAACTTGAATCGAACTTCATAATTTTAAGCTCGTAAATTTTTGAGTTGAATCAAAATCAACAAAATTCGAACCGGGTTCATTTACAATCCTAATAAAAACCAATGTTATTAATATTATTTACTTTTCTCTGTCAAATTTCTTTGAAGATATAATTATAATCTACACAAACATACATATATACTGCATATAAAATCAACCACCAATATAATAAATGTAAAATTAGATTCAATATAAATATATATATATATATATATAATGTAAAAAATAAACGGACTAACAGTTGAAATGTATTTTGACCTAATTAAAAGTAAAATCTAAATTAAGACTTAATATTATTATATTTACTCCGAATATTTTTTATTAAAAATCTCGTCCTTTGATATTTCTGTAGAATTCTACCTGCTCTAAAATTATTAAAAGTCTTTCGAAGTTTCATAACTTTCGGAATCTTAAAAAGTTTATGGAGTTATATAACCTCTATTTAGAATGTTAACCTACAAATAATCATCATGATAACCTAGCATCAATATTAAGAGTCGATATTTAAGTCATCTTACAAGGCTTAAGGAAGGGATATATCTCTAAGTTTATCATTATTCATCGTCTTCTTTAGCTCACAACTCTCAATCTTCTTCACAAAAATCATCGGTTTTGGCGCTCCACTTGCACTAAAATAGGTGAATCATCGTCACAGTTTTAGTTTTTTCCCATCAACAAATATCAAACTATGATTCAATTGATTGAAGCAAAAATCAAAAGGATGAGTTTCCCAACATTACTAAGTTGACTCATTGGACATCTATGTATACATATATTTGCTTTCAAGAATTATATAATCCCTCAAAATATTGAAAGCTGCAGTTCAATACATATGTTACTAGTGTTTATTTTGTACTATATTTTATGCTTAAATACTCCTCGTTTTTAAATTATTATTGCTGATTTGGGCGTTTTTACATGATTTCTATGTAGGGCAATGATTTCTGGAAAATGTGCTTAAAAGGCCTGAAAATTGCACTTTTTGTTTTGGAATGAAGACTGGAATAGTGGGCATGAAATGCCGAAGTGACAGTTCATTAACAGCTTCTAGAGAGTCCAGTCAATAGCTTTCAGTCATCAATTCTAGAAGATGTATAGAATGACTGGAGCATTTCAAGCATTTTAAATTCAAGTTTAGGAATTATCTTTTTAGGACTTAAGTTTAAATAATTATCTTTTGTATTTTTCAGCACATTTTAGGTTTTTTAGAAGGCTATAAATACCTCTTGGGGTAAGCCTAATTCATTCATCCTTCGATTGATCGAATTATCAAATCAACTCTTCTTTTTTCTTTCTTAGTTTTTATAAAATTCTCTTTTAGTTTTTACTTTGTTTTCTTTTAAAGTTTTATTTCGCAAAATGTTAAGTATGACTTTTGTCATGCTTACCTAGTTTTCTTTTAAGCCGAGGGCTAAAGTAATGATTCAATTCCAATGTGAGAATTGAAAAAGTACTTGAATAACTTCGAAAATCTCTCTCAATTTCTTGTGCTTATTTTCAAAAATCAAAACGATCTAAAACCAAAGATTAACCTTGGTCAGGATGTTGTTGCTATTAAACGTGTGGGTGGAATGATCGACTTATTGAAAGCACATTCGACTTCCTAGGAACACAATTAGCAAATTGATTGTTAAGAGGGAATAGAGATCGAAATATGTTATTATTGAAGCAACATAATCTGAGTCGGTCTTTTACGAACTTAATTGCTTCTCAGCCTACAACAATTGATGTTGATTAAATTAATTTCCAAAGCCGAAATCAGAGGTTGCACTTGAGTATTCAGTATACAAAGCATAGTCACAAGGATTGATACTCCAAGACAAGTAAACGATGTGAATCCTGAAGTAAAAAACCACTTTCGATGATCCGAGGGAACTAAGTCAAAGTGACAGCCCAAAGCTGATTTACCATATTGAATTTACTTCTTTTAAATCTTCTTCTAAATCTTCTTTACTTTTTAATCTTCCTTTTTTCTTGTTTTTATTTTATTTTACTCTCTTCATTTACAAACCTCTCATCATCACTCAAAAATATTTACTCACTTCCTATCTTAGAGATTAAATCAAGCATAAATCAGATAGTTTCTTTAGTTTCTATAGAATCGACACTTACTTCTCTTTTACTACGTTTATTTTTCTTTAAATATCATTTAAGAAGAAGAATTATTTTGATGCGAAAAATGACCCGTGTCAATATGCATAATATCATAACATAATGATGATATAGCTATCGGCCGCCATATTTTCCGATAACAATGAGCTTATTAAAAACAAATTTCCTTTTCTCTCAAATCATTAGCCGTTAAGACGAGTTAGTGAATTTAATTTCATGTGGCCCTGGAATTCTGTCCCATCATTAATTCTGTACTATTTCGAAACGAGTTGGTACTTTGTTTGATTCATCAAAACACCAATTAATCAAGAAGATGCGATGTTTTGTGTATGTTCAAAATAAAAAGGATAATCAATATTTTTTTTGTTTAATTATTAGCATTTGATTTATCGAAACTTGGATCGAGAGATAAGGGGTTCGGGAACGTGAAAGAGTGCCCAGTGATAGCTGTGTTGATGAGCACTTGCCTGAGTCTTCAGTGTCAATGCTACCCTACCCTGAAATTTCCATTTATGAACTCCATTGATTAGCTTCACCAGAGCTCACTTCGGTCAAGAGTTTGGTCATCATCAATGTCCTCACCTATTCTAGAATCTTTTGAATATCTTATGGACGGTCGATAGTAATTCGAAGTCTAATTCGATTGATTTAGGCTTAAATGCATAATTTCGCAAGAACTATACATTTTTTACCGAGTTTCCCTTTAAAATATTTTTCGTATCGTTTTGCCTCCTCAACAAAAAACCGTTACTCCGTTTGTTCCAAATCGTTAACACCGTTTACAAAAATCACGGACCAATCAAAACACGCCATGTGACATGTTATTTTCAGAATTTGTTTCTTCAAAAAAAATAAAAATAAAATAAAATATTTTTTAAATAATAAAATAATGGATGAAATAAAACAAATGAACTGGTTCAGTTCCCATTTACTTCAACAGACCGTCTCCTCCTCCTCTTTTTTGCATGAACGAATTGATCGATTCTCTTTCTCTTCTTCTGCAAAAATTCATTTTCTACTATTCCACTTCTTCTTTAACACTCGATTAACTTACTTTAAATGTTTTGACAATGCAGAAGATTGGTTGAACTATATTGTCTTGGTCGTGGTGATTGTTTGAAACCCTAATTTCAAACATTTGGCTGGAGAAAGAAAAGTAAGGTTCTAAAATTTATTTATTTATTGTTTTTGATGAAGTTTGCTTCTGATTTAAATCAACTAAAACCCTCGATTGGTGATTTTTTTGTTTTTTCTATGACTGAAACATGTGAAGATTTCAAAATATTCCATTTGACTGGTCGTTCTAATAGTTGAAGCAAACGTCAAGCCAATAAGGTAGATTCTTAGGATTCTCGTTGACAAACAAAGACAAAATAGAAAAACTTTCTTAATATTCTTTGCATATTTATGTTTATTATTTTAATATTATTTAAAATGTCCATATGTGTGAAGTATTGTGCTTATTTTTTATAGAACATGTGCATTTGATAAGTGTGTTATCTTAAGATTAATGTTTAAAAAGTTCATTATTTAGGGAAAATGGCTTGGCTGGAGTATACTTTGGTAATTCATTTTGGAGGGACATTCACTTGGAAACCTAAGTTTAGATATGTTAGGGGCAAAAAAGATTGAAAGGAAAATTGATCCAAGTATTTATGTTATTGTATTATCAATGCTTTTGTTGAGAATGTAGTGTGCCCAACAAACAAAATAGCTTATTTAGCATATTTAGAACCAGGGTACAATTTAGATAGAGGTTTGAGGACATTAGGTTTTGATAATGAAAACTATTTAAATTTGATTCAACATTTAAGTAGTAAAGAAAAGATACACATATATGTTAATCATGAGTTAGAGTTGGAAAATGTAGATTTTCTTGGTACTAGCAGTATGCAAACCAGATTAGATGAGGAAAATGTATGTGATCTTAATGGTGTTAATGGTGGGGCCGTTGATGGTGATGATGGTGGGCCAGTTGAAAGTATGACACTTGATGGTGATGATGGTAGTCTAGTTGAAGTTGGGGCGGTTGATGGTGATAAAGGTGGGCTGATTGATGATAATGTTGGTGGTCCAAGTGTGCAGGCTGGTAAAGGGGTATTAATGTGGGTGATATTAATGGAGTGGAAGATGAAGAAGACACTGAAGATGAAAGTGACTCCACCTACCATCAATTAGAAACAGAGTTTGAATATGAAGATCTAAGAGGTGAAGTAGTGCTCATTGACGATGATGATGAAGAAATAACCAATATTTTTCATAATGCAAGGAAATTTAAAGAAAGAATAAAAGCTGGAGTCGTGGGAGATGAGGATCTAAGAGAAAATCAGAACAATGAGTTTCATAGGGTTGAAGAAAGGCAAGAAAACAGAGGGGATGATACTGATTACTTAGCATCTGATGATATTGGTAGTTATGAAACATATTTTGAATGTGAAGTTCTTTGTAATAGAGGTAAGCAAACATATTTTGATGAGAGTAATAAACCTAGATTCGAGTTGGTAATGATTTTTAAAAGCTACAAGCAATTTAAGGACGCGTTGGGGGCTTTCATAGTAGCTAATAGATTTGATTATAAGTACACTAGGAATGAAGTTGTTTGCTAACTGGAGGAAGGAACATAAAGGGACGGACTTGCAACAACTATTATGGGTCTGTTGTAAGTCAACAACTGAGGTAGCATTTTGAAGGCATAGGAATAGGATGAGTCAGTAAAATGGAACACTACAAAACAATTAGTGCTCATTGTCATGTAACATGGAATGGGGAACATGGTTATGAGGTCATAAGTAATGGGAAAACATATGTTATGGTTGTTAGGGGATGGAATTGCACATGTAGATATTGGAATTTGATAGGTATTCCGTGTCCACATGCAATATGTGTAATCTTATATAGGGTTGAGTCCATTGAATCATATGTGGCTGATGCATATAAAAAGGAAACATATCAGTTAATGTACAATTATGCTCTACCAATATTTTCTAGTGAGAATTTTTGGAGGGAAACAAGTATGAGCTTTATAGATCCTCCATTAAAACTAAAACTTCCTGAAAGACCCAAACACAAAAGGAGAAGAGAGGAAGGAGAAAAACCTAAAGGGACCAAGTTGTCTAAACATGAAACTAAGATGAGATGTACATTTTATGGCAAGCTTGGACACAACACTATAACATATTCAAAGAAAAAAAATGTAAATTGCATTGTTTAATTTAAGGACATCAATTTTGTTTACACAAGTTTGAAGTTTGAGGTAAATTGTTATCTATGTTTCATTTTCTTGCCTCATATGTCATCTCATATGCTTCAACATGTTCATCTCAGATTACAACAATCATGCAACAACAGCATGCAACAACTTCATCTCAGACTACAACAGTTTCATCTCAGTCTACAACAACTTTATCTCAGCCAGTAACAATTTAATCTCAGCCTCTAGGAATGATGCACCCTCTATCTTCATCTCACCTTGGAGTAGTTTCGTCTCAACTTGGAAGAAGTATGCAACCTTCATTTCATCCCAGCGTCCACTAGGCTTTCCACCTCCAACATTTTCTCAAACTCCACCAACTTCCAAGAAATCACATGGAAGAAGAACAATACCCAAATTTCCTATCAGGAGGAAAACCAGAGATAACACAATTTGAAAATGAACATTGTGAAACATCCACTGTGCTTTGTTGTTACTTTTTAATGTATTTCATGTGGTGAAACATGTGGTGAAACTAAAGTATTTTGTTGAATTGCAATATGTTTTTTTTGTGGTTAAACTTGGTATTTTATGGTGTTTTATGTATGTAAAACAGATTGTCAAGTTTATGTATGAAATTTGATGCATTTTGTGGAACTACATTATTCTATGTATGGAACATTGCACTTGCAATCTATATATAAACCTAACAATAGTAACACATAAATGGAATTCATATCAAACAACACTAATTCATAGAATAATGGATTTCATAAAAGTTACATCAAAGGAATAACTTCATTACAACAACAACAAAAATATTATCAATCTAGCCTTGTACAACATTGCTTGACTCTTAAACTTTGTCGTTACAATTTTACATGTTCTTAACTGATCTTTGGTCTTCATAAGCTTATTCTCCAACCTTTTCATCTCACCAACTTTTATCATTTTCTTCAATTCATGATTTTCTATTCGGATGTCTCTATTTTCGGATGATAACATTTGTACTTCGCTCCTTAATTCATCAACATCGGATGATTTTCCATAATCCTTTTCAATCCATTGGAAAAAAATCACAGCGTTGCTGCCACGATAAAATTCAAAAACAAATTTGTAACATATTTAAGAATGGATTAAGGGAAAAACAAAGGGATAGTTGAAAGAATACCTCCTTCCATCTGACACAACCATAAAATTTCTTCCCTTTGCTCTAAGGGTGAGTTGAAGTGCAAATCGGCGCTTTCAATCCATAGTAACATTGAACAACATTTCCCCCCGATACTGATTTCGAACTTCCAATAGACATGCTTCAATAAAAAATCAAAGAAAAAGAGTAACGATTCTTGGATGATAATAGCAAGAATTTAAGAGAAGAAATTCTCGTGTAGAAGAAACATGGTGTTCTAGAGAAAAACTATCATGAATAATGATATAATCTAGGGTTTGGGTTGAAAGACTAATAAAGGGGAAGAATTGAATCGAACTAGTTCAATTTCTTTATTTCATCCATTATTTTATTATTTAAAATATTTTATTTTTTATTTTTTATGTTTTTCTAATTTTTTTTTAAAATAACATGCCACATGGTGTGTTCTGATTTGTCCGTGATTTTTTTAAACGATGTTAACAATTTGAGGCAAACCGGGTAACAATTTTTTTGTTGAGGGGGCAAAACGATACGAAAAATACTTTAAGGGGCAACTTGGTAAAAAGGGTATATTTAAGGGGGAAATATGCATTTAAGCCATTGATTTATAATCTGATAAACACTAATCACATATCTTTGATCCTGTATAAATGGTCCAGTTTTGGAGGTTGAACGATATAATTGAGTCAAAATAAATGTGAACACCATACTTCAATCAATGCTCGAGTATAGGCTTCATAAAGATTACTGAAAGCAGCACAAAAACGTCCTTTATTACCAATGACAACTATTTTGATGAATCAACAACCATGTGGTAAAAAAAAGTTGTCCATTTTGAAATTTCGAAACCGAATTGATGGTATAAACCCATTTTTTGTCGAATTTTGAAGGTAGTAAGAATTATGAGGTTATATCTTGCCAAATTAGTACTGTTTTCATCCATATTTTAACCTAACCATTTGTTGGTTAGTTTAAAATGTTCTATTTTCATCCACTCTTTTAAGTACCGGCGGTATGTACTGCTTGACTTTAATTTAGCCCTACACTTTTGGGGGGTGGGGGGTTTGGGGGGGAATATCTTCTAAATTAGGTGAAGTTAGAACATTTTAGAGTAAATTTTATGTTTAGTACTTAAACTATTATATTTGTTCTATTTTTGTACCCAAACTTTATTTTTGTTCAAAATCACGCCTAACATTTAGTTTAAGTTTCGATTTGGTACTATGCAATTAAAAAATTAACAGAACTACTGACATAGCATTTTTTTTAATGATAACATGACATTATCTTATGATGACACGTCAATATCATCGTTTAGTTTTTAATGGTGTGGTACCAAAATGACACATAAACTAAACGTTAGGTATGATTTAAAAAATAAAGTTTGGTTACCAAAACGGAGCAAAAGTAATAGTTTAGGTACCAAACGTGTAGTTTACCCAAAACTTTATTTAGTGATCTTGATTAAAAATATAAATTCTTAATAAGGTTAAAAAGTAGTTTTATTATTTTTTAGTATAACCACCGTAATCCAATCTATTGGTCGACTAATTCAGATCGGGTATTACAGAGGCAAGGGCGACCCTTCCAATCCAATTTACTCTATTTGCAACTGTCAGGATTTAAACACTGACCCTGCTTAAGGGATCTAGTGCCTCATTCCACTAGAACAATTGGTTGTTGGTAATAGTTTATTATTTTATTAATTAAAAATATTTATAATTTTTGGGACTAATAGAAAAAATTACCCAGTGTAAGGGGCAAAGGGAAATTTTACTATTTTATCTACTAAACTTTTATAAATTTAAAGATTGAAATAACAAATTTACCAACTTTAGAGGGGCAAGGAAAATATCACTTTAATTTCTTTTAGATAGTTTAAGCCGAAAACGGAGATCATGTTCAATGTAGCATGCATCATGTTCAATAGAGATATTTTATCTATGATTAATAAAGTTATTGACAAATAAGGATGACTCTGATAAAATTACAGGCATATGAGAACAACTTTGGTAAAGTCGTTGCTATTCGCTTCAATTTTTATTTATTTTTTACATTTTGGTACCAAATAGTAAATAAATGAAAGTGAATGACTAAAATAAGATTTTTTTCCTAAATCAACATTAAGTGAATTTTGGGTGCCATTCTTAAATTTATCATTTCATTTTATCAGTCATTTTTATATATTTTCATTTTAATTTTTATATTTAATTCTTTAATTTGGTCCTAAAAAAATTGAAGCAGAATCGTCAGCTACTGCTGACAACTTTTTCAAAGTCAGTTTCAACTACCGATCACTTTGTCTGCACTGTAGGAACATATTTTTTTTTCTAATTAGTCAAATATTATCTGTAATGTTTTTAACATCTATTTCTCCTAATTCAGCCCGTGAAACAAAAGGATAATGTTTTCTTTTTCCTGATTTTGTTAAAAGTCAAAAGAATTTTTAGGTTCACCGAATGGTGCAGTGGTAAAATTCAAGATTTACAAGTTGAAAATTGATAAGGGGAAAATTATTTAATTAGTCTCTAAACTTTAAACTATTTATAATATTATTTTTAAGCTTTAACTATAAATACCCTTAGGGATGGCAAAAAAAACCGAACTCATCGGGGAAAACCGAATTAAACGTGTAGGTTCGGGGATGATAAACGGGGACGGGAAAAGATTGAATTTTTTAAACGGGGACGGAGATAGGTTTGATAATTCCCGACCCGATTACCCGAATACCCGGCCCGATAAATATTAAAAATAATTATTATATATATATATATATATATATTAATAAATTTAATTTAAATTTAAAAATATATATAAAGGAGATTAAGATTTAAGAGAACACATATTGTAAAAAATACATCAACTTGTTCACAAGAGTCCGAAGCATATTGTAAAAGCATCGAATATGATCGTGATGATGGTGACGACGTACTAAATTGATATACAAGTTATACGTGATATCATTAACTTTTTTATATAAATTTTGGTGGCTTATAATTTTTTTGTGTAATTGTAGCAATCGGGGGTCATAACTCTTTGATGACGGTGGTGGTGTCGATGACGGTGGTGGTGTCGATGACGGTGGTGGTGTCGTTGAAGGTGGTGTCGTTGACGTGACTTGGAAGTTGGAACTTTGGAAGAATGATTTCGTTTATGAAAGTTGAAACATTATATTAATAGTCGTTGTCATTATATTTGTCTATTTGAATTGTTTGTTTTTATATTTTGGATGCATTTGGTGGTGTTTGGCGTTTCAAGTAAGTTTAGATCCGATAATGACATTATTTTTAAATAACTCGTATCATCGTGTGAAATTTAAACGGTAAAGGGATCCCCGCAGTGAAAAATAACCATCTAAGGTAAATGGGTAATTTTCACCGCGGTTATCCCCGCGGTGAAAATTACCCGTTTAAATAACCGTTTATGCTAAACGGGGATACCCGTTTCCCCGCGATTTTCCCCGATTACCCGATGAGGATCCCCGTGATTTTTTAAGCGGGACGGCTATGGGTTTTTTAAATGGGGACAGGGGACCAATCCTCGGCCCGAAACCGCCCCGTTGCCATCCCTAAATACCCTAGTTATTTTGGCTTCAAAACGATCCCAAATCATTCTAGCTTTCTCCCAATACTAGAGAAATTAGAGAGTTTTCTTGAAAATTATTTTCTCCATTTTATCAAGAGAGAATTGTCATTGTTTTCTCCTTATTAGATCGAGAGAAGTTGTAATTCATATTTTCGATAGTGAAAGTCTTATACCTTTGCCCGTGGTTTTTACCCTATACTATTTAAGGGTTTTCCACGTAAAATTTATCTTTTCTTTATCTTCATTTTTATTTTCTCAAATTATCAATTGCGATTTTGCTCTATCCGATAGTCATATTGCGTAACAATTGGTATCAAAGCCAGATTTGAGTGTGTAATATCTACTTATTATCCTTGTGGCTGCCACCAAAAGGTGTATCATTCAACATAAGAAAGTAAGAATGTATTATCCATTCTTTGAAGGTTCCAGAGAACTATTCACGATAGTGAAATAGTGGGAGCTATCCGTAATAGAAGCTATGACAACGAAATTTGATATTGAAAAGTTCAATGGGAGAAATTTCTCATTGTGGAAATTGAAGATGAAGGTTATTTTGAGGAAAGACGATTGTCTATCGGCTATTTGTGAAAGGCTGGTAGATTTAACAAATGACAGCGAATGGAACGAGATAGACGAGAATTCTATGACGAACATTCACCTAGCATTAGCAGATGAAGTATTGTCAAACATTAAGGAGAAGAAGACAACCAAGGAGATATGAGATCATCTCACCAAATTGTACGAGGCTACATCGTTGCACAATAAAATTTTCCTTAAGAGGAAATTGTATACTCTTCGAATATCAGAATCTACTTTAGTGACGGAGCACTTAAACACACTGAACACTTTATATTCTCAGCTTACATCCTTACATTGTATAATAGGAGAACAAGAACGCATTAAACTTCTACTTCAAAGTCTACCTGATTCGTATGATCAACTCATCATCAACTTGACAAACAGTAATGTCACCAATATAGTCTTCGATGACGTTACAGTTGTTGTTCTACAAGAAAAAATTTGATACAAGAGCAAGGAAGACATACAAGTAAATCTGCAACAAGCAGAAACGTTGACAACAATGAGAGGGAGATCAACAGAACGTGGCCAAAGCAACAGTCACAAACATGGTAGATCAAATTCGAGAAGCAAGAAGAATTTAAAGTGCTACAACTGTGGAAAGAAGAGTCACTTGAAGAAGAATTGTTGGAGTCTAGGTAAAAATTTCAATCCACAAGACAATACCGCAAACACTTCAGATGATGGAGATGTTCTATGTTGTGAAGTGTCAACCACCGTGAAAGGTAGAAAGAGGTTTGCAGATATATGGCTCATTGATTTGGGAGGAACATATCACATGACCTCAAGAAGAGAATGGTTCCATCATTATGAACCTATCTCAGGAGGATCAAATTGAAGATGTATGATGGAACAATTAAAGTTGTTCGAGATATGCAGCATGTGAAAGGCCTGAAAAAATTTATTATCCTATGAATTGTTGGATAATAATGCAAGAAAGATTGAAACGCAGAAAGGAATCATGAAGGTGTTTCATTGAGCGCTTATGGTGATGGAAGGAGAAAAGATAGCAGCAAACTGTACATGCTGAAGGTAGAGACTTTGCTAGAAGAAGAAGCCTCTGTTGCCTCATGTAGTTCAGATTCTGCAATACTATGACATCAGAAACTTGGACACATGTCATAACAAGGAATGAAAATCCTTGTGGATAAAAAGCTACTTCTAGGCTTAACAAAGGTATAACTTACTTTGTGTGAGCATTATATAACAAGTAAGCAGTACCGATTAAAATTCAACACGTCAAATTCTAAAGGCAAAAGTGTTCTAGAATTGGTTAGTTCTGACATATGGCAAGCACCAGTTACATCCTTAGGCAGAGCGAAGTACTTTGTCTCATTTATTGATGACTACTCCAGGAGATGTTGGGTGTACCCTATTAAGAAAAAGTCAGATGTGTTTTCAATTTTCAAAAACTTCAAAGTGCGGGTGAAACTTGATTCTGGAAATAAGATCAAGTGTTTCTGAACAGATAATAGAGGAGAATAAACAAGTGAAAATTTGATGAGTTTTGCAGAAAAGAAGACATCAAAAGACAATTCACAGTGGCGTACACTCCTCAACAAAATGGAGTGGCAGAGCGGATTAACAGAACCTTATTGGAAAGAACAAGAGCAATGTTGAGGGATGCAGTCCTACAAAAATCATTTTGGGCAGAAACAGTCAATACCACCTGTTTTTTGGTAAATCGAGCTCCATCAATTGCAATAGAGTTGAAGACACCAATAGATATGTGGACTGGTAAATCAGCTGATTATTCAAACCTCCATGTATTTGGAAGTATTGTGTACGTGAAGTATAACTCACAAGAAATTTTAAATTTGGATTCAAAATCTAGGAAATACAAATTCTTAGGGTATGCTAATGGAGTAAAGGGGTATCGCTTGTGGGATCCCACTGCCCGCAAAGTGATCATCAGCAGGGATGTTATCTTTGTAGAAAATAAACTCAAAGAAAAAAGAAGATGGTAGCGTTGAAAATTCAGATACTACAAAGATATATGTGGGAAAGAAGTTTAAATAAGGAGATTATTTTGAAGCAGAACCAACACATGATGAACAAGAACCAGATAGTTCTGAAGCTCTAACAACTCGTTAATCAGATCATGTGAAAAGACGTCCCAATTGGCACTCAAATTATATTATAGAAGAAAATATTGCATACTGTCTTTTAACAGAGGACGTTACGCCATCAACATTCCAGGAGGCAATAAAAAACTCAGATGCTTTACAGTGGATGATGGCAATGCAAGAAGAAATTGAAGCCTTTCATAAAAATAATACATGGGACTTTGTGCCACTACCACAAGGAATGAGCCAATTGGTAACTAATGGGTCTTCAAAATCAAGCGAAATGGTAGTGATCAAGTGGATAGATATTGTAACATCCCAAACTAGGGGTTAGTGGCTAAATTGTAAAGTTTAAGAATTTGATGAATTAAGTAGAAGAATGGAATAATTCAATGATTTATTTGGAAATAATTCCTAAAAGTTGTTAGTAATTATTAAAGTAGATGAAGGGCAAAATGGTCATTGAACAAAGATAATATTAAATATTAATAAATGGGTATTATAATATATGAGAGGTATGATTGAAGAGATAAGTTTTAGACTTATCTTCTTCATCTTCATCTTCTCTCAAACGTGAAGAGCCAGCTTGCAAAGGTGAGTTTCTTTGTTAGTTAGTTATTTGCTAAATTTATTGTTGGGTTTTGATCATTAAATAATAACTAAGCTTAAGGAAAGCTTAGGTTATCTTAAGATTGAAAGATAAAGAAGTTATGAAAGATTAAAGAAAATGGGTTTTTAAAGGAAATTTTGGAAAAGAGTTAATAAGAGATTTTTAAGATGAAATTTGACTTGTCATCAAGAAGAATAAGAGATTTATGAAGTTAGAAAAGATTTATAACAAATTTGAAAGTTTAGTAAGATTCTTAGTTTTAAGAATCTTGATGAAATATGGAAGATAAATATGATTTATATGGACATAAGTTGGTTTCAATAATGATAGTTGAGTTTAAAGGCATAATAGGGGATTAAAATAGAAGAATTGAATGAAGAATTGTTGAATTTCGGGCTTGAAATGCAATTTCTGGACAAGGTGCATCGATGCACATTCATAAGTGCATCGATGCATTCCTTTAAAAGAAGAACATCGAATGCCTTTGATACATCGATGCATAGATAATGCATCGATGCATCCTTTTAAAATAAAAACATCGAATGCATTTTATGCACCGATGCACAAGTAGTGCATCGATGCATACCTTCATTGAAAGAGGAAATTGGCTTTTCTCTTAGCCTAAGAAGTGACAGTTTAGAATATATCAATTGGAATATTGATATGAATCTGTGTATTGTTATGTAGAGATAGAAAGTGATCTGTTTCGGGATAATTAAGGAATTAGAATCGAATCAAAGCAAAGCTAAGGTGAGTGCAATTTATTTTGTACTTATTTTATTGAATTAACATTGGCTTGTGATGAGCCAGTGATGAAGTTACTATGGTAAGAAGTAACTTCTAAATTGTTATGTGATTACCATGTATGCATTAATACATAGAAATAGATGGATGCTATGTTATATGATTTATATGCTTAAGTGAAAATGCAACATATGATATATGTTATTTGACATGGCATGCATGGCTACATGAAAGAAAGCTATATGACTACATGTATATATGAAAGAAGCTATAAGCTTATATGCACATGTGATATATGTGATATGAATTACATGAAATGATTTACATGAATACATGTATATATATAATACATGTGATATGATATGAGATATATGGTTACACATACATGTGGTATGTGACAGAAGAGAAAGAACAAGTGATACAAAATGTATAAATAAATGCCCACAGTATATGATACGAGAGCTATAGGTATAGTTGGCATGCCAAGAGTCGAGGGTTTACCTATGTTCTAAGGAACATATGGATAGTTTACCTAGGTTCTTCGGGACCTATGGACAGTTACCGAGGATCTTTATGACCTCTGGATAGTTACCGGGGTCTGTGTGACCTCTGGATAGGTCCTTCGGGACATTTATACGAGCTGTGGTGACAGCATTAGTGCACAACCTCAATGTACTCACATACCTCTATTCTCAATAATATACATGGGCAATGAAATTGAAAGACAAATGAAAGTGAAAGTGATAAAAGAAGGTAAGTTGCATGTGTGCATGACCTGATTGTATATTGTTATCATACCATAGATTCATGCATATTGATATGTAGTGATTCAATGATATGAATGCATATACATGAATTATATGTGTTATATGATGAGTATATGGTAAGTGGAAAGGATTATTGATAGTGTTTGTATATGTATGTCTTTTATTTATATGAAAGGATATATGGTTATATTATATGTTTTATATGCCTCACTAAGTCTATGACTTAGCGTGTAAGTGATTTACACGTAGGTACCAAGAACGAGAAGTGAAAGAATAGAAGTGGCAAAGACAGTATCACTACTAAAAGATCAGATCAGAAGTATTTGACAAAGTATGTATTTGGTTATGTATAAAGTGTTGGCATGTAATAAGTCATTAAGTACGAGCACTCTGATCAAGTCTGTATTTTGTTTTAAATAAAGTTTTAAATTTCCCGGGATTTTTCTTAAGAGTCAAGATTTGAAAAGTCAATGTGACACGTCGGACTTGTATCCGGGTCGGGTACGGGTTGGGGGTGTTACATTTAATGGTATCGGAGCTACGGTTTAGCCGATTCTAGGCTAAAAACAAAGTCAAAAGTGTTTTAAAAAGTATACATGCCAACGAAATAGTGAAAACTTCTGATCTGATAGAAAGTAAGTATATTGTTTTGCTAATAGAATGATATGATTGTATTTTATTAGATGTCTGGACAAGACAACTCCCGAGACGTAGCGGGAAATGATAGATTAGCTGAAGGTAGTAATTCACCTGCCCTGGCTAGGCAAGGTGAAGGACATACACTTTCTGGAGTGCCTGTGCAAGACCAAGACGTTTTCTTTAGAACGTTAGACGCGGTGTTGATGCGTTTCCAATCTCCTGCTCCTTCCACTCCGAGAAGGAATATAGCAAAAGATTTAAAAGGATTAGGATCTCCTGAATTCAAAGGTGAAGTTGAGGAGAGTCCTGTTGAAGCGGACTTTTGGCTCAATGACGTAAAGATTATGCTAGATGGACTTCATTGTTCTGATATGGAAAAGTTAGACGGAGTAGTCTCCTTGCTTCGTGGACAAGCGAGAATATGGTGGACGAACGTTACTCTAAGAATGACAAGTGACCAAGTGACCTGGTTCTTGTTTTTAGAAGAGTTCAAACACAAGTATATAGGAGACCAGTTCATCAAGCAAATGAAACAAGAATTCTTGAATCTGAAGCAATTGGATCACACTATATATGAATATGAGTGTGAATTCAATAAGTTGAGTCGTTTTGCGGCTGAGTTAGTTCCAACAGAAAAAGATGCATGCGAATGGTTTGTGGAGGGCTTACGCCCGAGATTAAAGGAGATGTTGATTGTGTTAAATCTGTCCTTGTTTCAAGAGGTAGTGAATCGTGCAAAAGCTCTTGAAAGAGCTCAGAATGAACGTTATGGGGATCAAAGAGTTCAATCTTTTAAAAGAACGGGGCCTTCATCGAGTTTAGTATCACCCAAAAGAAGTAGAGATTCTGGTTTTCGATCTCAAGCTCGGTCAGAGTCGATGACATCCTCCGCTAGAGGATCAAGTCAGATGAGAGATAGACAGACTCAATTTGTAGAGTCTGGTGATGGAAGAGCACAATTGAGACATTGTCAGAATTATGGAAGATATCATGGTGGGATATGTAGAATTAAATCTGGAGCTTGTTTCCGATGTGGGGAAATAGGACATTTCATGAGAGATTGTCCATTGAATGACAGAGAGCTTGCACAATCAGAACGATCTGTTTTGATGTCTCAAAGAGGTAGGGGTAGAGGTAGAGAAAGAAATCAAACAGAATCTTCTACTCAACAGGAGATGCGCTCCACTGCTAGAATATATAATCTTAATGATAATGAAGACTGTGAGGACCCAGAATTATTAGCAGGTATTTTTCGGTTGTATAGTAAATGCGTTATGATATTGGTTGATTTAGGCTAAGCATAATTACATATGAACAGTAAATCGATGAGAGAAGTACTAATTTTAGTTATAAGTTAATTGTAGTAGTTTTATTGATATAAACCCATTAAGGTATAGTGTTCAGGTAAATAAGATTTGTGGTTACTTGAGTGGATTAAATAGCGTATGAGAACATGAGAAAATATATGGTTTAGTTATGCTATAAGGAAATCTTGATAATGAGGAATAAATAGAGAAAGATATGAGAATGATAGAGTTTAAAGAATCAAGTAAGATAAGTGTTATAAGTGGTGTTAGATTATTTATAGCATGAGTGAAAGAGATATGTATTGAGTAATAAAAGAGGACTGTATATAAGGATTGCTTCATATTGTTATAAAGTGAAAATTCGAGGACGAATTTTCTTAAGGAGGGGAGAATTGTAACATCCCAAACTAGGGGTTAGTGGCTAAATTGTAAAGTTTAAGAATTTGATGAATTAAGTAGAAGAATGGAATAATTCAATGATTTATTTGGAAATAATTCCTAAAAGTTGTTAGTAATTATTAAAGTAGATGAAGGGCAAAATGGTCATTGAACAAAGATAATATTAAATATTAATAAATGGGTATTATAATATATGAGAGGTATGATTGAAGAGATAAGTTTTAGACTTATCTTCTTCATCTTCATCTTCTCTCAAACGTGAAGAGCCAGCTTGCAAAGGTGAGTTTCTTTGTTAGTTGGTTATTTGCTAAATTTATTGTTGGATTTTGATCATTAGATAATAACTAAGCTTAAGGAAAGCTTAGGTTATCTTAAGATTGAAAGATAAAGAAGTTATGAAAGATTAAAGAAAATGGGTTTTTAAAGGAAATTTTGGAAAAGAGTTAATAAGAGATTTTTAAGATGGAATTTGACTTGTCATCAAGAAGAATAAGAGATTTATGAAGTTAGAAAAGATTTATAACAAATTTGAAAGTTTAGTAAGATTCTTAGTTTTAAGAATCTTGATGAAATATGGAAGATAAATATGATTTATATGGACATAAGTTGGTTTCAATAATGATAGTTGAGTTTAAAGGCATAATAGGGGATTAAAATAGAAGAATTGAATGAAGAATTGTTGAATTTCGGGCTTGAAATGCAATTTCTGGACAAGGTGCATCGATACACATTCATAAGTGCATCGATGCATTCCTTTAAAAGAAGAACATCGAATGCCTTTGATGCATCGATGCATAGATAATGCATCGATGCATCCTTTTAAAATAAAAACATCGAATGCATTTATGCACCGATGCACAAGTAGTGCATCGATGCATACCTTCATTGAAAGAGGAAATTGGCTATTCTCTTAGCCTAAGAAGTGACAGTTTAGAATATATCAATTGGAATATTGATATGAATCTGTGTATTGTTATGTAGAGATAGAAAGTGATCTGTTTCGGGATAATTGAGGAATTAGAATCGAATCAAAGCAAAGCTAAGGTGAGTGCAATTTATTTTGTACTTATTTTATTGAATTAACATTGGCTTGTGATGAGCCAGTGATGAAGTTACTATGGTAAGAAGTAACTTCTAAATTGTTATGTGATTACCATGTATGCATTAATACATAGAAATAGATGGATGCTATGTTATATGATTTATATGCTTAAGTGAAAATGCAACATATGATATATGTTATTTGACATGACATGCATGGTTACATGAAAGAAAGCTATATGACTACATGTATATGTGAAAGAAGCTATAAGCTTATATGCACATGTGATATATGTGATATGAATTACATGAAATGATTTACATGAATACATATATATATATATAATACATGTGATATGATATGAGATATATGGTTACACATACATGTGGTATGTGACAGAAGAGAAAGAACAAGTGATACGAAATGTATAAATAAATGCCCACAATATATGATACGAGAGCTATAGGTATAGTTGGCATGCCAAGAGTCGAGGGTTTACCTATGTTCTAAGGAACATATGGACAGTTTACCTAGGTTCTTCGGGACCTATGGACAGTTACCGAGGATCTTTATGACCTCTGGATAGTTACCGGGGTCTGTGTGACCTCTGGATAGGTCCTTCGGGACATTTATACGAGCTGTGGTGACAGCATTAGTGCACAACCTCAATGTACTCACATACCTCTATTCTCAATAATATACATGGGCAATGAAATTGAAAGACAAATGAAAGTGAAAGTGATAAAAGAAGGTAAGTTGCATGTGTGCATGACCTGATTGTATATTGTTATCATACCATAGATTCATGCATATTGATATGTAGTGATTCAATGATATGAATGCACATACATGAATTATATGTGTTATATGATGAGTATATGGTAAGTGGAAAGGATTATTGATAGTGTTTGTATATGTATGTCTTTTATTTATATGAAATGATATATGGTTATATTATATGTTTTATATGCCTCACTAAGTCTATGACTTAGCGTGTAAGTGATTTACACGTAGGTACCAAGAACGAGAAGTGAAAGAATAGAAGTGGCAAAGACAGTATCACTACTAAAAGATCAGATCAGAAGTATTTGACAAAGTATGTATTTGGTTATGTATAAAGTATTGGCATGTAATAAGTCATTAAGTACGAGCACTCTGATCAAGTCTGTATTTTGTTTTAAATAAAGTTTTAAATTTCCCGGGATTTTTCTTAAGAGTCAAGATTTGAAAAGTCAATGTGACACGTCGGACTCGTATCCGGGTCGGGTACGGGTTGGGGGTGTTACAGATATCGTGCAAGACTGGTGATCAAATGATATGCTCAAAAAGAAGGCATAGATTTCAATGAAATCTTTTCTCCTGTGGTTCGATTAACAATGATTTGAGTAGTCTTGGCAATGTGTACTACATTGAACTTACATCTAGAGCAGCTAGATGTTAAAACAACTTTTCTTCATGAAAATCTTGAAGAAGATATTTATATACTCCAGACTGAAGGTTTCGAAGAAAAAGGAAAGAAGAACTTGGTTTGTAGGTTGAACAAATCTTTATACGGTCTAAAACAGGCGTCGAGGTGTTGGTATAAGAGATTTGATTCCTTCATTGTGTGCCTTGGATAACACAGACTTAATGCAGACCCTTGTGCTTATTTCAAGAGGTTTTGTGATAACGATTTTGTTATATTGCTATTTTATGTGGATGACATGTTAGTTGCAGGCCCCAACAAAGATCATATTTAAAAATTGAAGGTACAACTGGCTAGGGAATTTGAAATGAAGGACTTGGGATCAACAAATAAGATTCTAGTGATGCAAATTCACCAAGACATAAGTAATAGGAAGATTTGGTTTCTACAAAAGAATTACTTGAAGAAGATCTTATCACGATTCAACATACAAGATTGTAAGCCAATTTCTACCCCTCTTCCTATTAACTTCAAATTATCCTTCAATATGAGTCCTAGCAGTGAAAAAGAGAGGATGGAGATGTCTCGAGTACCATATGCATCGGCAGTGGGAAGTTTAATGTTTGTTATGATATGCACAATACCAGACATTACACAAGCAGTGGTAATGGTTAGTCGGTACATGTCAAATCTAGGCAAAGAACATTGGAATACAGTAAAGAGGATCTTGAGATACATCAAAGGGACTTCAAATGTTGCACTATGTTACAGAGGATCAAACTTACTTACCAATGGGTATGTCGATTCTGACTATGCAGGGGATTTAGATAAAAGAAAATCTACTACATGATATGTGTTCAAAATTGCTAGTGGAGCGGTAAGTTGGGTTTCAAAATTACAGTCAGTTGTGGCTACGTCAACAACAGAGGCAGAATATGTAGCAGCTACACAAGCCAGTAAATAAGCAATCCGGTTGAAGATGCTACATATTCTTGTAAGAGTCAAAGCGCTTGTATCTAGCAAGGAATCTAATATTTCATTTAAGGACAAAACACATATGAGTTCAGTACCATTTAGTTTGTGAAAAGGTGGAAGAAATGATAATAGATATACATAAAATCCATACAAAAAACAACATAGCAAATTTCATGACAAAGGCTATAAATGCTGATAAATTTACGATTTACGATAGATTGTTAAAAGTTAAATAATTTTTCAGTGCATTAATGCACTGAATGGTGCAGTGGTAAAATTCAAGATTTACGATAGATTTTGGTTGAAAATTGGCAAGGGAAAAATTACCCAATTAGTCCCTAACCTTCAACTATAAATACCCAAGCCATTGTGGCTTCAAAACCATCTCAAATCATTCTGGCTTCAAAACCATCTCAAATCATTCTGGCTTTCTCTCAATACTAGAGAAATTAGATAGTTTTCTTGAGAATTATTTTCTCCTTTTTATCAAGAGAGAATTGTCATTGTTTTCTCTTTGTTAGATCGAGAGAAGTTGTATTCCTATTTTCGATAGTGAAATTTTTCTACCTTTTCCCGTGGTTTTTACTCTATATTATATAGGGGTTTTCCACGTAAAATTTGTGTCTTCTTTATCTTCATTTTTATTTTCTCAAATTATCAATTGCGATTTTGTTATATTCGATAGTCGTATTGCACAACAGATTTGATTGCCAACATGAAATGCCAAGTGATTTATTTCCGATATGAGTTCATCTAAGTCACATCCCATTAGAACTGTACTCTTATGTGGTAGTGAACTGGAAACAACGAATTATGCTCTCAAGGACTGTACTAAGACTCGTGTTATCCTCCAAATCTCAGTGCTTAAATCTTCAATCATTGATTGACTAGGGAATTTCTGCAAGGATTTACTGGAATGGGCAACTTCTCAAACGGACTTGGATGAACTCTCTCCTCTTGCTTCAATGGAATGTATGAAATAGAAGGAACAAATGGCTTGCATGATGAAGAGATGCAAAATGATAGGGAAATGGTGGTCGCCACTTAGGGGCTATATGTAAAATTTGTTGAAGCCAATTCATGTGGAAGTTTCACCCCTCCCCATCAAAGTCTGGTAAAGTCGTTCATTTGGAGTCGCCTTAAGCCAAATTCTGTAATATTAATGTCGATAGGGCTTTTAACATAACAAAAGCCACAACTACAATATGTATCATTTTCGGAGATCACAATGGAATGGTACTCAGGGGTTTCTACTGTCAAATTGACCCACTCTTCATGGAGGAATCAACGGAAGTGGTGGCCTTCACACAAGGGCTTAAGTTCGCAATCGAGAACGATTGGATGAATGCAATTATTGAAGGCGATGCAATTTCCAGAGTGAACAGACTTTCCAATCGAAGTGAAAACGTTTCTACCATTAGATTGTTTCTGAACGAAACACATGATATTCTGACTAAGAATCGAGACCTTAAAGTGTTTTACATCAACCGTGAAGTGAATCGAGTTGCTCATTAGCGCAATGGGCTATGTCA
This sequence comes from Hibiscus syriacus, assembly GCF_006381635.1. Taxonomy (NCBI): domain Eukaryota; kingdom Viridiplantae; phylum Streptophyta; class Magnoliopsida; order Malvales; family Malvaceae; genus Hibiscus; species Hibiscus syriacus. The sequence continues at coordinate 1,205,977 of NW_024062970.1, forward strand.
AGACCCAATCCATTTACTATAACGAACCAGAATGTATTAAGTCTGTTGTTATCATGGATGCCATTGGAATATAATGAATTTCAAAGGAAAATTCTAGACAAAAAATATATTTTTATTAATAAATAAAAAGTATAATTTAGAATAAAAACCTGAATGTTGATAGAATAATGATCTGGAAACTAGTTGAGGCCTGTAGTTGCACAGTTTTCTTAAGATAAATTTCCGGTCACTCATTGGTGCTTGAGATATTTGGTCTTTTGTCTCTTAGGATACAACAACAAGATGATCATCGTATAGTAACACAACTGCAAAGATCACAAACTATATCTTACCTAAGGCTATCACCGAAAACTAAAGAAGAAAAGAAGAGTTTTTGAGTTGTGTTTAATCTAGTAGGTTTACACAGTATTTATAGAGTTTCTCATAGAAGAATAATTGAAAAAATATATTCTGAAAAGTAAGTTCATTAATGAGTATCCAAATAAATTTGGTAGTAATCAATTAATACCACATTTAATAGAATATATTCGTGAACCGCAAGATATACCATATTAATATTCTAATTAAAGAAAATCATATAATATCTTCTTTTTTAATTTAGAATATACAAAAAGATACGTTACATTTAAGGAAAACATTTAATTCAAAGTGGGTAAAATACCCGCAGGCCCTCGGATGGGCGAACTGGTCCGGACATTCGCATTGTCCATGTCGTGTAGGTGCGCCCCCAACTTCGATGGGTTTGGCGGGCTTAGATTTGAACCTCTACGCTTGCACACAAGGCACAATCTTAACCCAAGTCGTTAAATGATTAGCGAGTGAGTTGGTATAAATAAACTATTCTCATGCTTGTTATCCCACCAATGTGACATGAATTTTTTCATTTTCTTCACACAACACAATTCACATGTACCCTACTTTGAGTATCAATTTCTCATTCATCATTCAACCGTTTTGAGCATATGAGATACAGTTGTAAAGATCTCATGAAGTAGAATATGAATCAGTAAATTCATTATTCGAATCTCCACCTTTACCCTTAAAAATATGCCTCAAAAATTTCAATTTATCACAACTTTTCCGACATGATCTTATATGGAAGTGTTAATAATAAAACAATACTTATAACATGATGCGTGTCACAAAGTTATTAACCCTTTATAAAAGATATATCTAATATAAGATATACAATGTTATCATTTTAATTTTTTCCCGATTATAAGATTAATGAAAACAATACTAATGACTGTTATTATGAATGTTATTATACTATTGTCTAAATTAATTAATATTTAATTCGTATAAATGATAACAAGCTCACACTCTGTATTGTAATATGTACGATGGTCTCTATAATTTGAAGTCTAATGATGAACCTATTTAAGTAAATGTTGCCTTTGTTTTCGAAAATCTTGAAGATTTCGTGGAAGAAGACTCGGCGATGGAATTGTTCTTCTTTCTCCTTTTCCATTTCTTGATAACATTTGGAAGATCCGTGCACGACCGGGTTCTTGTCATCTCTAATGTCGGATGAGATCCCATTGATTGATCAATACCTGTAACAAAGTAATAATGATTTATTATTAGGATCAGGAGTTAGTATTTGATTAAATCGAGTCAAATCGATTGAAATATTTTGAGAAAACGTAACTTGAGATGATCGTGTTAGGTTTAGAAACCTCGAACTTACCAGTTGATTTTCCAATTCTATCGGGACCAGTCTGTTGGGAAATAAACCGAGTACGGGTAATTTTCCTATAACCATATTAGTGAGAATGCGAAATAAAAGCGGAAAAATAATACCCGAAATTGATAACGGAGTTCAGCCAATTGTGCTTACGTCTCCGGACTGCTACAGATCTTTTACTAAGAGAGAAAATTTACAGGTGTTTACAAAACACTCACTACTCACAAGAAAACTCTCTAGTATTAGGAGAAAGAAATGATTTTTGGGATTTTAGGATGATTTTGAAGCTAAATTAGCTAGGGTATTTATAGTTAAAACTTAGGGACTAATCTTTGAAAATACCCTAAAGTGCAATGACTAAAGTGAATTTACCCATTCCTATTTTCAACAAACATCTACCAAACTTTGAAAAACTATTTTTCAAAGAAACATTTACCAAACTTTGAAAACCATTTTCAAAGAAACATTTACCAAACTTTGAAAATCATTTTTCAAAGTTGGTTACCAAACTTGAAAACCATTTTAATACTTTCAACAATCTCCCACTTGAAGACTGATTTTAATCTGTCTTCACACCTCAATCAATGCAACAGCTTTTCTAGTCTTGTTACTCTAGCATGCCAACTGAAGTTGAACACAACTTCAGTTTGTCTGTAGTCACTGTCTTTGTCAACATGTCTGCCGGATTTTGAGCTCCACTGATCTTTTCAAATTTCAAAATCCCATCTTCCAGAAGAGACCGGATAAAATAATATCGCAATTGTATGTGTTTTGTCCTGGAATGAAAAGACGTATTCTTTGCTAGATGTATAGCACTTTGACTGTCGCAGTACAAGACATTGTTTTCTTGTTTCTTGCCTAACTCTTCCAAGAAACTTTGGAGCCAAACTATCTCCTTGCTGGCTTCCGTAACAGCGGCATATTCTGCTTCAGTTGTGGAGAGAGCAACTATCTTCTATAGTTGAGAAACCCAACTCACTGCGGTTCCTCCTAGAGTATAGACATACCCTGTAGTGTTCCTTCTGATGTCAACATTTCCGGCTAAGTCAGTATCGTATCTCCACCTTTGAAACAAAGTGCTTTGTTTATGGTACCCCGTAGATATCTGAGGATCTATTTGACTGCTTCCCAGTGTACCTTGCCCAGATTATTCATGTACCTGCTAACAGCTCCCATTGCTTGAGCAATATTTGGTCTGGTACAAACCATGACATACATCAAACTTCCAATTACTGAGGCATACAGCACCTTCACCATATGTGCACGTTCTTCCTCCGTCTTTGGTGACTGTTCTTTGGAGAGTCTAAAATGAACACCTAAAGGTGTACTTACTGGTTTAGCATCTTGCATGTTGAACCTGGAGAGTACTTTGTTGATGTACTCAGCCTGTGATAATATCAAAGTCCCCGACTTTGTGTCTCTCTTGATCCTCATCCCAAGAATCTGCTTTGCAGCGCCCAGATCCTTCATACCAAACTGCTTTGACAATTTTTGCTTCAAGTTTATAATCTCTTGCATGTCTGAGCCTGCAACGAGCATGTCATCAATGTACAACAATAAAATAATGAAGCTATTGTCGAACCTCTTGATGTAGCAACAATGATCTGCTTGGCATCTGGTAAAACCACTGCTACTCATGAAACTATCGAACTTCTTGTACCACTGTCTAGGAGCTTGTTTTAAACCATACAATCTCTTCTTCAACCTGCATACCAGGTTTTTCTTGCCTGCCTCTACGAAGCCTTCTGGCTGCCTCATATAGATTTCTTCCTCCAAATCACCATGAAGGAAAGCTGTCTTTACATCTAACTGCTCAAGATGTAAATTCTCTGCACCTACAATTTTCAACATCAGTCTGATTGTAGACAGTTTCAAGACTGGAGAGAAAATTTCATTGTAGTCAATACCTTCTTTTTGCTGAAAACCTTTGACAACCAATTTCGCTTTGTAGCGTTTGTTCCCATCATGCTCTTCTTTGATCCTGTAAATCCACTTGTTGCGAAGCGTTTTCTTACCTGGTGGTAATTCAACTAATTCCCACATCTGATTTGACATAAGCGAGTTCATCTCATCTTTCATGGAAGACTCCCACTTGACTGAATCCTCCACTTGCATTACTTTATCATAGCACTCTGGTTCACCATTGTCAGTCACCAACAAGTAGAGTAAAGAAGGAGAATACTGTTGGGTTGGTTTAGGAATTCTGGAGGAGCGTATTAGTTCCGGTGTGCCGGGTTCCTCTTGAACTGCTTCAAGACTGATCTGAACATCATTTCCAGAAATCTCCTCAAACTCAGCAAATTCCTTTGTTTCAGCTTTGGTATTGGAGCTGCTTGATTCTACAGTTGACTTGTCTATGTACATCACATTCTCATTGAAAATGACATCTCTGCTTCTGATGATCTTTCGATTTTCGTAGTCCCAAAACCGGTAACCGAACTCATCACCACCATAACTAACAAAGGCACATTTGTTGGACTTAGCATCAAGTTTACTTCTTTCAGCAGAATTTATGTGTACATAAGAAATACAACCAAGCACTCTTAAGTGTGAAAGGTTTATTTCTTTCTTACTCCAAACTTCCTCTGGTATTTTGCCATCCAAAGGAACTGAGGGCCCACGGTTGATCAGGTAAGCTGCAGTGTTGATAGCTTCAGCCCATAGAAATTTGGGTAATCCGACATGTATCCTCATGCTTCTGGCACGTTTATTCAGAGTTATGTTCATGCGCTCTACTACGCCATTCTGCTGCGGTGTCATGGGAACTGTTGTCTCCATCTTGATCCCATTATTTGCGCAAAAATCTCTGAATCTACGATTTCTGTACTCTCCTCCATTGTCAGACCTCAACCGCTTCACTTTCAGACCAGTCTCATTTTCCACCATGGCCTTCTATTTTCTGAAGGTATCAAAGACTTTTGATTTCTTCTTCAGAAAATAAACCCACACCTTCCTTGTAGAATCATCAATGAATGTGACATAATATAATGAGCCTGCAATAGATGTAACTGGAGATGGTCCCCATACATCAGTATGAACCAACTCTAACTTTTCAACCTTGGGTGTCTTACCAATCTTTGCAAAGCTGACTTTCTTTTGTTTGTCAAAGATGCAATCCTTGCATAGTTCGACATCTACATTCTTTAGATCCGGCAGCTTCCCCTTTGACAAAAGTGTATTCATCCCTTTCTCGCTCATATGGCCAAGCCTTTGGTGTCATAGGTTTGATTTTCCATCAGTATCTACTACTGCAATGATATTCTCTAAATTTGAGGTTATATAGAGAGTATCAATTTTCTTACCACGAGCAATGACGAGTGCTCCTTTGGTAATCTTCCATTCACAGCCTGAAAAGGTTGTGCTAAATCCTTCACCATCAAGCTGTCCTACAGAAATCAAATTTCTTTTGAGGCCAGTAATATTTCTCACTCCTTTCAGCGTCCAGGTGGTCTGGTTTGGCAACTTTAGTCGGATGTCTTCTTTTTCGACGATCTTCAAGGTTTCATCATCAGCTAGATGAACCTTCCCAAAATCACCAATAACATAATTTTCCATGATTTCTCGGCATGGGGTGGAGTGGAAAGATGCTCCTGAATCCAATATCCATGATTCAATCGGACTGTTGACGCTTAGAATCATGGCATCACATGTCTCCTCTGTCACGTTGGCAGATTCCTGTGCGCCAGTATTTTTCAGTGCTCGACAATCTCTTTTAAAGTGACCCTTCTTGCCACAATTATAATAGGTAAAATCTTTCTTTCCAGTTCTGGATTTTCCTCGTCTGGATTTCGATCTGCCATGATTTGAATTTCTTTATGAAGTTCTCCCTCTGGACTCCGTGTGCAAGGCTGAGGAGGTTGATGCTTCACCCGATTCTCTCCGTCGAATTTCTTCGCTCAATACCAGATCCTGAATATCGTCGAATTTCAATTTACTATTTCCCGACGAGCTACTAACTGTTGTAACAATAGCATTATAACTGTCTGGTAGAGATGATAAGAGAATTAAAGCTCGAACTTCATCATCGAATTCAATTTCCACTGAACTCGATTGTGTTGAGTTCATTTAGGTGTTGTGTCATCGATGCCCCTTCCGTCATCCGCAAATTGAATAATCGTCTCATCAAGTGCACTTTGTTTAAGGCTGATGGCTTCTCATACATACTGGAGAGAGGCGCCATAAGACCCGCCGTTATCTTTTCCTTTGCTATATTGAAAGCAACATTGCGGGATAACGTCAGTCGGATAACTCCGAGGGGTTGTCTGTCGAGAAGAGCCCAGTCTTCATTCTTCATGCCCTCTGGTTGCTTTCCTGAGAGAGGTTGATATAGATTTTTCTGGTACAGAAAATCTTCAATCTGCATCTTCCAAAAGCCAAAGTCCGTACCATCGAACTTTTCAATTTTCATCTTCCCTTTGTCTGCAGCCATTGTTCCCACTCGAATTTGGTTTCGTTTGGATCATTCTGACAATTCTTGCGAACCACCGTGTATTAGAACACATCCGTCGACAAATTCGTATTGTCGGCAAAATTTTACTATTCATGAAATTTACTATTCATATGAATAGTAACCTTGTAAAAAATTGACAAAATTCACAAGCAAAAGCTCTGATACCAGTTGTTGGGAAATAAACCGAGTACGAGTAATTTCCCTATAACCAGATTAGTGAGAATGCGAAATAAAAGCGGAAAAATAATACCCGAAATTGATAACGGAGTTCAGCCAATTGTGCTTACGTCTCCGGACTGCTGCAGATATTTTACTAAGAGAGAAAATTTACAGGTGTTTACAAAACACTCACTACTCACAAGAAAACTCTCTAGTATTGGGAGAAATAAATGATTTTTGGGATTTTGGGATGATTTTGAAGCTAATGAGCTAGGGTATTTATAGTTGAAACTTAGGGACTAATCTTTGAAAATACCCTAAAGTGCAATGACTAAAGTGAATTTACCCATTCCTATTTTCAACAAACATCTACCAAACTTTGAAAATCTATTTTTCAAAGAAACATTTACCAAACTTTGAAACCATTTTCAAAGAAACATTTACCTGAAAACCATTTTAATACTTTCAACAATCTCCCACTTGAAGACTGATTTAATCTATCTTCACACCTCAATCAATGCAACATCTTTTCTAGTCTTGTTACTCTAGCATGCCAACTGAAGTTGAACACAACTTCAGTTTGTCTGTAGTCACTGTCTTTGTCAACATGTCTGCCAGATTTGAGCTCCACTGATCTTTTCAAGTTTCAAAATCCCATCTTCCAGAAGAGACCGGATAAAATGATATCGCAATTGTATGTGTTTTGTCCTGGAATGAAAAGACGTATTCTTTGCTAGATGTATAGCACTTTGACTGTCGCAATACATGACATTGTTTTCTTGTTTCTTGCCTAACTCTTCCAAGAAACTTTGGAGCCAAACCATCTCCTTGCTGGCTTCCGTAACAACGACATATTCTACTTCAGTTGTGGAGAGAGCAACTATCTTCTATAGTTGAGAAACCCAACTCACTGCGGTTCCTCCTAGAGTATAGACATACCTTGTAGTGCTCCTTCTGATGTCAACATTTCCGGATAAGTCAGCATCTGCATAGCCTGTCAGTATCGTATCTCCATCTTTGAAACAAAGTGCTTTGTTTATGGTACCCCGTAGATATCTGATGATCCATTTGACTGCTTCCCAGTGTACCTTGCCCAGATTATTCATGTACCTGCTAACAACTCCCAATGCTTGAGCAATATCTGGTCTGGTACAAACCATGGCATACATCAAACTTCCAATTACTGAGGCATACAGCACCTTCACCATGTGTGCACGTTCTTCCTCCATCTTTGGTGACTGTTCTTTGGAGAGTCTAAAATGAACACCTAAAGGTGTACTTACTGGTTTAGCATCTTGCATGTTGAACCTGGAGAGTACTTTGTTGATGTACTCAGCCTGTGATAATATCAAAGTCCCCGACTTTGTGTCTCTCTTGATTCTCATCCCAAGAATCTGCTTTGCAGCGCCCAGATCCTTCATAGCAAACTGCTTTGACAATTTTTGCTTCAATTTTATAATCTCTTGCATATCTGAGCCTGCAATGAGCATGTCATCAACGTACAACAATAAAATAATGAAGCTATTATCGAACCTCTTGATGTAGCAACAATGATCTGCTTGGCATCTGGTAAAACCACTGCTACTCATGAAACTATCGAACTTCTTGTACCACTGTCTAGGAGCTTGTTTTAAACCATACAAGCTCTTCTTCAACCTGTATACCAGGTTTTTCTTGCCTGTCTCTATGAAGCCTTCTGGCTGCCTCATATAGATTTCTTCCTCCAAATCACCATGAAGGAAAGTTGTCTTTACATCTAACTGCTCAAGATGTAAATTCTCTGCAGCTATAATTTTCAACACCAGTCTGATTGTAGACAGTTTCACGACTGGAGAGAAAATTTCATTGTAGTCAATACCTTTTTTTTGCTGAAAACCTTTGACAACCAATCTCGCTTTGTAGCGTTTGCTCCCATCACGCTCTTCTTTGATCCTGTAAATCCACTTGTTGTGAAGTGTTTTCTTACCTGGTGGTAATTCAACTAATTCCCACGTCTGATTTGACATAAGCGAGTCCATCTCATCTTTCATGGAAGACTCCTACTTGACTGAATCCTCCACTTGCATTGCTTCATCATAGCACTCTGGTTCACCATTGTCAGTCACCAACAAGTAGTGCAAAGAAGGAGAATACCGTTGGGTTGGTTTAGGAATTCTGGAGGAGCGTATTAGTTTCGGTGTGCCTGGTTCTTCTTGAACTGCTTCAAGACTGATCTGAACATCATTTCCAGAAATCTCCTCAAACTCAGCAAATTCCTTTGTTTCAGCTTTGGTATTGGAGCTGCTTGATTCTACAGTTGACCTGTGTTTGTACATAACATTCTCATTGAAAATGACATCTCTGCTTCTGATGATCTTTCGATTTTCGTAGTCCCAAAACCGGTAACCGAACTCATCACCGCCATAACTAACAAAGGAACATTTGTTGGACTTAGCATCAAGTTTACTTCTTTCAGCAGAATTTATGTGTACATAAGAAATACAACCAAGCACTCTTAAGTGTGAAAGGTTTATTTCTTTCTTACTCCAAACTTCCTCTGGTATTTTGCCATCCAAAGGAACTGAGGGCCCACGGTTGATCAGGTAAGCTGCAGTGTTGATAGCTTCAGCCCATAGAAATTTGGGTAATCCGACATGTATCCTCATGCTTCTGGCACGTTTATTCAGAGTTATGTTCATGCGCTCTGCTATGCCATTCTGCTGCGGTGTCATGGGAACTATTGTCTCCATCTTGATCCCATTATTTGCGCAAAAATCTCTGAATCTACGATTTATGTACTCTCCTCCATTGTCATACCTCAACCGCTTCACTTTCAGACCAGTCTCATTTTCCACCATGGCCTTCCATTTTCTGAAGGTATCAAAGACTTTTGATTTCTTCTTCAGAAAATAAACCCACACCTTCCTTGTAGAATCATCAATGAAGGTGACATAATATAATGAGCCTGCAATAGATGTAACTGAGATGGTCCCCATACATCAGTATGAACCAACTCTAACTTTTCAACCTTGGGTGTCTTACCGATCTTTGCAAAGCTGACTTTCTTTTGTTTGTCAAAGATGCAATCCTTGCATAGTTCGACATCTACATTCTTTAGATCCGGCAGCTTCCCCTTTGACAAAAGTGTATTCATCCCTTTCTTGCTCATATGACCAAGCCTTTGGTGCCATAGGTTTGATTTTCCATCAGTATCTACTACTGTAATGATATTCTCTAAATTTGAGGTTATATAGATAGTACCAATTTTCTTACCACGAGCAATGACGAGTGCTCCTTTGCTAATCTTCCATTCACAACCTGAAAAGGTTGTGCTAAATCCTTCACCATCAAGCTGTCCTACAGAAATCAAATTTCTTTTGAGGCCAGTAATATTTCTCACTCCTTTCAGCGTCCAGGTGGTCTGGTTTGGCAACTTTAGTCGGATGTCTCCTTTTTCAACGATCTTCAAGGTTTCATCATCAGCTAGATGAATCTTCCCAAAATCACCACTAACATAATTTTCCATGATTTCTCGGCATGGGGTGGAGTGGAAAGATGCTCCTGAATCCAAGATCCATGATTCAATCGGACTGTTGACGCTTAGAATCATGGCATCACCTGTCTCCTCTGTCACGTTGGCAGATTCCTGTGCGCCAATATTTTTCTTCAGTGCTCGACAATCTCTTTTAAAGTGACCCTTCTTGCCACAATTATAACAGGTAAATCTTTCTTTCCAGTTCTGGATTTTCCCCGTCTGGATTTCGATCTGCCATGATTTGAATTTCTTTATGAAGTTCTCCCTCTGGACTCCGTGTGCAAGGCTGAGGAGGTTGATGCTTCACCCGATTCTCTCTGTCGAATTTCTTCGCTCAATACCAGATCCTGAATATCGTCGAATTTCAATTTACTATTTCCCGACGAGCTGCTAACTGCTGTAACAATAGCATTCTAACTGTCTGGTAGAGATGATAAGAGAATTAAAGTTCGAACTTCATCATCGAATTCAATTTCCACTGAACTCAACTGAGTTGAGTTCATTTAGGTGTTGTGTCATCGATGCCCCTTCCGTCATCCGCAAATTGAATAATTGTCTCATCAAGTACACTTTGTTTGAGGCTGATGGCTTCTCATACATACTGGAGAGAGGCGCCATAAGACCCGCCGTTATCTTTTCCTTTGCTATGTTGAAAGCAACATTGCGGGATAACGTCAGTCGGATAACTCCGAGGGGTTGTCTGTCGAGAAGAGCCCAGTCTTCATTCTTCATGCCCTCTGGTTGCTTTCCTGAGAGAGGTTGATATAGATTTTTCTGGTACAGAAAATCTTCAATCTGCATCTTCCAAAAGCCAAAGTCCGCACCATCGAACTTTTCAATTTTCATCTTCCCTTCGTCTGCAGCCATTGTTCCCACTCGAATCTGGTTTCGTTTGAATCGTTTCTGACAATTCTTGCGAACCACCGTGTATTAGAACACCTCCGTCGACAAATTCGTATTGTCGGCAAAATTTTACTATTCACAAAATTTACTATTCATATGAATAGTAACCTCACAAAAAATTGACAAAATTCACAAGCAAAAGCTCTGATACCAGTTGTTGGAAAATAAACCGAGTACGAGTAATTTCTCTATAACCAGATTAGTGAGAATGTGAAATAAAAGCGGAAAAATAATACCCGAAATTGATAACGGAGTTCAGCCAATTGTGCTTACGTCTCCGGACTGCTGCAGATCTTTTACTAAGAGAGAAAATTTACAGGTGTTTATAAAACACTCACTACTCACAAGAAAACTCTCTAGTATTGGGAGAAATAAATGATTTTTGGGATTTTGGAATGATTTTGAAGCTAAATGAGCTAGGGTATTTATAGTTGAGACTTAGGGACTAATCTTTGAAAATACCCTAAAGTGCAATGACTAAAGTGAATTTACCCATTCCTATTTTCAACAAACATCTATCAAACTATTTTTCAAAGAAACATTTACCAAACTTTGAAAACCATTTTCAAAGAAACATTTACCAAACTTTGAAAACCAATTTTTCAAAGTTGGTTACCAAACTTGAAAACCATTTTAATACTTTCAACACATTATTGAATTCATTCATCTGCATACAATTCCAGGACAAGCCAACAATTGAGAGATAAACACAACACAGTTTGGTCTAAACAAATTGTGGTTTTTGAATCAAATATTGAAACATACCCAACTGGGTACAACGGCGGAAGAGTGATCCAGACCAATGTGTGACACATGTTTAACTTCTGTCGGGTGCCCAATTTCGATCTCTCGCTCTTTCACAACTAGAATCACAAATACCCCAAGAAAAAGAGAAAACATGCTCAAATGACATTCATATTAATTAATGTATGTCAAAGAAAGACAGAAAAGGGTCTCACCAAAGATTTTGGGAAATGTATTTGAAACCTTTGTAGATGCCTTTGATCTTGCCGGCCATGATGTCGGATTCGGAACCCAACGGAACAGCCGTTCGAAACAGTGAAGGGATGTTGAAGGTACCAATTTGGAGGGGAATTTACATGTGACAAGTATAGGTGCAAGATTTAAGACGGACGCATTGATACAAGGTTTCATGCTTCATATTGCCTACTATCACTTCTGATTAAGGGCACTCGAGAAAACATGCAATACATGGGAACTCCTAATTAAACAGAGAGAAAGGGGGGGAACCCTTTCTTGAGAAACAAACAAGGGAAGAAAATAGTATTTTTAGAGTTTGAGTTGATATCTCTATAAAATTTGTAGAGGATCAATCCAAGATTAAGAGGAAAAATATGTATTTATGGTAGTTGTGGAAAAAAAATTGGTTGTCCTCCCTATTCTAAGGCTTCACCTTAACTAATTTAGATCGATCCGCTACACACCTGATTTTGGTGGGTGAATTTCTTAACCGGAATTTTCTGCACACACTCGAACTCGAACTCAAGAACTTTAGGAATAATGAGGCATTGCAATCAAGTGAATAAGATCTATAAGAAGGTGAAGAGGAAGAGGAGCATGCTGGTGTCACATTGAGTAAAGAACAAGAATAAGATACTAAAATATCAAAGTCAAGTAAATTATTATTTTCATCCATAACAAGAAAATAATTAGATTCCTTTACAAGCTTAACAGAATCCAGTCATAGTATATAACTTTACCAACCGAATACAATACAACTTTTTATGTTACTTAGTAATTCTAATTTTTGTTGAGATTAATTCCAAGATTCTTTGGTCTTCATGGATATCTTAAATATGAAGAAGAAATAACCATGCATGCATGATGACGTCTATATTTCGAAGGATGTTGCCTTCGTCTTCGATAATCGTCGTCGAGATTTCGTGGAAGAAGACTCGGAAAAGGAAGTGCTCTTCTTTCTCCTTCTTCGTTTCATCGTAACACTCGGAAGATCGGTGCAAGACCGGATTCTCTTCATCTCTGTTGCTGTTTCTGACTCCATCGATTGATCAATACCATGAGAGGGCCGTGTTGAAAGAGTTATCGGATGAGAAACCCTGGTCTTGCCGTCGGTTGATTTTGCAGTTCTGTCGGTACCAATCTTGAATTCATCCATCTGTATTAAATTTCAGGAAGGTTTAACAATTAAGAGATGAACACAACACAGTTTGGTCTACACAAATTGTGGTTTTTGAACCAAAATATTGAACATACCCAACTGGGAGCAATGGTGGAAGGGTGATCACAGCCGAAGTGTGCCACATGTTTAACATCTGTCGGGTTCCCAATTTCCATCTCTCGCTCCTTTGCAGCTACAAACGAAAGTAACCCAGAGAAACCATGTTCAAATACAATGCATTCATATTGATTGTGTGTTTAAAGAGGGACGAAAAGAGCATTACCAAAGATGTGGGAAATGGACTTGAAACCTTTGTAGATGCCTTTGATCTTGCAAGACATGATGTTGTTAGCAATCACTTTTGATGAATGATCGACAAAGCATGCGAACGGAGGATTCTTTCTCGAGAAACAAACAAGGGAAACAGAAAAGGAAAGTTGGAAGTTTGATGAAGAGAGGCGTTGTATGGAGGATATAAGAAGGAAGAGAGAAGGGTTAGTTTTGATTAAGAAACCACAAGATTTGTGAACAATTATTTGTTGTGGGATAGTGATTGAATAATACATAATTTTGTTTAGTTTTAACTTAAACAACCGTAGGTTTTACCCATCAAAATGTCAATGTTAAAGGAAAAAAAAAACCAAGAATTATTTTGCTAGGATAGTAACTTGTTTTTTGTTAAACTACAAATATTAACATTTTTATTTTAAAATAAATAAATATTACGATGTGTTAAAATCAAGAGAAAATTAAAATAAAATATATATAAGTTAAAATTTAATTCACTAATAATACATGATTTCATGAATCTTTAATGAATCAAATAAAAATACAACATTGAATACTAAATCCTAAACTATTAGGGTGTTATTTTGATTAAAAATTATTGTTATAGTTTGAATAAGATTATATTCATATTTATTTGTTTATTTTTAAATATTCATGGATGATTCTTGTACATTTACTTATTTTTTAAAATGTTAATGTTCGATTCATTTAGTGTGTAAATACCCATTTAAGATTCACAAACAAATTCATTTATATGTTCGCCAATATGTCCGATTTACCATTCATCAAACCCATTCATCAAACATGTATAAACATGTTCATTTATATGGTTCAAGTATCCAACCAACACTCCTTTTATCCTTTATTTGCAATCCCAACAAAATATGAAACTATACCATCAGTCCTTAAATTCTTTATGCTTCACAATTTGAACTCCAAAATTCATCTTGTATTCAATTTAATCCCTACATTCATCAATATTTAAAATGTAAAAAAAATAAAAAGAAAAAGAGCACGAGGAAAACAATATTATAAACGAGCCGATAAACAAACTTCCAATATAGCTTGTCCATGAACATAAACGAATTGAACAAACATTTGCTTGTGTTCGTTCATTTATTAAATTCCATAAAAACTTGGTTCATACTTAATTATTTAACTTAATGAACAAATGTTATTTGAACAATTTACAAACAGTTGATTGAATGTTATATTTATTTACACCCGTAACTACGATATAGCTGCATAGATAACAACTCTCCTTCATCCTTTGTGAGATGTGAGAGAAGACCATGGGAGTTGGAACTGAATTTGTTCCTTGCATACCAACCCTCTCAAGCAAACCTCTTGAGCAAACTAATGGCGATTCAACTGGAATCCTTCACCAATTCCGAAGAAATATTTGGAGTTAACTCAAATCTTTAAGAAAGAATTGAGAATCATACTTTTGAAAATTTAGACACAATATGAATAGTAACCCCAAACAAACAATTAGATGGGGAATGGAATTATAATCTGCAAATTTATATCAAAATAACCTAAACCACTTAAACAGTTTGCTGACACATATTCTGGTTCCATGGAATATTGCACCCTGCGGCTACACGGAGCATAAGCCATAAGAAGGGGGGGAAAGGCCTTCAAAGTCGGTATGTAGTCATTTGGAAGAATGGACATCACAAAACAGAGGTTTACCTCTCCAAATGTGGCTATTGATAATCAAAAGCCTCAGGCTTCACATGCGACTGAGATGACAAGAGTATTACTCGGCAAACTTAGCCGTAGTAAACAACTCCTAAGAAGAGTCAGGGCAGGTAAAATGTGTCAAATGGCATGACTAAACCGAGCCATTGAAGCATAGTCCAGGGGATCATGAAACTCAGTACTAACAAACAGCTGTTGGTCCTGATACTCGGCAGCAATGTCAAAGGGCTACCTGCCCTTTGACATAATTAACTTTTCCAAACCTAAACTATTCCTCTCATAGTCAACATCGCTACTTGCAGCTCAAAATATGAAATCCTACAAAATATTTTCCAATCCATGCTTTAATAGAAAAATAACATCAGTAACGAGAGAACAGAATGTACTAAGAATTTAAGATTATTGAGCACAAAAGAAGACATGGATAAATAGATAGTAAGGGCAGCAAATCTAATCCTCCATAAAGATTACACCTGATGCATAGACTGAGAGAACTGACATCATAAGGCTAACGATAGAGATCAAACTTAAACATGTAAAACAAAGAATCCCTGAGAAATTTAGAAACCATGTGCAGCAGAAAAATAACAGCGATAACTCGACGGAACACCAGAAAAACAGATTGACAAAAGAAGACATGAATAAATAGATAATAAGGACAGCAAATCTAATCCTCTATAAAGATTATACCTGATGCGCATAAGCTTTCATGCATAAAGTGAAAGAACTGCATCACACGGCTAACGATAAAGATCAAACCTAAACTTGTAAAACAAAGAATCTTCACTAAATTTAGAAACCTGCAGAGACAAGTAACAGATAGAACTCGACAGAACACTATGATGAACATCAGAAAATCTTATAGCAAATGTATTTTTTTCATGCAAAGATGTGAGCTTATAACAAAGTAACATTATAAAATTGATATCAAATTCTCAACTAAATTCTCCAAATATCGAAACTGTAGTTCGAATTATAGCAGCCTAGGAAACAAAAAAGGCATTGCCTTTAATTCCAACTGGTTGACCAGAAACCATGAATCCCATGTCCAGTCTTCCAATTGTCCAAGAAAATCACTTTCTGCACCGCCCAAAAGGAAACAAAAATCGCAAAACGCATCGCCACACGCTTGGCTTTCGTGTTCTTAACATAAACAAGCAAATGGGTGACGGAAGCAAGCAACAATCCCACAATTGCATATAGAAAACCCACCACGAACCCTTCCGCTCCGAGCTACATCCCCGATCCTTGGTAAAAGAAAATCAGTTTGTTCGGGTCGTTTCTATCCAGCAGAAACATCGGCATTTTCCTAATTATATTATGCATTGCACCTGAAACACTGAAAAATACACAAAAACGGCGCCGGTAAGCCAGTTCTTGGGATCGTGTAAGAACGTTTCGCCGGTGAAGATCTTTTCAGTGACGAACGGAGCAGAGATCAACAAAAGGGCAAGGATGGGACCCATTGGCGTTTTCGAGAGAATGGGAGGACGATGGAGGGGACCCACGGTGAGTTTAGTTCTCGACTAGACGAACTCGGCCATGGACTCAGACAATCGAGAGAAATCGCCCTGGTCCATCTGCACGGAGTCATCCTTCAACGATTTGGCGTGGGGTCCACGAGAAGGATGTGGGGGAGGGAGTTGACGCCGAAGAGGTGGAAAGAGGATTGGGATTCGCGGAACTCGATGTCGGCGAAGAAGAGGTTAGTGTTGGAGTTGTTGTGGTTGGTGATGAAGGAAGAGGAGCGAGGGCGAACTCTCGGCGGAGTTAGGGGAGATGGAGTTCGAATTTGTCGTGGAGTTGGGTGGCGTCGAAGAATATGAAGAGGGAGTATGGGCGAGGGGTTTTGGGGGAAGTTAGGAATTTGGCAATGGTTCGCTCGTCTAAGTGGATGACTCCCGATTTGGATTTGGACTGAAGAGCCAGGAGATCGGCTACGAGTTCCGATTCCGATTCCGATTCCGATTCGGCAGTGGGAATTGAAACGAAGAGAAAAATGTTAAACTGGAAAGCAATAAGAGATAAGTTGGAGTGAGACAGATCGCCATTGCTAGGCTTTGGGATTGGGGGATTTGGCGATAAAGAACTAGAGTTTTCGTTTTCAGACTGGCTGGACAAGAAGACGTTGACTTGACTTCCTTGACCTTCAGTTTTGTAAAACGACGTTGCTAGACATGCTTGGGTGAAGCACAAAAACAATGGAATAATCCTGACAGCTGTGGGATTTGAACCCACGCCCTTTCGGACCAGAGCCTAAATCTGGCGCCTTAGACCACTCGGCCAAACTGTCATCGATGACCTTTTCGTAAAATACTTTTATTTTACTTGTAAATTACTTGGCCTCTTCTTCTGCTTCCTTCTTCCCATTGCTCACAATAAACGAACGAACAGGATTGTTTGAATTAGTAACTGAACTTGTTTAGTTTACTTCATTTAACCGAGCCAAAAATCACAGTAAAAAAAGGCTTGTTGATTCTGAAATTTAAACACGGACTTGATTGATTTTAAAGACATGGTTGCATGAATCGATTAAGTTATAGTTTTGTTGATATACTTAACATTAATCTATACGTACGATCATAGGCATGATCTGGCATGTTTAAAAGAAGGTTATGGAGTGATGAAGATGAAGTTGTAACTGGTAATACAATTTGATTGACTGAAAACTAGTTTCTGGTTCAAAAACTCGATTCGAATCCATGATCTTAATCTGTTTCTATCTGTTAGTATAGGTTGCGAGTTTCAAACCAAGCAAAGATACAGATTCAGGTGGTTAGCATGAAAATGAAGCAGGTCGGTGGTGACTCCACCGGTGTTGTAACAGCTTACTATGTATGCTTTTTTCCCTTAATTTTATATGAGATATTTCGATTGTACTTTTGTATTCCATTGATTTAGTTTAAGCGTGTAGCAGGTATGTTCTGAGAATGTGGCCGAACCAGAACGAGATGACCTGGATTTTGAGTTCTTGAGGAATCAAATTGGATAACCGTATTGAATCCAGACAAAAGTGTACAAAATGGAGTCGGAGGCTGTGAAATGAGGCAAATGCTTTGGTTCGACCCCACGGAGTGAGAAGCCGATGCATTTGTTTTCGAGCATGTGGAACACAGAATATGGGCAACGAGAGGTGGCCTTGAGAAAATGTGTCCTCTTACAACCACTTCAGCATCAAGGGTTGTCAATGGGATGACCGTAGCCGGCCTGCGTATCAACCACCACCAAGAACTGGTAGGATCAGTATGAGGCTTGGCATCTATCTTATTCCCAGAATATGTATTATACTTGGGTGAAGAGAACTTGTCATTTCTGATTATCGCAAGGATTATGAACGAAGCCCCTGACGAGGAGAGATTAATTTTGATACGAGAGAAAGTTGGATTAGAGAGCAACATTAATAAAACAAAGATGCAGCCACTTTATGTTGTCATATTTTGAGAGTTCCTCTAGACTACAGGAAGTTCGATGGCTACCTGTTAGCTAACACAAGGGATTCTCAATATCCACCTCCTAATGATACATTTAGCTAAAATTGGTGATTCAACTGGCTGGAAAAGAAAAGGGAGGGGGGATTACATGAATATATAAAATGAAGAATAAGAAAGTGATTGAAAATGATGTGTAATTTCATACCTTTTTAAGATTCTCCTGGTATACATTAACTTTACTGAACTGTTGATAGGATAGCCGTCCAATGACATCAAGACTCAAGATACATCAAGAGAACAAAAAATCATCTCCTCTTTGAACCAGGATCACATCCTTTTTCTCTTGCGTTGAAGGAAAATAATTAGAGAAGAAACATGTGGTAGCTTACAAGGAGGAATAATGGCGGCTTACATAAGAAATAGGATATTGAGTATTGATCATGGCATTTTTCTCTAGATTATACGAGGACTAATGGGGGAAGGTAAAACATTCACTTGTTAATCCTTCATGTCAAAAGGAGTACGACTAATGATCGAATTCCAAACTAAGAACTTCAAATCTGATAACATAAGCATGATTGAAAGAGCCTGATTCAGATTTTGGTACGAGACCAATACTTGGGTGTTTGAAGAAATAGGAACGGAACAGGAAAGGTAAACACATAAAAGTTTAATCCTTTGATGTTCGATTCTACAAGAAACTAATGGAAATAGCTAAGATTCTATTAGAAGCTTATATCTTCTGGAAACTATGCAAAGATTGAACTGAATTAACATCACAGAACACAACACAAGCATACATAAGAGGAACAAGAGAAGATTAATCGAAGAAGATGCAACAAAATTAGATAAATATATAATTTTTATTTACTTGAAACCATTATATAGGATATATATAAAATAAAGATAAGACATACGTTTTATAGGGCTTACACAGAGCCAGATCATAATCATTGATAAATTCCAGAAACCCATAGTCATAGAGTTTAGAAACCACCACGAAGACGCAAGACAAGGTGAAGAGTGGATTCCTTTTGGATATTGTAATCAGCCAAAGTCCTTCCATCTTCCAATTGTTTCCCAGCGAAAATCAACCTCTGCTGGTCTGGGGAATCCCTTCTTTGTCCTGAATCTTCGCCTTGACATTATCAATCGTATCAGAACTCTCCACCTCCAGAGTAATGGTTTTCCCGGTCAAAGTTTTGACGAAGATCTGCATCCCGCCACGAAGCCTCAAAACCAAATGAAGGGTCGACTCCTTTGGATGTTGTAATCGGCCAAGGTACGACCGTCCTCGAGCTGTTTTCCGGCGAAGATGAGACGTTGCTGGTCCGGTGGGATCCCTTCCTTGTCTTGGATCTTGGCCTTGACGTTGTCGATGGTGTCGGAGCTCTCGACTTCCAAGGTGATTGTCTTGCCCGTCAGGGTTTTCACGAAGATCGCATGCCCCACGAAGACGGAGGACAGGTGGAGGGTCGACTCCTTCTGGATGTTATAGTCCGCCAAGGTACGGCCGTCCTCGAGTTGCTTCCCGGCGAAGATCAGCCTCTGCTGGTCTGGGGGGATTCCTTCCTTGTCTTGGATCTTGGCCTTGACGTTGTCGATGGTGTCGGAGCTCTCGACCTCCAAGGTGATGGTTTTGCCGGTAAGGGTTTTCACGAAGATTTGCATGCCTCCACGAAGACGGAGGACGAGGTGGAGGGTTGACTCCTTCTGGATGTTGTAGTCGGCCAAGGTACGGCCGTCCTCGAGCTGCTTTCCGGCAAAGATAAGACGCTGTTGGTCCGGAGGAATTCCTTCCTTGTCTTGGATCTTCGCCTTGACGTTATCAATGGTGTCGGAGCTCTCAACCTCGAGGGTGATTGTCTTGCCGGTCAGGGTCTTAACGAAGATCTGCATCTTGTTTGGTTGAAGAGAAAATAAACGATAAAATAGAATACTTTTGGGGTGAGAAAACAAGGGGGCTGAGGTATTAATTTATAGGAAAACTCCAGACGTATCAAACCATATAATGTTGACACGAACTAAGGTGACATATCGACGACCAATAGGCGTTAGGATTCGGAATTGGGTGATGACGATTGACAGAGTAAAGAGACTCGGCGCCGTTAGTCTTTCCGTTTTAACGGTGTTCGGTGAACGTCGTTATTTGACGGAAACCGTCCCATTGGAAAAATGACCCCTAGTTGTCAACTTGTCCGTCGCCGACAGAATTGATTTTTTTTTGGTATAAATGATAAATTTAATCTTTAAATTATATTACTTTATCAATTTGATCCCTTTTTTAATTACATATTGATAACACGTTGAAAAGATTCAATAATTAAAAATTAAATTTAGTGATTTAAGTTAAAGTAGATAAAAATCTATTTATCACTTAATGAATAATTTATACTAAATTTATTTTATTTCTACTAACGTTATAATATCACTTGAATTTTATTTATCTATTATTTTAATCACTTTTATTGTTTAATCATATACATAAAATATATAAAAATAAGATAAAAAGATCACACGTGAATATTTTTATCTGACACAAATCAATTTTTATCACGCAAGATATGAGGTAAAATCAGGATAATAATTCAAGCGGTAAATTATTTAGTTAAATAGATAATTTTTTTAAAATTTATTACAGTGAATGACGGACCTATCACATGAGGGGATGAATTTTAAAAAAATATTTTTTATTAGATCTTGTTGTAACGAGGGATGATAAGTTCGAAATCATGTAACAATTCATATATTGTTAATTAATTTCTGAGTTGCTCTATAAAAACTCTAATTATTTTTCTGAATCTTTCGACGAATTAGCCTAGATATGAGCCCATCTTTTAAAAATTTAATTTTCAGTATTAATAAAATTTATTTACTAAATTTATTAGATATTATTTATCTGAAATATTTTTAAATATTTATTATTGAACAATTATCCATATAAAACAAATTTTGATTATTATTAGTATATATTGTTTACTTAATACAATCCACAGGGTTGAAAGTGGAGAAAGAGGCGGAGGCTAGGGGCTATATTTGTAGTTATTCCATCTTTTTATCGGAAGCGATTAAAGAAATTGTTTGGTGGTCCGGTGGTGGGTTGTTGAGCACCACAACCTTGTTTCCAAGAAATCGAATATTATATATTTACGAAAAAAATATTTTATAAAATTTAAATTTAAAAATATGCTTTATAAAAATATTTGTAAAATCTTTTTTTATCAATATATATGTTTTCAGTTAAAGGATAAATGATTTATAAATTTTCCATATTTAAATATAATAGTTTTAAAGGATATCATATGTTTATTTTTATGAAATTAAATCTATGCATTATTTTTATTTGAAAATATTGATCTCTCTTATTAACTTACACTCAACTTTACTATCAATTACTAAACAAATAACTATAAAAAAATATTTTTTAGTCGCGTACACTTGTAGTTTGATGGATTTGGTTCTTAATATTAAAAATAAATTAGAATTATAAGTAATTAAATTATATAGAATTTTAATAATCTACGTCATAGGTTTGTTAAGAATCAAATTGGTAAAGTTTAAACATAAAAATACTAGCAGTTTACGATAAATTTATAAAATTGATTAAAAAAATCGTTGTTAAATAAAATACTTTTTAAAAATAAAATAAAATATAAAAGTTAAATTTTAAAATAATAAAAATACATCTAACATATTTAAAACAAGTAGAACACATAAAATTCTACAATCTTCTCGTTGTGAAGACTCACGATTCGATCTTTGTCTATTTATTGGAAATAATTGAGGGTCCGATTCCAATATCTTTCATCTATTTTCCAACGTTCATTTATCTATTTCTAGAGTTGTTTATGTTGATTTTATTTCTGTGAATTTCTGGATCGTGTTTATATTTATTTATTTTTAAAAATATTCTGTTCGTTCATTAATGTTTGTAAATATGTTCATTTAACGTTTACGAACACGTTCATTTAATGTTTAACAACCGAAACTCTCTTATTTTTTATTTGTAAGCCAAAGATAAAAGTGGAATGACACAATTAGTCCTTAAATTCCTTAGAATCATATTTTAAAGTATAAAGTACACCTTATCTTCAATTTAGTCTATACCTTCATTAATATTTTAAATATAGAAAAAAGTAAAAAGAAAAACGAGAACTACGTAAACAAGCTCATAAATGACTCGACAAATGAGATTATAAATGATTTGTTTATAAACATAAAGAATAGAACACACATTTGTTCGTGTTGGTTCATTTATTAAGGATAACTACAAAGTGGTCATTAAAGTTTGAGTAAGTTTTCGTTTTTTTTTCCACTACTTTCAAAACTTACAAATTAGTCACTAACATTATCAATTTGTAACAAAATGGTAACTCGACGTTAACATCTATTAAATTCTATGATGGAAAGCTGAATTGGACCTTAATGTAACACTCATAACCCATATACGTCTCGAAACAATTAAGATGTTGTATTGACTTTACAAACATTTAAATGCTTAAATATTGTTTCTTTTCTAAGACCTTCATATTTAAATTTTCAACCTTTCTTTCAATCACATATCATCATAAAAATAATATTTAATCATTGAAAACGAATATGAATTCAGACAATCATTAAGCATATTAGTGTTGTTTTGTAAATATTTAGAACTACATAAACTCTGTCCAACCAGTAAAA